>NC_073305.1:167750171-168387171 GCF_027595985.1 Sorex araneus
AAATGTAGTGAAAAACTATTTTTCAAATTTGTTAGCACTCAGGGAAAATAGTGAAATATGACTCCATCTTTTTAAAGAAAGCATTTAAAATGGAATAAAAATTCTGTTAATACAAATGGGAAATACTACACAATTTTATTGTAATTAATTATTTTAGGCATTGTGACTTATAAGGTTAATAAAAGAGCTTCAGGGATACACAAAAAAAGTTCAACTCTACAACCACTAGCACTAATATCCTTCCACCAATGTCTCAAGTTTCCCTCCCAACCATACACCTATAAATAAACCTTGGAAAACACATTTTTAAGAAAAGTTTATATTATGTAAAATGGTTTCTAAAACTTATTAATATGGATGCATGCATAAAATATGCCAGCACTGCAATACCACCAGAGTGCGAGGTTCCCTCCAATGCTGTTCCAGTATGTGCCGCCAACTCTCCAACTTGTGGCAAGCAAACCAGTTCTCAATTCCTGTTGCCTTTGGATATTTGTTATTTCCCTATTGTTTCCTTATATCTATCGTATTAAAGAGATCATTCAGTGTCTATATGTCTTCTTCGTACTAACTACACTCAGCCTGATATTATCCAGATCCACCCAGATAGCGATTTGCACGATTTCATATTTTCTTACAGCCAAATAGTAATCCATCGTTTATATGTACCATAGTTTCTTTATCTATTCTTGGCTGTTTGGGTTATTTCCAAACATTGTCTAACTGTAAATAATGCTGTAAATGAACCATAGGAGTGTGCATGTCATATGAAAAGAGTTTTCAGGTCCTTGGGAAAGATGCCAAGGAATATAATTTGCTGAATCATGCGGAAGCTCAATTTCTAGGTTTTATTTTAGGGAAGTGCTCCTGCTGTTTTCCAAAAAGGTGAACCAGCCAATGTTCCCACTAGCTGTGAAACAGGGTCCCCTTTTCTCTATATCCATGGCAACCCTGGATATTTTTGTTATGTGTGCTAATCTTATTGGTGTGAGACAACATCTCATTGTTTTTATTTGCATTTCACTGATAAGTGTGACAGAGCTTTTTCGTTTTTTCATTTAATATTGGCCATCTGTATGCACTTGAGGAAGTTTCTGTTTATTTCTTTCATTTTTGTTTTAACTTGTGAAAATCTAGTAGTACTTTATAGAGCTTGAATATTAACCCTTTGGCATATGTGTGCTGGGCAAAGACTTTCTTCTAATCTCCAAAGATCTTTTTATTCTGATCATCATTTCTTTTGCAGTCTTTGATTTTCTATCTTTGCAATGTCTCTTCCTGTTTTGGGTATCAGTAAGGTTTACCTGATAGAAGTGTTAGGGAGGATTCCTGTCTCTTCTACTTACTAGAAGAACCTAAAAAACTTGGTAGGAGGTCTTCTTTATAGTTTTTGAACACTCACTAGTAAACCAATCTAGGCTTGGATTTTTGTGTGGGGAGATAGTTTTGATTATCATTTCAAGATTTTTTTGGTAGAAATTGCCCTTTTTAGGTGCTCTGCTTCCTCTTTACTCAGATTTTGGAGATTATAGGAGTCCAATATTTTCCCCAATTTTTTCTAGGTTCTCCAGTTTTGTGAAATAAAAAATAGCAAAATAATCTTAGATGATCCTTTGAACTTCTGTGGCATCCTATCCAATGTCCCCCTTTCAATTCTGATTTCATTTACTGGGGTTTTCTCCCTTTCTCTGTGGGCCTTGTTAATGGTTTGTCAACCTTGTTTATTTTTTCAAAGAACCAGCTCTTAGTTTTGTTGATTTTTTGGATTGCTGTTTAGTTTCCATTTCATTAATTTCTGCTCAGAGTTTAAATATATCTTTCTGTTTACTTTGGGTCTCTTTTGTTGGCCTTTTTTTCCAGCTGCTTAGGCTGTGCAATTAGGGGTTTTATGTGGGCCCTTCCTTGCTTCCTGGTGAATGCTTGTATTGCTATCAACTTTCCTAACACAGCTTTTGCTGTTCCCAACTTGTTCTGGTACTTTATATCTTCATTCTTGTTTGTTTCTAGAAATCTTTTGATTTCCCCTCAGATTTCCTTTTTGACTCACTGGTGTTCAAAAGTGAGTTGTTTAATATCCAGGGATTTGATATTCTTTCTATTTCTGTTTTTCCTCATTTGTGATACATTTTTAGTGCACTATGGTTTGAGAAATAGTTTATACAAGTTCTGTTTCTGGATTTTTATGGCAGTATGCTTTGTGAGTCAAATGTGTTCTATTTTAGGAAATGCCCTAAACATAATAGAAAATAATGTGTATTTTACTTGTGCAGGATGAAGAGCCCTATGTATTTCTGCTAAGGCTATCTCTTCCATTTCTTCATTCATAGCCAGTGTTTTCTTCTTGAGTTTTAGTCTAGTTGACCTATCCAGTGGTGCTAAAGCACTGTTGAAGTCTCCAGTTTGTATTGTGTTGCTGTCAATATCTTCCTTTAGGTCTGTTAGCAGTTGTCATAGATGTTTTTCTGATACTTCATGGAGTGCAAAAATATTTAGGAGTATGAGTTCTTCCTGATGTATGCATTCTTGATCATTAAGAAGTGAGCTGTACTTGTCTCCCACAGCCTTTGTTTAATTTTAATTCTGTATTGTCTGGTATAAGTAGTGCCATCCTTATCTTTTAAAAGAAGCTTGATAGAAATATTGTTATCCATACTTTTGACTTTTAGTATATGCTTGTTCTGGGTATTAAAATGTGTCGCTTTTGACAGCAGAAAGTTGAGTTCAGTTTTCTGGTGTAGATTGTCATGTCATCTATCTTAGTTCTTAAGTTCAGGCCATTGACTTTAAGTGAAATTGCTGAGATGGAATCTCGTTTCATTATAATATAGATTCTGAACTGTGTGGTTGTGAAGTTCATCTTGTCTTAAATAAGTCTTTTATTGCTTTTGAAATTTTGGCTTTAAAATTACGAAGTTCCTGATCTCTTGCTTATCTATGAAGCTCTGTGCCACTCTTTCAAATCTGAATGATAACAAATCAGGATAGAGTATTTTGATTAGGTGTTCATATCATTGATATTTTTAACTACATACCCAAGTTTTGTTTCCCCTAACTCATATCTGCTTTAAATCTTTTAAAAACTTTTTTATTTTTTTTTATTTTATAATTTTTTTAATTGAATCACCATGAGCTACAGTTACAAAACTTTCATGTTTGAGTTTCAGTCATTCGATGATCGAACACCTGTACCTCCACCAGTGTACATTTTTCACCACATATTTCCCAAGTATCCCTTCCCCAGCCCCCGGCCCAACCCAGGATGCTTGTTTGTATGTAATTTAATTTCCTTCTTGATTTTGTTGTTTCAATGTTTTATCTCTGTTTTTGGCTTCCATCATTCTGATTTTGATAAGTCTTAGAGTATTTTCACTTGCTTTTTTTTTTTTTTTTGGAGGGGGGCGCTTGGACCCATTGGGCCTCTTGAATATGGGGATATATGTTCTTCAGCTCTGGGAACTTCTCAACTGTGATTTCTTTGACTAATAGTTCTTAGAGTTTACATTCCTATTCTTTATAAATGCTGATGATTCTTGTATTGTTCCTTTTAGATTTATTCCATAATTCTCTGGTATGGTGTTCATTTATTTTTAGACTTCATTTAAAATTTTTTTAGTGGTTTCTTGCATCTTGCATCTTTCTTGCATTACTGTAGTAGGTATCCCATACAATAGTGCTGACCCTTAAGATTTTTTTGAACACACTTCCCTTACCAACCATCACCACCATGTGCAAGTCTCTCATCAAAAGTACTCACATACCTGCAGTCAGTTTCATCATTCCCTCCCCTCAATAACCACTCCCCCATGCCCACTACTTGCACTCATTGTTCTGTAAATCAAGGCCCAAGGTTTGTCATCCTTTAATACCTCTCATTTATTTCTCCTTTATTTCTCTATACCACAAATGAATGAGAACATCCAGTATATATCCTTCTTTCTTTGACTTACTTCCTTTAATAGGATACCATCCAGTTATATTTATGTTGCAGTGAACTGAAGAATTTACCATTTTTGACGAATGCTTTGTATTCCATTCTGTGTATATACACATGCACATATTATCAATTAATTAATCTATCTATCTATCTGTCTACATACATGCATATTTTAACCATTCATCTGTTGTTGGATCTTTGAGTCATTCTTATATACTAATTATTGTATGCAACATTACAATGAGTATAGGTTTGTAAATAAAATTTTGTATTATACAATTTGTGTTGTTCAGGGGATGATGCTATGAAGTACAGTGTTGGGTTATATGCAATCTCTATTCTTACCTTTTGTAGATATTGCCATATTGTTTTTCACAGAGGATGACCCAGGCAAATGTTCAAAGCAGCAGTGAATAATAGATTCTTTTTTGCTATATCCCTACCAACATTGATTGTTTGCAGTCTTATTTGATAGATTCCATTCTCACACTGTGAGGTGGTAGATAACAAATTGTGTTTTTCTATATCTTAATTTAAAACTGTATAAATTTATGACAATTATCCAAGTCTATGCATTCCACTTGACTTGTATTTATTTATTAATTTATTTATTGGCTTTTTGGGTTACACCCTGTGATGCTCAGGGTTTATTACTGGCTCTTTACTCAGAAATTATTCCTGGCAGCCGCCCATGAATGGCTCCTCTGGCTCCTGAACGGCCATGATCCTAGAGGCACACAAACCAATTTCAGAACCCAGTGATTTTGGCAGAAATGCATCTGGACTGAACTGAGCATTAAACTACGGTGCTGTACCACCCCAAGTGGGGAAGAGTGTTTGTCCCTTTCACCTTTTCCCTTCTGCAGCGCAGTGGCCACCATTTATTCAGAGCCTATTGGACAGCCAGGTATGAGACTGCAGTGATGAAACTGGGGCCTCATTAGGTGAAGAATGGAACTGGCCCAAACCCTTGCCACCTCCAAACTTATTACTAAAGCATTAGAAACCCAAAATCATATGCTCTTCATAACCAGCAATATAAAACAAATGATCTAATGATGCCTTTTTAGCAGGTCTGATTGTTGGGGAAAATTTCAAATAATAATGGTGTTTTTTTTTTCTGTCAAATTATTGAATGTGATCAAAGTAGAGAGAGAGTAAAGTGAAAATTATCTACCTGGGGTGGGATGGGGGTATACTAGGTTCTCAGTGGTGGAAAATGTGTACTGGTGAAGGGATGGGTGTTTGATCATTGTATGAACGAGACTTAGACTGGAAAGCTTTGTAACTGTTCTCACGGTGATTCAATACAAACTAAATGAATAAATTTTTTAAAAAAATTATTCCTTGCAGTGCTTGGGGGACCATATGAGGATTGAACTCAGTTTAGCTGCAAACGAGGCAAATGCCCTCCCTGCAGTGTGATTGCTCTGGTCCTGCTACTTGACTTTGATAAAGAATTCTCCCATAAATTATAAACTTTCACTTACAAACTATAGTGCATGGTTTATGTAAATAACACTCGTCTCAAGTATAGTATAGACCTATAGCATTTTAAAGGAGTATTTAAAACATTTTGCTATTTATACTTAAATATATATGCTAAATAGGATGATAATTAACTATACGCACAACATGTGTGTAAAAGGTTCTAAGAGAACACCACAATTCATTAATGGTGATGGACCAGATAAAGAAACAATCATTTAATTTTACTTTTATTTTTATGTTTTCTATGTATTTAAACATTTATGCACCAGTATCAGAAAAATATAATTTTCTTTAACTGGCATTCTCTAAACCAGACATCTGGGTAGTTGACCAGATATTGGAATTTTTGATGTATTGCTTTGACACTGGATCACTATAAACTTGGTGAAAGTCATTCATGAAATCCATTTCACTGTAAAAAATCAGAGATTTTGAGCAATTCTAAAAAACAAAAAAAAACATTTTCATACTGGAACAGTGTAGTCAACAACCAGATGCATTGGCTTAGTTTCTGCAAAAATAAATTTCTCTGTATATGCTGCTCTCTGATCATTGAGAGTGGAGTTATGTTATGCTAGGTCTGCTACATCGAGTTAACATCTACAAAGTAATTAAATTTTCTGTGGGTGTAATTTAGTCATGGTTTTGGAGCTGAGAGTGTTGAGACATTACATCCAGTAATGATGGGGCATTCTTCCCAACCAGGTGCTCTTGGAATGGCTCTCTACAGTAACCAGGGTACCATCATGAGGAGCTAAGACTGAACCTAGGGTTTTCCTGAAAATCATTTGGTACAACCCTTTGAACTGTCTCACAGACCTCATTTTAGGGGCTAGTGCTTTCACTTTTTCTTTTATAACGACTTTTATACATTTTATTTTCATAAAGTAGTTCACAATAGTTCATTACAGATAATATTCAAACACCCACCCAACCAGCAAGCATCTTCCCACCACAATATGAGGGAAGTGTGTAAAGCATCTTCCCACCACAATAAGAGGGAAGTGTGTAAAGGTTGTTGATTTCATTCTGGGGCCCTTTAAGCCCATATATAACAGAATACACGCAAGTATGTTAAAACCAAACACATGTGTGCTAGTTTAGGTACATCAGTGGTCTACAGTATAAGAGGCTGCATGGCTTCGAATGTGGCAGCATACTCCAGGAAAAATTGGGTCACTCTCTTCTGAGAGCTTTGTTTTATAGTCTCTGGACGTTGACGAGATTAAATGGCACCAGGGGCAGTTGTGAGTATGACTGCAAAGCTACTTGAAAATTGGGGATCTGGGTGGAGGAGGCCCAGTCCCAACCCAAGCAGGCATGGAGATCTCAGCCTCAGGTCCCGCATACCTGGGTTCCTCTGTCAATTCCTTCATGGGTAAGGTTCATCCAACGGTGTGGAGAGTGGCCTTGAGCATGCCTGTGGCTGGGTTCTGGGGGCTCTTTTAGCTGCCGGGGCTCTGCTTGGGGTGGGGAGAGAAACTCAACCCGCCCCCCTCCAACAGGGCCCTGGTGAAGACAGCCTGTACGGGGGCAGGAGATTCTGCCTGGTGTGTTCACTTTTAAAAAAGTATTATTTACAACATTTTATCATCAATTTTCTTTTTGTATAAGAAAATCATGCATCTCTACTAAAATGACAGTTTTCTTTGCTAGTAATTTATTAGATGATTAAAAAATAAGGATAATAATTAGTAATATTTTACTTTTATCATCATCAAACAGTAGAACTAATTTTAGATTTTATAGTGTCTAAGTGTTGTGTGGTGGTTTATATTGAACTGGGTATAAAAGAAAAAATTTACATACAAAAGCAAATGATTGGTCCTTTAAAAGATATAATACAATATAACAATATGATTTTAAATGTTTTTTATCTTTATTTTGAAAAAATACATATTTTAGGAGTCAAGATAACGTAAAATGCATATTTGCCTTTCAATCACAATCTGTCTTAACTCAATATTACCCCCACTTTGGCATCACTATTATTTCTTTATAGAGTGTATGTCCATAAACTAAAGGCAGTAATTCTGCTGGAACTAAACAGTAGAAATTATTTTTATTTACTGTCACCTGTGATTTCTTTTTGTCATATTACTGTCATAGGTAGCATTTGGGAGTGATTTTTAAAGGTATCATCTGCCTTATTTTCATTCTCATGTCACTAATCTCCATTGTGTATAATATTTTTTAATATTTTGAAACTTGAAAAGCACAATAGTGGTATGACATGGTAGTCTTATTTGTTTGTTTACTCTTTTATTTTTGGTGGTGGGCTGTAAGGTAACATTGGTTTGTCCCTTCTAGCTTGCCACAGGGAGCTTATATAATGATGCTAACTTGCCACTTGGAACATAATATGCCCACACAAGTATTATTTTCCTATATAATTGAAAAGGTTGCCAACAAAGGTACAAATATTAATTTTAAAGACAAGGTTCAATTTGAAGTTTCAATTTTATACATTATGACACTTAAAATCTGGCCGAGCATACTTTTTTTAGAAAGTACAATTATAAAATAACAAAAAAGTACAAATAGAAAAAATCAATAAATTAAAAAAATTAATGCTTCTAGAAATTAGTTTCAAATGAATCTGAAAGTCAGTACTGTGGTAGCCAAATAAATATTTTAAAAGATAGAAATTAATTTATCTGTTTCACCTGAAAAAGCAGTGCAGATATTAGGACTGCCTTTTCTTCTCCCATAAAAACTAACTAGTAAACAAACAAACAGAGAGAAAATCCTTGCTCCTTTTGAGTCTATGGATTCCTGGTAACATGTATGGTCGGAACCAATTTCTGTTCTGTGTATATCAAGTAGACTTCAGGCACAAGATGACAGATGCCTTGTAGGGCTGGTGAGATGAAAGTATCCACAACCATGTAGCTGTCACAGCAAACTTCAGCATCCAGCCTCTGCTGGGCCCTTTTCCTATGTCACTCAGGCGGGTCAAGAGCTATTTTCTCAAGACTACCTCACTTGCTTTTCACTCGCTCAAGTCCCCTTGCATCACTTGATGCAATAACAAAGAGTTCGATGATCAGCATAAAAATAGAACTGCAATGTATGTAATTTCACAGGGACTTTAGAGACTCACTTCTTCCAGATACAATTAATAAAACACACACATTCCTACTAATGTTTATTTTTTCACTATTTTCTGTACAAATGACGTACAAAATGCATGTTTTTGTATGATTCTAAATCATATATACTTTAAATCTCATAAGTATATACATTTAAAAAAAAACTGCTAAAATAGCTATCAGTTATTACATCATTCTGTCTCAAGTCACGAATCACGAAAACGAATCACGAGATCTTAGAAGTCTCTCTCAACTTGGCCCTCCCAATGATGTTGCACTGGAGGCTCTTTCAGGATCAGGGGAATGAGATCCAGCTTGTTACTGGATTTAGCATATGAATACACCATGGGAAGCTTGCAAGGCTGTTCCATGTGGGCAGGAAACTCAGAAGCTTGCCAGTTTCTCCCAGAGGGAGAAGTAGGCTACAAGATAAAGCTTCTGGGAGCTTCTTTTAAGTCGCTAGATGTTGGCCGTTGATGGGATTACACACACCTGAGTTCCTCTGCCGGTACCTTCATGCATGAGGCCTGTCCGAACGCATGGAGAGGGGCCTCCAGCATGGCTGTAGCTAGGTTCCGGTGGTCTTTGGCCGCCGGGAGCTCTGCTCAGTGCGGAGAGGGAAGCTGGAGCCCATCCCCTCCGAGGGGCCCTGGGGAAGACAGCCAGGCGTGTGGGCAAGAGACTCTGCTCTGTCTCTACTAAGCATAAAACCAGATCTTTACTCCCTGTCTTTGAAGCTGTTCTGTCTGGGTCAGTGAACATCCTCTATCTTTCAAAACTTAAGTTATGTCATTGTTAATAAAGCCTCTCTTAGTTTCAAGGAAAGTACAAGTAAACTTCGGTGTGAGTTTTAGAAAGAGAACATGATCAACTTACAGGCACATTTCTACTTTTGGGAGGGTTATGATCGCTATTATTTAACTTTTTACATTTAGGGTGTTGCTAGGCACCCCAGGCTGTTTTCAGGGTTTAGTCTTCACCCTGTGTTCAGAGATCCTCCATGGCAATGCTGGGGGAACCCTATGTGATACTGGGGATCAGATCAGTGTCAGTCATATGTAGGCGAGTTCTACAACTTCTGACTATTTTTATACCTCAATCATTTTTTTTATCTCTGTACTTACAGAAAGTCATTACATATTTATTAAACTTGCCTTTTGCATTTTTATAGTTGCATTTCCAATCTACATACACAAGTAATACATTGTTTAGTTTTGCATTAAAAAAAAATCTTCATTTTAGGAGGAACTGAAACTACATGGAATAGGGCATTTGCCTTCCATGCGGCTCTTGGATTTCTGGCATCACATATGGTCCCCTGAGCACCTCTAGGAGTTATTCCTGAGTGTAAAGCCTGGTGTAGCCTTGGGTATTGCAGAGTGTGCCCCCTCTCCTTCCCGAGCCTCCCAAAAAGAATTGGGGCTGATGCAATAGCCCACCCTAGAGTGGGTAGGGTGTTTGCCTTGCATGCAGTGACCTGGACTTGATTCTCAGCACCCCCATATGGGGCCTGAGCCTTGCCACGAGTAATTCCTAAATGCAGAGCAAGGATGAAGCCCTGAGCATTCCCAGGTATGGCCCCAAACCCAAAACAAACAAACAAAAAGTCTTCAGTTTAGAAGTTACAGATGGACAAAAGTGGAGGCCCTTACGCACTTTGGTCATGACAAAGGCGCATGTTTTTTACATAAAAAATACAAAGTGTTATCACTGTTTTAACCACATCACCTTACACAGTTAAAAAACTCATAATTTAAGCTTTATTTAAAATTTTACTTTCCTCTTTGTATTTCACTATGACCAATTTATTAGAGCGAAGGTTAGTTTAGGGCTAGATTTGGGTTAAGGTAAGGGTTAGGGTTGCTCCCAAATTATATCACTTCTATTTTACTTGTTAGGGGTCATGCCTGGTGGTATTCAGAACTTATTCCTGGCCCTTTGCTTAGGGATCACTGCTGGCTGTGCTTGAGGTACCATATGTGATGCCTAAAATTGAACCATGGTCACCTGTATGCAAACAAGTGCCTTGACTCTTTTCAGTCCACAAATGATAGTCTTTGTTATTAATCAAGAATGTTCTTTAGGGAAATACGGCAAGAGGAAAGTGGGAGGGAGAAAACCACAGAGAGAGAGAGGAGAGAGAAAGAGATAGAGAGGGAGTTACTCCTTCAAAAGAGAACTGATATTAAGTTCAAGTTCAAGCGTGGCCAAATCTCAGGTGTAAATGTTCCTCAGTGTCATTCTTGAGATTCTTGCTAACTTCACTAGCAATAGTACATTGCTTTTCACTAATTTGTAGTGTCTGATTTATTAATGTTACTATTTATTTATATATATTGCATCATAAAAACATTTCTCACATGCAAATAAGCATTTATGCTGTTTTCAGTGGGCTGCTTGGGGCATTTAAATATTTTGCTTTCCAATTGACCTTAAAAATGGTATCGGTAGCTAGAAATAAGTTAAGGTTAGAGCATTTATATCAGGAAAATCAGCAATTACACAAATCAGAATGCTGACTGCATATAGTTGGGAAATACTGATTTTATATAACTGATACTTGGAAAGTTATAAGAACATAAAATATGTTTAGATTTACTCAAATTGCTTTCCAATTCCAAAAGTTATTAGTAAATTAATATTAGGAAAATAAGCCCCTATTATATGTTTATAATACTTAAATGAAGTATTTTTGATTTGATATTAATTAAATGTAAAATTTTATATAATGATGCTAACTTGCCACTTGGAACACAATACGCTTACACAAGAATTATTTTCCTATATAATTAAAAAGTTTGCCAATAAAGGTACAAATATCAATTTTACAGACAAGGTTCTATTTTATACATTATGACACTTAAAATCTGGCAACTATTTTATGGATATCAAACTACACATGTATCATTTAACAAATTTACTTTTGTTGAATTTGAGTGAATGTTCCTCAAGCAATGACTAGAAAAAAGCACTTTCAGTTCCAAAACTGGGTCAGGTATAGTTAAAAAAAAAAGCTTTAAATATAATTTTAAAAATTAAAGTTTCAGTAATCTAAAGGTTAATTCTTATTCAACTGATAATGTCCTCTTAATCATTCAAAATATTATTCTAATTTTTAGATGCCCATTGTTTTCACTTTTATTCAATATATTAGGAGTCCTAGCTACAGAATCATGCAAAGAAAACAAATCAAAGACATCCAAAATCGAAAAAAGTCAAATTATCACTATTTTCAGACTACATAATAATATGCATAGAAGACCCTAAAGAGTCCACAAAAAAAAAGCTCCAAGAAACAATAAAATAATGCAACAAAGTAGCTGGATACAAAGTCAATACTCAAAGCTTGATTGTATTTTTGTATACAAAGAATGAATCAGAGGCGAAAAAGTGATCAAGGATTCTATTTCATTTGAAATAGTTCCTTTTTGGAGAGCACAGTTGTGACACCTCCAAACTCCACAATACTGGCATCCCAATAGGAGCACACAGATTGGTTAAGAATGTAACACAGAAGCCAACTAACCTTGACTAACGAAAACATTAATACAGGAGGCTTAACTAGCAGCAACAGCTTAAGTAAACCTGTAGACAAGAACTTAATGAGCTCATGGTGAGATACAACAATTTTCACAAATTTTCGTTGATTAAAGCGTTTTTTTGATCATTCCATTAGCCATTTAGTGGTAACTGTCTTCATCACTGTCATTCCATTGCTCATTGATTTGCTCAAGCGGGCACCAGTAACATCTCCATTGTGAGATTGGTTGCTGTTTTTGGCATATCGAATATACCACGGGTAGTTTTCCAGGCTCTGCTGTGCGGGCGGGAAACGCTCGGAAGCTTGCCAGGCTCTCTGAGAGGGATGGAGGAATCAAACTAAGGTCGGCCGCATGCAAAGCAAATGTCCTACCCGCTGTGCTATTGATCCAGTAGCAAGCAATATAAAATGAACTATTTTGGGTCCGCTATGAGGGCAGGCATGAGGGGTGGTTGTGAAAATGGAGACAATGGTGGAGGGAAGGTGACATTGTGGTGGGATAGGGTTTAGAATATTGAATGCCTGTAACAAATCATCTATAACAACTTTCTCAGTCACAACATTTAAATATTTAAATATAGTGGGGAAAAAATAAAAGAGTAACTCCCCCAAAAAACCAAGCATCTAGGAATCAACTCGGCTAAAGATATAGAGGATATATTCCATGAACATTTTAAATGTCCAAACCCTGACACCATATGACTCCCTGAGTACATCGGGTGTGGTTCAAAAACAAAAAGATAGAAAATAGGAAAGTATTTCATTTATGGATTAGAGAATCAATATTGCTAAAATGACTTCCCTACCTATATTATTTTGTGGATTCAACACAGTCACGACCAAATTCAGATGACAGACCTCAGAGTAGAGGGAGAAGGACTGAGAATGAAAGAAATCAAGGGAAGAGGATAGATAAGATTATAAAGGAATTTACAGGGGATCTGTGGTCAGGGCCCCTGGGTAAATGATATCGTTGGTGGTGGTACAGTGAAATAGCCAAGCCACATACACAACAGAACTGACAACATGATATACAATACACAACTGCTAAACTCTATGTCCGTCAAGGTGGCAGGCTGGTGACAGGGCAGGGAGGGGGCGGGGTCGAGGGCCTGGAGCACAGGAAGGAACTTGAGAACACTGCTGGTAGGATTAATGCTGAAACTAAACTATCAATTGTCACTGTCACTGTCATCCCCTTGCTCATCGATTTGTTTGAGTGGGCACCAGTAACGTCTCTCATTGAGAGATTATTGTTACTGTTTTTGGCATATCCAATACGCCACGGGTAGCTTGCCAGGCTCTGCCGTGCGGGTGCCATACTCTCCGTAGCTTGCCGAGCTCTCCGAGAGGGGCGGAGGAATCGAATACAGGTCAGCTGAGTGAAAGGCGAACACACTATCTCTGTGCTATCGCTCCAGCCCAAACTATCAATGGCTTTGTAAATTGTGGTCCCTTAAATTAAAATAATGAAAAATTGAATATGAATTGAATCTCATCCTTATGCTTTTTGCCAAATTGTATGAGTACATGTCAAGTAGAAAATGTAATGATGCAATTTATTTATTTACGCAATAAGATTTTTTTTTTAGCATGCAGGCTTGTACAAGGTACTGTCTATGCCTTTTATGCATTTCAAGTTAGCAAAACAGGTATTATTTTTCTCTAAGGAAATTCACACCTAGCAAACTATGATACATAGAGCTGAAGTGATATCTCAGTAGTTCAAACCCTGACACCATATGATCCCCTGAGTACATCGGGTGTGGTTCGAAAACAAACAGTCTGTGACATATTTTTGGTGTCAAGAGACACATGTTTTATGAAATATTGGGGCTTTGGAGAATAGAGTTATTATTTCAAGCTTAGAGGTGTTAGGACATTAGTGATAAATGAGCAAAGCAGAGGTGTTGTTTTAGATTGCTCTCAAAATTGCTATGGGATATGCATTTGTGGTTACGCCATCCAAGGCGGGAGACAGACATAGGGGCAGTGGGAGCCCTCATATAATAGCAACAGCTTGTTTGGGGAAAACATCTTAAGAAAGTGCAGAATGTCTCCTTAAACAAGGAGCAAACATGTACCTATCCATTTAAATATATAATTATACTAAAATTTGTTTTGTTTTATTCTTAAAAATTGGAGGATCTCCCAGAGAGTATTCAGGAGCTAGGAAAACTCTTCTGGGATCTCAGGTAGCCAGTCTAGTGGTTTGATGACTGGTCCAAATGATGCTTTGCTCCTCAGACCTTGCAGTGCTGAGCATCACTATGGTTATTCTAGTGGTGCACAGAGATCTCCAGAACTGCCCACAGTGATTCTTAGGGGACCATGTGGCTCCAGGTAGCAAATTGGAGAAAGCCTATTCAAGACAAGAGTCTTGACCCCTGTAGTATCTGTTGGCCCCCGAAAATATATGTTTAAAGCTCATCATTCAATCATAATTTTTTTAACTAGTCATTTGAGTAACACAGCAGGTACGGTGTTTGCCTTGCCCGCAGCCCACCCAGGTTCGATTCCTCCATCCCTCTTGGAGAACCTGGCAAACTACTGAGAGTATCCTGTCCACAAGGGAGAGCCTGGCAAGCTATCCAGGTGTACTCGGTATGCCAAAAATAGTAACAACGAATCTCACAATGGAAACGTTACTGGTACCCACTCAAGCAAAATGATGAACAATGGGACAACAGTGCTACACTGCTACAGTCATTTAAATAGTGATAAAATGTGGCAGAGTTTTAATACCCCATGATTAAACACAATTGCTTGAAAGGCATTCATTTGTAATTGTAGCATACCAAATCATGGGAAATTAATTTCAAATATATGTAATCTTATTTTAAAAATAAAATTTGCATTAAATATGCAAGATCACTGTCCATGACCAAACTCTTAACTTATAATTAAGCATTCAGCACTTTGGCCAGGCCCATCTCGATGCAAGGGTAGCACACAACTCACCGATTGCCCTGGGTCCATCTTGTCCCTCATCGGGACCCTGCTTTTGGGGGTACTAGGAAGTAAGGGCAGCTGAGGCTTAGGTTGAGAGAACAGATGCCCAGGAGGAAAATATCGTGTAGAGTCAAATGACTTCCAGGTTACAAAAGTATAGCATTTGCTAAGTCTTCCTGTGTCCATACAAAAGGACATGGCTCTGAATAAACTATGCAAAGGACTCAAGGAGAAGAGAAAAACAATATTTACAAGTGGACAGAACACAAAGAAAGAAGTTACAAGTAAACACAGAGGAATGGAGCACTATGAAGGGAGTAACCCAATAAACCTAAGCTACCTGAGGCTATGTTATCCTAAAGATAACTAGTAGTTATTATTGGTAGTCAATTTCTGTAAGAGAAAATCAACAATGCAGTGAGGGCTCTGTCTATTCAATTTGTGCCCCAAATCACAGTACCTAGATCAAATCAGAGTTAATACGATGTTTAGTCTGCTTTTAAAAATAAATATTAATAGTAAAGTGAAAAGTTTTAACTTATATATAGACATATGTATGTAAATAATATCTATATGGAATATAGAGTTAGAAGTGACGTATGTAATAACATTTATTTAAATGTCCCCAAGAAGTAATATATTTCCAATTTTCTAGAACATATGACGTTTTACTGGCATGTATTTCATTAAACTAAACAAATTAGAATGTCACTGAAGCAGATCGTGTGCTTTCCATCAATATAAAATATCAATTTAGATATATAATGTTTTAAGATAAATGTCATTAACCCTTATTTGCATATTTCGTTTTTGGTGGTTGTGTATATACCACTTAATTATTAGGAATTATGCCAGTTCATTCTAAATTTAAGTTTATGCTTTTTGATCCAGAAAGTAATTAAATGACTACCATATGTCACCATGCAGGTAGTGGTTACAGAGACAAATGAAATATTGTTTCACTTTGAAGGTTTTCTCTGTTTAGGAGTGACAATCATATAAATAACTGAATATAATCAGATGTGATA
Source organism: Sorex araneus (assembly GCF_027595985.1). Classification (NCBI taxonomy): domain Eukaryota; kingdom Metazoa; phylum Chordata; class Mammalia; order Eulipotyphla; family Soricidae; genus Sorex; species Sorex araneus. Next base: position 167,766,210 of record NC_073305.1, read on the forward strand.
AATTATAATTATGGAATTTTGTATAAAGTAGTATGAAAGCAAAATATATGATTAAATGAATCTGCTTCATGATAGATGGACTGTGTATTGACATACTTAAATGTCATTCAGAGGTAAACATATTAATTGAAATTAGAATAGCATTCCTTTTTCTATGAAATTCAAAATATTCTATAATTTGGGAGTAAAATAATAAAACTAACTCATGAACTGAAAATAATGATCACAAGTGAGGATGCAATATTTTTCTGAAATAGCCTTATGATATGACAGTTCTCTCTAATTTATTACCTAAACTCCAGTTCTAATAGTCAGTGTTCATTCTTTTCAACCTTGATGCCTTACCAGAGAACCAATGCTGAATCTAAAAAGGATATATCATTCCATAGCTTCAGCTTCTGAGGGAACTCTTAAGAATTAAATATTATTTATGAGAATTTTCATTCTAATAAATTATATGTATTATCATTGCTTATTGCTTAATAACCTTTGGGCAAATTTACAAATGTAATAAGACAATCTCTGTCACTGCAGCCTCAATTTAATAGGCAGCAGAAAAACAAAACATACTTAGCCACATGACACACAAATAAAAAACAAGTTCAAAATTTATTTCTTTCAAGTATTCAGAATATATAATACAATATACTAACATTTTACTTCAATTTTTGTTCTGACTATGGAGAACTATCACTGTATCACTGTTATCGCATTGCTCATCAATTTGCTCAAGCAGGCACCAGTAATGTCTCCATTGTGAGATGTTGTTATTGTTTTTGGCATATCGAATATGCCACGGGTAACTTTCCAGGCTCTGCTGCTCAGGAGAGATACTCTTGGTAGTTTGCGGGACTCTCGGAGAGTATGGAGAACTAATTGTATTTATTCATTTTTTATGTGTTTTACTCAATGAAACATTTTCTAATGTGGGGTATTTATGACTGGAGTGATAGCACAGTGGGAGGGCATTTGCCTTGCACATGGCCGCCCTGGGTTTGATTCTTCTGTCCATCTCAGAGAGCCCAGCAAGCTACCGAGAGTATCCCGTCCACACAACAGAACCTGGCAAGCTATCCATGGCGTATTCGATATGCCAAAAATAGTAACAATAAGTCTCACAATGGAGACTTTACTGGTGCCCACTTTAGCAAATTGATGAACAATGGGAGGACAGTGAACAGTGCAGTGCTATGCAAGTTTAAATTTGCCAAGAACAATCAGAACTAAAACCAAAAATAGTTTGAAGCTACATGATGACATGGCAATCAAGAGTTTTGACTCCCTGAGATCAGCATCACTTGAATGTACTCTCATATATATTGTTAGCATTCTTATTTTAAATGCAAGTACAGCACAAACCACTTCAAGAACTAGATCACTTACCTTTTCAAAAAAATGTATTTATCCTGCTTGATATATGTCAAGCAGAATATGAGTTAGATAATTTTTGATATTTATTTTAGGAAAATACGTTTTTAATATTCTTTAATGCAAGTTATGGGTTAAATTGTGTCCCTTCAAGGAATTAACATTATCAAAATGGCAATACTCCCCAAAGCATTGTATAGATGCAGTGTGATCCCTTAAGGATACCCATGACATTTTTGAAAGAAATAGATCAAATGCTCCTGAAATTCATATGGAAAAATAAACCCACATGAAGAGCTAGAGCAATTCTTGGGAAAAAGAAGACGGGGGGTATCACCTTTCCAAACTTTAAATGCACTATAAAGCAGTAGTAATTTAAATAACAAGATCATGGAATAAAAATAGATTGGCAGATCAGTGGAATAGAGTTAAATATCCTAACACAGACCCGCAAATAAGGGAGAGGAAATGAACAAAAACTTCCTCAAAGAAGAAATTCAAATGGCTAAAGGACACATGAAAAATTGCTTTACATCACAAATTATCAGGGAGATGCAAATCAAAATGACAATCAGACATCATCTCATACCACAGAGACTGGCACACATCCAAGACAAAAAGAGTAACCAGTGCTGTGTGGATGCAGGGAAAAAGGGACTCCCTGTTGATGGTGGCAATCTGACTGATCCAGCATTTTTGGAAAACAATGCAGACAGTTAGAAATTAAGCTCACATTTGACATGGTAATACCATTTCTGGAAATATACCCTAGGTACCCAAAAACACAGCAGAAATGTCAACTATACTTGTATGTTAATTGCAGAACTATTCACAATAGCCAGAATAATCTGGAAACAACCTGAGTACCTGAGAAGCAATGACTGGATAAATAAACTATAGTGCATCCACACAATGGAATACTACACAGCCATAAGGAAAAATTAAGTCCTGAAATTTACTTATAAATGGATGTACCTGGGGGGTGTATCATGTTAAGAGAAATGAGTCTGAAAAAGAGGGACAGACTTAGAATGACTGCAATCACTTATGGGATATATTAAGAGATTAGTATGACTTGATCACTTGTCATCCAGTTGATCTTCGATTTGCTCAAGTGGGTGCCAGCAACGTCTCCATTTGTCCCTGTCACATGCTAGTGTAGCCTAATGGTATCTGTTCACTCCAGGAACACAAAGAGTCTCAAACTGTTCGTTCAAGGTTTTGACGAAGAAGTCTGACCATCTTGTAGGTGGGTGGCCACGCAGTATTTTGATGTCCCGTGGAATTCAGTTGGTAACAGTTCTAGTCCAGCGGTCATCTCTAAATCTCATTATGTGTCCGGCCCATCTGATTTTCGACACTTTGTAAATGAAACAGTATCCCTGATTCTTAATTGTCGATGGAGTTCGGAACTCTAGATTCCTTTTCTCACTTGAGTGAAACATGATACTCCAAGCATAGTTCTTTTGATTCTGCTTTGGGATACCTGAATAGCGTTCTCATCCTGTTTTAGTAGGGCCCAGGTCTCTGAGGCGTATGTTAGTGCAGGAAGAATGGTGGAGTTGAAAACATGTGCCCACAGCCAGAATTTCTTCGTCCTCTTAACAACTTCTCCGATGCTCTTGAAGTCGTTCCACACTGCTCCCTTCCTCCTGCGCAGTTCTGGCACCAAGTTATTCCTCATGTTGAATTCTCGACCAGATACACATAGCTGCTTTATTCAGAGATGTTCGTTCCATTGAGAGCAAGTGGAACACTAGGGACTAGTTCATTTTTCATGAACATTGTTTTGGAGAGATTCAGATGCAGTTCAACATTTCCACACCCATGGTCAAAGTCGGCCAGCATTTGTGCCGCTTGGCTAATGTTTGGTGTTATTAGAACAATGTCATCAGCAAAGCGGAGGTGGTGTAGTTGCCAACTTTCTACCTTCACTCCCATTCCCTCCCATTCCAGTTGTCTCATGGCATCCTCGAGGATAGCACTGAAAAGTTTTGGTGAAATGGTATCACACTGCTGAACCCCTCTCTTTACATCTATGATCACTTCCTTGTAGAAAGGTGAGATCCTGGTGGTGAATCTGTAATACAGCTCTCAGAAGATCCTGATGTACTGAGTTTGAACGCCCTGTTTGGCTAGGGCTTCGATGACCGCTTCAGTCTCAACAGAATCGAAGGCCTTCTTTAAATCAATGAACACATCGGCCAACACTGAGGCTCTTCTCTCTTTGAGGTCTTCCTTTATTGCTTCTCTGCACAACTTTGTAAGCTCACATTAGCTTGTGATTACCTGAGGCTTGTACCAAACCATGTTGGCGAATGAGTTTGACAGTTTTTGAATACAAGCATCTGTTTGTAGCTTTCCTAACTCTCGGCTTTCTTCTCGCAGTCATGGAGGTGCTGAACCAGTCAATCATATTCCTTGTTGATGTTGTCAACGACGGCATCTTCCCACATTGCCCAATAGTGCCAAAGATCTCCCAGTTGGTGGTCATTCCGGGAGTTCTCATCTTAAACTTAAACTTTGCAGTCTTTTCTTCCCACTCTGTGAATTAGAATTTTGCATGAAGGAGACGGTGTTCCAATCCCGTTTGGAATTTTGGTACAACAGCAACATCAGTCAGTCAAAACCATCGATTGAATATGATGTGGTCAATTTCATTGTATAACTGTCCACCAGGAGACTCCCATGTTCAATATTTGGATTTGGCCTTCTGGAACTCTGAGTTACTGTCGATAGTCTTGGTCCGCATGATGAAAGCAGACAGTCTCTCACCCTGTTTATTCCATCCTAGGCCATGGGACCCAATGAGGAGTTCTTCGGATGACCTTCCCAGTCCTATCTTGGCATTAAAATCACCAACAATTATCTTGTAGAAGATATGATCTTCTTTATAGAACTTCTCCAGGTTCATGTAGAACTTCTGAATTTCTTCTTCATCATAGTTGGATGTTGGTTTGTAGATGACGAATATAGAAACTGCTAGCAGTGAGCCACATCTACTCAAGCACAATCGTCCTATTTGGTTTGTTAGGCATTTGAATGAATCAATGCTCATGGTCAAGTTCATGTTTAAAAGGACACCGTTGCCTCTATTGTCACATGATCTGAGGAAGAGTTCTTGTCCAGTGTCGAAAATGACGTGATGTGATTGATGCCTTCTTGTCTCAGTCAGACCAATGATGTCATACTTGATCTTCTGTGCTTGCACCATCTGGTCCTCAATGGATGCATCTGATGCCAGTGTTCATGCATTGAAAGTACAGGTGGGAATGCCGACTGGTTCAGCCCTTTTGGAAAACAATATGGACGATTCTCAAAAAGTTAGAAATTGAGCTCCCATTTGACCCAGCAATACCACTCCTGGGAATATATCCCGGAGAGGCAAAAAGGTATAGTAGAGATGACATCTGCATTTCCATGTTCATTGCCGCTCTGTTCACAATAGCCACAATATGGAAAAAACCAGAGTGCCCGAAAACAGATGATTGGCTAAAGAAACTCTGGTATATTTACACAATGGAATACTATGTAGCTGTCAGGAAACATGAAGTCATGAAAATTGCATACAAGTGGATCAACATGGAAAGTATCATGTTGAGTGAAATGAGTCAGAAAGAAAGAGACAGACATAGAAAGATTGCACTCATATGTGGAATATAATGTAACTGAGAAGTACAAGTTGGCAACGATGCAACTTCTGGCAGATATCTCTCTGGACTTAGTTACTAAAATACTAAATTACAGAAACCCAAAACTGAGAGGCCGCTAAGTGTGGTCACTCGACCTCATACTTCTTCATCCTCAGCAATGGAAAACAAATTATCTAATGCTTCCTTTTCAGCAGGTCTGACTTTAGGGGAGAGACTCTCCAAACAATAATAGTGAGTTTTGTTGAAATATTGTATGCAATCAAAGTGAAAGTAAAGTGAAATTTATTAGTTACACAGGCGTGGGGGGGCTTGGGGTGTGAGGGGGCGGGGTGGAGCTATACTGGGATTCTTGGTGGTGGAATATGAGCACTGGTGAAGGGATGGGTATTCGAGCATTGTATAACTGAGATTTAAACCTGAAAACTTTGTAACTTTGTAACTTTCCACAATAAAAAAATTAAAAAAAAAAAAGAAAGTACAGACAGTCATTTCAGTCCTTCTCATTTTTGGAGTCTAGTTTGTCCCTGAGATTTTATCAGCCTCTCCTTGCTCATCCTTCTTAATGCTGCCATATTTGGGACTCTTGCAATGTCAGGGGAATAAGGCCCATTGTTGTTACTATTTTTGGCTTATGGAATATGCCACTCATAGCTTGCCAGGCTCTGCTGTGCGGGCGAGATACTCTCGGTAGCTTGCCGAACTCTCCAAGAGGGATGGAAGCTTTTATGGTGATCTCTAATCACCCTTACAGGTATAGTATGATATATCCAAGGTCAGGGTAAACAGAGTCCAGGAGGACTGGTCCAGCAGGTTGGAGGCTTGCCACAAGAATGTGTGTAGGATGAAGTGCTGTTAGGGTAAAGAAGGGGCCAGTATGACAATAATGGTTGAAAATGATCATTTTGGACATAAACTCATATTTGAAGGTAGCTAAAGGATATACCTGATAATTTTTCATTGTCTAAATTGCAATTCATACAGACCCACGAGGGAGAAGAGAGAGAGAGTGAGAGAGAGAAGTGCCTGACAATGAGGCAGAAGAGGGAGAGAGAGAAAGAGGGAAACTGGGGTCATTGGTGGTGGGATATGTACACTGGTGAAGGGATAGGTGTTGGAACACATGACTGAAACCCAATCATAAATAATTTTGTAATTTTTTATCTCACTGTGATTAAATTTTAAAATTAAATATATATATATATATATATCTAAAAAGATCACTATGTGCAATCTAGAATTTGAGGGAATACTGCTATAAAATCACTTTCCTGGTAAGAGAGATAGTATAGCAGATACAGCATTTTCCTTGCATTAGGCTGATCCTAATCCAATTTCCAATCCCTGGAACCTCATGTGGTTCCCGAAGACCTGTCATGAGCCATTCCTGGGCACAGGAACAGAAGTAATCCCAGAGAACAGTCAGGTGGTACTCTCCCAAGTAATAATAAAATAAAATCACTTCCCTTCAAATCAGTACATCTTAAAGGATATGCTAAATACCATTTATATCTATGAAATTCAGGCATTGCATAGTATTTCTCATTTTCTCAGTCCCGAACCTAGGTAATGATTACTTCCCTTAAAAAGAATTCCAAGTCCTTATTCTTCCTAATCCAATGATTGCTGTTTATGATTTGTGGTGATGATATATTAGTGGGATAAAAAGAGAACAAAACAGCATCACCTCCTTTCTCCCACCAAAACATGACCCTTATATATTCATTTATATTCTGTGACTTTTTTGGAAATAATTTGCAGCTAAGTTTTTGTATTTTGATTTGATTTCATTTGGGGGAACATCCACACATGATGGTGCTTGAGGTCAACTCTGGTTCCATGCTTGGAGTATTATGTAATGAACCCAGGTGTCCTACTTGCAGCTTATGTTCTTTTGCCTTTTGATCCATTTCTCTGTGCTCCCCCTAAACTTTTAAAGTGATTTTCTAAACTACTGCTCACCAGTACCATTTATTTTTATTTACTTAACAAATTGTGCAGACTCTGTACTAAGCTCTGAGCTCCAACATGGAAAAATTGACATAAGTGAGAGGCAATTACGGAATTTATAGACTCTAGATCATCCAGATGTGGAAACTTCCTGCCAAGATTGGTCTATCACACTGACCACCTTTAGCTCAGAAAACCCAGGATGGGGCTGAAGCAATAGCACAGCGGGTAGGGCGTTTGTCTTGCATGCGGCCAACCTAGGTTCGATTCTCAGCACCACATATGGCACCCTGAGCACCGCTAGGGGTAATTCCTGAGTGCAGAACCAGGAGTAACCCCTGCACATCGCCGGGTGTGACCCAAAAAGAAAAAAAAAAGAAAGCCCAGGATGCTGAAACAAAAATGGAAACCTCAGGGGGTATGTCTCTGGGAAATTGGGCTGTTCGTTTCCCTTCAGTCAGAGAATCAAAGGGTAAGTAACTTTTTTTGAGCATGTCCCCCACCCCACACACATGACGCTGGCTGGTCCTCATCCCTTGCACTGGGAACCATTAAAATCACTGTCAGCACTGCCGCAAGGACTCACCTGAAGAATGCAGTGCCCTCTTCGTCCAGTTGCTCTGCTGACAGTAGGGTTAAATGCCAACATAATGCCAAATGGGTCCATGATGGGTCTGTAAGCGAAGGACAGAAATGCTATCTGATGAATACTTTGCTATATAATTTTAGCAAATGTTAATTCATATACATATTAAAACCAACTGATATTCTGAAAACAATTTGCATTAGTGTTGTATAGAGATGTCTGTATCATTTGGAATTTGATGATGCACTGAGTCTCAATTTAAAACAGAAAGAAAAGACGGAATATTGTAAGACTATTATGATTTTAAAGACATAGTTGGGAAATACCGTGAAAAAAATTCCACAGATCAGAAGAAAACAGATGACAAGGAGGCTGTTCGAGGAAACTGCTCCATCATACTTGCTGTTTGTTTCTACAGATGCTTTTGCAATAGAATCTGACAAGTGATACTTAACATATTCCTTCTTACTCAGCTAGAGAATTTCCCGAAGACATAAAAATGTCAGTTTTATTACCTTTGAGTTCCGCTTTTTAAGTTTCTAAATAAAATAATTTGAATTGACTAAAACTCACATTATAATTGCAAAGACTAATAAGTTGTTCTACTTGCATTTATGCCAATAAATATTTAAAGTGCATGAAATCACCAGTTCCTTAGTTTGTAGTCAATAAATTAGTATGACAGGCATTTTCATTTACTCTACATTATCCATGAGTTACCCAAAATCATTTTTAAATAATACATTCAAAATTAAAAATAGAACCTTTTTATTAAAGTAGAGCACACATACAATGACTACAACTGTAAAATTCAATGACTAAGTGACTATCCACATAATGACAAACTTCTTTCCCTTTTGCAATCAATCTCCTGCCTTATAAAGTCATACCAAATACTATCATTTTCAATCACCTATGCGCATTATTGTAAGAAGGTATTTGTTTGTGTCATATTTGTTTATTGCTATTATTATAAAATTTGGCAGAATCTCCTGCCCCCTGCACCAGGCTGTCTTCACTGGGGGCCCACTCACAGGGGGGCGGGTTGAGTTTCCCTCCATGCCCCAAGCAGAGCCCTGGCAGCCAAAAATCTCCAGAAACCAACCACAGTCATGCATGCTGGATGAGCTTCACACATGGAAGAACCGACAGAGGAACCCAGGTATGTGGGACCCATTGCTGAGATCTCCAAACCTGCTCAGATTGGACTGGGCTTCCTCCACCAAAATCCCCAGTTTTCCAGTAGCTTTGCAGTCACATCCACAAACTGCCCCAGCACCACATAATCTCATCAATGGTCAAGATCCAGAGACTATAAAACAAAGCTCTGGGAAGAGAGTGATGCAGAATCTCAGATGGTAGAGCCTGGTAAACTACTCATGGCATATTCGATATGCCAAAAACAGGTCATTCTCCTGACCTGAACGTGACAGGGATGATGGAGATGTTACTGGTGCTGAATCAAGCAAATTAATGAACAACAGGACAACAGTGATACAGTGATACAGTGATTATAAAATTTATTCATACTAATTCTTTTTCACTGCTTGTTTTAGGGTAACACCTGACAGTGCTCAGGGTTTATTGGTAGAGGGGCTCAGGGAACCATACAAGGTGACTAGGATTGAATCTAGTATGGCTATGCACAATGCAAGTGCCTTAAGCACTGTACTATTATTCTAGCATCATCCGTGATATTTTTAAATATAGTTATATATTCATTTATTATCATTTAATGCTCCAGGCTGCTTTCTGGATGCTCTGACTGAGCCTCACCCATGAATGAAGCCCCACGGAACCCAGATAATGTGGAACTTTGAAACCTTGGACTCTGGACTCAACTGGACCCGGAAGCACAGATCCTCTGCCTGTTATCTCCCAATTTCTGGTGAATCAGGGATCACACATATAAGCCATACCCTGCCATGCCTTGCCAACACCAGATAATCTCATCTGCCACCCTCCAGATCTCAATAGCTGCTCCTCCCATACAGGAGTATAACTGAGGCTGGCACACATCCCAATGAACAAAAGCAGCGAATGTTGATGTGGATGTGGGGAGGAAGGGATTCTTCTTCACTGGTGGTGGGAATGCAGACTGGTTCAGCCGTTTTTGCAAACAAAATTGACATTTCTCAAAAAACTAGGAATTGAGCTCCCTCTTGACCAGCAATACTACTTATGGGAATTTATCCTGGGGACCCCAAAACACACAGCAGAAACACCACCTGCACATTTCTGTTCATTGTGGCTCTATTCATCAGAACCAGAATCTGGAAATAACCTGAGTGCCCAAGAACAGATGAATGAATAAAGAAACTATGGCATATCCACACAATGGAATACTATGCAGCTGTTAGGAGAAATGAAGTCATAAAATTTGCCTATAAATACAAGGACATGGGGGGAGTGAAATGAGTCAGAAGGAAAGGGACAGATGTAGAATTACTGCATTCATTTCTGATGTAGCACTGTCATCCCGTATTATCATCTATTTACTTGAGCTGGCTCCAGTAGCATCTCCATTTGTCCCAGCCCTTGAGATTTTAGCATTGTAAACTTTATGCCCTCTCTCCATGGATGCGGCATGCCAGCTGGATGTCCTTGGGCATAATGGTGTTGGCTTGGATGGTGCAAAAGTTGGTGTCCTAGAAGAGCCCCACCAGGTAGTTTTCACACGCCTCCTACAGTACCATGACGGCCGAGCTCTGGGAGCCCAGGTTGGTCTTGAAGTCCTGCCAGATCTCATGCACTGGCCTCTGGACCAGTAGCTTGCAGATAGGCAGCTCGGTGGACCTCTGGGAGTGGCGGCTTCTGGTAGCAGCAGATCCTGTACAGTGCCATGGTGTCGGGCTGGTAGGGGTGCAGCTTCTTCACGCCGCCTGTGGTGTGGTGGCCAGCTGCTTGCGGGGCACCTTCGCACCTGTTAACTGCGCGCCATCTGCTTAGTATGCCCAACTCAGCTGGAGACTCCTTCAGGATTAGGGAAATGAGACCCATTTTTGTTACTGTTGTTGGCATATTTTGCTACTGTTGTTGTCACATTTAGTACGTCACAGGTAGCTTGCCAGGATCACTTCACTTGTCATCATGTTCAATGTTTAGATTTGAACTTCTGGAACTGTGAGTTACCATGGATGGTGTTGGTCAACATGATGAAATCATACAATCTCTCACCCTATTCGTGCCATTCTAGGCCACGGGACCCAATGTGGCATTCTTCGGGTGACCTTCTAGGACCTATCTTGGCATTAAAATCACCAACAATGATCTTGTAGAAAGTGTGGTCTTCTTTATAGAACTTCTTCAGCTCCATATGGAACTTCTCAATTTCTTCTTCGTCATAGTGGATATTGATGCATAGATGATGAATATAGAAACTGTCAGCAATGAGCCACATCTATTCAAATGTAACCGTCCGATTTGGGTTGTTAGGCATTAGAACAAATCAATGCTCATGGCCAAGTTCTTGTTGACAAGGACAACTAAATAACTGACGTATCTACTGTTGCATGTTCCAAGGAACAGTTCTTCTCCAGTGTTGAAAACTGCATGATGTGATCGATGTCTTCTTGTCTGGGTCAATCCAATGATGTACTACTTGATCTTCTGCGCTTGTAGCACCAGGTCCTGGATAGATGCTTCTGATGCCAGTGTACGTGCATTAAAAATCAGACAGTCATTTTAGCCCTTCTTCATTTTGGCAGCCTAGATTGGCCCTGAGATTTTAGCAGCCTCTCCCTGCTCCTGCTTCTCAACACTGCCATATTGGGGGATCTTCCAGGGGCAGGGGAATGAGGCCAATTTTTATTCCTGTTTTTGGCATATTGAATACTCCATGGGTAGCTTGCCAGGCTCTGCCATGCAGGTGGCATGTAGGGAGGTGGCCCCCTTTCTACTCTTCGCTTATCTACTATTGTAAAAAATAAATTAAAAAATAAAATTAAAAATATATTTTTTAAAAAAATCACCCTTATCTTGTCCTAAAGGATAACTGTATCACTGTATCACTGTCATCCCATTGTTTATCGATTTGCTCGAACAGGCACTAATAACATCTCCATTTGTCCCAGCCCTGAGAATTTAGCAGCCTCTCCTTACTTGTTCTTCCAAATGGTGCCATATTGGAAGCTCTTTTAGGGTCAGGGGAATGAGAGCCGTTATTGTTACTGTATTTGGCATATCAAATACACCACAGGAAGCTTGCCAGGCTGAATACTTTCATTAGCTTGCTGGGCTCTCTGAGAGGGATGGTGAATGTATATAAGAGAATACCAACAAGTATGTTAAAACCAAACACACATGTGCTGCTTTAGGTATATCAGTGGGCTAGACTATAAGAGGTCACATGGCTTTCCAGTAGCTTTGTATTCACACCCTGGGTTGAATCAGTGTTGAGTTTCCATCCCCACCCCAAGCACAGCCCCGGCAGCCAAAAACATCCAGAACCCAGCCACATCCATGCTCAGGGCCACTCTCTACATGCTCGGACGAGCCTCATGCATAAAGGAATCGGCAGAGGAACCCAGGTATGTGAGACCCGGGGCTCAGTTCTCCAAGACTACTTGGACCAGGACTGGACCTCCTCCACCTAGCTCCCCTGTTTTCCAGTAGCTTCAACGTCACCGCCACAAACTGCCCCCTGCACCATGTAATCCTATCAACGGTCAAGACCCAGAGATTATAAAACAAAGCTCCTAGAAGAGAGCAATGCAGAGTCTCCTGCCCCTGCGCCAGGCTGTCCTCACTGGGGCCCCTCGGAGGGGGGCACATTGAGTCCTAAAGGATAGAGAGGAAGAAATCTTAAACAGAAAATTTTGTTTGTATTCTCATAAGTAGGCATGGTGGACTGGTCCAAGAGTGAATTTATTGACACTTTGTAACCCACCATGTTTTTTCTAGAAAACATGCCCACTCCCCCTCCCTAACCTTTTTCCCTATAAAAACCAAAAACCGCTTGCAGAGCCCATGCAGACAAGACTGTTTTTAGGACCTGAGTCCACGATCTTCTCACGTTGCTATCCCCTGAATACACCTGTCCTGCTTGCCTCAAATTTTATTTCTTTATTATTCTTCTCAAATAGACAAGCACCCAAGAAGAGAACATCAGGAACCAGAGACATAGTTCAGGGGGAAAGCACTTGCCTTCCTAAGAGCTGACTTTGTTCCATCTCCAACACCACATATGATCCCCTGAACACCACCAGGAGTGATCCCTGACCAGTAAGAGCCAAGAGTAAGCCTGCATATCCCCTGAAACAGCCCTTATTGTGCTGGAGCAATAGTACAGTGGGTAGGACATTTGCCTTGCATGTGTCCGACCTGGGTTCAATTCCCAGCATCTCATATGGTCCCCTGAGCACTGCAAAGAGTAATTCCTGGGTTAATCCAGGAGTAACCTTTGTGCATCGCCAGGTGTGACCCACCCCACCCAAAAAAAACCCAATAAAACAAGCCCTCATACCAAAAAAAGGAAAGGGGAATTTAAAAAGAAATAAAAGAACGAAAAAGAAAAATTGCCATTTGCATTAAAATTGCAGTGAGTGCAATTTCTCATCATAACATACTAGAGGATAAAAATGTGGCAATCTTGGGGCTGGAGTGATAGCACAGCAGGTAGGGCCTTTGCCTTGCACGCGGCCAACCCGGGTTTGATTCCCAGCATCCCATATTGTCCCCCGAGCACTGCCAGGAGTTATTCCTGAGTGCAAAGCCAGGAGTAACTAACCCCTGATTATCGCCAGGTGTGACCCAAAAAAACAACAAAAAAAAAAGTAGTAATCTTAATAGATAAACCTAAAATATAATAACAATAATATCCCTCATTTTAAAACAATTATAAGATTCAGCAAACGACCCCATCAACTGATAAGGAATATTAAAAATATGGGGAAGAGCAATAATACAGCCTGTAGGATCCTTACTTTGTACCTGGCTGACCTGGGTAACAGCCCCCACATACCTTGTGGTCTCCAGAGTCCATCAGGAGTGATGACTGAATGTAAAACCAAGAATAAACACAGAGCAGAGCCAGGAGTGGCCCCCAAAACAAACAAAAACAAAATTGGATTATTGAGGTGACATTGGAGAGACTAGGCTACATGCTTTGCATGAGCTAGAACCAAACTTGATCCTCGACGCCATATGTTTTCCTGAGCATCTCTATATAGCCTGAAGTCCACTGAGCTCTGCCAGTGTGAGCCTGGAGATTCCAGGCAGAGAATAGCCTGGATAGCACCGAATCCTCAGGACCTAGCACTGAATTTCCAACCTGGAACTAGACTGAGTGTCACCAGGAATGAATTCCAGGCTCCTTGAGCAGTTCCCAGAGGCCTTGTCCCCTCACGCAAACTGCACACAGAAATATCCAAAGCATCTTAGTAGGTGATCTGATAGTGGAAGAGTTCCAGTCTCAGGTGCACAAGGTCCTGGGTTCCATTCCAGATATTCTAAAACCAACAAAAACAATGAAATGCACACCTCCCTAGCACTTACTAAGCACTCGGTAAATACTATTTTACAACATTGTTTTATTGATTTTATTCAGTGAAAAACAATACTTGAGTTCTCTAGAATCAGTGTGTTCTCTCTCGGTAATCTTAACACAACTGTAATATTTACTGCATTGAGTCCTTATTTGTTTGTTTTGTTTTTATTTTGTTTTGGAACCACACCCAGCTATTTTCAGAACTTTCTCATGACTCTGATCTCAGAGCTCACTCATGGCAGGCTTGAAGGTCTACATGGCATGAATATAGACCCCTATGAATATAGGGGATTGAATACAGGTTGGCGCCATGCAAAGAAGGCACCTACCTGTTACATTATCACTCCAGCCCCCATAGTTTCTTTTATTATGAATGCAACATAAAATAAACAGCTTTTTAATTATTTCTTCATGAAGTTGATTTTAAATCATCCAGATAAGTTCAATGTCATAAATTTTATATATAAAGTTATTTATTAAATATTATAATCACTGCAATAGAATAACATATGTTGTATTCATTTTCAGGAACTACGAAGCAGGAACATAAATATTTTTATTCTGGTGAAGCTGACTGGGTTGGTGATATGACTGGGAACATAAATAAGCTGGGATCTTTGCAAAAGGATCTAGCATTTCAACACAAATGTATTTTTCTAAACCATCAAATAACTGAAAGGTAGAAAATATAATCTGCCGAAATTGGTGCTTGTTTACATATTTGTATCAAGAAATAACTTAATGGTCAATACTCAGCATGAGAAATGTATTTTGTGGAAAGAATAATGATTCCAAAGTTAAGAGAACAAATGAGAAAAAAACGCAAGAAAAATCATTCTACTCTCTCAAAACACATTAAGAACTTATTTCAGAATCAGCATTTTAGAAACAGATTTCTTCCTGATGATTTGTGTATCTTGAAAATAAATTAGGAAGGTACATGTTATTCTATTATAGAACTTCAAGCTACTAATCTTAACTTCATAAGAAACCCTAAAAGTCTAAAACTATTTGTCAAGCAGCAATGCACTGAGTATTGTATTATGTTCTCTTGGCAGTGTATTGAAATATTTGTAATTTTCATGTTTTATAGTTCCCAGGAATCATTAACACACTTTCATTTTAGAGGCTGTGCTAAATTCAGCACTAGAGTCAATAGTCGGAGGAAATGAAAGTGAGGGGTAAGATTCATTTTAATAGTTGGGGAACTCGACTGGGAAAATGATCTGTCAGTATTTTTCTGGAACACAACACGATGTAATTAGATTGGTGGAATGAAGGGAGATAGAAAGGACAAGATTAGAGATGTTCTTTGGGGAATAATTAGCCCTGAGAATGCAGTTAAAACTATATGAGCATAAAATGTTGCATAGTCAAATCTTGAGGGAAAAGAAGAAAGAACTTAGAAAGATTAAGAGCGATTGGGAAGGACATCTTGATAGAAGTATAGGGCAAAGGGTAGACTTTAGAACTAATAGAATTTTTTCCCACTACAACAGAATCATTAAATAATCTGCTTTGCTGTTACTGTTGAACAGTATGTTTATATTACACTATATTTGAACTTCAGTCTAAATTGCAAAGACTATATTAGTTTGTTCACTCTCTTATTAAATTATAAGTTATGAAGAAGAAACAATTCTTTGATTATTCAGTGTTATGTCTATAATTCTTCAATATAATATTCAGCAAAAAATCTTAAAAGTTTGAACATTATCTTATATCACAAGTAATAATTTTATTTTTTGTATCTTTTCAAATTCAGTACCAAAATTTTCTATAGATCATTTATTTCGTGGTGATTGCAAATTGTCTAAAACATATGGCAAATCTCTGCTTGAGAATTTGAAAGTACTGACCCAAGTAGAAAGTTATTTTCATAGGTCAGATTTTAGATCAAAAATCCAAATGAGTCATATTTCACCATAATATTTTTCTTCAATGTAAATATTTCCTCTCATATATGTGGATTAAATCAGAGGAATATACCTGCCAAGACCAAGTTTATTCTATGGCTTTGCCATACTCTCTGGAGTAATGTTGAATACCCACAGGAATGGGTTATACTTATCATAATTTGAGAATTATAGCCATATGGAAAGACATTTTTACAGGGGAAATAATTTCTCAAGGAATGGTGAACTAAAAATCTCTTTAGACACACTGCAGTGAGATCAGTAAAATTCTATCTAGGCCGATCTTTAAGGTCTTTAAAAATGACTTTAAAATAACTACTATAGAGAGTCAGGAGATATCTTGAGTCAAAGAGCACATGCCTAGCATGTGAGAAGTTCTGACTAAAATCCAAGAAATCTTGGGTATGGCTTTGGTAAAATCTTGAAATGTATAATATTTCTACAAAGAAAATAGGGTCCCTTGCCTTCCAGCTCCCATTCAGAGGGTGTGTTTCTGTAAGAGCCATTACTACTACTTTTCAACCCTCCCCCCAGCTATATTTTGTTGCAAACAAGTGGTGTATACCCCTTCCTTTCTACTCATACTTAAGGATGCCAAAGTTCTATCTCAGATGCAAAAGTGCTGAAAATACTGGAAACTTTACACCCTTGGCCTGAATTTCAAAATGGGATGCCATTGCCAAGGAAGTATGTCACAGAGATCCAAAGATGCTGCTCCTTTTTCCCTGGTCCCTGCCACCTGGTTTCCCACTTCCCTGTTTTAACAAGAACTCAGCCCCTCACAGTGGAGACTATTAAGTTCTTAATATCAGCTACACAACCCTGGCTCATAGATTCCTCCCGAAGGAAAACTGGACTTAATCTTTTGCAATAGGCAAAAGTTCAAGCATAAGAACAACAGCGAAAAGAATAAAGATTGTAGGGAAAGACAAAATGCACCAATGCAAGAGATATTCTGGAGATGAGGACTGCATGATACACTTGCAAATATGTCAGAGAAATGAATAACTTGAAGTAGCTACATTGACTTGATAAACAATCTCCATAAAGTAGCCAGGTTATGATGAGGTTATTCTGTGAATCTCTATATGTCGAGGGCATAAGTGAGAACAAGAGAAAAAAGAAAACAAGAAAACGGCTTTATGCAATTAATGCAGATTTCCATCTAACTAATGGAATCTGAGACAGTACAGTGGACAAGGTACTTACCTTGCACACGACTGATCTTGGCTTGATCCGTAACACCACATATGTTATCTGAGCAAGACCAGTAATGGCCTCTGAGCACAGAGCAAGGAGTAAGCTCTGAACAACATTGGGTCTGGCCATAAACAAGCAAACCAACAAGCAAGCAAGCAAACAAAGATGCATTCCAATTATGTCGGGTAAAGACAACATGTAACTGCACAAATTATAGAGATACGAAGATGTTAATGAAAATTTCTAAAGTAATATGTCCTAATTTAAAAAAAGAGAGATTGAAGGAATGGAAAAGAGGATTTACCAAATTTGCCAAATTAAACTAACTAATTAGTATTTGTCTCATTTACAAATATTTTTTCTTAATTAGGCATATTTTACATTTGTATAATTTTAAGAAAATTTAAAATTTAAAAATTTAAAATTAATAAAATCTAGTATAGTTTATAACATAAATGCATCCACTCATCAGGAAGATGATTTAAATTGCAAGCATTTAGGCAATAATAACAGAATGTGAAAATTTATGAGATAGAAATTTTACAACTTATGATTTGTGATTACAACTTATGAGAGCCTTGACAGTTGAAGACCTCTGGAACCTAGCCACAGCCATGCTCAAGGCCACTCTGCACACGTTCAGACTAGCCTCACGCATGAAGGGACTGGCAGAGGAACCCAGGTGTGTGGAACTCGGGGCCGAGATCTTCAAGGCTGCACAGATAGGGACTGGGCCTCTTCCACACAGATCCCCCACTTTCCAGTAGCTAGGCAGTCACACCCAGAAACTGCCCCCTCCACCGTGTAATCCCATCGACAGGCAACATCCAGAGACTATAAAACCAAGCTCCCAGAAGCACACAGCTGCAATGTGGCCACACAACATCTAATAGCTTAATCTCTCTCTTGGAGAACCTGACACGCTAACAATAGTCTATTGCCCACACGGGAGAGTCTGGCAAACTCCCCATGGTGTATTCATATCCCAAATACAGTAAAAGATATATACGTACCTCTCGGAGAGCCCGGCAAGCTACCGAGAGTATTCCACCCGCACAGGCAGAGCCTGGCAAGCTCCCCGTGGTGTATTTGATATGCCAAAAATAGTAACAATAGACCTCATTCCCCTGACCCTGAAAGTGCCTCCAATTGTTGGGAAAGACGAGTAAGGAGAGGCTGCTAAAATATCAGGGCTGCGTGTAATAGGACATTACTGGTGCTCGCTCAAGTAAATCAATGAACAGCAGGATGACAGTGATGCAATGATGATTTAAACATCACTGTCATCCCATTGCTCATCAATTTGCTCAAGCGGGCACCAGTAACGTCTCCATTGTGAGACTTGTTGTCACTGCTTTTGGCATATTGAATACACCACGGGTAGCTTGCCAGGCTCTGCCATGTGGGCTAGATACTCTTGGTAGCTTGCCAGGCTCTCTGAGAGGGGCGGAATAATTGAAACTGGGTCGGCTGCATGCAAGGCAAAGGCCCTACCTGCTATGCTATCACTCCAGTCCTGTCGCAAGCTACCCATGGTGTATTCAATATGCCAAAAACAGTAATGACAAGTCTCACAGTGGAGACATTACCGGTGTTCGCTTGAACAAATTGGTGAACAACGGGATGACAGTGACATTGACCGTGACAGTGTTTAGATTAACATGACTAAGAAAATGATTTAAAGGATAAGTATTTTTAATTGTACTTTGTGTAAACTCAAGAGACCTCATTGAAGGCACTTACCTTGCATGTGGCTGACCTTAGATCAATATTCAGCATCACATATAGTTCTCCGTGTACTACCTGGAATGACCTTTGAACATAGGGCCAAGAGTAAACTCTAAGCACTGCTGTGGTGTGACCCAACTCCTGTCTTTGTCCAAGAAAACAAATACAATATAAATCACCTGATCTATGTGGTTGGGGTTTTATGACCTAGAGAAAAGGGATTGGATTGTACATATTTGTTAGAGAAAGTCAAATCCTCACATTACAACTGCAGTGTGAAAGAAGGGATACTAAATACAATAAACACATTCTTAAAAGAAAGCAATGTGTTCTCATAATAGAATTTTTGAAAATAAAAAAGCTCCATTTTTATCATATGCATACAATTGACAAAACTCTTCTAGTATATCAATGTGTTCTCTTTTTTTAATGGGCATATGCTATTTAAAAGAATAATAATAGACCAAAGAGGATATAGCGTTACATAATTGAAATGTGTGGAAAGCTATGTCTTACATACCACAATCCAATTAAAGAGAAAACAAATGATTTCGTCTCCTTTTAATATTGGAAATTAGTTTCCTATTAAACTCGTTCCTTAATAAATTTTCCAAAGTCAAAGAGGAAAGTCAGTAAAGAGAACTAGGCATGATTTCTCAGAAAGATAATAAGATGGAAGAAGTTTCCTAAGTGGACATATTATTTTTTAAAATAGATATTTCCTTACCTATATAAAGTTATTCCTGTTAAAAAGTCAAATTTTGGCAGCTGGAGAAATAGCACAGTGGGTAGGGCATTTGCCTTGCACGCGGCCGACCCGGGTTCAATTCTTAGCATCTCATATGGTCCCCTGAGCACTGCCAGGGGGATAATTCCTGAGTGCAGAGCCAGGAGTAACCCCTGTGCATCACCAGGTGTGACCCCCAAAAGCAAAAAATGAATAAATAAATAAAAAGTCAAATTTTTGTCCTGAGCCACTTGAATTATTTCCTATTTTATTATGTTTTTCATTAGATGTACGTCCTAATCATCAATAAGCTTTGTGACATCATGGCATGTTTGCAATTCATACAATTAAAAAAATACTTCTATAATTATTTTAATTAGGTCAATATAAAGAGAAAAGTAAAATAACCATGCATATTTTTATTGTTTTTATACAAAAGTTGATTAAAATAAAGAAAATTCATGTTTGACTAAGTTAATACGAACATGAGACATATGAGATAATCATATGCAGAAGGGACTTAAACATAATGCTGAGACTATTGATGTAATCTATAGTTTCTAGGGAACTAGATATAGCTTGAAATGATAAATTATAATTTTTAGTGCAAATGACAATTACCTCTTATAGTTGTAATATTTAGATATTTTAAAAGTGTAAGCAAAGAATTATTTTATATATGCTTAATTGAATATTCTTTTCATTTCCCAAGATATGACATATTGCAAATTGTGTCTTTATTAAGACACTAAGTAGTGAGCGTGAAATCAAGTCAGTATAAGCAAAGTGTGAAAGGAATTAACAAATCATAATACAAGCAGAATGGAAGTTACTGACAGAGAACAAAGAATTATATGGTAAGCAATTTAATTTAATTTAATTTATTTTTAACAGGCATTCATTATTTTTGTTTGAGTTACTATTTTAAACCACTTTATTATAGATCTAAAATAAATATGACCCAATGAAATTAGAGCACCTTAACATCCTCAGAAATAAAGTAAATTATATAAATTGGTTTCAGTTAAAAATGCCTCTTGGTATGTTAGCTTTTATTTCATGATAGATTTTTTTCATGTATCAATTAAACTACATCCCTTTGATGAGCATAGGTTAAGGAACAAGAAAAATTCTTTAGATTCAAGAAGACAAAAATTCTAGGGTTCAAAATTAACCATCATAATTTTGACTTGGGTTCATATTTCTCTTTAACTATGCCCTTCAAATGTGGCTAACTCCGAGATGATTTTTAGCGGATAGTCTCTAAATCGGCCATATAGCCAAATAGTTAAATTTAAAATGATGAATTAAAATCATAGAGAAGAGATCTAAAATGTTAATAAGTGTGATTCTATAAAAGTCATCAACTGATAAAGTGTGGAAGAGATTAAAACTTCTTAGCATTAATTTTGAATATTTTGAGGGACAGACTGATAGTAGAGTGAGTAGGGCATTGACTTTATTAGGCCAACTTGGGTTCAATCCCTGGCACCCCAATAATCTCCTGAGCACATCTAGGAGTAATTCCTGAATGAAGAGCCAAGAGTAATTCCTGTGTTTCACTATGTGTTACCCCAAAAGTCAATAATAAATAAATAAAATTTTCTGAATACTTTAACCAGAAATTACTGTACCCAGTGGGCATTTCAAAATGCTAGTGATAATAAAGAGGGAAAGAAAAAAAAGAGAGTGAGAGGGAGAGAAAGGGAGAGAAGAGAAAGAGAGAAATATAGAGAAAAAGAGAGGAAGAGAGCGAAAAGGTAAGGGAAAGAGAAAAAGAGGGGGAGAGATAAGGGAAGAGGGAAAGGAAGGGAGGAAGGAAGGGAAGAAGGAAGGAAGGAAAGAAGGAAGGAAGGAAGGAAGGAAGGAAGGAAGGAAGGAAGGAAGGAAGGAAGGAAGGAAGGAAGGAAGGAAGGAAGGAAGGAAGGAAGGAAGGAAGGAAGGAAGGAAGGAAGGAAGGGAGGGAGGGAGGGAGGGAGAGAGTGAGGGAGGGAGGGAGGAAGGAAGGTGGGAGGGGGAGAGGGGAAAGGGGGGAAGAAAGAAGGTGAAAGAGAGGAAGGGAGGGAGAAAAGGAGAAAGGGAGAAAGGGTGATGTGGTAGATAGTCCCTGGTAATGAGCTTTTGGGAAAAAGATTAAATAAAAAAGAGAGAGCCTCGCTCTGAAGTAGCCCAAAGGCATGAATATCACACTCAATTGAGAGGCAAATCAAGAGCTCTTTGGAGATTCCTAAACTTGAAGCATGCTCCTGATGCAGAAATTCCTGACCAACCCAGAGGAGGGTGAGTCCCCACTGGGAAAGAGAGGCTTTAGAAGAATCTAAGGATCCTAAAGTGATTTGAAAGGACCATCAACAATGCCAGACCTGACTGATTTTCACTATGCTGAGAACTCCAAGCCAAAATTATATGGAGGAGTTATAATCTCCCTCAGAAACTCCTTCAAAGCTTGCCCTGTTTACTCAACACTATTTCTTTTTTTGTGTTTGTTTTGTTTTGTTTTGTTCTTTTGTTTTTTTTGTTTGTTTGTTTGTCTTTTGGGTCACACCTTCACCCCCAGCATTTTTCTAAATAAAATTCTCTCAATAAAAACTACTTTGTGTCATTAACTGGTCTCCTCCTAAAATTATTTTCTGCTAGGAAAGTCAACTGACCTGGACTGCCCTTGACAAGGTCAGGATTACCTTGATTTTCCTGAAAAGAGCAATTCCCAATTGCTTCCTCCAGCCTCAGTCCATGGCTTCCAAAGAACTTGGGTGGTGTAGACCCATTTCTGTGCTGGGAGAACAAAGGGGCGCAGCTGCAGCTTGGGTCTGGTCGGGTACATCAGTGTCCTGTAGGTGATCAGAGCAGACTTTATCCATCCTGATCTATTCCAGGCCTTTACGTGACCGAGGTGAGCTGTGCCTTCTTTCCTTAATGCTGCCCCCGTCCCTCTCAACATTACTAAGGCACCTGCAACAGAGACCAGCAGTCTCCTTCTATGATCAAAAGGTCATCAGCAGCATCAAGCAGCATTTAGTGTATTTTAATAAACAATCACAGGAGCCACCAGAGCAAGGATGATTATTAACCTACTATTTATCTTTGATCAGAGACAAGTATGCTAGTGTAAACATCCAATAAATCAGACTTGGCATGTGAATATGATATTAGAATTGACACACTAAATCTTAGCCACAAAATATCAATCCTTCAGGAAAGAAAGCGTAAAGAAGCCTTTTTAAAAAAATATATATTAAACGCATAACTTCATTGAAGAGATATGTTCTTGATTTTAGCCCTTTACATTTTGTGAAGCTAAATTGGGGTCACACCTGGCTTTACTCAAAATCTATTCCTGGCTCTGTGCTCAACAGTGACTTCTGGCACTGCTTGCAGTAAGTTTGGAGGGGATTTATAAGGTCATGCTTCCTATTGAATCAAGGTGCCAACAGCAAGAAGGACAAGTACCTTACTTCCTATACTTTCTTTCCAGCACCTTTGAAAAAAACCTATTTTTTGAGTTAAGGAATATACACATGTAAAAGGTTTACAAATACATTCATTCATTAATAAAAACAGAAAATATATTCCAAAGGATATCTTCCCTAACACAACTTTCAATTAGCCCAGAGATTTTCTATTAGTTACTTTGAGATCACAAGAGTGCTTGCCAGAAGTAAATGTCATTTTGATTTTGAAAACATTTTCATAGTAGCATAAGATTAATACACACAGATTATTTAAGAGCACAGATTCATTCCCACATATTTGTCTAGTATATCGACTATATATAATCACTAATAGAACTTATGTGATTATTTATATCAGTTCTTCTCACAGTAGCATCAAACTGAAAAAACTATAAATAGTCATCACTAGGTAAATGAATATGCACATTGAAGAATAAATTCTTATTCAGAGAATACTATTCAGCAATGAAAATTGTACTGAATAGCATGTGTGATTTATAAATGAGGCTCATAAGAGCTATACTCAATGAAAAATGGAAAACATTAAACCATTTTAACTCTATTATCCTATTTATATAACATCTTTCCAAAGAAGATCCAAAGATACAAAAATTAATCAACTGTTTCTAAGACCTGTGAATGTAAAGAGGGAAAAGGCACTAAAAGAGCAGAAGAAACTTGTGATAAAAAATATATTTTAACTTGATTCAGTAATCACTGTAAGATGTGTATATTTGTTGAAATTCTGTTACTGAATCTCAGAAAATAGAATGTATTGTGTTAAAATTTTAACACAATTAAAAGCCTAACTTTGCAAGAAAGGTTAAAGAAGACAAAATGAGAAATAAGGATAAAAATTACTGGGGGGAAAAAAATCTTGTTAGAACCTGAGAGTGTGAAAGTCCACCCACCCTCTTGGCAGGAAGCCTTCTAGGAGGGGCCAATCCAACTTAGGGTGTGGAGGGCAGTCACACCATTCATTTGGAAAGACTCCTTCCTCCCAGTGCTCAAGAAACCCATAATCTCTGTCAAAAAGCACATTATTTTTTATCTTTATAGTAACTATAATTACAAAGCATTTCTTCCCCAGATAGTTATTGAGCACTTAGAAAAAAATGTTGGCTACTGATTCATGCACTGGTAGTCAGTGGAAAACAAGTCAGGGAAGGACCTTACTCCCAGGAACACAAATGTCTCTGTGAGTGAGCTGATGGAAGTGGTGACAAACTGGGTGAAGTGCTTCTGGAAAATCATCTCTCCTTCCGGTATTGTTTTTCAAAATAAAATAACTTTACTATCTTATGAAGAGGTAAAGATATATGTCTGAAAGATAAGATTCCAAATCCTCATAAAGAGAAAGCGTTATGCTACCCGACACATCAATAATCAGAAATAACCTTTCTTGTTTACCTAGTACAGATTTATATATATATAAATATGTATACATGGTTATATGCTAATTTAATAAAATGATACATAGTGAATTGATAAAAAGGAGATAGAGATGATAGGTGCTTGCCTTGCACTCACTGAGCCAGGATCAATTTCCAGTATCTTAGATGCTTTCTGTAGCCTACGAGGAGTTGTTCTGAAGCACAGAACCTGGAGTAAGCCCTGAGCACTGCTGATACTAAAAACCAAAATAATAAATAAAATAATAATAATACTTTTTAAATAATCGTTGGCTTTATGTTGATTACTATTTACCTGTTTGATTCTTATTTATTTATTTATGTATTTATTTTTTATTTAGAACCAAATTCATGGGCCGATATGGTCTCCATCCAGAAAAAATTTTGTGATTCCATACTAACTGTTGAAACATCAGATTTCTTAGCGTCTTGGGTACATATTTTATATAACATGATGTTAACATGGAATGAGGAAGGTTATGAGGAAAAATTAAAATAGAGTATTTTTTTCACAAAAACAAAAATATATTTTTTTCACACTTTTCTTCATAACATTCTACTTTTCAATCTCTAAAACCTAAGTGATGTGCATTTTTACTGTTTATATTATGAATATTTCTCTTTTTTAAAAAATTGCCATTTTTTAAATTTATTTATTCATTTTATTAAGAGATTGTGATTTACAAAGCAGTTCCTAGTAGACTTGTTCCATGCACACTAAAAAACTACGGGATGAGTTCGAGTGAAACAATGCATGAATCACTGGAGTTCCTGAAGAACAGAAGGCAAATGTGAACAAACAATAAAGAAATCATTGATAAGAATTTCCCAGAATTGAGGATTACAGACACTGGGACCTAGTGAAAATAGATTAAATTAGGAAAATTTCAAGACACATTATCTTCTATCAATCTAAGACTTTATTTAATTATTAATTTCCCTTCTACTATTTATACACCTACTATTAATTGATTTATATCATCTTTAGTATTTTATGTATTATACATATTTTATTACACTTGATCTTAGCCAAAAGGCATAGCGCAGTGGGTAGGGTGTTTGCCTTTCACATGGCTGACCCGGGTTCGATTCCTCCATCCGTCTTGGAGAGCCCGGCAAGCTACCGAGAGTATCTTGCCTGCACAGCAGAGCCTGGAAAGCGACCCATGGTCTATCCAATATGCCAAAAACAGTAGCAACAAGTCTCACAATGGAGAGATTACTGATGCCTGCTCAAGCAAATCGATGAACAACGGGATGACAGTGATACAGTAATACATATTTTACATTTATTAGGCATTCCATTTTTTTGTACTATAAGCATGCCACTTTATCATTCAAGCTCTGTAACTGTGACTATTCTTACTCTTAGTGATTCTATACTCTACCTTTATATTGCTAAACTTACAATCTACCTACTTCGTTTAAAACTATCTGTTGTGCATTTCTTATTAACATCATGTACCTAGCCATTTATTTCTTTATATGTTAATATTAACTCTAAGCTATAGTTGTCATATATTTATGGTAATTTAGGAAAGAAATACCATGTAGAAATGTCATTAAATTACTTCATCTCATTCAGCTAGTTAACCACTTAAATACATAGAAGTAGAAAGGGAGATGTGAAACTCCACTAGGTTATTATTAAAGACCTTGTAAGCAGTCCTACCCCTCTCCCACCCAGCCCCAGTCAGTTTTTTAAGAAATGACCATACGTAGCTAATTGGTGCAAAAGAGCTGAAATAAATTTTCATAATATTAAGGTATTTCTCTTATGAATATCTTTTTTTTTAAATAATTTATTTATCTTTTTTAATTAGTGAGTCACAGTGAGGGTACAGTTACAGATTCACACATTTTCGTGCTTGTTTTTCCCTCATGCGATGTTCGAGAGCCCATCCCTTCACCAGTGTCCATTCTCCACCACTTATGAACCCAGTATCTCTCCCACCCCCCTATCCAATCCCCACACCCCACTCTGCCTCTGTGGCAGAGCATTACAATTTGTTCTCTCTCTCTCTCCTTTTGGGTGTTGTGGTTTGCAATAGGGGTATAGAGTGGCCATCATGTTCAGTCTCTAGTCTACTTTCATCGTGCATCTCCCTCCCCGCTCGGGAATTCCAATCACATTTTACTTGGTGTTCCCTTCTCTATCTGGGATGACTTTCCCCCAGAGTGTGAGGCTAGCTTCCAAGCCATGGAGCCAACCTCCTCGTATTATATACTTCTGGAAAACCAATTTTATGAAGAAATACACAGACAGAGGAAAGGGAAGGACTAATATAGGCTTCCTTTTATTTCTTGAAGAGGGTTTATTTCAGAAATAAGGGGACTTAAAATATTTGATTTAAAGGTCAGAGCAATAGGTCAACAGATGGGGTGATTGCCTGACATGTGGCCCACGTGGGTTTCATTCCCGGCATCCCATATAGTCCCCCAGGAGCACCACCGTGAGTTAGCCCTGAACATAGCACGATGTGACCCCAAAACAAACAACCACCTGAAAGTTTCTGCATGTCCACATTCATTTGTCTATTGGAATAAGTATGCAAATTTCAAAAAATGCCTTTATTTTTTAAATTAATATTAAAAGACAATACATGGGCCAGATTGACAGCACAGCAGGTAAGACAGTTTTGCCTCACATATGCCAACCCAGATTTAATCCTGGCACCCCTTACGGGCCCCCGAGACCTGTCCGAAGTGCTCCCTGAGCTAAGAGCCAGAAGTAAGCCTTGAGCATCACTGGGGGTTGGGGTCAGAGATGAACCGAGAGTGATCCTGTACACGGAACCAGGACTAAGTCCTGAGTATAGCCATGGAGGGAAGGGGACAGTGGTGGTGGGATTGGTGTTAGAATGTTGAATGCCATAACAAATCATCATGGACAACTGTGTAAACCACAATGTTTAAGGAAACTGGGGTGAGAGTGAGAGCAGAAATTAAAGTGCCATTGAAATTAGAGTTGTATAATTATACATAATCAGAAAATATATAATACATTGTTTATGTAGCTAAAACATTTTGAATACTGCTTATCTTTAAGACCCCTTGATTTTTGTTTGTAGATTTTGAATAAGTTAATTCCTTGTATTGATAAATGTACACCGGAACGGACTATAAAATCAGGCCCCCATAACCATGCCACCAAACTCCACACGAGGGGTGCCCCAGAGGAGGGCAGATGATGAACCCTCCCCACGTCAAGGGACCCAGCCCCAAGCAGCCGACCTCCACTAAGGCACCGCTGTCACACTCCAGCTCCAGGCTGTGTTCCACATGCTCAGGCCAAGCCTCACACATGAGTGAACATATTCCTGGACACATCATCATAATGGGATATATATATATATATGTATATCACGATCACGATCACGAAATCCTGTTAATCACTGATTTCTCGGGCGGGCTCAGTAATCTCATTTCGTCCTTTCCCTGAGATCTTACAAGTCTATCTCAACTTAGCCCTCCCAAACAATGTCGCACTGGGGGCTCTTTCAGGGTCAGGGCAATGAGATCCAGCTTGTTACTGGATTTAGCATATGAATACACCATGGAAAGCTTGCAAGGCTGTCCCATGTGGGCAGGAAACTCTCAGAAGATTGCCAGTTTCTCCCAGAGGGAGAAGTAAGCTTCAAGATATCTTCTGAGAGTTTGCTTTTAAGTCTCTCTCTGGATGTTGGCCGTTGATGGGATTAAACACACCTGGGTTCCACTGTTGGTACCTTCATGCATGAGGACTGTCTGATCACGTGGAGAGGGGCCTCGAGCATGGCTGTAGCTAGGTTCCGGTGGTCTTCGGCTGCCAGGAGCTCTGCTCGAGGTGGGGAGGGATGCTGGAGCCCATCCCCTCCAAGGGGCTCCAGGGAAGACAGCCAGGAGTGTGGGCAAGAGACTCTCTGCATCACTCTCTTCTGAGAGCTTGCTTTTAAGTCTCTCTCTCGATGTTGGCCGTTGATGGGATTACACACACCTGGGTACCTCTGCAGGTACCTTCATGCATGAGACCTGTCTGAACGTGTGGGGAGGGGCCTCGAGCATGGCTGTAGGTAGGTTCTGGTGGTCTTTGGCTGCCAGGAGCTCTATTCGGGGTGGGGAGGGAAGCTGGAGACTGTCCCCTCTGAGGAGCCCTGGGGAAGACAGCCAGGAGTGCGAGAAAGACACTCTCATTTATGTATATATATGTATATACTTGCCTCTCAGAGAGCCTGGCAAGCTATCGAGAGTATCCCACCAGCACAGAATAACCTGGCAAGCTCCCCATGGCATATTCAATATGCCCAATACAGCAACAATAATAGGTCTCATCCCCTTGACCCTGAAAAGAGCTTCTAATCATTGGGAAAAAGGAGTAAGGGGAGGCTGCTCAAATCTCAGGGAGATTTTACTGGCGAATATGAATGGAGATTCATATTCATATGGCGGATATGAATGGAGACGTTACTGGCGCCTGCTTGAGTAAATGATGAACAATGCGATGACAGTGATTACAGTGACAGTGATTATCTAACTTGAACTTTCTACTTATTGACATACTTAACAGTCTACCCACTGGAATTTTTTTACTGAACTTTCTCTTTTGTCTTATTAAATATTTTTTAATATCCAATTCTAAATCTTTGTGAGTATTTTGTGCTGCTGCCCATGGATCTCATGTCAAGATAGACAGACATTCATCTTCTAGGTCTCATTTTTATTGTAAGGGTGGCGGAAAGATTTGGGCTTCACTAGTCTGTGCTCAAAGTTCACGCCTAGTTTGCTACCTGGGGACCAGATGAGGTTCCTCATATGAAACTTAGGTCAGCTGCAAACAAGAAAAGAGCCTTGCCTCCTGTACTATCTCTCTTGAAAGCCCAGCCTGGACTCTTGACTGGCAAGGTTTCCATATGGGATACTCACTTGGCTTTGCCCTTGGCTAGTAGCAGCAGTTTTCCTAGAAGCTGGGCATAACTACCTAGGTAGTCAATATCAAATAAATGATCGTCATCAACATCATTATCATCATCATCATCATCATCATCATCATCATCATCATTATCCCATTGATCGTGGAATTTCTCAAGCAGTCTCAGTAACATCTTTATTAGTCTTAGCCCTGAGATTTTAGAAGCCTCTCTCTATTCGTCCTTCCAACGATGCCGTACTGGAGGCTCTTTCAGGGTCAGAGCAATGAGACCCAGCTTGTTACTGGTTTTGGCATATTAATACACCATGGGGACCTTGCAAGGATCTCCCATGATGGTAGGAAACCCCCAGTAGTCTGCCAGTTTCTCCCAGAGGGAGAAGTAGGCTATAAGATATCGCTTCCAGGAGCTGGCTTTTAAGTCTCTGGATGCGGGCTGTTGAGAGGATTACACAGGGGTGGGAGGGGGGGGCAGTCCTTGGGTGTGACCACCTAGCTACTGGGATACTGGAAAATCTGGGTAGAGGAGGCCCAGTCCCGATCCAATCAGCCTTGGAGGTCTCAGCCCCGGGTCCCACACACCTGGGTTCCTCTGCCGGTTCCTTCATGCATGAGACTTGTCCGAACATGTGGAGAGGGGCCTTGAGCATGGCTGTGGCTAAGGCTCAGGAGGTCTTCGGCCACCTGGAGCTCTGCTCCAGGGTGGGGAGGGAAGCTGGAGCCCATCCCCTCCAAGGAGGCCCTGGGGAAGACAGCCAGGCGTGCGGGCAAGAGACTCTCTGCGGTGCTCTCTTCCGGGAGCTTGCTTTTAAGTCTCTGGATGCTGGCCATTGAGAGGATTACATGGCGCCAGGTGCAGTCCTTGGGTGTAAATGATAGAGAAGTTTAATTTTTTTTTTCCGTGGTAGTACTTGTCTCAGTTCAGCCTATCTCTGAGGTATCTTGCTAGGATGGTGAAGAGTCATTCCAGTTTCCTGGGTCAGGTATAAACCCTAACCACCACTTGGTGTAGCTTAAGTAACAAACAAACAAATAAATATTATTACTTCCTTTAATTCCTTGACTATACTCAAATTATTAATGTGGAAAATTATCACACTAATTCTCAATGAGTCGTTCTGTCTGCATTGCTTTATTATTTTATTGGCAATTGATAGTCATGAATCAATAATCTGTGATAAAACTAGAATTCTTCATTTTAATTAATTTACTTCACTTATACTTTCTGTAACGTTAAAATTTCAAAAGTGCATTCTATGAAGTTTAAGATATTATTTTTTTCTTTTTTTCACATTCAATTTGGTCTATAGTTATATTTCCCTATTCTATTGCTCATTTCTTTGTACTTTTCTGCTTTCCCAGTTTTATCTTGCATAAAAATATTCCTTCATATTGTGTGCATGATAATCACAAGATTTACAATTAAAATATATGCATTTGACTTAGTTTTGCAATTGATTTTTTCACTATCTATAGAATTCTAGGTTAGTAGCTGTTTTAATTTAATAAATTTGAACATAGATTTTCTTTGCTTATCAGACATCACTTAGTGATTTTCCTTATATTCATCTTTCTTTAGGTTGCTACCACTACTTGAATATCAGGGTGATATTTTAATTCAACTAGGATCCAACATTGACTACACAAGATACTATGCTTGCACTTTCACTTTCAGTTGTCATTTTTTTCATTTGAAAATGTATACATATATATTATAAGTTGTATTTGAAAACCAATATTTTAACAAAATTGCTATAATGATTTCTAAGTGATTTTATCACTTGATTAGTATATTTTATTCCAATTTTAATTCTATTAAATGTTGTATGAAATAGGAAGACACGTAATGCGATTTGGAGATGACTGCTGGACTAGACCAGTTACTGATTGGATTCCACGGAACGTCAAGAGAAAGCCTGGCTGCCACCTACAGATGGTTGAACTGATTGTCAAGCACCTGCATGAACGGTTTGGTGCTCTTCCTGGGGTGAGCAGATGCCAGTGGGTTACACTAGCATGTGACATGGATAAATGGAGAACTTACTGGCACCCGCTCAAGCAAATCGATGAGCAATGGGACAACAGGTTATGCAGGTGATGAAACAGGAACATGAGATATGAGGTTTGGTTATAGGAACACGTCTTATTTATTTATTTATTTATTTATTTATTTATTTATTTATTTTTGCTTTTTGAGTCACACCCAGTGACGCACAGGGGTTATTTCTGGCTCATGCACTCAGGAATTACTCCTGGTGGTGCTCAGGGGACCATATGGGATGCTGGGAATCGAACCTTGGTAAACCGCATGCAAGGCAAACGCCCTCCGCACTGTGCTATCGCTCCAGCCTCGGAACACGTTTTGTTTTGAATAATGAAGAATTCTAAATTTGCTTCATGTTTCATAAAGAATTTTATTATATAAAATATCTGATTCAGTTCTAGTTTTAAAAATATTACAAATAAATTGTATTAAGAATATTGACATATTTGCAGTATCTTTATTGAGCAAATTAAATTTTTATCTATTAAGATGTCAAACCAATAATTTTTGTCATCTTAAGAATATAGACAAGATTTTTAGGCATCTCTTTTATGATAATATAAAAATTACCTTAGTTCAGAATTTTAATAAATATGGTTATGAGTCATATAAGATTGTGACTTTGTGTTTACATTCTTATACTATTCTCCTCCATTATCAATAGTAGCTTGAGAAAATTAAGTTTTTATCTATTAAGATGTTAAACCAATAATTTTTGTCATCTTAAGAACATAGACAAGATTTTTAGGCATCTCTTTTATGATAATATAAAAATTACCTTAGTTCAGAATTTTAATAAATGTGGTTATGAGTCATAAGATTGTGACTTTGTGTTTACATTCTTATACTATTCTCCTCCATTATCAATAGTAGCTTTATAACATTATTTAAATATTATTACCTTGTAAAGTTGCTTGTGTTTCAAGTCCCTCTGTCTACCCACACTCTGGAAATTACAATCTATATTGCTTTAATATAATGGATGAAAAATGTAGATTTTGTCATATCTGTTACAGACTATAATTTTAAGTTCTACAGTCTATAAGTCTATTAATCTCCCAGAAATCTCAACATTTTTGTCAAGCACTGGATTGTCTTTACCTAGAGTACAGTAAAGAAGCTTATTATGAAAAAACTTATCATTTGATAAAATTCCCTGTGTTTTAGTATATTGATTTCTAATTTATTTGAAACTTAACTAAGATTGATATTTGGGTAGATTAATCTGATACATTCACATTTAGTCTTTTAGCTTCACAGGGATTCAGATTTTATGCAAAACAATATTTTTGTGCATATGCAATCATTGAATAGAATAGTTTAAGAGCAGTTTTAAGTCTCTGTCAACATTTTTCAGAAGATAACAAGACTTCACATGTATCCTTGGGTTCTTTACAACATATATTTCCCCATCATCAACACAACACTTCTTTCCTGTGTTGTCCACTGGTTTTAGTTGATTTATCTCAGTTGATTCATTTATACTGAGATATTGTTATTGTCCATAGTCCACAGTTTATGCTAGGCTTCATCATAGGTGTTTTATACTCTGAACATTGTGAAAAAAGTATAAAGACATACATCCATTATTAGAATCTAATACCAAATAGTTTCAGAGTCATGAAAAGCACCTGTATTTTGCATATTCACTCTGCTCTCCCACCGTGTAGCAGAAGATAAAGTAAGAAACACATTATTAGTGATTGAATAGAAATGTATTCTTGTTATATACTTACAGAAAACCCTGCTGAATCTTACCTATGGGAGAGCAGAATTTGTAAGCTCTGAATTTGAATACATAATTAAAGATATTTTTAAGTAAAATGTCAGAGGTATGGTCCGCTTTATTCCTGATGCTATATTAAGATTCTGTAGGCAATGGAATGAATTCCTAAACTAAATGTGCCATAATTAGAGATTTGGTGCTTTGAGAGACGTTTAGCTGATTCAGACTGAAAAATGCTAAAACAAGGAGATCTAGTCCTAGAAAAGTGTGCTTTGAAGAAAAAAGTTATAGAGGTGACTTAGCCAATATTTACTAGTGCCTCAAAAAAAAATCAAAGGTTGAAAATAAGTGTGTGTTTCATGAATTTTCTCAACAATCTCAAAAGAGATAATATGTTCTATGAGAAAATGTGTGAAGATATTTTCTATCAAATGTAGTAATATTTTTGTTTTATTTTCTTTTAGGGTCACATCCAGCTGTGTTCAGGGTTTACTCCTGTCTGGGTGCTCAGGGATCAGGTCAATTATGTATAACTATGTATAAGGCCAGAACCTTACTCACTGTATTATAATAAGGCCTGTAGTGAATTCTTATGACATACATAAAAGAACTACAAAGTTTATGAAAATGCTGTAGTAAAACTATGAGCTTTTAATGAAATGAAGACAATCTCTGTTTATTTTAAAATAGGGACCACACCTAGTAATGCTCAGGGTCTATCAGACTTCAAAGATCAAACTATGGCCTTGTACATGTAAATTTTGTGCCCTCTAAGAATGCCACAATTGGCACCCCAAATAAATAAATTTCATTTTTAGCTACCAGTCTGTAGGCAATTGGCTCAGCAATCACAGGAAACTAATACATCACATTTCCATCTTTTCTATATCCATATAATATGATAATTTCAATACATTTTTCAAAACACAGGATGAGTACTCTCAGAACATTCATTAGTCATGTAGAAATGTTAAAGTGTGATAAATTATGCAAATTAAAATTTACATCAATAAAGAAATATTGAAAAGATATCCATCAAAATAAAAATGCACTTTAATTTATGTGGCTCTTATTTATTTGCTACATAACAATTTCTGTACATGAATACTTTTCCTTATACAATTCTAATTTCAAATAAAGTGTTTCAATTTGAAGCCTTATTATTAAACATTTCATTAATATGAATTAACTAATTTTTATTAACTAACTAATTCTATGAAGCAAAAACATACTTCTTAATTTATAGCTGTGAAGTATGCATAAATTAGGGGATGTATTATTGAACATAAAATATTTACAAATTATGAATATCACTCAAATGTAAATAGTCTATTTTGAAAGTATTTGATATAACCATCATGGACAAAAATATTTTGTTTGATAGTACATCAGACTGGGCCTCTTCTGTTCAGATCCCCCTTCTTCCAGTAGCTAGGTGTTCACACCCGAAACTGCCCCCAGTGCCGTGTAATCCCATCAATGGCCAGCATCCAGAGACTATATAAAACCAAGCTCCTGGAAGCACGAAGCTGTGACATAGCCTAGTTCTCCCTCTTGGAGAACCTGACAAGCTACTGAGAGTTTCCTGCTTGCATATTCATATTCATATGCCAAAACCAGTAACAATGGTGGGTCTCATTCTCCTGACCCTGAAAGAGCCTCCAATGCAGCACCGTTGGGAAGGACGAGTAAAGAGAGGCTTCTAAAATCTCAGGGCTAGGAAAAATGGAGATGTTACTGAGACTGCTCAAGAAAATCGATGATCAACAGGATGAAAATCAAAATGAAAAGATGATAGTACATCAATTTAAATTTCACAATGAAGAACATAATTTCAAAATGAATTTTATGATTTTTAATTATAGTTGTATTCATTTTGCAAAACCCTAAAGAAAATTTAAGACATTTTTCTCCCTCTATCCCCCAGAATCTTGCAAAACCCTAAAGAAAATTAAAGACGTTTTTCTCCCTCTGTCCCCCAGAATAAAGAGGGAATATCTTGTCTTTGATATAATTTAAAGTAGCCTACTTATGAAAAAAATGTGGGTATAAGTTATTTATCTCTTTGTCAGGAAAAATTTTGTAGAGAAACTAAATTTTACTGATTTATTTAATAAATATTTCTACCTTCCTAATCACCACTTAACCTGGCATTCTTAATTCTGCTATCCAAGGACAAAAGTTTTCTATCATTTTATGTATCCTATTCCTTTGTCTACTTATTCTATAAACCACAGATGTGTGAGTACTGAACAAGATACAGTGAAAACGAACAATCACTGTTGATAGTAATGCTGTCTGGTTAAATCTCTATGGAAAACAATATGAGCATTTATCCCAAAAGCAAGAATAGAGCTTCTGCATTACTAGTCCCATTTCTTAGTATCTACACCCAAAGCACA
The DNA here is from genome assembly GCF_027595985.1 of Sorex araneus. Classification (NCBI taxonomy): domain Eukaryota; kingdom Metazoa; phylum Chordata; class Mammalia; order Eulipotyphla; family Soricidae; genus Sorex; species Sorex araneus. Next base: position 167,801,764 of record NC_073305.1, read on the forward strand.
ATTATTTTTTAAATTAAAAAAAAAAACATATGCACACATAATTTATTAAATTACAATAGTACATAGTTAGGTCAGACCCAAACACCTGAAGAATCTGCCACCAGTACTTGTCAATACACTGACTCAGCACTTCACACACTTCCTGTCTGAATACAAGATTCCTTCCTAATGGAAAACAAGCAGTACTGTTCTGTTATACTAGAAGGAAAGCATCCACGACATTGACAACTATCGCCCAATCTGCCTGTAGACCATTGACTACAAGTTGTTCGCTTGAATCATCCTGAATAGAATAGGCAGACACTAGACAAAGGACAACCATGCAAGCAAGCTGGGTTACTAAAAGGATTCAGCATGATCGACCACATCCACACAGTGACCAAACTCACTGAAGTTTCGCGAGAGTTCAAACTGCTGTTCTGTCTAACATTCATCAATACAAAGAAGGCCTTCAATTCTGTTGAGACTGAAGTGGTCATCGAAGCCCTGGCCAAACAGGGTGTTCAAATTCAGTACATCAGGATCCTCTGTTTTATGATTCACCACCAGGATCTCACCATTCTATAAGGAAGTGACCATTGATGTAAAAAGAGAAGTTCAACAGGGACACACCATTTCACTGAGAAACTCTTCAGTGCCACCCTGGAGAACATCATGTGATGACTGGAATGGGAAGGAAAGGGAGTGAAGATAGACGGTTGGCAACTACACCACCTCTGCTTCGCTGATGACATCATTCTAAAAACACCAAACATTAGCCAAGCGGCACGAATGCTGACCGACTTCGACCATGAGTGTGGAAAGGTAGACTGCAGCTGAATCTCACAAAGACAATGTTCATGAGAAACAGACTAGTTTGTGTCATTCTATTTGCTCTCAACAAAACAAATGTCTCCACATGCCTCAGCTTTGTGTCCCTGGGTTGAGAAGTCAATATGACAAACAACTTGGCACCTGAGCTGCGCAGGAGGAAAAGAGTGGCGTGGAAAGCCTCGAAGAACCTTGAAGAAGTTATCAAGAGGACAAAGAACCTCCAGATCCTGGCACATCTTTTTGACTCCACTATTCTTCCTGCAGTAACATACACCTCAGAGACCTGGGCCCTACTAAAACAGGATGAGAAAGTTATTTGGGTGTCCCAAAGAGGAAACAAAAGAGCTATGCTTGGAATGCTAGGATCGATAGCACAGCAGGTAGGGCATTTGCCTTGCAAGCCACCTACGGAGGTTCAATTCATCCACCCCTCTCAGAGAGCCCAGCAAGCTACCAAAAGTGTCTTGCCCTTATGGCAAAGCCTGGCAAGTTACTGTGGTGTATTGGATATGCCAAAAATAGTAACAAGTCTCACAATAGATTACTGTTGCCTGCTCGAGCAAATCGATGAGCAACAGGATCACAGTGATAGTGATGCAGTGATGCTTGGAGTGTCACCTCTCACTCAAGTGAGAGAAGGAATCCAGAGTTCCAACCTCCACCGACATCGAGAGTCAGAGACACTGCTGCCTGGTTTGCCAAGGCGTCGAAAATCGGATGGGCCAGACACGTAATGTGACTTGGATATGACTGCTGGACTAGAGCCATTACTGTCTGGATTCCATTAGACATGAAATGCATGCCTGGCTGCCCACCTAGAGATGGCCAGACTTCTTTGTCAAGACTCTAAATGAATGGTTTGATGCTCTTCGTGTTCCTGGTCTGAGCAGATGCCATTGGGCCACACTAGCACTCAACAATGACAAATGGAGACGTTACTGGCTTCCGCTCAAGCAAATCGATGAACGACGGGATGACAAGTGATACAAGTGATGCAATAGTTAGGATACGAGAATACCAAAAAGCCCAATAACAAGTAAAAGTATACATAAAACACAGATAAGAAAAGATGGAATCATGCAGTTCATTGAAAATGGGCTGGTACTAATGGGTAGTATGTAAGGCAGAGTCAGAAGAGAGAACAGTGCAGATATTTTTAAGATTAGCTTAATTTATTTTGGAGGTTTGTTTTAAACTTCCAAGTCAGTAAGTGAAATAGATGACCTACAGTAAGTTCATGGAACTGATCCCATCAGTCAGTTACATGTTTTATGTAACTCCCCCCCCCTCAAACCGGACTTTCCCTGAGGAAGACAGAACTGTCAGTAGACTGTTTTCCATTTAAGCTGCAACATTGTTTTTTCTGGATTCCAGATTGTGAGCTTATTCTGCAGACTTTGTGTAGTAACCAACATACACAGTTCTCATTAACATGGTTCTCTTCTGTCTCCCTTTGAATCTCTAAGGATGGGTGTGATAGAATATAGTACAATCTGAAACTCCAGAAAAATTGCCTTTACTCACAACTCTCAAATTAATCATATTAGAAAGTCCCTTTTCTTTCTGATAAGGTTATATTGATAATTTCAAGGCGCCACACATAGGTATCTTTTAATGGAACATTATTCAGCTTAACACAAGTATGCTTGAAATGTCTTTACACTTAAAAAACTGACATATATTAGACTTAAAGAATGAAGACAAAAGAATTGAATAAATATACCTAAGATACTTAGATATTTTTCTGCACAACAGAAAACTGCTAGTGTATATAGGGGAAAAGGAAATCTGTGTGCATTTTCTCTTAACCAGAGAATGAAGAACCTCCGACTCCAGGCACATCTTTTCAATTCCACCGTTCTTCCTGCACTAACATATGCCTCAGAGACCTGGGCCCTACGCAAACAGCATGAGAATGCTCTTAGGGTATCCCAAAGAGGAATCGAAAGAGCTATGCTGGGAATATCATGTCTCCCTCAAGTGAGAGACGGAATTTGGAGTTCTGACCTCCGTCGACGGTCGACGGTCAAAAATCAGGGATGCTGTCTCTTTTGCCATGGCATCAAAAATCAGATGGGCTGGTCATGTAATGCGATTCAGAGATGACTGCTGGACTAGAGCTGTTACCTACTGGATTCCATGGGACGTCAGAAGACCTTGTGGCAGCCCACCAAATAGATGGTCAGGTTTCTTTGTCAAATCCCTGAATGAACGATTTGAGGCTCTTCCTGTTGCTGCAGCAAGCAGCTATCATTGGGCTGCACTAGCTCACGACAGGGACAAATGGAGATGTTACTGGCGCCCACTCGAGCAAATCGAAGATCAATGGGACTACAAGTGATACAAGTGTGCATTTTATTTTTATTTATTTTTTTAAATTTTATTTTATTGAATCACCATGTGGAAAATTACAATGCTTTCAGGCTTAAGTCTTAGTCATACAATGCTGAAAAAACCATCCCTTCACCAGTGCCCATATCCCACCACCGAAGACAAAAAAAAAAAAAAAAACAGTACACCTCCCATCCCGCCCACCCCCGCACCCCTCTCGCCTTGTAACTGATAAATTTCACTTTACTTTCTATTTACTTTGGTTACATTCAATATTTCAACACAAATCTCACCATTATTATTAGAAGCACCCCACTAGAGTCAGACCTGTTGTGAAGAGAAATGAGGTCGTGCGGCCGCGCGGTTTTGTATTTCTGTACTTTAACAACTAAGTCCAGGGAGATTTCTTCCGGATATTCGATCATTGCAAGCTTGTAAACCCCATCTGTGGTCGTCACAATATGGCGGTCCCCGCGCCCTTCATCCCCGGGAGGGGACAGGCGAGAGAGAGAAATACCTTTCCCCTCCCGGGCGGGCATGGGGTCGCAGCTTAGTTCTCTGGCAGGAAACAATCTGCTAGGAGCAGTCCATGTTGTAGTTGGTTCAGCTGGGTCTGGATTCACGTGGGTGCAGCTGCGGAGGAGCCGCACACGCGTGCGGCCCCCGGGGTAACATCTCGGCAGTGGTAGGAGGGGCCGGTGCCTCCCACCTTCCCAAGAGCACCCTCGCGCCCTTTTGCTGCAGTTTTTGTCATAAAATCCTGTCTGTGGTCGTCGTAATATGGCGGTCCCCGCGCCCTTAATCCCCGGGAAGGGACAGGCGAGAGAGAGAAATACCTTTCCCCTCCCGGGCGGGCATGGGGTCGCAGCTTAGTTCTCTGGCTGGAAACAATCTGCAAGAGCAGTCCATGTTGTAGTTGGTTCAGCTGGGCCTGGATTCACTCGGGTGCAGTTGTGGAGGAGCCGCACACGCGTGCGGCCCCCGGGGTCACATCTCGGCAGCGGTCAAAAGTGTGCATTTTAAAATTACTTTTTAATGAAAGGGTGATCCCTGAATACTGCCAGGTGTGGCACCCAACCAGAAACCAACCAAACACACTGAAAAATAAGAAGGGGCTAGATGATAGCACAGGATTTACATTATTTACTTTGTACATCAGCCAATGTCAGTAAAAAGCCCAGCATCAAATATGGTGCCCTGACAGCGGACACTCCTGGTAGAAAGTCAGGAACAGATTCTGAGCACTGGGTTTGCTCCCTCTACCTTCCTATTGAAAAAAATAGAAAGAAAATCAGAAAATGTAGCTACAATTCAACATCTCAGAATACATCTAATGGTAACAACTAACACTAAAATCTCTCAGATCTGCCTCAATCAAAGCAATATGAGTCACAAAAGCCAAGACATAGAAACAGCATTACGATCCATAGATCCATATAGGTATATATATATATTTTTTCATATGCATATATGAAAAAAGAAAAATGGTATCTAAATAAACTAAAAATTTTCAAGTGTTTTCATTTGTGACAAAAATGAATAGACTAGAAAATAGAAAGGATTATGTTAAGGAAAATAATGCAAAGAAAAATACTGTATGATTTCATTTAGATGTGCTATTTTTTTTTTCTTTTTGGGTCACACCCAGCAATGCACAGGGGTTACTCCTGGCTCATGCACTCAGGGATTCTTCTTGGCGGTGCTCAGGGGACCATATGGGATGCTGGGAATCGAAGCCAGGTAGGACACATGCAAGGCAAATGCCCTACCTGCTGTGCTATCGCTCCAGCCCCTAGATGTGGTATATTAAACAAAACAAAATGACAACAAATTTCATTATAGAAAAACAGTTTAAACTGGTAACCAGAGTCAGAGACTTAGATTGGATTAATGAAAATTACATAAAACTTCCAGTTATAATATGAAAATAAGTATTAGACACCATATCTAGTTTCAATCTTTTTTATAATTATTACTTCAAAATTTAAGTTAGTCATAAACATAAGCACTGTAGCACTGTAGCGCTGCCATCCCGTTGTTCATCGATTTGCTCGAGCGGGCACCAGAAATGTCTCCACTGGGAGACTTAGTACTGTTTTTGGCATATCGAATATGCCACGGGTAGCTTGCAGGCTCTGCGGTGCAGGCAGGATACTCTCGATAGCTTGCCAGGCTCTCCAAGAGGGATGGAGGAATCGAACTCGGGTCAGCCACGTGCAAGGCAAACGCCCTACCCGTTGTGCTATCCTCCAGTGCTATAAACATAAGAATAAAGAAAATACAAAGAAACATAACATTTTTTAAATCTTTAATAAAACTTTAGCTATGAACAACATTTTTATCCTTTTTCATTCACTAAATAAAATAGAATTTTAATTAGGTAGAACTAAAGTACTGTATCACTTACTCACTTGAGTGGATGGTGGTTAGTTGAAAAGGCAAATTTAATAGCAGCAACAAGGCTTACATTCTCTCCATTTTCCATGACTTCCTTAAGAAATATTTCCTACCTGCCTGGTTACCAAGTAGTTTAAAGTATGTTTTATTTTTTTAGAACAAAAATTACTGCCATTTTTCTTTCAGTCCTATTCATTTTGAGAAACTACCATTCCTGTTAAACAGGTGTTTGAATAAAAGCAATAACTTTGCATTTTTGTGCACACATAATTTCTCCTATTATCATTTCTTCTGAATCTCAGATAAATATTTTAATAACTTTATATTCTCTATGTTCAGAACTTTATTAAATTTTCTACTCAACAATTAAATTCAGGTGTTCTTTGAAGTTTATCTTCCTTTCCTGTCATCAAGTCATTCTAGATTGTATTTAAAATCCTAAGCATTTGTAAAACAGTAAAGGCACAATAAAAAATTTATTGGAAATCAATCATGGCTGTGACTCTTTCTGAGGAGCTATATTTTGTTTTTTAAGTTTCTTTGATTTTTTTTATTTCTCAAAGACTTTTAAGATTGCTGATAAATTATTTATGCATCTTAAAGGATTTATAAAAGATTGCTGTTGTACAGTTTTTGAACAGTAATTTGTAGTTAATATGGCTTTAAAATGAAGGAATAATTTGGAAATGCAGGGGGAAGGCTTTGGGTAGGCAAGAAATCAGTTTTATTTGCTTTTAGCATTTCTAGGAAGAGAAACATTCTAAATTGAGTTCCTCAACAGATAAATACTGGTATTATTTACACATTTTATTGAATAAAAGCAAACATAATACTACTAGCTACGTGTTACTAAGTATTCTATAAAGGAAAGCAAAGAGGATTTCATGTAGAATTAATTAATAACACTATTGCAACAAAAGTCAATTTACTCCGTCAACCATAGCGTATTTCTGTCAAGCCTTTTACTCAGTCCCATAAAAGATTATGGGTAATATGAGACAACAATGATAAGCTTATTCATTACCTCTGAAAAGCTGATCCAAGTAAAAGAGATATCTAGATCAAATAATGCAATGAATTCACTATATTACTCGTGTATGATTTGTGAGGAAAATGCTACTGTCTTTATATTCACGTTTAGAATTGCTGTGCTCAATACTGAAAATGAAACTTCTATTTTTATTAGTTTCCAGATTTAAAATGTAAATTCAGAGCTCAGTTTAAATTGATATCTGGCCTCCAGGCTGATGCAACTTTCCATAAATTCTGACCAAAGGGCCTGTTCAAGCACAATGAGAAATGGACTGCTTTCACCTATATCCCAAGCAAAGACTGCCGGATATCATCACAAGAATATGGTGGGGTTATCCTCGTAGCTTTAAATTCCATATGGTCAAATTTTGTAATACACCTAGGTCCTCCTCACAGATTTTCATGTGAAACAAAATCGACCTGTCACTCAGGAAGAACACAAAAGGCATTTATTCCATTCTGCTATTCTCTTTCCTTTGACTCAAAGCTGTCCGTCTTAATTAAACAAAGCCAGAGTAGTCAGCTCTGCTTTTACTACTTTCACACATAAGTTAAAGTAAGTGTCCTTTTAAAGAAGGACACTTTCAAAAGTAAGAACATAAATAATATGGGATAATGTAGAAATGTCGAGATGCTTTTCATATATCCCTAATTTAGAAATAAATGAAAATAAAAAATGGAAACAGATAAGAGATACAAACATATTTAATATTATTTTTCTTAGACCCAAAATGGAATGCCGTATATTTGCATTATTATGTTTGTTCTTATTGTGTACAAAGAAGATATATGAGCAAAATATAATTAACTCAAACTAATATTAATATAAAAGTTGAAATTCAGACAATTTTCTTTTCCTGTTGAACTTTCAGTTAAAACAAAAACAAATAAAATATAGATTTTAATCTTAATGAGAATGGCTATTATTATGTTGCATGTTACGAAAAAACACAAAACAGGAATAACATTTTACAGGATAGGTAAGAAAAGCAATAATACAAGACCCTACAATTGTAAGGCAATTAAAATTAACATTATCAAGTTAAATTTGACATAGTGGAACCTTAAATTTTTAGAAAATCAAAATTCATATGTAAACAATATTAAAATAAAAACAGTGGTCAAAACTAGAGACTTTAAATTATATCTTGAAATGGAATTCAGAAAGATTTTAAATAAAATTCAAATCAATAAATTTTAAATTGTCATTAAAAATTAATTTTCTTATTGAGAAAGGAGGAAAAGACTTTATAGGAAGCAAACAAAACATGGAATACAATACTCTAAATAGTCTAGGCTTTTCAAGAGATATATTACTATGTATTTTGATATATAGTTCCATTTCATTAAATTTATTCTTATATTTGTAACTGAAGATGCCTTGGTAAAAATATATCAGTTTTTACTTTCCACTGTATCTTTCCCCAACCCTTAAAATGGACATTCTGTGCAGACAAATTTTCATGTAACATGCAACAAATCCTGAAACTTCGCTTCATGAACATTCTTAAGATTAAAGATTCTTTTTATCTGAGGTTCTGTGATTTATAATACTGTTCATAAATTCTTTTTTTTCATACAAAGTTTCAACATCGACTTTCCATCAGAGTCTGCTTACCTCACCATTGACTCAGGGGTCCCTCCAGTACCCCCCAACCCTGCCCTTGGTGGCAAATTCAGATCTATAGATCTGTTTTCAGGTTCTGTTTCATTTGACCACTTGTCATTTTGTTACTCTATTTTATTCTAGTTACTGTTTCTTTTGTGTTGCAGAATCTTCTCAATTTGATGTAGTCCTGTTTGCAGAATCTACTCAATTTGATGTAGTTCTGTATTATTATTTTATTTCTGTTTTATTCTGTTTTATTGTTTTATTTCTGTCTTAGTTTCTGTTTACTTAACAATGGCATTGATTCATTGAAATAATCTCGACATTAACTTCCATCATTGGTTCTGTTTATATATTTTTCATATATTTTACGAACCGAAATATAATAATGAGACCTTTAGTGCATTTTTGAGTGGACTTCGTCTACAGTGTGGGATAAAGTTCTGAGTTCACATTTTTACATGTGGTTTTCCCTAGATCATTCGTACAAGAGCCTTTCCTAGCTCCACTTCAAATTGTTAGCTCCTTTATTAAAGAGTAAGTCTCTTAATTCTATTCCATTGGTCTGAGAGTATCTTGAATATTATACTATTTTAAATATTATAGCATTATAATATGATTTAAGGTCGAAAAAAGAGAATTCTCTCATCTTTTCTTCAAGCATTGCTTTTCCTATTCACTTTTATTGAAAATTAATTGTTGTTAATCATAGCATAAAACTAAGCATAATATTGTATTTCATTTTATATGGTACAAAACACTATTATATCAAATGTTAGTATGAGTCTGTAAGACTTTGAAATTGGCATATAAGGATAAATTAACTTGAATAATAAAGAGAATGAAGATAGTTTCTATTATGCAGGAACAATGTTTTCCAAAGAGACCCGTAGAAAATACCCACCACTTTGACTTTCTAAAAATGATCAGGAGAAGGTGTGGTCAAATTGGCAAAGGAAAGAACCTAGTGAAAAGCACCAAGAAATGAAATGAACAAAAGGCAAAAAAAAAATAAATCATTGTTTGTGTAAGAGGCCTGGCACAGAAAGGAAGTACAAAACTTCATGGAGTATGTCCCAGATAGCTTCTACAAGAACAGCAACAACTAAGTGAGTGAAGAAACTGAAAAGATCAAAGAAACCTTAAGCTAGTTTTCAGAAAAATAAATAAGCCATTACTTATAATCACAAAAACAGTAAATTTTAATAAATCAATTAAAATTAAAAAGACAGGAGACATTACAACAGATTCCACAGAAATACCAAAGATCATCAGACATAACTATGAAAACCTTTTTACCACATTGAAAACATAGAAGAAATGAATAAATTCTTGAAATCTTATAATCTTCCAAGACTGAATCAGAGAGAAAAAGAAAATTGATAAAAAAATATGAAATGATCAGCAAAAATATTCCTCAAAACAAAAGTCAAGACAGGTTTACTAGTGAGTTCCCCGAAATTTTTGGAAACATGACTTCCAATACATTTCTGGTTCTTCAGAAAATCACAGAAATAAAAATTCCCTAAGTTTCTTTGAGGCAAATGTTAATTTAATATAAAAAGCAGACAAAAAATCACTACAAAAGAAAATTATAGACCAGTTTTGTTTTTTGTTTGTCTGGGGCCTACAACTGTCTTGTACACAGGACTTACTGCTGGATCTGTTCTCAGGGATCACTCTTGACAGGTTTGGCAAGACATAAGGGGTGATGGGATCTAACCTGGGTTGGGTACCATACATATTGTACTGTCTCACTAGTCTCTTGTCTCATCTTACTGAGGAGCATACATGCAAAATTTCGTAACAAAATACCGAGGAAAACATAAGCAGAACAATTCATGGCATTGAAGCTAGAGGCATGATTCAATGACATCGGTCAAACAAAAGTAAGCAAAGATTAAAAAATAAGACTAATCAAATTAAGAAGCTCTGCACTGCAAAAGAAGCAATGGCTAGAATAAAATGCCTCCCCACACACTGCCTTCCTTAATTAAGGAGTCCCTAATGGGGGGAAATATTTGCCATCTCACCCATCTGACAGAGAGTTAATATCCAAGGTACATACATTTTAAATCAGAAAAAATGTACAAGGGCTGGAGTGATAGTACAGCGGGTAGGGCGTTTGCCTTGTAGGAGACAGACCTGGGTCCAATCCCCGGCATCCCATATGGTTCCCCCAGGATGGCCAGGAGTAATTCCTGATTGCAAAGCCAGGAGTAAACCCTGAGCATTGCTGGGAGTGACCCAAAATGAAAAAAAAAAAGTACAAAGAACATTGTCAAAAAATGGGGAGAAGTGATGACCAGACAGTTCTTTAAATGAAACATACAGGTGGTCAACAGATATGTGAAAATAATATTTATCCATCACCTATCTCGAAATGAGAAATCACAGCAGTAAGGTTGGTGGACAATAAAAGAAAAGATAAAAAAAGATCAGTAATTCTGGATGGGAGAAAAAGGATCCCTCAGCCAGTATTACTGGGAATGCTGACTGGTTCAATCGCATTGGAAAGTCATATGAAAACGTATCAAAAATCTAAGACTTGCTTTTTTCACATGATTCAGCATTTTCTCTTCTTGGTATCTACCTAAAGGACCTAAAAACATTGTTTCAAAATCATAATTAGTAAATTCTGTCAGGAGATGGACAGATAGGACAAAGAAAGATATCCCTCCTCCTCCTCCTCCTCCTCCTCCTCCTCCTCCTCCTCCTCCTCTTCCTTCTCCTCCTCCTCCTCCTTCTTCTCTTTCTTCTTCTCCTCCTCCTCCCCCTCCTCCACCTCCTCCTACTCTCTCTTTTGTAGTACCTAAACATTATAAGATGACACCAAATGGCCCAAAGCAACAGAACTGGAAATTTCGTCTATAGAACTTAGAACTGATCTTACCTGGATGGACATAGTAGGGAAATTGGAAGGGTTCCTTGGGATCTTTGTGGAGGGAAGGATTCACTCTGTTCGTAGTGTGGTGTTGAGAATTCGATGCACGAAACTTTCCTTAGAAATATTATATATCATGGTATCTTAGTAAAAATTAAAATTAAAATGACTTAGATGAAAGAATTAAACCATATTCGCTAGAAGATGCCCACTATCATTTCAATGTAAACCCCTCACTCTAGAATCAAAATTAGCTGAAATGTTTCATTTGCACATATTTCACTTTGTATTTTTAGGATACACACCTCCCAGAGGATTGTTCCATCAGTGGCTCCTTTAGAAGGGTTGTCAAAACCTTATACCAGGAGTACACGAGAGCCTTTGTTTTCCTTAATTAAGGAGTCCCTAATAGATTTCATTGATCTTCATTTTAATCTTTTATTAATTCTAATTCTAATTAAGAATGCCTATGGCCACTAACTCTCCTATCTTCATCAGGGGTACTTTTGCTTACTTCCAAATCAGAGAGAAATTCTACCCATTATTAGCTCTATTCTATTCCCTTTTACCTCGTCATATTCCCAAGTTAAATGTTGCCAGGTTTAATTCACTATTGTCTGTATCTCAGAGGAAAAGTAAATGAAATCTATAAAATACAATGTTATAGAAATAATGTTTAAATAGAAACATAAAAAGATTCCAGTTTATTCAATTTTACAAATTGAGTTTTTTATAGATGAAGTAGTAATTTAAACTTGTTAAATTCTCATGAAAATAATATTAATGTATACTTATACAAAGAATTTGGAAAACAAAAAAGAGAAAAGAAAAAACACTGACAAGTAGAACTGGCTGTGAGTAACATTTTAGTATATGGAATTAGTCCTATATTTACATGTATACCTTATATTGCTTATATTCATAAAAGCAGAATACACATTACCAATGTGTATTTTCTAGTAGGATATAATGAAAGTCATGTGTGACTGGGAAAATATTTTTTTGAAAGTTGTCAGTTTTTATATTACTCATATTTAACATTTCCTTTATAAAGATTAATAACCACTTTAGTGTTGGCAAAATATTTGATAATAGAATCAGAATAGACATGTAGAATTGAAAACTGTATGAAAAATTATTGATCCAACAATTTTCTGTATTTATCTCTCCTGACCTCTGAGGACTATTTTTGCAATGTATATTAAAATTATGTCCACATTTACAGACTAAAGATAATAGGTTACTGTTGGAAGCTAAGTATTATTGAAACAGTAGCTTCTCTGATAATAAAATGATAATGTATATTTCAAAATGTTGAAATGTCATGAACCAAAAAAATAAACTCTAAGTAAGAGTTAAACATGAAATTTTATCTTTTTAACTACATTTATTATTAATTTATAGGTATCTTCATAGTAGCCTTCTCAAAGATAATCAAACTCTATGATCATGTTAATCTCAAAAATATATGATCTTTAGAATGAGTATATTATAGCAGATAGGTCACTTGCCTTGCACATGGCTGACCCAGACTCAATCCCCACTACCAAGGATGGATGCCTGAACTTTATCAGAAGTGAAACCTTAGCACAGAGTTAAGTTGATGTGGGCCAACCAAGCCCTTCAAAAATAGTGAATATGTCCCACAATCAGTAAATATTCAAATGACTTTAACATCATGTTAAATTCAAATAAAATATACATACATAGTGAATGCGTCTTATCACTAGCTAATTTTCACAGCTTTATTGCATTTTAATTATGGAGAAATTTTACTTTAAGAATAAATTAACAAAATTGATTAGACAATGAAGTATATTATGAAAATCCAAAATCCTTTATAAATAGAAAAAATATATGTAATGCAAAAATAAAATAGCTAAAACAAATAGGAAAATTTCTAGTGTTATATAACATATTTTATGCTGTGAGGGTTGGTATTATGAGGAATGTAAGCTTTTTTTCTAATCAGATTTGATTCTTTGCTAAACAAGTTTTTTTCCCTGTCATTTTGGCTTCAGAAACCATCATTTATCTTTGAAGTGAGAGTCATAAATTTTTGAATGAATTTTAAATCCCCTCAACACTGACATCTATTGAGTCTTCTTATATGAGAAATGAGCTTGCTGCTTGAAAGTGTAATAACTAAAATAAATGAGTTTTGAAAGCTTTTAGCAGCCTTTAGAAATTCAGTTTCTTTCAACATAGAAATGCTATTTTTTGATTATGCAGAAATAAAAATATATAAATATATCTATATAAATCTAAAATCTTCATTGCTTAAAAATATGGTGCATAGCTGACCTTGAGAGTATAGCATCTCCTTTTTACCTTGGATCCTTTACTCTGTTTTTTTTTAAGTTATTTATCTACATTCTAACAGAGGAAAATAATTCATAGTAATCTGTATTTTAAAAGTGGAACTCAGGAGCCAGAGATTTCTTTGTGTGCATCTGACCTGAGCTGGATTCTCATCACCCCATATAGTCCCCAGAGCACCTCCAAGGGTGATCTTTTTTTTTTCTTTTTTTCCCTTTTTAGGTCACACCTGGCGATGCACAGGGGTCACTCCTGGCTGTGCTCAGGGGACCATATGGGATGCTGGGAATCAAACCTAGGCCGGCCTTGTGCAAGGCAAATGCCCTACCTGCTGTGCTCTTACTCCAGCCCCAAAGTATAAATGTGCTCCCAATGGAAGACAGAAATGACATAGTTTTTCTCTCCTGATCCAACATGCAGCCAACAGAGGAATTCACTGTCACTCTCATCCTGTTGCTCATTGATTTGCTCGAACGGGCACCAGTAACATCTCCATTGTGAGACTTGTTACTGTTTTTGCATATCAAATATGCCACAGGGAACTTGCTAGGCTCTGCCATGCGGATAAGATACTCTCAGTAGCTTGCCAGGCTCTCCAAGAGTGGTGGAGGAATCGAACCCAGGTCGGCGGCATGCAAGGCAAATGTCCTACCACTGTGCTATCGCTCCAGCCCTCCAAAGGTGATCTTTTAGCACAAAGTGACCCCTAATCATTGCTAGATGTGGCCCAGAAAATCCCCCCAAGTTTTATGAAGGCATGTTAGCTTTCTTTTTTTTTTTTTTTTTGGTTTTTGGGTCATACCTGGCGGTGCACAGGGGTTACTCCTGGCTCTGCACTCAGGAATTACTCCTGGCGGTGCTCAGGGGACCATATGGGATGCTGGGATTTGAACCCGGGTCGGCCGCGTGCAAGGCAAATGCCCTACCCCTATGCTATCACTCCAGCCCCAAGGCATGTTAGCTTTCTAAGCTATCATACAATAACCAGTTTCCCAAACTAATTTGATCTGCTGCTTCCGTTTCAGAAAAAAATTCTATTTAGTGACCCACTTTATACTTCTACCTTTTTAACATAAATAAAAAGTGTCTCTCAACCTAGTTATATGTGAGGGTGAAGGGGAACACTTATTTTTATATTTATCAAGGTTAAAATAAAGAAGTGTATGTGTGCAAATGTGTGTAAATATGAGCATTCAGTGAAAATAAAAAGTTTCCCCTAAAATCACACCAGGCCCCACCAGGGGGGAAGTCTTAGTAACCTTAGAATAGACTGCTTTTCTATTTTACACAGTTAATAAATTAATTCCAAATACCTTACCCGAAGGATTCTTCAAATTTTATATTGCTTGGTACCAATCTACATGAATGTATTTTGAAATGTTTGACATGGCATTATCTATGTGTCAGTGTATTTGTACTCATGTCTAAGTGATGGGGGAAAAATGCAAGGTCTTTTAATTCTAGCATGGCTTATATTAATGGACTAATTTAAATCATAAGCCAGTTCAACCATAATCTCTAGAATTGTATTTAGCTTCACATACTTGTGGATAGAGTTCCTAGGTTGTCTTATGAGCACACAAACGTTGTATTACTTACAAAACTATTTAGTTGGTCTATTCTCCCAATTTCATTGCCTTCTGTATATTTTCTACTGATTTTTCAGTCATACACATATATTCCGTGTGTGTGAGTGTTTGCACTGCACCTTGATAAATACACAAGCATGTTTCAACTCACCCTTACATGCAGTATCTATTTGCATCTATCATTCATTTAAATATAATTAGTACTATTCAGATGTAATACTTTCAATGTTAAAATACAGGGAACTCATATCCAGTGGTAAGTATATAGTTTAGGGTAAGATCTCTTATGAACTGTAAATTTTCCTAAGTAAATATACTTACATATTTCATTCAACTCTAAACCCTCAAGAAAACACAATAATTATTGAGAGGTATGTTTAGACTTTGTGCTTTACCCCCGCTCCCCGAATAAGAGAAGTCTGCCCATTACAGAACTTATCTTCCTTCAAAAAATCTAGAACTAAAAGAAACTATAACTAAATTCCAATTTCTAAAGTAATTGGAATTATCTTTGTTTTACTGTATTCAGAAAATTATATATTTGCTAAGATTAAAGTTACTCAGAGTTATAATTATAGGGTGATGTTTGATTACTAAAGATGGCATAATAATATTATGTTTTAAATGTAAATAAACCTGCTAGATATGTAGGACTCCTTTAAATATTATATCCTTGGAATACATGATGGTTGGTATATAGATAAAAATCTATAATTTACAAGTTACTTGAATTCATATTTGTTATGGTATGTTCTGATTTTGACTTGACAAATTATTTTTCTTCACTGCATTTGATTTTGCATTTTATCATTCTTGACAGCATTCTCTTAAATGTATAAAATGATTACAGTTTTAAATTAAAAAAATTTAAATTTTTACTAAAAATAATTATTAATGTTTACATGCACTGCAATGAGTTCCTCCTCAACCTACATCAATTTATTTGATTTCTATTTCCAACTTTTGGCAAAAATTTCAGCAATTTATTATCTAGAGATTTATTTATACTTTTAATTCTCAATGTAGAAACATTTTGATTTTATGGAATGTTTATGCATTTATTTTAATTTTGTTTTTATTAAAATAATATAAAGATTACTGAAGCCAATATTATAATGTTTTCTGTTGTCTTCTAGATAATATGCAGATTTAGTTCTAAAGTCTAAACATTTAACTCATTTTTAGTTAACTTTTGTACATGTTGTGAGATAGTCCTGTTTTATTTCTTGCTATTTAACAAGATTTTTTTAACAGTTATTTTTAAGACAATTTCTTGTTTAATTTTATCTTATTTATAATGAATTAATTGTCTGTATGATAATTTACTTCTGGGCTTTCAATATAATTTCTTGGATTTGAATATGTGCTCTTTTTCAAGCATCATAATATTTTAATTACTATAAACATATTGTAGAGTTTAAAGTTGGGGATTGCAATGTCTTTCATTTACATTGTTCTCCTCAGGATTTCTTTGTCTATTTATAAGTTTTGTGATTCACTGTAAACTTTAGTGATTACTTTTATATGTTTGTATAAAAATAATTTTATTGTAAAATAATTAAATAATTAGACCATTATTTTTTAACCAGTTTGTAAAATGTTCATTTATTTTATAAGGTACTTTGCAATATTTGATTACATTTAATATTAAGACACCAATCCCTCCACCATTACACCTTCCCACCACCAAATTTGGGAAGATTCCACCCCAAGCTCCAATCCCTGCCCCAAGCACAACGGAAATAACATATTTTGTATTGTCTGTTATAAAAAACCGCTGAAAATGCTACAAAGAAGTATCCATAGAGGAAACAGTGTGAAGATTGTCCAATTTTGGCAGGGGCAATTAAGACATTCTCCAGGACATCACTAACATGCTGTTAAAGGTTGAGTGATATGAGCTTTCTATATATATGTAAATGTACGTATGAATGTACATATGTACATATGAAAATATGTATATATGCATATATGTGTGTATATATATGTATGTATTCCTGTCATCACTGTATCACTGTCATCCCGTTGCTCATCGATTTGCTTGAGCAGGCACAAGTAACGTCTCCATTTGAGACTTGTTACTGATTTTGGCGTATTGGATACGCCTCGGGTAGCTTGCCAGGCTCTGCTGTGCGGGTGAGATATTCTTGGTAGCTTGCCAGGCTCTCTGAGAAGGGTGGAGAAATTGAACCCAGGTTGGCTGCATGCAAGGCGAACACCCTACCCACCGTGCTATTGCTCCAGCCGGTTCAAATTGAGTTCAAACTCAGTACATCAAGACCTCCGTGAGTTGTATTATGAGTTCACCACCAGGATCTCATCATTCTACAAGGAAATGATCATTGGCAAGGTTCGGCAAGGTGTTACTATTTCACCGAAACTCTTTAGTGCCACCCTCAAGAATTTCATGCAACCACTGGAATGGGAAAGAATGGGAGTGAAGATAGATGGTCGGCAACTATACCACCTCCGCTTTGCTGATGACATTGTTCTCATAACGCCAAACATTAGCCAAGCGGCACAAATGCTGTCCAATTTCGATCGCAAATATTGATAGGTCGGACTTCAGCTGAATCTCAACAAAACAATGTTCATGTAAGATGATCTAGTCTCTGACAGTCCATTTGCTCTCAATGGAACGAACATCTCTGAATGCAGCAGCTATGTGTACCTGGGTCAAGAACTCAACAAGAGGAATGACTTGGCACCAGAACTGCACAAGAGGAAGAGAGCAGCATTGAACACCTTCAAGAGCATCAAGAAGTGGGTAAGAGGATGAATAACCTCCTGCTCCGGGCACATCTTTTCAACTCCACCGTTCTTCCTGCACTAATATATGCCTCAAAGACCTGGGGCCTACAAAAACAGGATGAGAACGCTGTTTGGGTATCCCAAAAAAGAATAGAAAGAGCTATTCTTGGAGTATCACACTTCACTCAAGTGAGAGAAGGAATCTGGAATTCCAATCTCTGTTGATGGTCAAGAATCAGGGATGCTGTCTCTTTTGCCAAGGCATCCATCAAAAACCAGATGGGCTGGACACATAATGCGATTCAGAGATGACCACTTGACTAGAGCTGTTACTGAATGGATTCCATGGGACGTCAAAAGACCACATGGCCGCCCACCAATGAAATGGTCAGACTTCTTCATCAAAACCCTGAATGAATAGTTTGAGGCTCTTCCTGTTCCTGGAGCGAGCAGATATCATTGGGCTACAATAACATGCGACAGGGACAAATGGAGATGTTTCTGGCACCTGCTTGAGCAAATCGAAGATCAATGGGATGACAAGTGATATATATATATATAAGTGATATATATATGTATATATATACATTTATATGTCCTTTTATGATTTGTTGCCTACTATTTGAGCTCTATCCTTCAGAGGATTATAACTTACTTTTTAAAATATCCTAAGCAAATGAAGCCAAAGATACACATTTTAGAAACAGGTGAATTGAAACAAATCTATGTATGTTTGGAGGCCCTCGCCTCTTCAGTGTCCAATTCCAAACACAGAATCTGAAATTTATCTTTATTTCTCTTTCTCCCTGAGTCCACCACTACAGCCCCCACCTCCTCTCCACCCCTCTTTTTCCTTATCTACCTTCTTTTTGGGGCCACTTACTCATGGCTCTGTGCTCACAGATCATACCTGGCTAACTCAGGAGTCCATATATGGTGTTAGGGATTGAACCCAGTTTCACAGGAGGGAACTTGTTATTGCTGTTCAAATATTTGTGGTTCATTTTGAGTTTGCAATGATTCACTGCCAATATTAAGCCTACACACTCAAGTGATTGTATATGAAGAAAAATTTTTTGCCTTTCGATGCATTGTGTTTTACTTGAAATTATCTGCCTTCTCTAGACTTGTCAATCTAATCTTATTACATCCAGAGCTCACTGATGAGTTTTAAAATAAAGGATATAATATTCTTAATTTGTTCTGGTTGACCCTCTTACAAGCTACATACAAGCACTGTTACCTCCACTGGCTGAAATAACAAAAGTTGTATAATATCCAGAATGTTTTAAACTAGTGGAGGCAAGAAAAGCCAAATAACAAGTTGAGAAGTTAATGCCCAGGTAATAGCTGCAAAAGATTGTTGAAACTCTAAGTGTGAATAAATATAAGGGAATTATGGTGCTATTTCGGGGAACTTAGAACATAAAAAGCTGGTTCCTGCAGGATTGAAATCTAGGTTTCTGAGAATACATGGCTGCTTATCTCATACTGGAAATTCAGAGTGAAATAGTGAGATAGGGTCTACATGTTTTCTAGAATGCAAAATGCTAGAAAGCACCAATATTTCTGGAAGTAGATATGTCAGGGCCATGCCAAAAATGCTGAAAATAAGTAGGAACGTGTGGAATTGCTTGTTTCATCTTGTATTCTAATTTTTTTACTTGTAGGGCTGGAGTGATAGCACAAAGAGTAGGGCATTTGCCTTGCATGCAGCTGACCCTGGTTTGATTCCTCCATCCCTCTCTGAAAGCCCATCAAGCTACCAAGAGTATCCCACCCGCACAGCAAAGCCTGGCAAGCTACCCGTGGCATATTTGATATACCATAAAGTCTCACAATGGAGATGTTACTGGTGCCCGCTTGAGCAAATTGATGAGCAAGGGGATGACAGTGCTAAAGTGCAGTGCTACAATTAATAGTGTTCATTGACTTTATAATGAGACAGAATATATGGTTATGTATTTTCACACACAAACATAGAAATCTAGAAACTTTTGAAAACTCCATGTATTTTCTGTCCAGTCCTATGCCCTCCAATATTCATTGCTAAGATATTTCTTACTCAAATTCTGAAATAAGCGACCTCTTTGGAGCCAACCATCAAACACTAGGAAATTTAGCTTTCAAAATATTTTGCTTTAACTCTCACCCTGAAAAAAATTCCAATTCCAAATATTGACAATCGTCTGTGAAGAGTATAGATTGGAGTTTGAGAAAGAAAATAAAGGCAAAAAAAAGTATATTTATGCCACACAAAGAATTCCTGCAGATTTTTAAAATGTTTCTATAATTTCTTTTTGTGTAGTAATAAGAACTAATTAGGCTCATGTTGTTTTTATTGACATAGGGCTTAATGGAACTGCCACTTTTCAATAGGTTTCACATAGGTGTCCAATTAACTATTCACTTAGACAGGAGGTTACTGCACAAATGTATGTAACCTTAGCCCAGACCATTTGTTTAATGTTTTCTGCCATGTGACAGCACTTATTTGATTTTTAGCAGCAAGCAAACAAGTCATGATGACCAAAATGGTCCTCCTGGTGTCCTTAACAAATGCTCCTATAATAATTATTAGTTTGAAGAAATAACACTTAAAATAAATATTTTTAAATGATAATAGCTATCCATATACATATATTCATATGCACAAATATAGACCAAATTATAATCTCTTTTTCCATATAACTACACAGGAGAAGAAAGTGTTAAAATTATTTATTTTGAATATAAATTGTTAAGTATTTCAGATAATATTGCACTGTTACTAATAAATAAATTCATAATTTAGAAATAGGAATTTAAAGGCCCCCAAGAGATAACTCACTGAGTATAGAGCATATTTTTCATAACAACAACAAAAAAAAATCCAGATTTGTTACCTAGAAATGAATGGTCCTTTGAGAACAAAGTCAGCAGAAGTTCCCAAACACTGGCAGGAATGACCAAAATGTGAAATAAAGTTAAATTCAAAGAAAATTATAAGAACTGATAACATTATTAGCACATAGTCTATCTCTAAAAGTATCTATGGATACTTTTAGATTATTTTATTTATTATTTTATTAATATTGTTAATTTTATTATTTTATTATTATTATGTATAACAGACACCAATAATGTCTAACATTATAGACCAATTAACTATATAAATTTGTATCTAATTAACCACCATCTAATTAACCACCAGTTACTGAAATAAATAATTTTGTATATCATCGTTATCATGGTAATCAGCATATGAACTTTTAGACACAAATGGTGAGCATTAGACAAAACTAAATAATTTCTTGTGAAAAGGGGTCTGTTTTATACATGTGTATATTTTAAATTTTGTGAATAACACGATTAAATTTGATTTTATGAGAAACGTATGCTTTTATGAAAATTTGTTGATGATTTCCCATAAGAATAACAATTTTCTATTTATTACCTACCTATAGTTTCCAATAGAACAAGGGAAAGGAAAAAGCATATCAGGAGAATCTAAAAAATTTTCTAGTACTCTAGCATTAATTAGCAACTAAAGTAATCTCAAAATAATAATTGTTAAAGTACATGTGAAGATTATCTTTGTCATTTCATTGATTATTTTAAACTGCAAAAAATATATAGGAATTTTTATAGAAATATCCATGTATCTTAATATAAAAAGATTAACATTTTACTATATCATTGAAATGGGTAATCATCTATATTCAAAGAAACAAATAGAATCCAAAGCTTAAATAGTCTTTTCTTTGGCATTCTCAATTCAGAATTACCCTGTTGAAATGCAGTGTCAGTTCTTTATCAATATGCCCCATTAAAGCATAGTGATGAGGTCTAGGTATCATTCAAGGGACAAAGTCACCATTTAAAAAATTGTTTTGTGACTATGTGAAATCTTAGGGAACAAAGAGCCAATAAATAAAATACCTTTGAAACTTATTTTCTTAAAATTACACATATTTGTTGTTTAAAACTTTATATTAAAAGGATTTTGAATAAGCAGGGTTTTTAATTTTTATTAAATTTTACAGAGAATCTCTTTTCAAACTTCTATTCCAAGTCACTGCATAGATTACCAAACATGTGAACAAAAAATATATGATTTTTCTTGGAAATTGGAGACAGAATTCAAAGTTAGAAATTTGGTCATAAGCAGTCAAACATTCTTTAAAAATCTGACAATTTAATACAGGTTAATTTATATATACTATAAAAATATATTCAGCAATTTAATACCTACAAAATTATAGTAGTGAGACAAATCATGCTCAGTTTGCTATAATTCAAAGGTAGTATAAGGAAAGCAAAGGTTAAATAAATTCTAATTGTGTTTTTTGTTTCGTAAAAAAAAAAAGAAAAAAAAAGGCTTAGAAAAGAAACTTTACCAAAACAACAAAAAACTCACACATATAACATAAATATTTTAGAAATATAATTGGAAGTAAACTCTCACAATAAGTCAATGCTGATGGATATATTAGAATTTGACGCCTATATATCAGAGGAACTTGTCACTAAAAATCTTGAGAGAGGAATACATGATTTGGAGGATTACATGAAAAAAATTAAATAATAGCTTAAATAAAAAGGAGTTAGAGATTAAGTTAAACACCACAATTAATTTCATAGCAAAGAGGAAAGAAAGGATCTGATTGCTAAAAGATATTTTTCTTGGCTTTTTAATTCTTTTGTTCAGACCAAATTTAGGAGTTCCTTGGCCATATTAGAGGAGAATCATAATTTATATATGCAAGAGACTCATAAATTAGAATTGTGACAAGAGATGAGGGAAATACATACAGACTGAGAATAGAAAATTAGAGACAAAAGGTGGAATGTTTCATATGCAATGAGAGATTGCATTATTTAACTTATTTGGGGTTTTCTATTAAAAATCTCTGAAATGTTTTTCTAAAAGAAAATGACTAGGAAACCTTTAAGAACTATGTGTTTGAGGGCATATCAGAAGAATATATAGATGCTGTACACACACATACATATACATGCATTCTTTGTGTATATTCTACTCTAATTATATATATATAGGTATATATATGTACTACTTAACTTTATCCATTTTAAAAGCACATTTATGTTTCACAGAGTAATAATTTAGGTACACAGTAATTTAATTTTTTTTTTCATTTATTCTCTCTTTCCTAACCTGGCTCAATTTTACCTAGTTTTGTGCCTATCCACAATTAATCGAAGAACTTCTGTGGGAAGATTATACCCTCTCTGACCCCATACATTGACCTCAATCCACTTTTGCAGTTACAGTACTGGTTCATTTAGAGCTAAAACAAAATTTACTTGAGATATTAAAATAATAAAGACTGAGAAACGTTTCCAGAAGTTTTCTTTCTCATTAAATAATGATAATAATTTAGAGAATTATTGTCATGTACCACTAGGGCAAAGCCAACACAACAGAAGGTACAAATGCTAGAGGTACTAGAGGTACTTTTTTTTTTTTCAGAGGAGGGGGCACACACAAAAGTGCTCTGGCCTGACCTCTGATTCTGCACTTAGGGACATTTACCGACAGGTTTGAGATTTTATGGGGTACAGGGATCAAACTTTTATGGGGTACAGGCTTTGTGTAAGGCAAGCACCCTATCCACTGTACTATTGCTTTGACAATATGAGCTCAATAAATATGAGATCCATCTTTATAACATTGTGGAGTTAGTGTCTCATATAAATAAATATAAATACAAATAAATATGACAACAAATATGAGTTCCACCTTTACATCATTGTGGAGTTAGCGTGAATTCACAGTATCGACTGTGAATCCCATCCTAAATCAGCATTCTCTTGTAGTGTGAACCAATTAATTCTATTAATTAAACAGCAAGTCATTAGTATTTTCACAAGTGTCATACTTAGTTACCATTTAGTAAGTGTCATCACTGTCACTGTCATCCCGTTGCTCATCGATTTGCTCGAGCAGGCACCAGTAATGTCCCTCATTGAGAGACTTATTGTTACTGTCTTTGGCATATCCAATATGCACAGGTAGCTTGCCAGGCTCTGCCGCATGGGCTCGATACTCTCGGTAGCTTCCAGGCTCTCCGAGAGGGGCGGAGGAATCGAACTGGGGTCGGCAGCATTAAAGGCGAAAGCCCAACCACTGTGCTATCGCTCCAGCCCGAGTATACATAGAATATATTACGTAT
Organism: Sorex araneus; assembly: GCF_027595985.1. Taxonomy (NCBI): domain Eukaryota; kingdom Metazoa; phylum Chordata; class Mammalia; order Eulipotyphla; family Soricidae; genus Sorex; species Sorex araneus. The sequence continues at coordinate 167,825,665 of NC_073305.1, forward strand.
ATAGTCAAGATCCTTTATATTTTCCTGTATCTCTAGGCCATCAAATATCAAACATATTTCAATTATATGTATATATTCATTAGGTAAAACTTCACTTGCTAATACCTTTTTCAGAAAATTTTGGATTGGTTTCATCAAAGACTCTTCTATTTAATTTCTAAGACCAAATCCACATCCATAAAGTTTACGAATTATTCAGTGAAAGATTTGATAATGTACTGGCCAACAACTCTATCGGGATACTTTTAAGATTAACACTTTATAATAACCTCTCGTTACTCTAACTTCTGCATGTGAGTGTGTATGTTGCTGGGGATGAAACCAGATCTTCATACATGTGAGATTTGTGTCCAACACTGAGACACATCCCTGACCTGTAGGCCTTATGTCTTTTCAAACATATGTTTCTCCAGTTTAAATTAGCAAACCAAGGGATTGCTTTGAAGTTATAAATCATACATTATCAATGAAGTCTTCTTGAAACTTGGGCTGGAGCAAGCCCCTGGCATACACAGGGACCTGGGGTGTGATTTTGACATTCTCTATTACCTGCTGAGCACTATTGTGAATAGCCCTGGTGTCTCCCAGGAGTTCTGGGAGGTTCCCTAAGAAATAATTAAATGTTTTCAAGTTTCTAAACCAAAACTATATCTACTTTGCAGCGCACATAGCTTACTTATGACAACTGACAAAAACTGTGAAGACACTATGAAAAGTGTGTTGACTGTTAGTTGGCCTTTTATACCTGTTTGTTGTTTTACAATATAATAAATTTATCTTTCACTAAACACTCAATTTGGCTGACAATAGTTATTTCAGCCAACACTACACTGGAATTCTTGTTGATCCCATAACATTTGAAGACAATGATGCCTACTTTTAGATAGAGGCAGGGACCAGTAAAAATAACTGTTACAGAAATTAATGTCTTTTGAAAAACTGAATTTTCAATTCTTTTCTAATTTCCATGAGCCAGATGAAAATGTTTAGTGTTCTATTGGAATATGAAGTCATCAGTGTTATTTGAGTTATTACTCGCAATCACAGTCTCCTTGTTCTCTTCCTAAGTAAAGCATGTTCTATTAATTTGCAACAATGTTAGCATGAATTAATATAATGACAAGGTGGAATAACATTCAGATATAATCTTTTAATAGGCATTGCACAAATATAATTCCATGGTTAAAAAAAGACTATTACTGTATTTTATATATTGCCGTTACTTATTATGATAAGCGTTTAGTCACTTCCAAATATTTGCTATCAGAGACAGATTGTGTTGAATGTAATTGACAGTAAATATATTTATTCCTAAGTTAGAAATTTCTGTATTGGCATTTTGAATTTAAAATGTCTATCGACACCTCCAGGTTGCATCAAATTTTTTTTCTCACTAAACATTAATAAATAATTTATATGTAAACAATTTAGCAACATGATATCTATAATTTTGGAACAATTTTATATTCTTTAAATTGAGAATATCTTCCTTCTGAGATGTGTTATAACCCTATCATATATATGAGTTTATATGCATCTATACATAATATAAGAGGCTATTCTCTGGATTTGTGCCTCAGGATTGATCCCTGGGAGTGTGAGGAAGAACCATACGCAGTGCAATGGATCTAACTGGGATTGGCAACGTGTAAGAACAGCTAGTGCTTTTCCTCCTTATAATATCTCTTCATCCATTATTTGTAGTTTTTATCATGAAAATATCTCTTCATTACTAATTTTATTTAGTTATCTGGGGTTTTTATTTGGGGGGGGCACTCCTGTATCTGCGCACAGTAAGCACTCCTGGAAGATTTCAGGGAAACAACCACCTGAGTGCCAGGGATTAATTCCTTGGCTACATGCAAAGGCAGCAATTTAATCCATTGTATAATCTCTCTGGACCCTCTACATTACTAGCTTCAATGAAATTTTTGCATTTCCAGATGTGCCAAAAAAATGCTTTTTGTATATTATTATTTTGTTTTGACCTGACCAGCGATAGCACAGCGGGGAGGGTGTTTGCCTTGCATGTGGCCAACCCAGGTTCGATTCCTCCACTCCTCTTGGAGAGCCCGGCAAGCTACTGAGAGCATCTTACTCCCAAGGCTGTGCCTGACAACTATCCGTGGCATCTTTGATGTGCCAAAAACAGTAACAACAAGACTCACAGTGGAGGTGTTAATGGTGCCCGCTTGAACAAATCGATGAGCAATGGGATGACGAGACCAGTGATTCAGTGATTTTGTTTTGGGATTTTCTTTTAATCCTAGGGATATTTTAAATATTTAAGAAAATATTTTCATAGCTTTTTAAAAGATATGATACTTAGAAATTATATAAATATTTTGTTAACTTATGTGCACATTGATATTTATTTTATTGTTTAATAAATAAATTATTAAAATAATATATAAGATTTTAAATTGCATTTGCTTCATAGTTCCTTTATTTAAAATTTTGCTTTTTAAACTATTGATGTTGGAATATACAAATTACACATTTCTAAGAGCAAGTACAATAAAATCTTTTCAAAATTTTACCATTATTTCTCTTTCCCTGTTTTTCCCCCTATACTCTAACTAGGAATTAAGTCCTTTCATTATAAATTACATCGCATTATGAGTAATATGCACAGATCTCAAGCCACAGCATTTGTTTTTCTTTTTAGGTCACACCCAGCGATGCACAGTGGTTACTCCTGGCTCATGCACTCAGGAATTACTGCTGGCGGTACTCAGGAGTGTATGGGATGCTGGGAATCCAACCCAGTTGGCCATGTGCAAGGCAAACGCCCTACTTGCTGGGCTATAGCTCCAGCCCTGCCACAGCATTATTGAGATTGACATGTATATAATCTGTGTTCACAACACAAAGATTCTCATCCAGTGTCTTTCTTGCTTTAACATAATTTAAGACAATTTGTTATATATAAATGATATGATTTGCGGACTTGGGAGGCAACGGGAATAGGTGGAGCACATGTATTCCGTACAGAAGCTCCTAGTAACAGCCCCAGTAATGCACACCTCACTCCCAGCACTCCAGGAGGTCCTGCTGACAAGCCCTCGCGTATGCACACCCCAGCAACACGGCATTACCAGATGGAGCAACGCCAGGGAAGAGTCTACCAAAAACCAAAATATGACTTGAACATTGTCCATGAATATTTTAGAGAGCTATCTAAAGCGTTGAGCTATTTAATGCAATTGATAAGTTATATTATAGTTCTGGGGTATTTTCTTTCTAAAAACCAAAATTTAAAATAGAATTATATGTTTTCACAATTGTTATGATCATTTGTCAACTGAAACTATACAATTGCATTTCTTTATGAAAATCCTTTTCCCCTTATTTTCATGTTTTTGATCATTTGTTTCTATTACAAAAATTTTATAAACAAAATAAATTTATAAACAAATCGACAAATTGTTTTTATGAAATGTTTTTGCACTTTAAAAAGTCATCTATAACAACTGTATAACATTATATTAAATAATATTTTCATAATTTTAAGGTATTTATTTTAATATTTAATAATTTAAATAAGCAGAAGGCTATTTAAATCAAACTATATTTATATCATCTTCATCAAAATAATGCATTCTGCCATATTTTCATTAGAATTAAAAAAAAATTTGGAAGTATATTATTCATTAAATATTCCTTCCTCATAAGCAAATTCTGTTCTGTACAAGATTTTCAGCAACTAAATTAGCTACATATTTGTGTAACTTTGTGGTCTGATATAAATGCATGTATTCATAAATAAAATATGGTAATTTTTCAAGTTTTCATACTTCAAAATTCTTAGACATATAATTTGGCAAACTAAAGTATTTTAAATATTTTATTTAAATGTTCACTTTTATAGGTGTAGGCCAAATTCTATAGCTTCTGCATAGTATTTTCTTTACCTAAGGAACATTTCCTGTTGATGAGAATGAAGTTTGTATTTAGGCTTTTAGCTATCCTTTTTAATCAGGTCTACTATAAGGGATCTCACTAGCTCTATTTTTATATTAGTTTTATCCAATAATTTTATGAATTTGTACCTCTAATATCACAACTGTTATAGATACTTCCTATTTCAAAACCTAAAAAAGCAAAAATTTAAAATTTCTAGTGTGATATATGAACACTAGTACCTCAATTTTCTAGTTTATTTATTTATTTATTTATTTATTTAATTAATTTATTTTATTAGTGAATCACCATGAGTTACAGTTACAAACTTGTGAACTTTCATGTTTGCATTTTGTTTATATCCCTCCACCAGTGCCTAGTCCCCTCCACCATTGTTCCCAGTATCCCTCCCACCTTCCCACCCCACCCCCACCCCAACTCTGTGGCAGGGCATTCCCCCTTGTTCTCTCTCTCTCCTTTTGGATGTTATGGTTTGCAAGAGAGGCACTACGTGACCATCATGTTTGGTCTATATTTTATTTTCAGAGTGCATCTCCCATCCTGTGCAGGTCTGTAAAAAACTAAAGAACGCCGAGGGGGGGGCGAGTGCACTCGCGGGCTCTCCGGGCGGCTCTGTCTCACCACCCGCGTTCGGTGCTCTGGAACCGCAGTGTGTGGACTGGATCGGGACGGCCGGTGGTCAAGGACAGGCGAAGGAAGAACGAGGACCAAGCTGGTTGCTGATTAGTTACCGTTTATTCAATCTTCAAGCTTTCTCATCTCCCGCACTCCCAGCTCCAGCCTCTCTCTGGATCTACTGCTCAACTCTGCTTCTCTCTGGCTTCTCTCTCTCCTCCTCCCTGTCTCTCCCCAATCTCTCTCGGTGGATCTGGCCCTGTGGATCTGCCCCCCGGAAACAAGATACAAAACCAAAACCAAGCCTTCTTTGGGCTGAAAGCACTCGGATTTACATCCCAAAGACCAGGCTGGGCTGCAGCAAGAAATCTACATGTCAACTACAAACTAGACAGCACCTGAAATTTACATCCCAAAGACTAGGCTAGCACCTTAGATCTGCGGGTCAAAGATCAGCTAGGTTTCTGTGACAAAACTCCAGAAGGCAGCTGGAAAAGGGGAAATATTCCAACATCTCCCCCCTTTTTGTTTAGAACAGATTTTAACCATAAAATAAAATGCTAGGCACAAAAAGTTCAATAACACTAGCAGAACACCTATTCTCTAGGACAGATACGCTTTCAGCAGGACCCATCCAAGGATGAAATCCCAAGGTTGTGTTTCTCCTCTCCTTGTCAGACAAACATATAAGCATTCACAATATTAATCATTTTGTATGGGCATAGCAAGAGATGCATTAAACTTTTAGAATTGCTCTCCGGGGGTCACCTCATCTCAGACTACAGCGCTCAGGCCAGATTAGTCTTTCCTAGCCCTAGCAGGGCCCTGTCTCGTTGTTGCTTTTGGATCATGACATGACACCCCATGACCAAGCTCTTAACATATAGTTAAGCATTAGGCGCTTTGGCCAGGCCCATCTCGATGCCAGGGTAGCACACAACTTACCGCTTGCCCTGGGTCCTTCTTCGTCCCACGTTGGGACCCTGCCTTTTAAGAGGGCTAGGAACTGAGAGCAACCAAGGCTACAGTCAAGAAAGCAGATGCCCGGGAATTAATAATATTCAAAGCCAATTAAATCTTAATTGCAAAGGCATAATATTAAATGTCTTCCTCTGTCCATACAAAAAGACATGCTCGGAATAAACTATGCAAAGGACTCAAGGAGAAGAGAAAAACATTATTTACAAGTCAACAGAACACTGAGAAAGAAGCTACAAATAAACAAAGAGGAATAGGAGCACTGTAACGGGAGTAACCCAATAAACCTAAACTACTGAGGCTATGTTATCCTACACAGGTCCTCAAACCACACTTTACCTGGTGTTCCCTTCTCTATGCGAGCTGCCCCTTCCTCCAGCATGTGGGGCCAGCTTCCAAGCCTTGGAGCCAACCTCCTGGTACTTATCTCTACTATGCTTGGGTGTTAGTCTCCTATTCTGTTATTATTCTGTTATTTTATTTTATATTCCACAGATGAGTGCAATCTATGTCTGTCTCTCTCTTTCTGACTCATTTCACTTAGTATGATACCATCTCACACCACAGAGAATAGCATACATCCAAAAGAACAAAAGCAACTGCTGTTGGCGTGGATGTGGGTTAAAAAGGGACCCTCCTACACTGCTGGTGGGAATGACAACTGGTTCAGCCCTTTTGCAAAACAGTATGGTTTCTCCTCAAAAAATTAGAAATTGAGCTCCCATTTAACCCAGCAATACCACTTCTGGGAATATATCCTGGAGAGGCAAAAAAAGTACAGTAAAAATGACATCTGCACTCAAATGTTCATTGCAGGACTATTTAGAATAGCCAGAATCTGGCAATACCTGAGTGCCTGAGAACGGATGACTGGTTAAAGAAACTTTGTTGTATCTACACAATGGAATACTATACTGCTGTTAGAAACGATGAAGGCATGTAAGTGGTTCAATTTTCTAGTTTTTATATCCTGAGTATTACTAATCGTAGTACATTTTCTGTTGATTTCCTTTTTGTGAAATTGAAATTTTATGTAATAAATGGATTATTTTTCCTTTCAATTTTTATTGTGCTGTTATAGCCCTTTCTCTTATATATAGGTAAGAATATCTCAGTAAGCTTCACAATAATAATTAAACACCATTTTCCAAAATTATAATCTGTCTTTTTTAAATGCAGAGAGAAATTGTAGTTTATTGAGTGGTGAAATTTTTATGAAATCATATTATTTTCTCTTTTCTTTTTTTATAACAATTCCATTTAAGTAACAATCATTTAAAAACATTATATAATGTTTATGTATTATACCATAAACTTATTATTTATCTCCACTGAAAGTCTAAATTCTATTCATTTAGATATAATTGATCTGTATAAACAAGTTAACTCACCCACATTTGACTTCATTAATATTAATTTTTGTTCCCATAGTTTAAGTTCGTCCCTCTCAGAGAGCCCGGCAAGCTACTGAGAGTATCCTGCCCGCACGGCAGAGCCTGGCAAGCTACTCGTGGCATTCGATATGCCAAAAACAGTAACAAGTCTCACAATGGAGACTTTACTGGTGCCCGCTCGAGCAAATCAATGAGCAACAGATGACAAGTGCTACCAGTGAATTTAAGTTTACTTATAATTTGATTTTATTTGTTTTGATATTTGTTTAATTTTTAGGAATCAATATTTTTCATGTTTGAATTTGTGCAAGCAAATATTTAAAAATGTACAATGTACATATATTTGAGGTTCAGCGTTACTGTACTGCCCACCAAGATCTCAGAACCTCACCACATCTGTCCAGTTTCATTTTGCTCTCCTTTCCCTACAAGTTACTTGCTACACTCTCGATTAATTTGTCAGAGTATAATTTGTTGTTGTTTTCTAGAAAGAGACATTGTCTAATTATTTTGTTTGTTTCATATATATCTCCTATGGGTAACATCATCACCTAGTATTTGTTTTTCTCCTGACTTACTTAACATGTAATCCCCAAGGGTTCCATCCAAATTACAGAAAGATGAAGGATTTAATCTTTTCTTAGAGTTAAGTAGCATTCCATAATTTCTATCTCCCCTGATGTGTTATTTGGTACAGGGGTTGTTTCTGGTTCTTGTATGCTGTAAATGATGCTGTGGTGGATAGAGACATGAATATAACTTTCCAAATGAGCATTTTATATTTATTCAATAGGTATCAAGAACTGAAACTGTTTGAGTCATGGTAGCTATCACTTTTATACTGTTTTCCATCGATTCTCTCACTTTTTCCCACCAAGAGTGAATGAGGATTCCATTTTCACTGAATCCCTGCCAACTCTGATACCCACCCTTCTATATGCTTTATTAACTGCTCTGAGGAGATAGCTTATTGTCATTTTCATTATTTCATTGATAGTGATGGTGAACACTTCATATTCCGGTGGTTCATTTTTAGACGAGTGTTTTTTCAGTTCTTTTGAGATTTTTTGATGGGGTTGTTTTGTTTTTGCTTTTTATATATCCTTTATATATATTTAATATTAACCTCTTATAATATATGTGATATGCAAATATTTTCTTCATTGACTCAAATACACTTTTGTTTTCCTGATAGTTTCTTTTCTAGTATAGGACCTCTTCAGTTTAACGTTATTTTATTTATTTTTGCTTTTACTCTTTGTGGAAATCATTGCCCTAACAAAAATCTTAAGGTTGGGATAGTCCCCTGGAAAAAATGGTTTAGATCTTAGAGAATAATGGGGCAAGCTTGCAGGAAAGGATAGAATAACACAGTTTAGAGATGGAGAGGACAACATGGGCAAAAATGGAGTAGAAGATTAACAGGACTTTAAAGGTGCTTCCTAACTGGCTATGTAAAATACCGAGTCTGAGCTCTTCATTTACCTATTGAATTTGGATGTGCTAACTGCCTTAAATGTCTCTGTCTACTTATTAATCTTCACATGTTGGAAACCACTGTTGGGAAGAAATATAAAAGGACAGGCCTGTGAGATCATTGACGGCTTCCCAAGCAACCCAAACACTTGGGCTGCTCCTGTGTGTCTGTGTCTCATTCTCTGTGACCAACCCCTGCTGAATGGCACTTGAGAGTGCCAACATAAATGGCTTTATTGTGAAAAATGGCCACAATTTGTTAAGTCAAATGGAGCTGATTTCCTAAAGATACCATTGAAGTCATCATCTTGCTTTGTTTACTTTGATGAGTTTTAGGGTCAGGTCTAACATTGCATTTTTTAAAAAAATATTTAATTGAAGTAGAGAGAGACACACAGTTACAAAGTGTTCATAATTGAGTTTCAATGTTCTAATATCCTTCTCCAGTGCAAACAACGCACATTTCTAGCCTCCAGTGCCCCCAAGTTTCCTTCCCAACACCCCCATCACCCTAGAAGTCGACCTCTATGGAACACACTTTTTTAAATTTTTTTATTTTTCTTCTTCTTGAGTCCAACAGCCCCAGTTAGGGATAAATTTTGATGTATAATAGTTGTTTTTGATGACTACATACATTTTTGTTGTTGTTGGGGGCCATAATTGATGGTACTTCAGGCTTTTTTCCTGTCTTCGTGCTCAGGGATGACTCCTAGCAGTGTTCAGAAGCTGTATGTGGCACTGAGAATCAAACCAGGATTGGCCTAATGCAAGGCGATCGCCTTAACCTAGGTACTATATTCTCCAGTCTCAATAGCTACTTGCATTTGAACAGAAACCAAAAGTTTGTTTTCTCTTTTAATTTTAATGTTTTTATTCACATCTTTGTTTTATGTATTTTTTATATTTTGGCTTCATTTGACTTTAACATACTTTTTCTGTCATTCTTCCTGATTTTGGGGTAAGTGACCAATTTACTACTGTTATTATGCTTACATTTTCTAGTGATATTATTATTACATTTTTTTCTTGTAATATGAGTGAGCATTGTGTATTTTCAATTCAGAAATTTCACGAGTCATAGTGTTCTTGCTTGACCGAGTAGTTTTTACTTTATTGTATCTGTGAGTAAAAAATATTATGTGTGTGTATAAATATATGTGTACACACATATATTTCACTTGGGGCACCCCAGAAGGGGGTGGGTGAGAGCCCTTCCCCCCCATGAGACCCAGCCCCAGCAGCCAACCTCCACAACCCAACTGCGGCCACACATCAGGCCACTTTCCACACTTGGGCTGAGCCTCATGCATCAGTGAAGCCCCATGGAACCCAGGTAATGCAGAACTTTGTGACCTTGGACTCTGGGCTCAACTGGACCTGGGAGCAGAGATCCTCTACCTGTTTCCCCCATCTCTGGTGACCCAGGGGTCATGCCCATAAGCCACCTCCTGCCAGTACCAGATAATCTCCTCATAGGTCACCCTCCAGAACTCACGGCTGCTTCTCCCAGAAGGGAGCATAAAATGAGGCCTCCATAATCATGCCACCAGAATTCTTGCCAGGCTGTTTTCATTCGGGGCATGCCAGAGCCCTCCCCGCCCCAATGGACTCAGCCCCAGCAGCTGACCTCTACCACCCAACCGCCGACCTCCACTACCCAATCGCCACCACGCTCCAGGCCACTTTCTACACCCTAGGCTGAGCTTCACATATGAGTGAACATATTCCTAAACCTCAAGGTGATCCTCGATTCCTCAAAGAGATCAACTTGAGGTGGCAGATGTACCAGGTGCTGCCCAGAGACTCAGGCAGGTGCGATTTTGTCAGTATGCCGATTGTTACAACATGCCAGTAACCCAAATGCTTACATTTGGTAGACTGGGAACACCTGGAAAGGTGATTAGAAGCTGCCCCCAAAAGCCTCCATTCCTCTTGGAGAGCCGGGCAAGCTACACAAAGTATCCCGCCACACAGCAGAGCCTGACAAGCTACCGGTGGTGAACTTGATATGCCAAAAACAGTAACAACGATGGTCTTCGTTCCCCTGATCTTGAAAGAGCCCCAATATGCCATTGGGCTAAACTAGCACACCATAGGGATGAATGAAGATGTTACTGGCACCCGCTTGAGCAAACTGATGAACAACAGGATGACAGTGATACAGTGATATATATGTGTGTGTGTGTGTGTGTGTGTGTGTGTGTGTGTGTGTGTGTGTGTGTGTGTATGAATTTATATGGAGCGATAGCATAGAGGGTAGGGCATTTGTCTTGCATGCGGCCGACCGGGGTTCTATTCCTCTGTCACTCTCGAAGAGCCAAGCAAGCTACCGAGAGTATCCCGCCTGCATGGCAGAGCCTGGCAAGCTCCACGTGTCATATTCAATATGCCAAAAACTGTAACAGTAAGTCTCACAATGGAGATGTTACTGGTGCCTGCTCGAGCATATCAATGAGCAATGGGATGATAGTGATAGTGATATATATATGTATATATATAGTGATAAAATATGTATATATATATATTTCTTTTAGAAAAAAAAACTGTATACAGTGAATTATGAAGAAATAAAATAGACATGGCTTCAGAGTGGGATGCTGTGCCACAGTATTGGTGCTCAGGGAATATTCCTGAGTGCTCAGGGTCACTCGAGGTGCACTTGGGGGAATATATGTTATGTCAGGTATTGAATCAGGATCATCCATGGGCAAGGCGGACACATTAATCCTTGTACTATCTCTCTAGCCTCAAGATACGAACTTTAAGAAGCTATCTTTTTTAACCAAAAAGAAATCTTTGCTCTTTTAATAAAGATTTTTACATACATTTTTATATAATCAGAATTAATTGCATGGTTCTCTGGGACAAAGTAATATGTACAATATCAAAATTAATCCATCAATTAGTACTAGATAAACACAAGTTTTTTCAACTCCTGATATTTGCCAAATAAGATACATCATCTTTTATCATTTTAAATAAATCAAATTTATGTATGCCCAACCTATTGAAGCATTAAATGTTTAGTTGTATATCTTACAATGTGATTACACCTGCTTTGAACAGAAAAACAATTATTCTTTGAGTAGTTTCCAAAAGTCTTTGAATACAAATCAGATTTGTTTCCAAATCATGGACAAATCAGCTAGTGTGCTACTACTGCACAGTGAGTATAATGGATATATTAAAGACCATCTAAAATCCTGAGGCTTGAATTTAAACTCAATATTTTAACCTTTGAAATGTTGATGATATGTTTAAAATAATAGAGAAATTTTTAATTATTTCATGCCTTTCAAAGCAGAATCCTGTTACAGTTATGCTGCTATTACATATATGTATGTATATTATATATATATGTATTTATTATGTATGTGTTAGAAAACTCTCATTTTCCCAAAACGTACATTCTGAGGCACTGACTGCAGAGTGATCTCTGTGCACAATATAGTGCTTTGGAAAGGCTAGGACAAGTCCCTTGAGTTTTTTCTTTCCCTTTTTCAATGAGACAATCACACTGACTCTCAGGCTTCTAAGAGCAACAAAGACTCTAATTGTTTTGCAACAGAGGTAACATAACCACAAGACTTCACTGAAAATAATATCCTGCTTTGTTTCTGGAGACCTCCCTCAGATTCTCTAAACTCTGTCATATGATCACCAGCATGCTGAATGAGTTAGACATGCCATTTGGCTCTTGATTTAGGCCAATTACTTGCACCCTAAAGGAGGGCCCAGATAGACAGCTGAACATAAGCGAGGCCCCAGTGATACAATAAACAGAATGTGGCCTTAGTTTGAGGAACAGAGGGGCTTATTAAAAGATGAAAACTAGTGGTGAATAGGAAGCTTAGAAAAATATGTAGCCATGATTCCCCTCTCTAGTGTTTTCGGCAGTTTCCATTGTATTTTGTTTTCTTTATAACCAAGTGACCCCGAATTCTGTAAATAGCACATAGAACTTTTCTCCCTCTTCTCCGGGTGAATGACTATTATCCTTTCATCTTGAAAGGTCATGGGGTATCAGTTGAAGAAGTATTCCACCTCGCCTTGAGAATGCTCTCTGTTTGAAGTGATTTGTCTGTTAGCTTTACAAATGGTGGCCTGTTCCCAAACAAATGGAAAATTAATTAATCTTCATTCTGCCTGTAGCCCATGGAATAAGATCTGAATCAAAGATAAACATGAAACATGATTGAAATGTTTCAAAGTGTGTATTTTAGTGATTCCACAGTTACCAGGGTTATTAAAACCTTTTTTTAAAACTAGTAAATGAGAGAGTATATTATCTAGTATAACAATAAAGTAGGGAAAGGTCAATTAATTAAATTATATGATAAAAATTTTTAGATAAAATAGCATGCCTGTCCTTGTATGTTCAATATTATGAAATTATATCTCTAGATGAAAATCTAGTGGCAAAGAATATGATATAAAACACCATATGCATGGGGAAAATTGCAGGAGATAATATGTTTCAAATTATTGTTTTTAGCACAGAAGTGACCCTTTGTATTTTAAATCTTAACTTGTTTTTAAAGATAAACATTGAAAATGTATAGGCATACCCAACGCAGAAGTTTGAGACAGGAAAGATTTGACAAAATGAGAATGCCATGATTGTCTATGTGTGGACCTATTTAATAAATTTCAGAATTATAAACCCAAGGCATAACCATTGGCATTAGATAAGATATACCCTTGTAAATTCAATTTGTCCATATTAACTATATGCACAATTCTCTAGTTAATATATTCTTAAATAAATCTATACATTTATGTAAATTTATATAATTATAAATATTTCATCTATTTTATATAAAATATGCACACCATAAATATATGCATATTTAATTAAATTCATATAATTATGCAATTATATAGATATATAAGCTATATATAATGATACATAAATTTATATATAGTTGTGGAAAAATAAAATTAATTATTGGTTTTGTATAGATTTATAAAGGAATCAAAACATTTTTTTATTAGTATCATTTTCTATGTACAGTATCATAGCACTGTAGCACTGTCGTTCCATTGTTCATCGATTTGCTCGAGCGAGCACCAGTAACGTCTCCATTGTGAGACTTATTATTACTGTTTTTGGCATATCGAATATGTCACAGATAGCTTTCCAGAGTTTGCTGTGTGAGTGGGATACTCTCTGTAGCTTGGCGGGCTCTCCAAGAGGGACGGAGGAATCTAACAAAGGTCGAATTCCTGCAAGGCAAACGCCCTACCCGCTGTGCTATCTCTCTAGTCTGTACAGTTTTATAAGTAAAAAAAAAAATCCTTTAAATGAAAATTAGGGCATTATAATATCTTTATTGAATGGAAATTTTAGACACAGAGACAGACCTTTTAGGAGAAAGCAAATACAACAGGAAGAAATGATCTGTAGGGATGCACCCACAAGCATATAAAGCTGAAAGCTTAAACATCACTAGAAGGCAAGAAGAGGTGAAAGATTGTTTTCTCTCTACTAAAGATGCGTGACTCTGCTAATTACACTTTTAGCCTCCAGAACTAATAGGCAATATATTTCTCCTGTGAAAAGAAATAGGTACTAAAATTCTTTGTTCAGTTTTAAAATTAATTATTTGGGTTCTATTATTGAACGATACAATCTTCTTATATATTAAAACCTAATGAGATAAAAATTATTTTTGAGTATGTTTTACCATTTTGTAGTCTTTTTATAGTGATGATGGTTTTCTTTGCTTTGTAGAAGCATTTTAATTCCCTCCTGTTGATAGTAATTTATTCTTGTGAATTTAAATTAATGTACAATTCAAACAAAATAATACATTTCTGAACAGTCTGGTGCACACATTCACTTAGGGACAAAATAAAAATTGATACAGATGGAAGGTAATTTTTCCCGTTATAAATATAGGTAATTCAGAATGACTAATCTAGCTGTCTTTATCCAGTTATCTGATTTGCTTCTGGCCAAAACTACATTAATGACAAAAATAAGAAGGGACATTATAATTAGAAAATTAAAGAAAATACAAAATTATTTAATTAAAGGAATCAGTTTATTGTTAAAAAAGTCTCTATGCAACATTCTTATTTTTGAGTCAAATTAGTTTTATTTCTTTGAAAACATTTCTTTTTAAAAGTTTTAAAATCAGTTTTATTTTATTTCTTTTTCTTTAATCCTCTGGCCACAGGGGAAAGTTTTTTTTGTGTTTAACTGAATTTTTTATCAAATTTCTATTATTAAAGTTAAGGTGATATGTTAATAATGATTTTTACATTTATAATTTTGGTATATAGTTATACCACTTCACCACCACCAAAGTTTTAGACCCATCAACTATGATCCTGTATCATCTCAAAGAAACTTTTACTTTAAAATAATCCCATTTACTTTTTTAAAATTTAGTTATCTGTGCTTTGTTGTCTATTCAAGAAATAATTTTTAAGATTAATGTCATGAAATTTACTCTTTGCATTCACTTCTAGGAATGCTACAATACAGATCTCATATTTGTTTAATTTAGCTTTGAATTGATTTTCCTTTTAGTATTAAACTCCACTCTCTTTCCTTTCTTCCTTCCTTCCCTCTCTCCTTCCTTCCTATTTCTTTCCTCCCTCTCTCTCGCCCTTTTTATTTTCTCCCTTTCTCTCTCCTCTTTCTCTCTCTCTTTTTCTCTTTCTCTCTTTCTCTCTTTCTTTCTTTCTTTCTTTCTTTCTTTCTTTCTTTCTTTCTTTCTTTCTTTCTTTCTTTCTTTCTTTCTTTCTTTCTTTCTTTCTTTCTTTCTTTCTTCCTCTCTCTTTCTTTCTTTCTTTCTTTCTTTCTTTCTTTCTTTCTTTCTTTCTTTCTTTCTTTCTTTCTTTCTTTCTTTCTTTCTTTCTTTCTTTCTTTCTTTCTCTCTCTTCTTTCTCTCTCTTCTTTCTTTCTTTCTTTCTTTCTTTCTTTCTTTCTTTCTTTCTTTCTTTCTTTCTTTCTTTCTTTCTTTCTTTCTTTCTTTCTTTCTTCCCTTTCTTCTTATTTATATGCATATCAATTTTTCTAAGACAATGTGTTAAAAACCTATTTTTATTTTTTACTTTTTAAAATTTAATTCTATTTTATTGAATCACCACGAAAAAATACAAAACTTTCAGGTTTAAGTCCCAGTCATACAATGATTAACCCCACAACCCTTCACCAGTGCACATGTTCCACTACCAAGAACCCCCTTATGCCCCCTCCCACCCACCCCCACCTGAGTAACCAATGATCTTCACATTATTCTCTCTATACTTTGAATACATTCAATATTTCAATAGAGAACTCACTATTATTGTTTGGAATTTCCCCCCAACTATCAGGCCTGCTTAAAAGTCATCATTTAATAACTTGTTTTCCATTGTTGATAATGAAGACTCTATGAGCTCGTGCGGCTGCTGGTGTGGCCGCGCAGTTTTGGATTTCTGATAGTTCAGCTCAGTTCACAGTCTAGATGCATTTCTGTAAGAAGCTGCTCTGGGTGCCAAAATGGTTTAGGAGACCTCTCAGATCATAGTCTTTAGGAACAGAGAGTCCCCAAAACCTATTTTTACCCATTGTAAATTTTGACATCTTTTTAAAAAATCATCTGATATTGCATGCATGAATTGCAGTCTCTATTTTTCTATTTTCCCACTAATACATTTGTCATTATGACATGCTTGCTTTGATTACTGACACTTCATAATGTATTTTAAAGTGAAGCAATAGAATTTCTTTAGTCTTTTTATTCTAATTATTAGTTTACCTGTTTGATACTTTTGTGATTTGCAATGTGAAATTTTTGATTACTTATATTTTTACATAATATTACATTTCAGTTTTGGTATGGATTGCCTTGAATATAGAGATTGCTTTGAGGAATTTGGCTATTATGACAAAGAACAAGAGATGATCCCATGAACAAGGGATGCTTTTCATTTATTCTTGCCTTCTTTAATTTTGTTGTATTTTTGGTTTTCTATATTAAATTTTTTAATAAAAATTGTTTTTAGCTCTTGAAAATTGTTATTTTATAATTGTATTTAATAATTGTAACAGAATTTCTTTGCTGTATACCTAGGAATTTTTTACTTGTTTAAAACCTGAACAGAGATAAATTTATAGGGTCCTCTGATTTGAATACTACTATGTACTTCAACCTAACCCAAAATTACCTTTCATGAGGTTTATCTATTTTTCTAGATTATTTAATTTGTTGGGATCTAGTTGTTTTAAGTAGACTTAAGCATTTTATGTCTGGAAACAGTTGTAACATCTTCTTTTATTTATGATTTTCTTTTCTTTATTTTTAATTCACCTAAAGATGTAGCAAAAATGTAATTTTTTTCAGAATATAACTCTTAGTTATTTTTTTTCTATTATTTTATCTATAATTTTCTTCTAATCTTTTTAATTTCTTCCTTCTATTAATTTGAAGTTGGTTAGTTCTTTTAGTCTAGTTGATATATTTACTACTTCTACACATAGGGAGTTTTATCACCAAATATTATTTTTTCTTTAGTTTTCAACATTTTGACTTCAAATTTATTTTCTCTAAGAAAAATAAGGCTTTTCTTCTCCCATTTGTTTATTGCTTGCATTAAATATAATCATATTTTACTCTCTCACCTTTTTCCTGGGTATGTCATTAAATGTAAAGCAAGACTTTTTTTTTTTTTTTGGTGGGGCTGTTGGCACATGGCAGTTCTCAGGGCTTACTACTGATGGTGTTTGGACGACCATCTGCAGTGATGGGTATCGAACTATGATTGGCTTCTTATGAGGTGGTCACCTTGCCCTTTTTCTCTCTTTCTGGCCTGCATTTTATGTTGCAACTTTGTGTTAGAATATTTAAAAAAAAATAGAAACCTCAGCATGTCTATAAATTCACTCAAAATGAATTAAAGACTTCAATGCAAGACTTAAGACAATAAATTATATAAAGAAAGCATAAACAATATGCTTCTTGACATTAGCCTTACATATTCATTTGGGGTCTTAACTCCCATGACAGAAGAAATAGAATTAATATAATCAAACTTAAATGTGTCTGCAAAACAAATGAACTTGTACCAAAATACATCCTACAAAGAGGAAGATTTAAAACTCAATAATTAGAAACAAATAACCCAATCAAATAATAAACAGAACATCTGAATAGGCATATTTCTAAGGAAGACATACAGATGGCTAATGGGCACATCAAAAGATGTTCAACATCAATTATTATTAGGAAAATGCAAATCCAAGCAACAATTAGTTGTCCAAAATGTCTGTTATAAGAGCTATTATCCAAAAGACAAGAAATAAGTTTTGGAGAGGATACAGAGAGAAGGATAGTCTTAGAAAGTGGTGGAATATGAATTGGTACAGCCATTATAGAAAGCTGTATGTAAGTTTTTCATCACATTAAAAATAGAAGTGCTGTCATTGCACTTCTGGTTATTTAACAAACCAGTAATACTGGAAAGGAAGGTGGAAGTGTGCTAATCTGAATAAATGGGGAAAAAAAGAGGATGAATAAAATTGATGGAATTTCTTGTGGTATAATATATCCATATTGATGTTGAATTGTGCACAACAGCAACAAATATTCTTAATGTAATGGTATTTTAATCAATAAAATAAAGACAGAAAAGAAGGCAGAAATCACTCTCTTCGGCAGTCTTCTAAAATATTTGATTGTTGGGCACATGTTTCTATTTTTTTTCTGCACTAAGAAGCCAGAATCTGAAGTTTTCTCCTTCTTTTGTTGCACTCTATTGGCAAGTTCTCAGATGCTCTAATAAATCAGTGAACAAGGTGCTACTGGCTTTGATAATGTTGGATTCACCATGCCTGGGCAATAAGAGTCTTGTAATTCATGTTTGAATTTCTCATAAAAATAATCAGTTTATCAATTATTGCTAATTTTGTGTCTCAACCTGAAAAATGAAGGTCTGGAGCATCGTATTCTGTCATCTCCTAGAAAAATTTTTAAGTAGCTGTATATATTTTTATAAATACATAAATATTTATACGTGTACATAAACATGCATATTAAATATGTTTTATGTAAATTGATCAATACAGATAAAATTAATATGAATTCACTTTTTTACTGTCACTGTCACTGTCATCTCGTTGCTCATCGATTTTTTTCGAGTGGGCACCAGTAACGACTCTCATTGAGAGACTTATTGTTACTGTTTTTGGCATATCCAATATGCACGGGTAGCTTGCCAGGCTCTGTCACCTGGGTTCAATACTCTCGGTAGCATGCCAGGCTCTCCGAGAGGGGTGGAGAAATAGAAATCCGGTTGGCCGCGTGAAAGGCGAATACCTAACTGCGGTGCTATCACTCCATCCAGAATTTACTTTATAATATAGATATTTAAATAAATAGTAATAATATAATATGCATTAATATAGCTATAATATTAAGTATACAAATTGTGTATTATATAGATATTCCATAATAATATTTATGTTTTATAAATGCAAAATAAATCAATTTTATACATAAGATAAATGTATTTTACCAAAATAAATATATTTATATATTTAATTGCATTTCATTAGCAAATAATCCTGTTGTATATAAATAATCAAATATGTTACTAGCTAATTCAAATATATTAGGTCAATTTATATTATGTGAATATCAAATTGTATGTCAGATGAACTACTGTGTTACATGAATTTTCAAATATTATATTAGATGAATTTACAATATTAGAGTAAAACACTCATCTGAACGTGTGGAGAGGGGCCTTGAGCATGGCTGTGGCTGGGCTCCAGAGGTTTTCGGCTACAGGGGCTCTGCTCCGGGCGGGGAAGGAACCTCAGTCCACCCCCTCCAAGGGGCCCCGGTGAAGACAGCCAGGTGCGGAGCAAGAGTCTCTCTGCCAAGAGACAAGCCTCAAGCATGAAGGAACCGGAAGGGGAACCCAGGTGTGTGGGACCCAGGGCTGAGATCGTCAAGCCTACTCAGATCAGAACTGGGCCTCTTCCGCCCAGATCCCCCATTTTCCAGAAGCTTGGTGGTCACACCCAGATGATGCCCCTGGTTCCCTGTAATCCCATCAACAGTCAATATCCAGAGACTATAAAACTAAGCTCCCAGAACCTTTTATAGCCTAGTTCGCCCTTTCAGAGAACCTAGCAAGCTACCGAGAGTTTCCTGCCCAAATGGGAGAGCCTCGAAAACTCCCCGTGGCATATCCATATGCCAAAACCAGTAACAATGATGGGTCTCATTTCCCTGACCCTGAAAGAGCCTCCAATGGAGCACCATTGGGAAGGACAAGTAAACAAAGGCTTCTAAAATCTCAGGGTCAGGATGAAATGGAGAAGTTACTGAGACTGCTTGAGAAAATAAATGATCAACAGGATGATGATGATGATGATGATGATGATGATGATGATGATGATGATGATGATGATGAGAGTAAAACACTTTTCCTGGTTCTTTGTTTTTTTTTTTTTGAGATCACACCACTAACTTTTTAAAACACTATTTAGATAATTGGACTGGAGCGATTGTTCAGCGGGTAGAATGTTTACCTTGCATGTTGCTGACCAGGGTTTGATTCCTTTGTCCCTCTTGTAGACACTGGCAAGCTACCGACAGTATCTTGGCCACACAGAAGAGCCTGGCAAGCTACCCGTGGCCTGTTCAATATGCCAAAAACAGTAACAAGTCTTTCACAATGAAGACGTTACTGGTGCCCGCTCCAGCAAATCAATGAATAACAGGACACAGTGCAACGGTGCTACAGTGCATTTAGATAATAGTCTTTAATAGGTCTCGATGTTCATTCCCTTCCCTCAACCTCCCTAACCTGACTCTTTTAGCTCTATATTCTACTATCTGAGTTTTTTTTTTTTTTACTGGTTGTTATTTTCTATTCTTTTGCTTTGTTTCTCTATAAAATGCAGATGAGTAAGCTTATTCTGTATTTGTCTTTCTGCCTTGACTTATTTCACTCAACATGATACCTTCCAATATTTTCCAAGTTGCAGCAAATTGCATGATTTTATTGATTTCTATTGCCTGCAGACTATCCCATCATATATATATATGTATATACATATATATGTATATATACATATATATACATATCTCACAACTTATTTATCCATTCATACGTTGTTAGACATTTGGTTTGACTCATATTCTGGCTGTTGTAATAAAAGTTTCAACAAACATAGGTGTGCATATACTTCTTGGAATTAATGTTTTTGTATTTTGGAGGTAGATATCTAGAAGTAGGATAACTGGGTCAAATGGGAGCACCATTCCTATTATTATTTTAGAAATATCCATATTGTAAGGAATAGATGCTGGATCAGGAGACATTTCCACCAGCAGTGAATTAGGGTTTCTCTTTTTTATTACAGCCCTGCTAGCAATTTTTTTTTTAATGGTGTATATGTGGGCTATAGTGATAGCACAGCGGGTAGTGCATTTGCCTTTCATGCAGCTGACCCGGGTTAGATTTTTCTGTCCCTCTCAGAGAGCCTGGCAAGCTACCAAGAGTATCCCGCCCACATGGGATAAATAAAATTTTTTTCATCTCCTATAATTACTATCATATGATGTTACCCCATTAATGTTTTGATTTTTATTTTCTTGATCACTTGTCACTTGGCATCCCGTTGATCTTCAATTTGCTAAAGCAGGCACCAGTAATGTCTCCATTCATCCCTGTCACGTGTGAGTGTAGCCCAATGATATCTGCTCACTCCAGGAACATGAAGAACCTCAAACCGCTCATTCAGGGTTTTGATGAAGAAGTCTGACCATCTTGTTGGTGGGTGGCCACTCGGCCTTTTGATGTCCCATGGAATCCAGTGGGTAACAGTTCTAGTCCAGCAGTCGTCTCTGAATCACATTACGTGTCCAGCCCATCTGATTTTTGGTGCCTTGGCAAATGAGACAGTGTCCCTGATTCTTGACTGTCGATGGAGGTCGGAACTCCGGATTCCTTCTATCACTTGAGTGAAACGGTATATTCCAAGCATAGCTCCTTTGATTCCTCTTTGGGATACCCAAATAGCATTCTCATCCTCTTTGTGTAGGGCCCAGGTCTCATTCTTGATACAGAATGATAATAAGCAATTTCTAAAGTTGATGTTTATTTACTTATGTTCCTCCTTTATTAATTTTACACTGAGTAAATCTGAATTTATTGTATATAATAAAAGATTTTCTTTTGAAAAGTGTGTTAGTATAATTTAAGTATAACATATTCCCATATGTTATATTATCTTTTTTAAATAATTATAAGCAGAAACTTGTGTGACAATAGATTTTTAATAATAGACTCATGTTTGTAGATCAAAACTTCACAAGTAATTCAACTTTATGTAGTAGGTCAATTATTCTGTTTAGATGTGTCTTTTAAAGGAAGTAACATGGAAAATTACAAATACACTCAAGTATTAGAAAAAGCTCTCCCCTAAATTGTTCTGTAACATTTAATTTATGGTAAAAAAAATAGTGAGAACATGTATTTATATAAGACAGCTATTCACAACTACTTCATGAAAGAATATTTGCACACATTTTCTGCTTTAATAACATAATTATGGAGATAGATTTTGATTCTTCCTTGCAATTTTTCCTGTAACTCCTTATTATGTCATTACAACTGGAGCAATAGCACAATGGGTAGGGCATTTGCCTTGCACATGGCCGACCCAGGTTTGATTCCTCTCTCCCTCTTGGAGAGCCTGGCAAGCTACCGAGAGTATACTTGCCTGCATGGCAGAGCCTGGCAAGCTACCCATGGTGTATTCAATATCCAAAAACAGTAACAACAAGTCTCACAATGGAGACGTTACTGGTGCCTGCATGAGCAAATCGATTAACAATGGAATGGCAGTGCTACAGTGCATTATATATATATACATATAAATATATATATACATATATATATTCTCAGTGGTGTGTGATAATATGTCATTAATGTTTTGATTTCTATTTTCTTGATACAGAATGATAATCATGTTTTTTATGTGCTTATTGGCCATCAGTCTTCTTCATGGAAATGTCTATTCATCACTTCAACTGTTGCTGAGTTTTGTGAGTGCTTTATTGATTTAGGGTGTTAATCCTTAACCTGAGATATTGTATGCAAATATCCCTTCCCCAATCAATTGGGTATCTGTTTAATTTAGCTCATTCCTTTTGCTAAGCAGATGTTTTGCAATTTCATTAAGTGCAGCTTACTTATTTTAATTTTTGTTACCTTTACCAGAATATTTAGGTCATTGGAGACAAAATGCTGGTGTTTTGTTGTTGTTGTTGTTGTTGTTTTGGGAGGGTTGGTGTTACTCCTGGCTCTGCACTTACTCAGGAATTACTCTTGTTGGTGCTTTGGGAACCATATGGGATACCAAGGATTGAACCCAAGTTGACTGCATACAAGGCAAGCCCAATGTTGATGAGTTCCGCTCAGGTTTTCTTTAGTGTATTTTATGGTTTCTCATCTTTAAGACTTCAATTCATTTTGAATTAAATTTTGTGTATTGAGATACGAATCCACTTTCATTGTTTTACAACTGGTTATCCTATTTCCCCAAAACCATTTGTTAGGTAGCCTTGTTTTGCTTCACTTCTCATACCTGATTATTTTGACATATATTCACTGTCACTGTATCACTGTCATCCTGTTGCTCATCGATATGCTTGAGTGGGCACCAGTAACGTCTCCATTGTGAGACTTGTTACTGTTTTTGGCATATCAAATATGCCATGTGTAGCTTGCCAGGCTCTGCCTTGCAGGCAGTTTACTCTCAGTAGCCTGCCAGGCTCTCCAAGAGGAATGGAGGAATTGAACCCGGGTCGGCCACGTGCAAGGCAAATGCCCTCTGGTCTCAATTCTGATCTATTCATCTGTCATTCTATCTTATTCCAGTATCATTCTATTTTGATTACTAAGCTCTGTAGTTTAGTTTACAGTCAAAATCACTTTGACTCAGTGGGATTTTATAAGTCAATAAGTATTTAAATAATATTTATTCTATTTCCTTATGGCATGTCATTTTGAGGGAAATTGCATGAAAACAGAATAGTCTTTTTGATAGGATGGACATTGTGTTACTATAAATTCTACCAATGCATGGACTGAGATATTTTCATAGCCTGGTGTCTTTTTCTATTTATTTCATGAATGATCTATAGTTTTCACAATGTATGTCTTTCACTTCCTTTGTGGGTTGGCTCCTAGACATTTGATATTTTGGGGCACTATTTTAAAGAAGTGGACTTTAACAAAATCTCCCTCTCTTAGATTTCATTCTTTTTTCCCTCACCAGTGTTTTAAAATTCCTCCATCATAGTCCCTTCCACTGCCCTTCAGCCCCAATAAGTATCCACAGCAGTTGCCAGTTCACTTTATCACATCTCAGGGTTTCCCCCCACACACAGTGGGCGTTGTCATATCCCCTTCTTTATTTCTTCACATTTCCCTTGATGAACACTATCATCTTCTGTTCATCTTTTACTCTCTGGTCACTTGATTTAGCATGCCATTGTGTAATTTTATCCAAGTTACAACAAACTGCAAATTTTCATATATTCTCACCAGTGAATAGTATTCTGTTGTGTACAAATATTATCATTTCTTCATTTACTCCTCTGTTGTTATCACTTGGGTTGTTTCCAGTCTTGGCTCTTATAAAATAGCTCTGTGGTAAATATAAATGTACTTATCTCTTTCAAGACTATTGTGTTTGTGTTCCTATGAGGTCGGAGGGGGCATGCCCAGGATCATAATTTCTGGATTGTATTGAACTTCTGTTTGTAATGTGTTGAGAAATTTCCAAAACACTTTACAAAATGATTGAGAAATGTCATAGTCTCACAAGCAGTGAATGGGGAGACTATATCACTGCCAATACTTATTTTCTCCCAATATTTGTATAAAACATTTTTGATGGTATGAAGTATGAGAGGTATAAGGATATATGGTATTACTCTATTGGTTTGTTTCCCCAAAGATCAATGATGATGAGTACTTTTTCATCAGCATTTTTTGTCTATCTCTATGTTTTCTTCTTAAAAAATATGGCTTATTCATCTCTTACCACATTTTTAAAGGGATTGCATCATTGGTTTTTAAACTAACATTTTAAGAAACAGCTGAAAAAACAAAAGTTTAGAGTTTCTAGAAAGAAGTCTTTACTGGAAATCATTTTGCATATAATGGGAATATTTAAGGTCAAAAATCAAATTATCACGTATTTTTTAATGCTAAAGTTCATTGGTATTGTAGATTTTAAAAATATCAAATAGTTTAACTTCCTAAAACATATTGTGTAAGTAGCTTATTTCTAATTATTTTTATGTATCATAAGAATTAATTTTAGTAATATATCATAAAGAAAATTGACTAATAAGTTCATTTCATTTTTTAAAGTGATATACTATTTAGGGAAATATTAGCTAGTGCACTAGTTTATTATTGATTCACTAAAACCTGCATAATATAACAGTAGGACAACATAATACTTAAACTCTATGACAAAAATAGTTTAGAAGCCTTTTCAAATTTTTTTTAACTTTCTGAAATATCTTAATTCAAAATGAGTGTGATTTTAATTTATAAGAAAGCAGACTGATACTAGCATAGTATTACATCCTTATATTATATAATATAAGCTACAAAATCAAAATTCATAGTTTAGATCTTCTTTTTTGTTTTGGAGACATCGCCCCTCCCTGATACTCATTATCTACTCCTAGTTCAATGCTCAGGGAGTCACTCCTAGTTGTACTCTGGGGACTATATGCTGTGTTGGAATAGAACCCAGGCAGGCTGCATGCAAGGAAGCTATATCTGCTGTACTAAACTCTCTGACCCTGCCATGGAATTTAGATGAGACATAGTGTCCCAAAATGTACTCAAGTTGCAAAGTAACAACATGTAAAACTTCCATGGCAAGACATAAGTAGAGAAAGGAGGGAAATTAGAGCATGCTTGAAAGTGATATTTTAGCCAAAATAAAGAAACAAAGTGAAAACTTGGCGTAAAAGGTGGAAATAATTCATGATGTAGATTGCAGCTAAAAGTCAAATGGAAGGGCATATTAGGGATATGTAATGTTAAAATTTAATATTAAACCAAAGAATGTAGTGCTGATACTTGCAACAATGGTATTTGGAGTTTGCTTGCCAAGCTGAAAAGCGAAAGCATCTAAGTGAACCCTGGTTTAATGATTCCATATGTTTATAATTCCTTAGAGTGTTTTTCTTTTCCTCCAATGATCTGCCACTGAGCACCAAGCTGTCCTGCTGACTATCAACAGACAAGATTCTTTGCCAATGAATCCCCATTAAATCGAAATATTCTACGCAAGGAATAAAATAACTGACCCTTAAATACAACGTTCTCTTTTTGAAACTGCAAATCCTGATTCTTTTTTTTTCCAAGGGAAAATTTCCTTGGTTATGTGCATGACAAAAAGATTTTAAACATTCTCCTTTTCAGTCCAAATGGTTTGTTTCTTTATTTATGAGCTTGCAAAGGTTTGCACTCCCTCCGGGATATTCTATTTCAACTTTCTAAATGAAGCCTTTAGAATTTGGGAACTGTGCTTGGAAAGCAGGGATAGAAGATAGGAGAAAAGGGAAAATTCATTCCATTTGAAAAAAAAAAATTCAAGACATATTTTTAAGAGTTCAGTTGCTAATGCTGTATAGAAGATAGGAGAAAAGGGAAAATTCATTTCATTTGAAAAAAATTCAAGACATGTTTTTAAGAGTTCAGTTGTAATATTGTCTACACATTTCATATTTTCAAATGTTTTAAATAACAGTCAAAGGAATACATAAGAAGGGTCTGGAGAGATGATATCGTGGGTAAGGCAGGGACTTTGAATGCTGAAGACTCAGTGGCAGATTTTGAAACCCACTATTCCAGGGGTGATTCTTGAGTGCAAAGTCATAATAACTCCTGTGTTTCGCAGGTGTAGCCCCCAAACAAAAAACAAATAAAAACAGCAAAAGACCCAAATAAAACAACTGATATCGCATATGCTTACCATTCCATTGAGATTTGATAGTACAAAGAGAGGATAATAGTAAGAAATAGCAGTAAACTTCAACTATGTTTATTCTCAAGGTAGTTACAGAATTTATTTTCACTAGAGTCTCTGAATTACTAATGTATCCCTATCTCTGTCACTGTCATTGTCATCCCGTTGTCCATCGATTCACTTGAGCGGGTCCCAGTAATGTCTCCATTCGTCCTGGCCCTGAAATTTTAGCAGCCTCTCCTTACTCATCCTTCCAAATGGTGCAATATTGGAGGTTCTTTCAGGGTCAGGGGAATGAGACCCATTATTGTTACTGTATTTGGCATATCGAATACTCCACAGGGAGCTTTCCAGGTTCTGTCGTGTAATATATCCCTAGTGAATTAAAATTAAGGGGATAATTTCTGATAACTGTGTGTCTATTTTGTGTGCATCAAATTTTAAATAATTAAAGTAAGAAATAAACAGCTAAATTGATGAACACCTTAGAGAATCAACAATATGGATGAATACATACAAATCTCACATCTTTGCAGCAAAATGAGAAAGTTTTCAACTGTTACAATATCGTAATGTAGTGTAGGTAAATCTTATATTTTCTAAAAATCTTGATATAAAAAGTGCAGGTTTAAAAAAGCTAATCTCATTTATAAGACCTCACAAAAATTTTAGTTAACTTCATGCAAACCACAATTTTGAAAAGTATAATGTGTTGTATATAAATCCAGTGCACTCTTAACGTGATCAGACTATTGATATTACTTCTTAGTGCAAAAATAAAGACAAAACAAAGAGAAAGCATTAGTAGTGCATAGTTTTGGAATTAAAACTTGGAATTTGGAATTTAAAATTTGGAATTAGCAATCCCTAATTAAGTGTAAAGTCTTCAAGGAAAGAAGTTTCCTAATCTTTCTAATTAATTATGCTCCAGTCTTCAGAAAAATACATAAAAGTAGAGAACAAAACAAATGTGATCAAGTAAGAGTAATTTATTTATGGTTGTTACAGGACAAAAGATAACCCAAATACATAATTAAACATCATGTTTAATTAATTTTAGTTCAAGTCATGATTGTGTGTACACTTAATGTTTCAATTACATAATTGCATTATGGAATTACATTACATCATGCATATACTTATATATGTATGTATATGCATACATATATGTAATAGTTTTAATATGCTACACTTATACCATATAATGTAAGTTCTCAGTTTGTAGACGATCTAAGTTTCATAAGTACATTCTATTATATTGACATGAATCTAAAACTTAAATTATTTCTCAGATCTTATTACTCATTGTGAAACAAGATAAATATTTATTCAAAACTGCCATTGCTGTATTCTGTTTTTCCTTAAAGTTTGCTAAGTTGCAAGTCATTATTTTTGAAAAGCTAACCAATATAACTCCCAGAAAAATTTTGAAATGATGATCACTTTCATGTCATACCATTATATTCTGGGATCATCTGGCCTTTGACCCAATCCATTTTATTCGAGAATCCTTTATCTAACCTCCATATATTAAACAAATATTACACTTTGGTGAAATACTAACAATATCCATTCAAGTGAAAATAAATATAATTCAAACCACTATTTTTATTAATTTGTATACTTTCTGAAAATGTTACTACATTAAAATAATTAAAATAAGAAACCAAAAATTTGAAATGAGTGGGGGAACACTCATAATTGAAGTGTTTCCTACCTGTGGGAAAAAGTGGGAGCAGAATACCAGTAATTAGTAGAAACAACTCAAGATTTGCAAGCCTACCAGATTTAATAGTTATGTTTATATCTAATACATATGTATTTATTATAAATATACTAGTATATGTTTATGTTTATAAGTATACTAGCTTTATAAATATGCTAGTTGTATTTATATACATTTTATTTTGAAAGGTTTCATATAAAATTGCATACGACTGTTGAATTTCAATTAGCAGTGAATACATATTTTGTACATTATTCCAAAATGAAAAATTAAGTATATATAGGGAGATGTATTGGAACAAATTTTTTCAATATTTGCCTGAGAGAACTGACATATAGGACCATTACAATAATTTCTCAATATGTTCCCTCTCTTTTCTATCAAATATATTTTTATAAGGAGTTACTAATGAATCACTGTCACTGTCATCCCGTTGCTCATCACTTTGCTTGAGCGCGCACCAGTAACATCTCCATGCTGAGAATTGTTGTTACTGTTTTTGGCATATCCAATACTCCACGGGTAGCTTGCCAGGCTCTGCCATGTGGGTGAAATACTCTCGGTAGCTTGCTGGACTCTCTGAGAGGGGCAGAGGAATCAAACCCAGGTCGGCCGTGTGTAAGGCAAAAGCCCTACCCACTGCGCTGTCGCTCGAGCCCACTAATGAATAGATTTGAGATTGTTTCATCCTGTTTTTGCATATTATCACTCCCATATTTCTCTAACTTTCTCTCCAATGTTTTGCTTATATTGGATTGCCCCTTATTTCTTGCTTATTCTGGATTAATTCACTTCCTTTCTCTTTAGGACTTTCCTATGACATCACCTATCATTCTACTAGTTACAAGAAAACACAACTAGCCAAAAGTTTACTCCAAAATGATCTTAACCTTATTTAAGAAAATTTATATATGGTAATTATAATTTTGAAATTCCTCTTCTTCAGGTAAATGCATTCTATTTATTTGAATCAGCATCTCACATTTAGTTTCAGTGAAGTCACATTTGTAAAAATATTCAAAAATAAAAGCACTCATTTACAATCAATACATTAACTTATATTTCACCTTATTTGTTAAATGCTTCCATAAGTTTACCATTAAAAATTAGAAGATACTACTATTCTTGGTATCTCATATTTTCTATATTTTCCTTCCCATCATCCTTTTATAACTATCTTTAATCCTGGTTACTTCCATTTTCCTATAAAAATTCTGTTTTGTTTTCCTTGATGAGAGATATTTTAACTGAGGTTTACTTTTCTTAGGATTTTACATGTCTTATTTTATTTCCTTTATCTACTAATAAACTGTTGTTGCAGGTTTTTTTTAAAAAATGTTTAGGAATCATTAAAAAATTGTATTTAGTGTTTTGTACTTGAAGATTGAAGTGTCTATATGTGTTGTTTTTACCATTTTATGATATTTTTCCCAATTCCATGAATAGAACCCAGGACCTTACACATGCAGGTAATGCTCAGCCACAGCTCTGACTTCTCTAACTTTTAATAAACAACACTATCCTGGCTCCTGGCACCAAGGAATATGTAAATATTAAGATAAATTTTAGAATCAAATAGATTGATCTTGTAGAATAAAAGGGATAAAAGGAGAGAGATTGAGAGAGCAATCACATGCTTTTAATCAAGGGCTTTACATGTAGCCAATTTTAGTTTGTTCCTGGACCCACATGGCCCCCTGGGAATCACTGGGTAGAACCTTGGAACCCTGTTACCAGCACAGCCAGTAAAACTGGGATAATTACTAGTACCACAGTGCCTCAAATCACTGCATTCAAATTGAGCAGTCAACCAGATCAGCAGACCATTTTGAGGGGTCCCAGGAATCCTGAGCATTGTTTGGGAAGTCTCTTCCGCCCAAAAATATGGTAGAAGGAACCATATTTAATGCAGTATGAATGTGTTTCAGAATTCATTCATCATAAATATGGAGATTAAAATAATGTTTTAATACAACTGTCATAATTAAAATAATAGGAACAGTAAATGAACATGTTCTGTTCTGGTATTTAATGAGAATGTTTATTGGGAACTTTAGTAAGTTTATAGGAAACTGGTGATATTTCTGAACTAGATGCCACCATAAAGTCTATGTTCCTAAAGGCTCTTTTACTCTAATACTGGAGCGATAGTACAGTGGGTAGGGCGTTTGTCTTGCATGCGGCCAACCCGGGTTCGATTCCTCCGTCCCTCTCGGAGAGCCTGACAAGCTATCGAGAATATACAGTCCGCACTGCAGAGCCTAGCCAGCTACCCGTGGTGTATTTGATTTGCCAAAACCAGTAACAACACGTCTCACAATGGAGATGTTACTGGTGCCCACTCGAGAGAAAATCGATGAACAATGGGATGACAGTGACAGTGTTACAGTGCTACTTTTCTAACAACATTAAAAGTTAGCATGAATTTTAAAAGATACAGTAAGTTTCTGACACTTGAAATTAGGGTCAATATCTAACATAAGTGATATCACCTAATGTAAATTTTACCTACCTATTTTTAGTTTTACTGGAGTTCTCTCTGTCTACTAAAAAGAATAGATTTTTTAAAAATAGGAGGAAAGTTAGAATGTTTTTGCAAGAAATTTTGGGGCATGAATTAGAAAACCTCCAGTGAAGATGTTGCAAAACATATGCGTTTAAGATTTTTTTAAGTGGCAAATTAATTAAAACTAGGAATATAGACCTTGAAGAGGAAATTAAAAGACAAAGTTGATGTCTGAGTTCCTAACATGAAAACTCATGGGACATTTAATAACCAGGTATATAAATACAGGGTCAGATATCACAAACTCATATTGCATTCTGTTTATGGGCCAGGGTGCTGGTGATGGGATTTTGAATGTGTTGAAGTGAAAGTACTAGTGGGTCCCTAAATTGTTCTCTATAAGGCAATTCACTTCAACAGTGTACATTCATGGGGATATACATTGTGAAGGATTGAGATAAAATGCAAATTTTAAGTTGATTTGTATATAAATCTAATTTTAGGCATGGAAAAACATGGAAAAGCTCCCGAAAGACTTTAGAGATTAGAAAGAGTATCTAGGAAAGCAGCTAGGATTTGGAAAAACTTCAGAACCAAAAGAGATTTAAAGGATCTGGCAAGAAATAAATTAAGAAAGCATTAGATCATCTAACAAAAGGAAGAGAGATTTTTCCAACAAGACAGGAATTATTTAGAGGGATGCTAGAAAGCATATAAATAAGACTGGGAGGTTCTTATTGACCTGCTTCTCAGGAAAGGCTCTTTTGATCTGTGTAGAGATTAGTCCCGTGGATAATAGAAAGAAATGCGTGGGTTTTCTAGATAAAGAGGAAGGCTGTACATTATGTAACAAATCCCCAAATCTGTCTGTTCATTCACTCCAAAAAGATATATTCTTTGGAGTGTGGTCTCTCCACAAGCCAGAATAGAAGCATCTGTAAACTTGTGAGAAAAATAAAATGTGAGGTGCAACCATAGTTTCTTTATCCAGCCATCTGAAGTCATTAAATTTGTTTACAAATGGATGGAAATGGAGAGAATATCGTGCTCAATGAAATGAAACAGAGTGAGAGGAGCAGACCTGGAATGACTAGACTCATTTGTGGGATATAAAAAATCATATTACCAGAGGAGTCACTGTCACTGTCATCCCGTTGCTCATCGATTTGTTCGAGCGGGCACCAGTAACGTCTCGCATTGCGAGACTTATTGTTACTGTTTTTGGCATATCCAATACGCCACGGGTAGCTTGCCAGGCTCTGCTGTGCAGACGCAATACTCTTGGTAGCTTGCCGGACTCTCCAAGAGGGGCAGAGGAATCAAACTCGGGTCGGCCGCATGAAAGGCCAACTCCCTACCACTGTGCTATTGCTCCAGCCCAACCAGAGGAGTAACCTTTCTTATAACCTATAATGGAAACAAGGGCCAGGAGGAATGTTGCAGAGTTGGAAGCTTGCCACAATTGGCGGTGGGGAGAAGGCATCTAGGATAGAAGAAGGAACCACTGTGACAATGAGAGTCGAAAATGATCACTCTGATCAAGGACTGACTGCTGGAAGTAGGTAAAGGGGCAAACATGATAACCTTTCAGTACCTGTATTGCAAACCATAATGCCCAAAGGAAAGAAAGGGCTGTGGGGAGGGGGGTAGGAGGGAAACTGGAACTGGGAACATTGATGGTAGGAAGTGTCCCGTGGTGAAGAGATAGCTGATGGAAGAGTGTATGACTGAAACCCTATCATGAACAACTTTGTGGCTGAGTATCTCATAAAGGTTTAATTTAAAAAAAAAAGAAAAGAAAAGAAAAAAGAAAGAAAAATAAGAAAATATGAGGAACCAGTTCAGAGGAAGTGAATTTGGACAAGTCTAGGGTGGAATCCATTCACTTGTAGCTGAGCAAGGCCTCAGAAGTTTCTGGCACCCACTGAATGATTGAGAACTAGAGCAATGGCATATAGCCCTTTTCTCAAGAGTATCTTGTCATAAAATGCCGAATATCACATATCTTTCTTATCCCTGCATATTAGGTCATTGAATCCATGTCTGCATTTAAAATATGCCCTTTAAATTAAATTCTCCCTTTCAGTGGCATAAGCACATTGGCTTACACAATAATTATAAATGTGTGTTCCCCCTAGTTTTAAAAAAAAATTCAAAAATGAATATTAATGTTTATCAGTAATTAATGTAAAATGTATGCACATATGTGTACACATACTCAAAGATTTTATGATAGTTATGCTACATGTCGGCAGAGCCTGGCAAGCTGCACATGGTGTATTTGATATGCTAAAAACAGTAACAATAACAGGTCTCATTCCTCTGACCCTGAAAGAGCCTCCAATCATTGGGAAAGATGAGTAAGGAGAGGCTGCTAAAATCTCAGGGCTGGTACAAATGGAAATGTTACTGGCACCCATTGAGTATATCAATGAACAATGAATGACAGTAACAGTGAAAGTGATATGCTATGTGTATTTATAAAACAGCAGCATAGCTTCAATGCCTCTAATTAGATATTCACTAATACATTCCCTTAGTTAAGACCCATGTTTTTCTGAATGTTATCTATATTTGTATTAAGTCATTAATTATATATTCAAATATGAATAATTATTATATTTATTTATATTTCTAAATGATGTGACTCAGCAGTAGAGTACTTACCTTGTAAGTGTGAGGGTTGGGCTTGACAAACACACACAAATATGCGTTACGATATAGATGTGAGAACAAAGTTAATATAGAAATAGATATTGGGACATTTCATATGTAGGCTAGAAGAAGTGGAGTAAAGAATAATCCAAAAAGCAACAAAATCAATCAATAAGTTCTTCAAGTTCCATCTTTGATGCTTAATAATTGATTGATCTTGGGACTTTATGGTAAGATTTTGAGACTGAATGACCTTGTCTGTAAAGTGTTTATAATGTGACTTACTTCTGATCTTTGTGTGATAGTTGGTAACTTTTACAACATTAAGTAATTATCTCATGTAAAAAAGATAAACGATAAGTGTCAGAGAGATAGTACCGGTGGTAAGGCACTCACCATGTATCCTGTTGCATGGCTTGATTGCTAAAACAGCATACAGTCTGCTAAACACTGAACAGGAGAAATTCTCGTGCAGAGAGCCCAAAATGAGCTGTGATCAAAACTTGATGCGGCCCCAAAAGAGAGGTAGATGGATTGATGGATAAATTGACTGAGAGTTGTAGCATATGGAATATTCAAATAATCTTACTCAATTATTTTATTAATTAATAAATTGATTAACTATTAATTAATAAATTAATTTATCTTGCTCAATTATTTCTTTACACTTAACAATGTGTAAAGAAAGACAATGACCAGGTTAAAGCCTTCTCCTTGCCTTCCCTGCATAGTCTTAGCATCATGGTGCTGATAGCTGTTAGTTAAATAAATGCCTTTTCAACAGTTTCTCCTTGCATCTCCGAATAAAATTATTTGTCTCTCAGGCCTTCTTATCTTGTCTTTCCCATTTTCTCCAAAGACACATAACAATGCTTGGCAGTCTATGAAATATATTTCTCTTCTTAACAGAGAGGCTAAGCGCCTTGTCAATTTTTGTGCTTGAAATGATACTTTATAGCCTTTTTTTCTGTTTTTCTATATTGTATAACCTTGCAAGTTAATTATATTTTACATAATGTAGTCATATTGTTAGTAAGCAAATTGATGTTTTTGCAAGGTATGAATTGTGTAATCCTTACTCAGACCAAGAAAATGAATATTGTCATTATTCAGACTATTGTATTCACTCCACTTCTAATAATTACTTCCTTTCTCCTCTAAGGTAGCCAGAAACAATTTATGTGCTTTCAGATTTATATACTAAGTATTCTCTTGTGTTTATTTAATTTGTTGTTGGATTGTGATTAATTTGAAGTGTGGATTAGAAATTTACTAATTTATTTTATAACTAGTAGAATAGAATAATTTTCAAAAATTCATTAATTTAAAAAAAGATCTCCATTAAGCTTTGTTATAGATTTTAAACTCTTATAAACATACAGCAAATATGTCTTTGGATTACATGCTATGAACACATTTTGTTTATTACACGTTTAAGACTAGAATTATGCTACTATACAGTTTGCTTATGTTTCAAGAAATTGTTAGTTTTCAAAAGTGATTTGTTTAGCAATACTCCTATATTATTAAGAAAAAAAGTGATTTGTTGCATGCATATTCTTGTAAAGGCATTTTGCTTTTACTGTCATTTTAATGTCATTTACTTTTTTAGCTCTTTGGTTATTGCTTTTCTTTGTTTCAATTGATGAATTGACTTTCAATCTAATTGTCATTTTGTAGGTGTATATTCCTTATATATTTTTTTGCCATTTTATACTATCCTAGTAGGCTTTCAAGATTCTTCATCTAAGCATAAGAATCATTAATACCAGTATACAAAAAATCTTTAAATTGTTATTTCTATTAACTACCTATGTTTTATCATATTTGAATTCCTGTCACATGAAAAGAATTCCCTTATATTTCCTTTTACTTTGTGTTTCTCAATGTTTTCACTTTCAGTAAACTTCCAGCTATTACTTCCTGTTCACTCATTCTGTCTTCTGCTACTTTTGCCTTTCTATTATAAAACCTAATAGACATTTTCATTTCAATGACAAGTGTGGGTTTTGCCATGTATTAAGAAAAGAATTAAATGATATAGAGAGAGGACCAATATGGCTGAAAGGAGCAGTTTTGTGAGAATTCTGTGGCATCAATACAAAGAACACATAAAAAAGTGAATGCAGCACAGTTTACCCTGGGGTGTCTCACTGAGAAAACTCACAGACAAAAACAGCCTTCAATTCGGGGAAGCTCAGCTCTGCAAATTACAGAACTGAGGACATTTAGAGCCCTGAGGAGCTTTCTTTGGGGTAAAGAAAGGAAAAAATGGAGCCACAAGCCTGGCAAACTGTTACCAGATGGAAAACACCAACCAAGGATGGGAGGGAGCTAAATGCAAAGGATTTACAGAGTATTAATTTTACATAAACATTGTCTAAATTGAAACGGTCTCAGGACTTGTTAAACTTAACACACTAGCTGAGATATGGAAATAACTTAATCCCAACAACCAATGCATGAATAAAGAATGTGCTCTCTTCTTTCTGTATGTATCACACCACAGAATCCTATACTACTGTAAGAAAAGATGAAATCTTGTAGTTTGTTTAAACTTGGATGAAATTGGAGGGTATCAAGGTCAGGGCAAAAGGAAAATACTCAATGCTCTAACTTATCTGTGATTAATAATGAAACCAAACTAGGAAATAGATAGTATTAAATGATTAAAAGAGCAATTACTTCCTCTTATATTATAAAATTGGTATTCTTAGGAAGTGAGGAATGGAAGAGGCACATTGAAGAGAACAAAAAGTAATGGACATTGATAGAGTGTTTGGGGTACATTGGTGGTGGTGAGGTATTTCAAAAGAGTGTACATCAAGACCAAACATGTTGGCACCACCAGCATCTCATTACCTATGGAATATGCCAGACAGATGGCATATATGTACCATATATGTCTGGCCCATATATGTTTTTGAGACAATGTTTCTGTGATTTTTCTTTTTAAATTAAAGTTATTTTATTTTGTCACGTTTATATTCATCTTTATACCAATACCAAAATATAGAATAAGTTTAAAATATTATAAATTTAATATAGGAAAAAATATTGTAACTCATTGCCCTTAAATTTACATGTAAACCTACACTTATATAAACCAAGACAGAGTGAGTTATATGATATGATAAAAATGTAAAATATTTATTTATATATAATATATTCACACAATTATATGCAAAAAAAGATTTCAACAAAATCAATGTCCATTTGGGGTGAATGTGTAATAATTTAAATACGGACATAATAAAATACTTAAAAGTTCTTTGTTCTTAAACTTGGCTATTTATTTTTTTTCAAAATCTGTAACTCCTGATATTATTTTTATCATATGTTATTTTAACATGGTTTTTGTTTATATATATATATATTTTATAAATAATCCTGATCTTGTCTACTCCAGCCAATGTTTTGTATTTAATGAGGCTATAAATTCCTTGGGGATTCATCTTTGTAAGTACAGTGAATTCTAGGTTCCAGGACTCAAGAAACTCAAATTTACGTTTCCATTAGTGTTCAGGAGCACTTTCAAAGGACACAATTTAAGATTGCTCTTTTATTTTATAGGGTCTAGCTACTTGGGACCCAAACCATTTAAGGATAATTACAAATGGCTGGAAACTATCTTCTTTTCCTTAACATCCAAACTCATGAAAGAAAAAGAGGGTTTCCTTCTATCTTCTCTTACTTATGAGAAGATTTTGTTGCTGTGATATAGCCCTCCTTTAACATGGCCAAAATCATACATCCTGGATTATGTATGTGAAGGCCTCAATTAACACTACTGCCTCAAAATTGTCCAGTGCTTTTAATTCTGCATATTTAATCCTTAATTCCCAAATACGTTATTTACAGAGCTTACTAAATATCCCCATGGCAGGCAAAATTTTTGTTTTTACTGGAGGTTCTAATTTTTAGCTTTTCTGTCTTACCAGTGCTTGGAGATTTTACTTAAACCTGTCTGGGTTCAGCTTTGATGTTAATAAATAGTTGAATTTTATGTAGCGTTTTAGGTACTGTTTAATATGAGGGTTTATGGTTATGTAATCCACAATATTTCCAGAAATAGAATACTCTTAAAATCTTTAAGCTCTTTAGAAGACAGATTCTTCTTGATTTCCTTTGCTATCCTGGGGCCAAATGAACTGTCAAATATGTAGTACAAGATAAATATTAATCAATTCCTAGTTGATAGATGCCAAAAATAATTACCTGCTTTATTTAGCAAAAAAAAAAAAGGCAAAATTACTGTGTAATATGTGAAGACATATGTGTATCTGTAATATGGACCCTTCCATTATTTAAACAACTGGTTTATATTCCACGTTGTCATGATTAAATTTGTCATGATATTTAATTTGGTTATCTTCTTTTTATTTTGTGGAAAACAGTAGGAAAGCAAAAGAATAAAACACAGGTCTATAATTTTATTTTTATTAACACTTTAAAATTTAAAGTTTTTGGCAAAAATAAAAGGAACATAAAAATATTTTGAATAGTTTGCTGTGCACATATGTAGTCTCCCCAATTATTAATATACTAATGAGAAATAGTGTATCAACATTAGAGAATAATTTGTGACTGCCATTTCATTCGTTATTTTCTCACACCACTTATTGAAAATATTCTTCATTCCACAGTTTTATCTTTGCTTCGTTTTTATACTTTTGGGCCATACTTTATAATGCTTCGGGCTTACTTCTGGCTTTGAGCTCAGGGATCATTTTTTAGGGACTTGGGGGATCTATACGGACTGATGGGGTCAACCTAAGTAGGCTACTTGCAAGACAAGTTCACTGCCAGCTGCACTATCACTCCAGACCTTACCTTTGCTTCTTTGTCAGAGGTGAATTAACTGTGTTTAGTCTATTTGGGGACTTTTAATTATATCCATTATAGATTCATAATAAAATTCAAATTTAGTCAGTGTCAATCTTCCAACATTTTTGTCCTTCAATATGATGCTGGTAATTTTGGCTCTTTTACTTCTATGCCTAAACTCTGGAATAAGAGAGAGACGAAAAGTTTTTTTTGTGATATTTTGGTTGTTTATATTGAATATATAGAAAAAATGAGAACAAACATCTGGATAATAGTGAGAATATACGATGTTGGGGATTGAACCTGGGTCGGCCTCATGAAAGATATCACCTTAAGCACTTTGCACTCTCTCCTGTTTTTTTTTTTTTAAATTTTTATTGAGTCACCATGTGGAAAGTTACAAAGTTTTCAGGTTTAAATCTCAGTTATACAATGCTTGAATACCCATCCCTTCACCAGTGCTCATATTCCACCACCAAGAATCCCAGTATAGCTCCACCCCGCACCCCCACACCCCTAACCCCCCACGCCCCAGCCCCCCCACCCTTAGCCCCCCCCCCGCCTGTGTAACTAATAAATTTCACTTTACTTTCACTTTGATTGCATACAATATTTCAACAAAACTCACTATTATTGTTTGGAGAGTCTCTCCCCTAAAGTCAGACCTGCTGAAAAGGAAGCATTAGATAATTTGTTTTCCATTGCTGAGGATGAAGAGGTATGAGGTCCAGTGACCACACTTAGCGGCCTCTCAGTTTTGGGTTTCTGTAATTTAGTATTTTAGTAACTAAGTCCAGAGAGATGTCTGCCAGAAGTTGCATCGTTGCCAACTTGTACTTCTCAGTAACATTATATTCCACATATGAGTGCAATCTTTCTATGTCTGTCTCTTTCTTTCTGACTCATTTCACTCAACATGATACTTTCCATGTTGATCCATTTATATGCAAATTTTATCACTTCATGTTCTCTGACAGCTACATAGTATTCCATTGTGTAGATGTAACAGAGTTTCTTTAACCAGTCATCTGTTTTGGGGCACTCTGTTTTTTTCCAGATTCTGGCTATTGTAAACAGTGCTGCAATGAACATAGAAATACATATGCCATCTCTACTATACCGTTTTGCCTCTCCGGGATATATTCCCAGGAGTGGTATTGCTGGGTCAAATGGAAGCTCAATTTCTAATTTTTTGAGAATCGTCCATATTGTTTTCCAAAAGGGCTGAACCAGTCGGCATTCCCACAGCAGTGAAGAAGAGTCCCTTTCTCCCCGCATCCACGCCAACACTGGTTGCTTTTGTTTTTTGGGATGTGGGCCAGTCTCTGTGGTGTGAGATGATATCTCATGGTTGTTTTGATCTGTGCACTCTCTCCTGTTTAACTTTAAGATACTAGTGGAATATATGCATGAATAAATGTATATATATGAAAGCAACACATTTGTTTTCATATATAAAGCAATCTGAATGTTAGCTATGTATCCTAAACTTATCCATAATCAGCTATTTATTCTATAATACTTTAATTTTATAATTCATCTTATTTTCCATAAAGCTTATATGACAGTTTTATTTCTTCCTGTTTTTAGGTTTTCTAAGTTTTGCCTAATGTTCCTTTTTGTTCCTATAATCCCATTAATCTTGGAACCTTTATGGCATATAGGATGGTCATGCCATAATAAAGCTTATGTAAAGACGTTTTTATTAGATGATTTTATGTTAATCTAGCTACAATGTTAAGCTATGTTTAAAATTTTAGTTAAATATAGGTTAGGCGATTTTAAAATTTGGTTTCCTATGGTGATAATTTTCTCTGGTGTTCTGCCATTGTTTTCATCTATAAGAATTCCTAAATACACTTTCCTGAATCTGTCAGTCAATTCATTCATACTTTTTTCAACTCCTTCAGTTTTAGCCACTTTTATACTGAGATTTTAAAGAGGCAAAATATGGGATGGAGGATTTACATAATCCTGTAACTAAATTTCAGGTTTTTTGGCTATCTTATGTCCTAAGTTGTAATTCTTGTAAAAGTTAGTTTTTGGTTTACTATCTGATCGATCTCTTTCTGTTGTGAGAAACCTTAACGATGGTTAGAGGGTTCAGTCTGAGTAAACAACCAGGTCCAACCCCTATCTTCCGCGCACCCCCAACACACACTTCATTTTTTTGTCGACACCCAGTAGTGCTTAGGGCTTACTCTCAGTTTAGGGATCACTCTCAGGCTCAAGGGATCTTGTGGGATGCTGGTAATCCAACCCAGGTCTGCGGCGTGTAAGGCAAATATCCTATGTGCTGTACTATCACTCTGGCCCAATTACAACCATTTTAAGTAAAACACAGTTCTAATCACAAAACAAACCACAATTTTATATTATTGAAAAGTTATTTGTCATGAAGAGTGCTGGAAGTATATTTCAAGACGATTATGGTTTCATCTTCTCTCCCAGCAATGTGAATGAACATTTTGTGTCTCTTCACTCTGAGAGTCTGGTAAAAATCCAGTGTGGCAGTGATGATATCCACAAATATTTATTTGTGTGGGCATCTTTAAAACTGTAGTACTAACATTTTTCTCATCAGCCTCCCAAACTTTAGCGCAATTCTTATACAAATATTTTTATCGGTTATGGCTACAATTTTAGCTCCGGTTCTCCCTTTTGCTTGTCTGTCTTTAAATATGCAACTTAAAGTTAGTCCAGAGAAAAGAGTATTATGAGACTAAGCAAAATACATGAATTCACAATTTGTTGAAATGTTTTCATTGTTTGGCATGAGAATGATGTCCTTCAGTTTTAACATGAATACATTATGTGCATGCTTACACTCTATCTGAAACTCTAAATCAGAATTTTATGCTACAAGATTCCCTAGAGACACTCAATCAATAAAATCCACAGTCTGTTTCTGATGTTTATCTGACCATGAATCTTCCTTTGTAAAAATCAATAGTGAGGTCTAGTGTTCGTTGGAACATAACCAGTACAGCTATAGATAGACCCAATTGTGAGTTGATATTATAGACAGACAATATCTTCATTTATAACAAGTTCCATAAAAGATTTTTATAACTTAATAAGAGGATTCAAATTATCAACTACTTGCTGTTGCAATAAACAACAATATTTTTGTCCCCATAGCCTCAAAGTTAACCTCCAAAGTACTGGACATATTGATAGCTTTAATAACACCTAACTGGACAAACTATGAGGATGATTTTATACAAAATGTTTCAACATATGGATAATAAATATGCATAGCAATTATAATAGAATGCACCACAAAACAAAAACAAAGGCTAAAGAAATCATTTAAGTAAGTGTGCAATAGAATACATACTAAATGTGTCACACCGTGGCTTTCCTGATCTAAAAAGTGTGCTAGCTCTAAAATATTGACTTATACCAAATCAAGTCAAATAGTTACTGATGAGAAAATAGAATAACAGGAAGGAAACAATGAGTGTTCAGAATAGTGTTTCTTGGTATTTATCCCCATATATCTATGTAGAATTATATAATTACAGGACAAAGAATAAATATGCATTAATATTTTGGATAAATGTTTATTAATTTATGACAGCAGCTTAACTTAGTTAACATACAAGGAATTTGCTGTATTTTTAGTTTATTGTCTTTTTTTCTTTGATACTTTTAAATTGTAATTTTGATCTTTAAAGTGACGGGTGGGATAGGAAATGCCTGATTCTTTGACTTGCATCATATATATGTCAAAAATACTATTTGTTGAAAGGATTTAAATAATCATTTTATATTTCTTTTGTTTTGTAATTATTAATTGCACAGATAGGGAGAATATCACATAATCCAGTCTCACTTTTTCTGAATGCTTACTAAATTTAATGAATATAAATTTAATGAGAAAA
This sequence comes from Sorex araneus, assembly GCF_027595985.1. Taxonomy (NCBI): domain Eukaryota; kingdom Metazoa; phylum Chordata; class Mammalia; order Eulipotyphla; family Soricidae; genus Sorex; species Sorex araneus. The sequence continues at coordinate 167,867,666 of NC_073305.1, forward strand.
TATTGATAAAATAAAATCAATGAAAAAATATTGAGATAAAACTTAAATGTTTACTAAAGTGGTGACTAAGTACTTTAACAAATACATCGTTGGGAAAGGATTGCAACCTATTTGAGGTTCTTATGACATGTTTTGTGTACTAAGAAATCTAAAGTAAGAAAAAATTCTCATTGGAATGTCTAATTTCAAGGCAACATAAAAAAATCCTTATAAACTGAACATATATCACTGTTTATCCTGTCCAGTAACTTATAACAAGTAACTAATTTTGCCCAAAATGTAACTGAGGGCCAGAAAGACATTATGGTTGTGAAAGCGTTTGCTTTACCTTGTGGTTTCACTGGTACTGCGTTGCCTCCAGACACCACAAGTTCGAGCCTCCAACACAGAAACAAGATTAAACCTGTTTAGTGTATTGCAGGTCCTGCTCAAGTAAAATCATCATCATCAACATCATCATCATCATCATCATCATCATCATCATCATCATCATCATCATCATCATCATCCCATTGATTGTGGAATTTCTTGAGTGGTCTCAGTAACGTCTCCATTTGTCCTAACCCTGAGATTTTAGAAGCTGCTCTTTATTCGTCCTTCCCAACGGTGTTGTATTGGAGGCCCTTTCAGGGTCAGGGGAATGAGATCCATCGTTGTTACTGGTTTTGGCATATTAATACACCACATGGGAGTGGGCAGGAAACTCTAGGTAGCTTGCCAGGTTCTCCCAGAGGGAGAACTTTGTGGCCTTGTGCTTCCAGGAGCTTGGGTTTTATAGTCTCTGGATGTTGGCCGTTGGTGAAATTACACGGCACCGGTGGCAGTGTCTGGGTGTGATCGCTTAGCTACTGGAAAATGGCGAATCTGGGTGAAAGAAGCCCAGTCCCGATCTGAGTAGGCTTGGAGGTCTCAGCCCCAGGTCCCACACACCTGGGTTCCTCTGTCGGTTGAGAAGGGCCTTGAGCATGGCTGTGGCTAGACTTGGGAGGTCTTCGGCCACGGGATCTCTGCTCAGGGTGGGGAGGGAAATAAGAATATAAATCAAATGAAACTTGAGCTTAATATGTTCATGGTTTTTCAATAATTTTTTTAATAAATTGTTATTGTTGGAAGAATATTTTACATTAATTTTTAGACCTTATGATGCTCTAGCTAAATAATATCTATAACCATTTTAAAGCTAAAATGTATAAGGTACTGTATTAGTAACACTGAGTTAATATAAATTGTTATCAACATTAATGATCAAAACATGATGCTCAATCTTGTCATGCCATGATTTCTTTTGACATAACTTTGTAACTTTATTATTTTATTAGTTTAAGCAACTACTTCAGAATTATGCGAACACTGTTAATGGTATATGTAATTCTATTAATGGTAGGGAAAGTGAAAAGATGATATTTATATTCTTGTTTTTTTACTGTATTTGGGTTTTTCATCCACTGAAATGATAGAAAAACTGACAACTTTACATGTTAGTTATGTGCTAGGCAAGCTTCTAAATGCTTTTCATGTGCTATAAAATTCCCATTCCATAATATTATGAAGACCATCATGCCCATATTAAAAACAGATCTAAACTCACACAAGTTCAGTAATGTGCAGAAATAAGCAGTCTTTGAAATTCTATTTTTTTATTTTTGGGTCACACCCAGCGATGCACAGGGGTTACTCCTGGCTCTGTACTCAGGAATCACCCCTGGCAGTGCTCAGGGGACCATATGGGATGCTGGGATTTAAACCTGGGTTGGCCTCGTGCAAAGCAAATGCCCTACCCGCTATGCTGTTGCTCCAGCCCCAGTCTTTGTAATTCTTTTGGATTCAGGAATCAAGAACAAGCAATATCCTAACAAGAAATTCCCTTTTATCCTATTATTGTAAGTTATGATTACAAAACTTACATTTTTAGACAATAATAGGTTAATCTTCAAAATTTTGAGACAAGTGTTAAGAAATTTTCTCAATATGTTTTATCTAGGCAGACTGAAAGTAAAAGCGAAATTAAAAATAATTTCCTTTGTAGCTCTGTAAACCATTAGTACTGTCAATTGATCATGTTTACTATATAAGATGGAAACTCTTATCTATGCTTATGACATGAGGTTAACATTTTAAATGTCTAGATATTCAATGAATAGACAACAAATGGTTTTCATTTTGGAGCTGATATAGATTACATAAATTAAGTTAATAACTCAAATGTATAATTGATAATATTGGTATGCTAGAATGCGGTATTATATATCATGCATAATATTGCAGTGCAATTAGGAGTCTTTGCTTTTCCCAATGTTTTTTTTGTTTGTTTTTATCAGGTTTTTGGTGAAAGAACACATTAAAATGGTCTTTCTCAGTAAAGAAACTTCAAATATGAATACTTAAAGTGACATTCATGCAGAAGAAAAAGCAATATACTTCTGACATCAAACCTTTGAAATCCTGCTGGGATTAGAGGCATGTATATAACACCACAAACCATCATGTGTCATTTTTTTTTTTTACTGCACAGAAGACAGACACAATGTTCCTTACTTCCAAGTTTTTATTAATCTGTTTTGGTTGTTATTTATTTATTTATTTTTGCATAAAGGCTTAGCTTAGGTTCTCCATAAAAAGTAATTTGACATTTGTTTTCTTTCTCTTCCTTTACTTTCTTGTCTAGAATGTTGAATAGAAAATATGAATTGTTAGATTGAATCTGAGGACATAACTAGCTTGAGAAAAATTAAAAAGATAGGTCTTCATTCTTTTGTTTTAAATAAGGATTGGCTAACACTTAGAAAGAAGCACTGTAGGATAACATTGGGTTTGTCCTTTTAGCCTTGCCACAGAAAACTAAGTTTACCTTAAAGCAATGTCCTTTCTGTATGGACACAGGTTATGCTTTGTAACTAGGGAGTTGATTGACTCCAAAAATATTTACTCCTGGGCATCTGCTTTCTTGACTCAGTTGCCCTTAGTTCCTAGCACCCCAAAAGCAGGGTCCCAACGAGGAACAAAATGGACCCAGGGCAAGCTGTGAGTAGCCCTGGCATCGAAATGGGCCAGGCCAAAGCACCATAATATTCAACTCTAAGTTGAGAACATGGTCATAGACAAATGCTGTCATGATCCAAAAGTAACAACGAGACTAGGACTCTTCTGAGATTAGAAGACTAACATGGCCTGAAGACTGTGGTCTGGAATATACAGTGAATGTCCTCAGGAAGAACCAAATGCTAAGTTTGATAACTGTGCTCATACAGAATGACAATGTGAGAAATATTAGAAGTAGATTTACGACCACTATTTAAGTGGATTACTAGCTGAGGAAAGATACACCCTGGATGGGATCCTGCCCTTAAGCAGATCTCCTAGTAATCTGGAGTAATCTCCTTAGATGAGATTTTGTTAATCTCCTGGAGGAGTGGTTTTACCCCTGTTTGTTGATTGTTAATGTTCAACCCACCTTTGTGTCACCACCCTAGTTATTGCTATATACACTAAGACTGTAAGAGAAGTAGAGAGAGAAGACACAGAAGCAGAGCACAGAGTGAAAGAGAAAGAAAGAACACAAAGGGAGTGAGAATCAGAGTCAGAGTCAAAGTCAGAAGTGAGACCAAGTGGGGCTCCAGAGATTGAAGCAAAAGGGCTCTGGAGAGAGAGATCAGAAGAAGAGCAATAGGAAGAGACCAGAGGAGAGATGACAGAGACAGAGAGGTTAAGAAGAGACCAGACGAGAGACTACAGAGACAGAGTCAGAGATAGAGGGATAGAAGAGAGCACAGCAGCACGCACAGAAGCAGAGCACAAAAAAAGGAGCCATCCCAATCAGTCCATACAGAATGGCTCAAAAGCACTGAACACGAGTGGTAAAAGAGATAGATAGATAGATAGATAGATAGATAGATAGATAGATAGATAGATAGATAGATAGATAGATAGATAGGTAGAGAGAGAGAGAGTCGCCCCGAGAGCCTGCGAACAACACACATCTCTCCCTTCCTCGAATGCATGTTTATAGTTTTTTACAAAGCACCAAGTCAGCCTTGCATTTAAGAATTCATGTGTGAAGTTAAATGATCATCCTAGTTGTAACTGAATGCATTCTTTCAGAAAAAATTACAATCTGTCATTAACACATAGGAAAAGTGATAGAAAATTCAGACTTAAAATTCAAGTGTCCCTATGTCTCTTTCTTTGAGAGAGACTGAGACTTATATGCCCATATATTTCATTCATTAACTTTGCCTTTGTTACCTTATATTTCTATGATGCCCTGAGGAACTTGTTCTCAAGTTCCTATACAACTTATCTAAAAAAAAAATTCTCAAGTTTTTTAGTGAGAATATTTCAATGCATAGCAATAACTTTATATCCTTTGATAATATAAATTTTTATGGTGTGCCAGAACTATTGGAAATTGTATCTGTGTGTCTTTTAACTTAGATTATAAACATGACCTGCTCGAATTATGACTACGGAATTATCTTCAGTTCAGAAGATATTCTGAACAAAAGGTCCTGGTTCTTCTCTTCTGAGTACTACTACCAGAACTTACAAAATAGTGACCATCCTGAGTTTCCAGAAAAATCATAATAACTTTTTTTGGCATTAATTTCATTTTAAAATGTGTGATAAGCCTCCACCCAAGAAGCAAACTAAGACTTTTTCCTATTAAGGCAGCACATGTGCTGACTACTCTCTCCCTTACAAAGTTGTTCTACCATCTGCCCCATCTCTCTCTTCTCTTTGATAAATGTGTTATTTATTGAAACTACACTAAATTCATTATTTTGTTTTGTGTGGGAGATACACACAGGAGTGCTTAGGGCTTATTTCAGACTCTTTTACTCAGGGATAACTCCCAATATTTGCTCAAGGAACAATATATGGTGCCAGGAACCATATATGATCAAACCTTGATCAGCAGTGTGCAAGGCAAGCAACTTACCCACTACTCTATCTTTCTAATCAAAAGGTTAGATCCATTTTAACATGACCCTGGATAGGGGAGGCACGTGTAAAATGTTTTGCACTTCTGTTATTGCTTATTTTAAAAACATAGTGATAATTGACTACAAAAAATTCTAGCTGAAAAATTATTATAGAAGGTATAGTCTTTTAATTACTAAAATATTTTAAAATCCAGAATCTATTAAAGTAGTTTAAATTTGACTTTTTAATTGACTTTTTTCACTCCTTACTTATTTTTTTCTAATGTTATAATGAGTGGATATAAATCTCTATTTTTTTAAAGCAGATCACAAGAAGTCAAAAAATGGTACAATGGAAATGAAAAAAAGAGAGCTAGAACATTAAACTAAAGCTTGAAGGCAGGAAAATGGATAATCTGGGAAGAGGAGATGAAGGGAAGGAGAAAAAAATTAAAAAGGAAGGGAAAGGAGAGGAATAAACCCACAAGGGTGGAAAGGAGTGGAGGGAAGAAGGAGGGCAAAAAGACAAGAAAGGGATTAGAAACTTCCCAATGGAAACATCCTGAACATGGAAATTCCCAATGGAAATGGGAATTAAGGAGGCTGAGGGTTTGGGGATAGCACAGCGGTAGGGCGTTCACCTTTCACTTGACCGACCCATGTTCAATTCCTCGGCCCCTCTCAGAGAGCCGGACAAGCTACCAAGAGTTTCGTGCCCACACAGCAGAGCCTAGCAAGCTACCTGTGCATATTGGATATGCCAAAAACAGTAACAATAAGTCTCACATTGAGAGACGTTACTGTGCCCACTCGAACAAATCCATGAACGACAGGATGACAGAGGATTTGGGGGAGGGGTCACCAGGGGACAATGATGGAGGGATCTTGACTCACCGGTGGAGAAACTGACAGAGCAGCACTGCATGTATTAGACAACTTCCATACTTTTACACCTTATGAAACATATCATTTAAAAAGAACTATGGGCAATCACTAGATTCAAAATTTATATCACCTGAATTGCAAATATCCTCTTGAAAATTTTCTTTGGAAAAGTGTTTTTTTTTTCTTTAGCTATCTAAATCAAGCTGGCTCCTCATTTACTTTTGTTGTTTAGTTTTAGCTTTGTTTTATAAATAAGTTCAATCATATTTACAAGTTTAACTGGAATCTTTTGATATCTGTTTCTCTGCACAAAGAATTCACAAATACCACTTTCACTTGATCAGCATATATCAGTGTTTTGTATATTGGGTGCTGTGCTCCTGTATCACATTTCAAAGTTTAATTTCAAAATTGCAATGGTTTTAAATATAGACCAGATGATATGCATGATAATGTGGGATGATTTTAATTTGCTATTTCACAAACTTGAGCTATTGAGGATCTAAAACAATGGGGTTTACAGACCTATTTTGGTACAGGCTTCATAAATCTTTCTTATATGAAATTAAAAATATTGAAAGATTAATTATTTTTGTAATTATTGATATCTGTGGATATTTTGATTACATAAAATTTTGTCTATTGCAACTATTCTTAATTATTAATTTATTAAGAACTCCAAGGAAATAACTATAAAACAGTTTGTAGGAATAAAATATAAACCTTTTTGTTAGAGTTCTCATTATTGTTTAAGCATATAGCATAAGGAAGAATTAGAGACATTAATAGATAGAGCTAAACAGAACTGATAAAAAAACTATTTCATAAAATATGATGGAAAGATTATGAAAGAAATTGAGTTCTCTTTCCCTTTCAAAAATAAAAGCAATTGAATATGGGTCTAAGCTTGAAATTTCACTATTCCAACATAGTGTTTGAAAAAATATTTTTTCATAATAATAATTTTTATGTCTGTTGGTTTATGTGTGTGTATGTTTGTCTGTTTGAAAAGTTATTATAAATATGACATGGAGCCTGGATTCATTCCTGGTTATTGGAAAGCTAACCGCAGATGGGATATATCCTTCTTTATTAGAATGTAAATGTGTCTGAGCTAGACCTCATGTTTGTATTGTGCAATATGCCCCAAGGAGAATTAACTGCACGCAGCCTTTGTGGTCTTTCCTTGCATAGCTGACATCCACAGAGAACTCAAGTATTATAGCCTTCATTTTATTCTTCCCATTTTCCATATCATTATTTACCAGATAGGCTTTCTAGCTCACTTGGACCATTCTTCATAAGCAAGAAAAAGATCTCGGATATTCCACAGGTCTTTAAATATATGCTTACCCTATATTTGAATTGAATTAGTATAGTAAAGTATATCTCACAAAGTTCTCAAGTGAATTTCAGAGGAGATCCAGGGAAACTGGCTAGGAAAGCTGAGTAAGAGACCACCTGACAAAAAGACAGTAAGATAAGAACGCTGTGGATAAACGGAAAAAATGAGGAGCCATGTAAACCTCATGGGCAAGAGAGGCCATGAGTAGTTGCATTAGCGCAACTGGATTTTGCTATCCTTTCTTGACCAAATTATCAAGGGATGTATACATTTTTCTTAGGCTGTGTAGATGGGATGTAGAGGGAGTCACTTGAGCGCTTCAGAAGTCATGAGAATAAATCTATGCTCAAATGTGAATGCTAAGTATGAAGCCCACAGCTCAGTTGTCCTACGACTGACCTGTATTGCCATACTTTTTGCCCTGAAATACTGTGGACCTTTTCCAATTATGATAGAATATCCTTGAGTTCTCAGTATATATTTGTAATCCAGGCTTAGGAAAATATCAATTGTGAAGGGTTTCCTAAAAAGATGTGATAATAGATGCCTGCTTATCTCTTAGCAATGTTCAGACTCAAAAACAGACTGAGTCAAAGATCCAGCAAAAAGTAGCCAGAGAAAGCAATGTTCCCATTTTTAAAAAAAGGGGGGAAAAGACTGGGATAAAACAGATAAATTCTTCTTTTTTCCCACAGCATGTGGTTAAAATTAGGATTTTGGCTTTCTGCAGGCCCTTATTTCCTTCATTTATACAGCTGGGCACTTTGTTTTTGAGATGTACAGAGGCTGCTTGAAAGACCAAGAAATCTAGGTCTTTAAAAAGCATTAAATTGGATCAGTTTAGAAAATTGTTAAATCCTAATGCGATGCCCAAATCAACTTAAATGACTCCAGGGGAGTAGTTAAAGATGTTTTATACATTTGTACTCCTTAGCATAAAATAAACCAAGCACATCAAATGGAAGAATGTATGTGGGTTTCTCTATTCTTAGCTCTGTTCATGTCCTATAACTATAACATGTGCATATGTCCAAAAACAACAACAAAACAAAGCCCTCTCTTTTATAAGCCATCATCTTTACTTCTCATATCTTTGACTGAATGAGGTTTGTGCAATGAGCTATTCTATCTTTAGAAGAGCAATCTTTTCTTCATCGTATGTGGCCTTTAATATCCCCTTTATGCTATTTTCTGAATGTTGATAGTTTGCCCATAACAAGGAAAATCTGTCTAGCTCACTGATCAAAAATATCAAAAATTTTTCTCAAACTGAGGGCTAGCAGACAGAGCTATTTGTCAACAGCGTGAATCCCCCTCAGGTAATTTGAATCCTTTCTTTTCTTATTTTTAGTACGTCTTTTATCAAACCTCTTAAATTCATGCCTAGCATATCAAGTATGCCTTAAAAATAGCAATGTACTACCACTGTTCAGGGGCGAATTAAGACAGAACAGTTAAGAGTTAATTCTTACAGTTTCCACACTGGAATAAAGTTAATAAGCTGCCAATAACATGGGTTATAGTTGCAAACGCTAAAGTTATAAGTAATCCTAAAGGGAAAGAGAAAAATTGTTCCTGACAAGCTGAAATTACTTTATAAAACCTCTTATGTGTTGAGAAGCCTTAGGTTGGTCGGGGCATGAAGCTTATTTCAATGTTTAACTCAGTCTGTTTATAAAGAAAATATCTTGCCCAATATCCGCTTTCCTAAAGCATGCCCTTTAACCCACTGTTTTTTGTTTCATTTTGTTGTTGGCATGGAGACGAAGAAGCACTACACTAGACTGATCAATGCATGGTTACATCAACATACCATTTTCAGTCAAGTTCCCAGGAGCCTTCCTCCTGAATCTGTCATTTTGATTCAGATAACTAAATCAGGCTAAGCACAGCAATGATAACGGATGACTTGCCTCATTAGCTGGCTCCTGCTGCTTTATGCTGCCAGGAAGCTCCACAGCGCCTGCCTAGGATCTGGGGAGAGATAACTGTTTTTAAAAATGATTTTGCTGTTCCTTTTGTCATCCTCATCTTGCATTTTGACGGTGATTTTATAGGATGACATATGCACCAAATCCATGTCTGGGTTTTTCCTTCTCCACAAATACATTGTCATGTGATTACTTTCATGAAGACTGAGCCAACAAGAGGCTTAATCCTGGGGCCTATTTAAAAATGTCCTTCAGTTTTTCTCCTTCAAATGTTACATATCTGATAGCATTTTAATTAATAGTATTAGCAATACGAGGATGATGTATCTTCCACAATGAAAGCAGGCTCTGCCATAAATTCTGTTCCAGCTCCAAAATGATAGTTCAGTTGGGTCTTAGAACTCATTGAGCTTGAATATGTATGACTAATAGCTTTTAAAAAACTAATTATTCATAGAGATGTTTGCATGGAAGGGAAACTAGACAAACAAGAAACAAAAGACTACATGCAGTCATCACAATCTGAATTTAAGAGACTCATCTTCGAGACTCATGAAATTAGATATAATAATTATGCATGTAGCTGAAAGCTGCCTGTAGAAAAAAAATGAATGAGAATGCACAATCAGAAGCAAAAAGAAGCTGCAATTAGACCAGGAGCTATGTTCCAAAGAGAGAGAATATGGAGAAATTATCAAGGGCTTCTCCAAATCAAACATTATTTTAGCAATATTACTACATTACAAAAATCAATCTAACTAAAACCAAAATCTAGCCTTGAAAACTAGACCTCTGAGCAATGTTTAAGTTTCCAAATATCTTATGGCATTTTTCCCTTGACCTCAGAAGACTGAAATTCTCTGTAACAAATGCCCACCCCCCAAACAATTTATGGTTTCAATTTTAAGTACATCCACTTGCACATGCCTTATTTGCCAAATACTAGGCAATACTGGATACATTTCATAAATCTACTATCTAAGTGAATAAAAATATACAGTAAAGCTGCATGGAAATACATATTCAAGTATTTTGATAGGAAGATATTTGAATAGTAGCTTTTTTCTGGATGCTCTGAAAAAGTCAATTTTGTAAGCTCAATGTAAAATGTGGATAGTAACAAAAGTGTTTAGAAAGCATTTTTGTTAAATATTTAATATTGAAGTATTTCAATGCAGTAGATCTGTCATAATTTAACACTCCATCAGTATTCTCCATGCCCCTTTGTTCGCTTGGGTTTGTTTTGTTTGGTTGCACATCTGCTGGTGCTCAGGGCTTATTCTCGGTTCTCTGCTTGTGGATCATTTCTGGAGTACTTTGGGAACCATATGGACTACCAGTGATGGAACCTGGGTTAGCCATGTGAAAGGTAAGAAACCCTGCCTGCTATATATTACGTCTCTGACCTTCATGGCTTTAAAAAAAAAGAATGTTTTAGAGATTAGTGTCTATGGAGCATAACTATAATCTCTTACAAATGTTTATAAAAGTTTATTTTGTCAAATGGAATATTCTGTGTGGAATGATTTATTTATTTACTTGCAAACTGGTTGACTAAAATGTGTAGGAGAAACATACATATAATTAAGTGTCTTATTTTACTTTAAGTAAAGAATATCAAACTTCAAACAAACATTAATTTTTTTCCACTCTTAACTTATCTTCCAGAAAGTTTATTTTCAATACCTAAAAGAATTCTTCCTCATCTGTGATTTAATTTCTCAGATATACTCATTGGTCCCCACTACCAAGAAAAAAGAAAACAATGTTATCAAGTGAATCACACTATTCATTTCCTTATTATTTATTTATTTATTTATTTATTTATCTATTTATTTATTTATTTATCTCATCTCCTTAAAAGCTAATGCCTTCACTTATAGTCTATATAGGACATCCCACTACCCCACTAGCTACATCTATTAAGGAATTTTCAACATGGTACTTTCTACAGTATATGTAACCCCCCAAAAATGTATGTATTCAAATATTACTGTGCCTTACACTTCCAGGCATTATGTCCTTTCCTTACATTAAAAATGCCTTATAAATCTAGAATACAGATGATATTGTTAAAACAACTTTCTGGGTTTTTTTTTTTTTTGTCATGTGGGTGTGGGAGCCCATACCCAGCTTTAAAAGTGCTTAGTCCTGGCTCTGAGCACTAATTTCTTAGAATTATTTTTGGTTTTTATAAATTTCTTTATAGTTTAATTGGAATATTTTTTTTGTCACTTGAGTGGAAGATTAAGCTCTAAACTTTTTCTGGAGTAATAGAAAAATTCCAGGTGACACTTGTCTATAAACCGGTTATTTCTACTTATTCAGTATTTCATATTTTATTATATTTCAAGTTCATCATTTCTGGGTTTTCTGTGTTACTTTATTATTTTGTATGCATTATAACACTTCACTATTTAATTTTATTATTTATTGTTCTGCTACATCCATGTAGCACTGTCATCCTTTTATTCATCAATTTGCTCGAGCAAATTGACGTCTCCATTGTGAGACTTGTTACTATTTTTGGCATGTTGAATACACCATGGGGAGCTTGCCAGGCTCTGCTGTGCAGGTGGGATATTCTCGGAAGCTTGCTCTGCTCTCTGAGAGGGACAGAGGAATCAAACCTGGGTCGGTCGTGTGCAAGGTAAATGCCCTACCAGTCGTGCTATTATATAATCAAAATGATTATTAATATCTATCAGAGTAAATCCATGAAATTTAATGATCTGCTTAAAATTTTGCCTTCACAGCGACTTGAGACTTGGTACCAGGATGTAAAATCCTTGCCTTGCACACAGCTGGCCCCAGTTCAATAACCACACCACATATGGTCCCCTGAGTGTAGTCACAGATGATCTCTAAACACAGTTAGGTGCATGCCTTGAGCAGGGCCAGGTGTTGCCAAAACCATCAGTAAAACTAAACAAATCTGACTAAGTGTGTAGGGATGGATGGGTAGGAAGGTAGGTAAACACTGAGCTGGGATCGGAAGAGATGGGGACCCTATGTTATGGTAATCAGATCACAGTTCATAGCATGCAAGGTAAGGTTGCATGAACTTAAGCCCGCTCTTATCTCTCTAGCCTAGGTATTTTATTTTTGATTCAATTGTAAATCAGATTGTTTTCTTAATTTTCCTCTCCTCTAACTCTGTTTGTTATACATTTTAATACTTGGGTATTTTTTCTCACTCAAACATATATTTCAGTGCTTGAAACATATGTTTGTAAAACTCTTGAAAACCTGCATGATTATACATTGTTCCTTCACATATTTTTTTTAACTGAGTTTGTACTAATTACCCTTCTCTCCTTTAGGCTTCTTCCCAAACAAAAAGGCAACATCCTTCATGCTAAAGCCTTGAATTCCAGACGACACATGCCTGACTATGGTTGTGTCTTTATACTCCACTCTGGTCTTCTCTACCACAATGCGTGTATATGATTCTACAGATCACTAAGCAGCCATCTGGAAATATAATGATAATCTACTATATGTCCATATACCACATGCTTAATAGACACTTGATCACATTTTCCTGGACCGATAGGTAATTATAGGGGATAAGAAGCATCATAATTCAGTAAAATAAGTTTAAAAGTTTATACAAAAATTTTGTATTAATCATTCTATCGCATTTCTGTTCAGAGCATAAAAACTGTTATAGATTGGGGCTGGAGCAATAGCACAGCGGGTAAGGACTTTGTCTTGCATGCAGCTGACCCGGGTTCGATTCCCAGTATTCCATATGGTCCCCCGAGCACTGCCAGGAGTAATTCCTGAGTGCATGAGCCAGGATTAACCCCTGCACATAGCCGGGTGTGACCCAAAAACAAACAAACAAAAAAAACTTTAATAGGATATTTGTATTGAAGTGGAAATTTGGATACTTTCCACAAAAATCATTCATAAACTATTTATATCTTACATAGTATTATAGTTGAGGAATTCAAGTATTCAAACCTATTATTTTTGGGGTAAATACTGAGGTCTGGAGGGAAGAGTAGCAAATCTGGGATTAAAATAAGACTAATTTGACATTAATAATTTCCATTATTTTAATTATCTAAGATAGTACAAGCCAACCCTTTTTGGAGTTTCAAAATTTTTTTTAAAAGATGTGAAATTAGGAAGAAAGGTTTCTTGGAAAATTGATCAAAAATTTCTCTTAGTACTTGAATTACTCTTGTCTACTATACCATTCAAATGTTTTTCAATTAATGTCTTGTAATGACATATTTATCAAAAATCATGTTTTATACAATTCAGATCAGAATGAGTAATTCAAAGCATATGATTTGTAAACATTAGTAAATTTATTTTTGTCATTTTTATAAAATAAATTCCAAAAAAATATGTAATTTTAAAAGCAGGGACAGGAGCAATATTACAGATGTCAGGGAACTTGTTTTTCATATTGAAGACCTGGGTTTGATCCCCAGCACCTCATATGGTCCCCTGAGCACTGTCAGAATTGATCCCTGAATGCACAGCCATGAATAAGCTCAAAGAACTACAGGTGTAGCCCAAAATCCCAAATTTTAATGAACATTATTATATAGTACATGGTTGAAGTTAAAATTTTTTATGTGCATGAAGTAGGTGACTATAAATTTCACAGAGAACATAGATTACTCATCTTATAATATTCTAAAGTATTTACAAAAAATTAAAGTGAATCTACAAAATATTTGAAATTTAGCAATTTAGTCACTTTCCATAATTAAAGATTTGATAACTGATAACTATTATTTTAGATATGATATATATAAGAAAATCTGTACTACATATTAGCCAGCTTAAGTTAATACTTCATAAGTAACAAATTAAAAAAAAACACAAAATTTATATCATCCTGACTTTATTATGGTAAGGTTTATATCCTCTGGGAAGTATGTTTATAAACATTGGCACACATGTGGACATTCAAATTGTATTGAGGAGAATTCCAAAATGTACCAATAGTGAAGTTTTAACAAACTGTTTCAGGTAAAATAATTATGTTAACCACACAAAACCATAGTGTATATTTGATTTTATAGGAAGAAAATACAAAAACGTAAGTTAACTATAAATATGAAGAAATATCTAACTTCCTATTTAGACCTCATTAAAGGAAAGAAACAAAATTCCCTTACAAATCATAAGATAGGGGCTGGAGCAATAGCACAGTGGGTAGGGTATTTGCCTTGCACTCGGCCAAACCGGGTTCGAATCCCAGCATCCCATATGGTCCCCCGAGCACCGCCAGGAGTAATTCCTGAGTGCATAAACCAGGAGTGACCCCTGTGCATCGCTGGATGTGACCCCAAAAAAAACAAAAAAAAAACCCCAAAAAAAAACCCCACAAAAAACAAAAACAAATCATAAGATAATTTTTGCACCCTCAACATTGTGTATATTTTGAGGGTGCAAAATTATGGATAATACTAGAAAATTTAGCATTATCCATAATTTGATACAATGACAAAAAAAGTACTTAATCAATTTGTTGCCCAAAATAGATAAGGAAGTAATTACAAAGCATTTAAAATATACCAAAAATAAAAAAGACAAAAATGAGCACTAAAATGTTTATAGCTATATCAATTGAAAAATAGAAATATTACAAGGACATGTAATGTTGGGTGTTTTGCATAATGAATCAACTGTTGAAAATAAGCTTTGTGTCCATGCATATGTATTTATATTATCAAAATTGATTTTATTTTTATAAACTAGTTCACAATAATTGATTATGCTTTATATTTTTTTAAGATTTTATTTTTTATTTATTTTTAAAGAAATATTTTATTGAATCACCGTGAAAAAAAGAATGAAAAAAAATTACAAAGCTTTCAGATTTAAGTCACAGTCAAATACTGATTAAACCCCCATCTCTTCACCAGTGCACATGTTCCACCACCAAGAACCCCAATACACCCCCTCCCACCCCATCCCCCATTTAAGTAGCTAATGATATTCCCTTTATTCTCTATAAACTTTGAGTACATTCCATATTTCCACACAGAACTCACTATTATTGATTGGAAATTTTCCCCAACTATCAGGCCTGCTGAATAGGCATCATCTAATAATTTCCCTTCATTGTTGAGAGTGAAGACTTTGAGTCCGCGCGGTTTTGGGTTTCTAATATTTTAGCTCAGTTCACAGTCAAAATGGATGGCTGCAAGAATCCGCTCTGGTGCCAAAATGGGTTAGGAGACCTCAGGATCACAGTCTTTAGGGGCGGAGGGTCCTATGTTTTATATTTTAACAACAATCCCACCACCATAACATCTTCTCACCCGATGTTCCCATCCTGAACCCCAATCCCTGCCCCAAAGCAGAACCAAAATAATTCATTTTGTATTGTATATTCAAAAAGCAGTTGCCAGTAGAACAAAGACCCAAAAATAGTCCATCAAAACTCCAAGGATAATGGGAAATGTACACTGGTGGAGGGATGGATATTGGAACATTATATGACTGAAACCCAACCATGAAAGCTTTGTAACTTTGTATCGCATGGTGATTCAATTAAAAAAAAAAGTCTACAAGGATAAGACACACACAATCAAGGCAAAGAAAGAGAAAAGTCATGGTTTTCTAAACTAACTTGTTGGTCAGAAAAACTGCTCAGTGTAGAGCACTTGACTTACAAGTGAGGAACTGGATTCCATTTCAGGCATTGCACAAAAATAAATAAACTTGGAAACGTTTCTATAAAAAAAAATTGAGCAGACTCTTATGAGTTCTCATTCATAGTTATGCCCTCTGACTATAAATTAATTAATATTATTTAGTGTCTAAATCATATTTAGTTACAGTTGTATGTTATTTGTGCAATTTTCAAAAATACAAGTTTAATTATAACCATAGAATGAATATTAATGCTATAAAAATGAACAGTGTGCATATAGTGGTTCTGTCAATGGGCATTCGTATGTATGGGCTTATGGAAGTGATAGACAAAAATAGGTAACATGAAATCATTATACTATTATAGCAGGTGGTCTTTAAGGATAAGACAAAAGTTTAATTTCATTTTTAGGCATATTAAGGTTATAAATTATTTTTAACCCTGGAACTGACATATAAAGTAAAATGCATTAATGTTTATAATAAAAATAAGTAAACAAAATATTTTAAAAATTCTCCTTACCGGCAAAGGTAGTTAAAAAGGAAGTAAAAAATATGAAGAGTAACTTTCTTTTTTTTTTTTGCTTTTTGGGTCACACCCAGTGATGCTCAGGGGTTACTCCTGGCTTTGCACTCAGGAATTACTCCTGGCAGTGCTTGGGGGACCATATGGGATGCCGGGGATCGAACCCAGGTCAGCCGCGTGCAAGGCGAACGCCCTACCCGCTGTGCTATCGCTCCGGCCCTGAAGAGTAACTTTCAAAAAGAAAATGGATCTACTATTTAAGAGAAAAATATGCTTGGCAAGATAAGAAAATTATCTAGATACTACAGTAGTGAAGTAGGAAAATGCTACCATGTGACAAAGCCAATTGTGCTATGGATATTTAGAGAATTATGAAAAATAGCAGTAACGTTCTCATTGGGAATGTGCCCAGGGATTAATCTGGTTTATTGCTTAGTGGTTACTTCTCACAGTGTCCAATGAATCATACATAGTGTCAAGGATTGAACCAAGGTCAGTTGCATGCAAGGAAGATGCCTTACCTTCTGTCCTATATATCTGCCTTTGATAGGATATATACATAATGGGGTTCTGACTTTTAAAAGGTAATGTATAAAAATAATAGATTTTTAATCCTGGTGGACAGAAATTAAATTCATTGCTACCAAAGCTAGTGAGGTAAGTTTTGGTCAATTTATAAAATTTATGTATTTAAATATAATTTACACATAAATTTGTAGTTGATACAGTTCATAAAGCATATCAATTTATAAAATTTTAATTGAACTGAAGTTCATTGAAGACATACATAATGATTAAAATACATATGTTAATAAGGTTTGCTGTCAACATTGTTGTTTAAGATTAAGTCATGGTCAGCCTTTCACAATGCTGAGGGTTAGAGATATAGTACAGTGGGAAAAAGTGCTCACCTTGCACGTAGCTGACCCAAGTTTGATCCCCAGCAACACAGATGATCCCTCAAACCCAACATAAGTGATCCCTGAGAGCAAAGCCAGGTATAAACCCTGAGCACATCCATGTGTGGCCTCAAAACCAAACCAAAGAAACAAAAACTAATAAATGTCCATGGGGCTGAGAAGGTATCTTCTGTTAATCACAAGATTTATTATTTATGGTAAAATTATTCAACACCCAGGTAAAAGGTATCCACTTAAAACTATGTGAGAAAGTATCTCCCTGAATTCTTCAAAATATATTTTTATTCCCTAATAACAACAAAGATGCAAAAAGAAAATCTCTTTCAAACACTGTACTATGTTTTTTAGTATAAAATGTATTAACTCAAGCTCTTATAGTCATCATCATAAAATCATCCATTCATGGACAAAAAGAACACAGGGATGTTAAGGGTGACATTGGTAATCTGCCAAGCAAAAAAGGGAAGCTGATAGATAATTAATTAAATTAATTCACAGTAGAAGCAAACCTGCTGAATTCCTTGCAAAAGATGACCCCCATTCTGTCACTTCTCAAAGACACTCATCTTATTCCTTTCCCATAAACCCAGTCACCTTGACCCGTCAGACACACATCAGTGGACATTTCTTCTTTGTTTGCTTCTTCAGCTCCACATCTGAGGTGTTGACATAAAGTAGAAAATTCAGAGAAGTTATCACTGTACTGCTACTGATGTTCTTAGAAGAGCTTTCTTCTACCTTTTGCACGATTAGTGTTTTCATTTTAGATAAAAAAAATACATGTGTGTAAATTAGAGGGTAGTGTTAATATTTATTCAGCAGAGATAGAAATCTCCCCAGAGTGAGCCGTTGGTGCAGTAAGATATCAGATATACTTGCACACTCTAAGGACTGAGTCTTTCCATGTAGGCTGGTAGTCGGGGTTTGGACACAAAAGGTCACATGATATGTCATGGAGCCTGGAATGGCAAAAGAAAGAAAGTAGGATGTTGGAGATTTAATCTGCCTCTACTTCTTTTACCCAACAAGGAACTCAAGGGGTATGAGACATCTAAATTCGAACCTCATGAGATATTTATGATGGATTTTGGTAAGAAATGGAATGTGAACATACCTCATTTAACATTAAAATATTTTAATTGTGACTAATACATAAAATGTGTAGATATATATGTACGGATGTGTTTGAAAGACCTACTGGTGAGTATCGCATTCCATTTCAAATTGAATGATTAAGCTGGTAAAATATTACAAAAATCGTTGCTAGGCATATGAATGTTTAACATTTAGGTCTTTAGTTGTTAGACTGTGGTTATTACACCATCACAGGAATGTTCATATTTTACATAAAATTTGAAAGAAAAGATAATATTATCCCCAAGGTAAAAAGTTGTGATTTGTCACTGACCCTACATTTGAACACTGCAATTAATGTTTGGACTATCCCAGAACAAGGTATTTAAAGTTTAAAGTTACTATTCTCAAACCATACATTTTACTTTGATTCAGCCAAAGGTTTTTATTATCATCATGTAAGTATTGTTTCTCTCTCAAATATTTCTCAACATAAGGTAGATCATAATGCAATTTAACATGCAAATTTAAGTTAGTAAGACATAGTTAAGCCTAATTGCTTTCCAAGCCCAATCAAGAAATTTGTTAGTTGAGAGCTGACAGTTTTGGAATGCAAAAGATTTGTCTTTACATATTTTAACTAATTAAACTTGTAATTATTCAGTACTTTCCCTCTCGGAGCACTTAAAAAAACACTTTTAAGTCAATTTCCTGTGGAGTAGAGCAGTAAGTGATCATCAGCTCTATTCCTCAAATAGAAAACATGCGGTAATATAATTTATTGATGGTTTCCCTTCTATATTATGTTTATATTAACACAGCTAAAACTTTCCAGCAGAAATTGAAAATGCTCCAAAAAGTATATACTTATTTTCTTTATATTTAGAAACTATTTCAAAACAGTTATACACATTTTAATGGAACTCTGAGAGAGCCATAAAATGAAAAATAAGATTAACATTGTGGGGATTTTTTTTCAACATTGGTACAATTAATTATTCTTTTCACAAAGAAGCTGTGAAAATGCTATTGGTGAGATGTAATCACGTTCTTGATTCAGGCTTAAGCCGTTACCTTGATTGGAGAAACGATGTTGAAATATGCTAAAAGGATTACTTACATGTTGGAACAACATCAATTCATATTCTCAGGTTGTTTAAAGACTCCACATATTTGAAAGTACCCACAAAATGAGTAGACAGAAAAGTTCTCAAATATTCACTACATAAATAATGGTCTTTTATGTCACATAACTAGTATATAGAGAGAAATACTGAACTTATTTTAAATTATTTAATAGCTATGGGCTTTTCATTCAATATCAAATTTAACATGACTGTCACCTACACTAAGTGGAAAAATCTTACTATCTACATGGAGTAGTTCTGCTTAAACTTGACTGAGGAAAAATTACCATAATAATCATAATGATCTGTATTCTATTCACAAACTAAGCAAAGTATTTCAAACAAAGAGAACTTTTATAATTGGCATTAATTAGTCCTTCTGCTGACAGAGGGCACCGAATATAGAAATAGTTTCTAACCTACAGAGGAAGTCCCAGAGTGTTGGCACATCAGGGGAGCAGATATAAACAAATTTCAAATGATTCTTTTGCTCTAATTTAATCAATTTGTTGTTGCTGTTTAATGACAAATATTCAGGATCTTGTTTGTTAGCTAAACTTCAAAAGAAATCAAATAAAGGACGAGTTATGAAAATGTGTGTGAGAGAGAGAGAGGGAGAGAGTGAGGGAGAGAGAGGGATGGAGGAAGAGAGAGAATGAGGGAGAGGGAGGGAGGAGGAGAGAGAAAAAGAGAGAGAGACAGAGAGAGATAGAGAGATAGAGAGAGAGAAGAAAAGTACCTGCCATAGAACCATAGATGCAGGCGTGGTAAGGGAGAGTTGGCGGGAGGGAAATGGGTCATTTGTGGTGGAAAGTAGACATTAGTAGAGGGATGGGTGTTGGATCATTGTATGACTGAAACCTGATCATGAATACCTTCATAACTTTTGTATCTCAAGGTAACTCAATTAAAAAAATTAAAAAGAGAAATGAAAAAATAAAAGAGATCACAGTAAAAGTTAGATTGCATAGACCTTACCCAATTCCAAGTTTTTATAGTTAACTAGGTTTAGTTTTTTATTACTGGTTGTTGTTGTTGTTATTTGGGGGGTCACATTAAGTGGTGCTCAGTGCTTACTCCTAGTTCTGAACTCAAGAATCACTCTTGGTGGGGTGGTGGGGACCATTTGGTGTGTTGGGGTTCAAACCCAGGTCAGCCACTTGAAAGACATGAGCCCTAGCCACTATAATATCTGTCTGGGACCTAAGTCAGTTTAGATTTAATGACATTGATAATAAAATTTTAAAATTCATCATCTGTACTAATATACATATTTTACATTAGGAACAGTCATAAAAGTGTCTATGGGTGATATTTTCAGTCAATTATGTGATACTTTCATCCTCACTTTTCAAGACATTTTTAGTTGAAGGAACTATTTTTTTCCCAAGGATCTTATTCACAATTCATAGTATTTTGGGCTTATTTATTATTGTAGTCAGCTGATTCAAAACGATTGTGGTGGAGAGTGAATATAGACATGTGAATCAAATGCTGAACTTTTCAAAAAGAATAATCACCTGATGCAAATTAATAGTCTGCAATATTATTAAACTTATCAATTTTAATAATGTCAAAATTTAATGCAGTAATCAATAAAATGTTATGTTAGAATGTGTATTTACATTAAAATTTTATCATGGATAAATTTCATAAGTAATTTATGATAGCCTTTGAGCATCTTTAAAATAACAAGTTTATCATAGTCATACAAAATCTATGTATTTTATCTCTGTCAGTAGCATTGTAGCACTGTTGTCCTGTTGTCCATCGATTTGCTTGAGCAGGCACCAGCAACATCTCCATTGTGAGACTTGTTACTGTTTTTGGCATATCAAATACGCCACGGGTAGCTTGCCAGGCTCTGCCTTGTGGGTGGGATATTCTCGGTAGCTTGCAGGGCTCTCCGAGAGGGACAGAGGAATTGAACTGGGTTGGCCTCGTGCAAGGCAAACGCCCTACCTGCTGTGCTATCGATCCAGTCTTCTCTTCATCAGTATTTTCTGAAAAACAGTAAGTCAAATCTGGTTTTTAGCAGTAATGAAAATCCTAATAAATTATCCTAATAAAGGAAATTGGTTACCATTTTGCCATAGAATCCACTATGGATATAATATATAATAATATAATATATTATTCAAAGAATATTCAGTACATTCAAAGGATTAAAATAACCAATCAAGCAATGGCACAATGATAATATAAAAGTCCTCAATAGGTAAATACTATTAAAAATTGGGGAGGGTAGAGATATAATACAGCAAGTAGGGCATTTACCTTGTACTTAGCCTACATAGTTTTGATCTCTGGCACCCCATAGGGTACTCTGAAATCCTTAGGAATGACACCTGAAAGCAGATTCAGAAATAAGCTGAATTTAGCAACACCAACATGACTTTCCCAAAGCGAAATTTGATAGTTCAAGTACAAGGCCCATTCCTTTATAGAACTGGTTCTATCCTTGACACCAAGTATAGACTCAATGCCACACATGGGTCCCTGGCCACTTCCAGCAGGGACCCCCGAGGATATAGCAAGGAGTAAGTTCTGTTGTAAGCCAGGTGTTAGCAAAGCTGGATATAGCCCTCCAACAAACAAAAAGTACATAAAATGCATTGGTGTTTGTGGTATATAGAAATAGTCGGATGAAAAAATGCAATGTATTAAAGGTACGATGCCTAGGTCATCCTAGACCCCAGAGCATAGAGAGGAAAAGGACAGAGAAGGAAAGAAATCAGGGGTGTGGCTGGGGAGTAAGAGAGACATTAGGGCTTGGGGCCCGGGGTCAAAAAGACTTGGTTTATCAATGAACCAAATTCTATTTTCACAGAGTCAACAACACTAAAATCATGAGATCCACATTTCCACAACCAAATTTAAAAATGGCCCCATCGAGGTAGCCGACCAAGGCTGCTGTTGTGGGTATGAGGCAACCCGGGACCATTGGAAGAGGGATGTTAACAGTGGAATTAGGATTGGTAGCGGGTGTCTGAAACTCAGATATGGATAACGTTGTAAATCGGAATGCTTTAATAAATGAATTTTAGAGATAAAATAATTCAGAATAAAAGCAAACATGCTTGCTCTCAGGGATGTGACTCAGAGTGGTAGGGACATAAATATGATCTTCAGCAGCCCGTGATTCCACAGTTCTGCCAGAAATGTTCCTGCCCTCTACCAAGATCTCTGGGTGAGACCTCACAATGGTAGCAACTATGTAGAAGTAAATAATCCATCATGCAGTCGGTGAATAAGAATTGAAATCAAAAGTACTCAGATGATGAAAAATGTAGTCACAGCATATCAAAATTTATGGTACAACTAATTATGGAAGATATATAGTTTTATGTAATGGTCTAATGGCCACAGAAAATACCTTAGTCTATCTGAAAACACTAGGTGAGGGGAGCGGAGGGGGGGATGGGGTGGGGGCGAACTAATACAAAAATGTAACCGAAGCCAAAAGGCAATAAAAATTGGATAGTGAGGGGGCAATAGAGAAATAGAATAAATCAAATGTTTTTTTAAAGTATGACAAAAGAAAAATATTAGATTAAAAAATATGGAAACGTTTTCAACAACAGCAATAACAAACAACAACAAAAACAAATTTAGTGAAGGAAATGGGACGTTTGAATATTCCCAGGTAAAAATGAAACTTGAGGAAAAATCAAAATCCTTCACACAGAGACGAGGTCTGGGGAAGGAAGAGTGCTGGAAACCCTCCTCGCTAAGTGTTGGCAGCCGTGTAGCTGTGTGGAATGGAACCGTGTGCACGTCCCGGGGCTTCTGGACCAATAGGAGGCTCTTCACATTGTGAGTCACCCCAGGACCCGCAGAACAATGGGGCCCCCAAAGAACAGGCGCTCATCATAGTCAACGACTGTGAAGTGAAAACCGTTCTCACCCGTCGAGGACGGCGCTTGGGCCACATCCCGTCTAAGCTGCTAAACCAGGGGGCAAGATCACCTTCTCCTCGGGCCCTGGCAGCGGCCACCACCGGGCTCTGAGCACGACGGGGCCGAACCCCAAGATGCGCATCGTCATTGCCTTTGTGGGGAACCCCGACGCTGCCAAGAAGGATCTGGTCAAGCTCGTTAAACGCCTCAAGAAGGAGAAAATTAATGTGGACATCATCAATCTGGGGACCCAGGAGGTGAGCACGGACAAGCTGACGACCTTTCTGAAAACCTTGAACGGGAGCGGGGGGAACGGCTCCCACCTGCTCACAGTCCCGCTGGGACCCAGCTTGGCCGAGACCATCATCGGCTCTCAGATTCTGACTCGGAAAGGCCGGCCCGCGTCAGGGCCGGGGACCAAGGACTTTCCCTTCGGAGTGGACCTCACTGGGCTGGCCCTGACCCTGCGCGTTTCGATGGAAGAACAGCGCCAGTGGCAGAAGGCCGAGGCCACGCGGGGGGCTCCTGCCCCCAAGGCTCCTGCCACCGAGTCCCCTGCCACCAAGGCTCCTGCCACCAAGTCTCCTGCCACCAAGTCCAAGGTTTTGGCTCGTAAGAAGGACAATTTGGAAGAGGTCCTGCTGAAGAAGACCATCAATGAGCAGGAGTCCTGGCTCCCGGGCCCGGGCAGTAGGACCAAGGAGCAGCAGCAGCAGGTCGCTCATGGCTCGCAGATGTGCCCGGAGGATGCTGAGTTGGGCCAAGGCACATCAACGGCCACGGCCGCCCAGCTCACATCCCGACCAGCCGTGGAGGAGGAGGAGGACTATGACGTCATGCAAGATGCCGAGTTCCTGCGAAGTGTCCTCGAGAACCTGCCGGGGGTGGATCCCCAAAGTGAGGCCATCCGAAATGCTACGGGCTCCCTGACCTTGGGGGACTCCCTGTCCACCAAGAAGGACAAGAAATGAGAACTCGTCGGGAAGAAGGCGGTGCCCCTGCCCATGGGACTGTATTAGGCGTGGATGACATGTAGCACTAGAAGTGGTATTTAGGAGCATTAATGACCTAAATCTTGGCAAGTTTCTCTGCCAAATAAAATAAAATTTAATTTCAAAAGTCTTCACAAAGAAAAAGCGTAATTCTATATTTAGTTGGAGGCATTTCAAAAATTTAAAAGGAAAAAATATTTAAAAATCTATCGCCCCTGTAATTCATTTGGTGGAATCCAAACTATTAAAAACAGCAATGACAACAACCAAAAAAAAACCAAAAATAAGATGGTTTTATAGACAGCCGTCATTGGTGCCATTTTAAAAGATGGGGGATTAAGCCCAGCCATGAATTAAACAAAACAAAACAAAACTATAATTTAGTATAAGATAATACTCTTGTTTCAAACATATACTCTTGTTCTATATTATAGTGGCTGCCAAAGTTCCCCTTGGAGATGCTCATAGGTGATGTACCAAGAACCCATTCTAGGGCTTCTCCTATACAAAACATGCTCTAGCACACAACCAAGCTAGGTTTAATCTCCTCCACCAAATAGGGTCCCTGGAGTCCCACCAGGAAAGACCCCTGAGCGCAAAACTAGGAGTAATCCCTGAGCTCATTGGGAATGGCTTAAAAACAAAAAGCATGTACTATACTATCACTTTTGCCACAACCTCAGTCCCTAAGAGGACTTTTTTTTTTTAATGAATAGAAGAACTAGATAATGCCTTCATCTTAAGTTCTTTCAGTCCCAAAACTATGTAAATGAAAACATTTTTAATACCAATATTTACTTTTCCTAAAGATCCGGGACACTTAGATAAATAACCATTTCTGTGGTCTAGAAAGTAAAGAAACATTTCCCTAATAAGAATTTTATTTAGAGTGAAACTGTTTCCATGACCTTTGTTGGAAACTCACAGGCATTGCAATATGTCCTATCATTACTAAACATTTTTATTAGGGACTACTTTTTTTAATTCATAAAGAAATTTATAGAACTGAAGAAATTTATAGACACCTTGCCAATGATTTTCTTCCCACTGAGCTCCCCACAATTTTATAAAAGTATAAAATTATCTGGTAGTTAAGGTAAAATTTTTATAATTGCCATCTTTAAAACTTCATATCTAGCACCCTCAAGTGTATGTAATTCATATGCTTAAAATAAAGTTGCCATCATCTTTATAGCATTTACACAAAAATGACTCCGTCTGACTTCATTCCTAACCAGATTAAATATTAATGTTTCTAGAATAACAAACAAAAGAGACACTTCAGCATTTGAAAAGTTTTTTTGCTACTCCATAAAATAAAACATTAAAATTCCTTAGTTATCTAAAGAGCCCTACAATTCCCTTGGCAATCAATGATTTTGAAAACATTTTCCCCTCTGGAAATTAGATTGGTTTATGTATCACTGGTATGATGACTTAGACATAAAAGTTTCCGAATATCACTTTATGCTAATAAATTCTCAGGAGAAGAGATACTGTTTCATCAAATAAATTTTGCAATCTTAGAAGCAGCTACATTTTACCAAACTATTGAATGCATTTCTATATTTGATTACCCTGCACCTGTGTGAAATGATCAGTAAAGCAGTATGCATTCCAAGTGAGTGAGTTACAAATTTGGCAGTTATTATATTGATATTATATTCATTTATTTATCCTAAATCTACTTAAAGCATGGGAATCATAAAGAGAACTGGATGTTATTTTCTATTACATCAGCTAACTGGTACATAAACCAAATATTGAGAAAAATATGTTTGGGACATAGTTCAAAGCCAAATATTGCCTGGAGTTTGTCTCTGGACTCCCAAGTATTTCTCAAAAGAGAAAAAGAGAAAAAGTAAATATGTATGTTATGTGTTTTATGTTAGAAACTTTCAATTTTCTATTTAAGAGCTAATAAAACCTCTGGCTTTATAATTATGCCATTTGTCATAAAATGCAAAATAAAATTGAATGCATAGCATAAAAATTCTACAAATAATTTACCTACTTTAAATTTGTTCTTATGAATTAAGTTACCAGTATTATAAGCTCTAAAAATTTCTTGCATAGATAAATTTTCTTACATGAAACTGCTATTATTACCTAAAACAAAATACCAAAAGCAAATAAATTTTCTGTCCAAATATTTATTGTATTTTATTTACCCTTAGTGTTCAACAAGATTCTTATGATAAGAAAATAATTAGTGAAAACAAAATGGCTGTACTGTTAGAAACTTACTTACATTGTCCCTTATATTAAAAAATTATAGTGTTTTTATGACATGACTGCAGTTGGTTTAAAAATATGGAAGTTTATATATTTGGTTATGTGCACCATAGAGAACATCTAAGTTTCTTTGCCCATTAATGATCAAACAAAATTTTGCTCAACTTTATTCCACATGACAATGTAATCCATTATTTCTCTCATTTTACCAGGGATTTCTTGAATAAGAGATACAGATTGATCACATAGAGTGGCTCAAGAATCCTACATTATTTTATATTTTGGTTTTTAGGTGTTTGCAGGGGGGGTGTATAATCTCATCATTTGATATCTTTGTCTTTTAAAAATTGATTTTTTTAAAGCTTATATAGCATACTTCTAGCAAAGGTATATACAATGACATCCCAGTGACAGTTGAAGGCAGTTTACATCAATCTGTGTTGAAATTGCAAAAATGGATATTTTGCATCCCTCATATTCAAATGTCTTTGGTCAATTTACTATTAGTTCTTATTGACCAAATTTTTCAGCAGTTCACAAAAGTCTTTCAGTATATTGGTCAGAATCACGATATTTTGTGTATATTTTCTTGCTAATATTCTCTATACAATTTACCCTTGTGTGTAAATTCTTATTAATTTTCTCATATTGAGATTTTAAATATCAATTTGTGCATTAATTTTCACTGGTCCTTGATGTATTCCTTGTCTTTTGCAATCCTGATCTGTATCTGTATCTTAGGATTCTGATACTTATGGACTATTCTATTGCCCCTTTGTTCTTTCACTTCAAGCTGCTTTCAGCCAGTGTGCTACACTAGTAGGAAATCAGAGTATAAAAGAAATAAATCAGGGTTTTCAGTCTAGTTTCTATGTGTTTATTGTGTCCCTCTATATTTAAAAAAATGTGAAGACCATACCCAGTTTTTAAACCTGCCTTCCAAACCAAGACTTCCATTTTAAACATAACACTTCAAAATTTTGCTTTTATCAACCAACAATTTTTTTAAATTTTATTTTATTTTCATAGTTATTTACAATAGCTCATTACACTTAATATTCAAACACCAATCTCACCACCATTGCATCTTCCCACCAACATATTTTGAGTGTCTCCACCTCAAATCTCAAACCATGCCCCCCAAAGCGAACAAAAATATTAATTTTGTATTGCTTTTCATGAATAATCTGGTAAAAATCATACAATAAAGTTTTCTTAGAGAATAGTGTGTGAAAAATATTGTTTTTCATCCTGGAGCCATTAAACCCTAACATTTTTAAACATAATCAAATGTTGTGTATCGTGTGTTCTAGGAATTCTAACATTTTGAATACGATTTTTGAGCAGATTCATTCATGGGTGAGGCCTATGCTACTCTCTTCCCAGAGCTTTACTTCTGAGTAATAGATCATGGCCCTTTGATGAAAGTATATGGAGCCAGGGGCAGTTTGTAGGTGTGACTCCAAGCTACTCCCAAGTAAACTTGGGAGATGGGGTTGAAAAGGCCCATTCCTGTGCTGAGCAAGCTTGGAGATTTCAGTCACAGGTTCCACATATCTGGGTTTTACTGCAGATTCACTCATGGGTGAGGGTATTCCAAACCTGTGGAGAGCTCATCCAAACTGGGGTTGGAGGAATGGACAGGAGCAAGTACTTGCTTTGACCTTACCTTAATTCCTTCCCAACCCTCTGAACACCTCCAGGAGTGATCCCTGAGTGCAGAGGTAAGAGTAAGCTTTAGTACTGCTGGTTACAGCCCACCGGCACTTCCCCCAGAAGTCCCACCATTTCCCAAAACGAATGGTTTGGAAACTATGCAATAGAGTGCTGTTTTGATACAAGGTTTAGGACTTTTAGCTATTGTATTGTAAGGTATGTACTACTTATCTAATATATTAACTTTCAATGGTTTCGTAACAATTTCAGCAGCCTAAAACAAAACTATTTGTTGAGGACACATGTTTTTTATGGATTTGTGACATTAGTTTCTCATTTTATTTTACTTTACATTTGCTTTATTGGGTCTGGAGCAATAGCACAGTGGGTAGGGTATTTGCCTTGCACACAGTGGCTGACTCAGGTTTGATTTCCAGCATCCCATATTGTCCCCTGAGCATCTCCAGGGGTGATTACTGAGTGCAGAGCCAGGAGTGATCCCTGAGCATCGCGGGGTGTGACCCAAAAAGCAAAAGAAAAAAGAAAAAGTAATAAAATTTGTTTTATTTAGGAATACAACTCTTTCACTTGCTTATCTATATAATCCAAAATTATATATCAGGATAATATGTTAAGGAAAAAAAGTTTAGGGGGTCAGAGCAATACTATAGCAAGCAGAGCATTTACCTTGCACAAAACTATCATGGGTTTTATATCCTGAAACCCATTTGGTCTCCCCCAAGCCCTGCCATGAGTTATCACTGAGAGCAAAGCCAGAAGTAAGCCCAGAGCACTGCCGAGTGTTCCCACACCCCAAAGAAACAAGTTTATTAGCAATGGCATCAAATAGAAACAAGATTAAATGGCTCCACAAATATAGTTATTTTATATTTTTACATTATCATTTATTTTATAGTTTTAAACTACTTTATATTTTTACAGTACCTCACCACAATGTTGGTGATGTAAAACAAACAAAGACAGAATACACCTAACAATATTTGTTATGTCATCAGAGTCATGCTAGTATTTCTCTATCTTGGTTTCTCAGCACCTTGTGCATATAATCGAGATCTCATCCCTAGGCTCAAGATTTCTAAACTGGTCTTCTATGGCGGTATTTAAGCATCATCATTGAACACTGAAAACCCAATATATCTATAAAGCTAAGTCCTCTTTTCAATGTCTTATTGTAGAAGGAAAATGACTCCATTCTTAGAGCTGACTTTATGTTTCAAAGTATAACATACAAAGGTTTAGACCAGGGACTTTGGACTCTGACTACTCTTTAAAGTTTGGCTTTGTAAAATTATTTTGGCTCTGAAATTACTCAGACAGGCAAGTTATTTAAGTTATCTTAACTTTGGATTAGCCATATGAGAAAGGAGAACGATGTCAAACTTAGTAGTAAATAGGATGCTGTATGTTAGAAGAGTAATATGCTATAAAGTGATCTTTGAATCTGACCAATCTATCCAAATAGTTCCCCTCTCTAATACTTCTAATTCTTTGACCTGTCATTCTCTCCCCAGTTTCTCTCTCCCCTGTAGATCTACAGCACAGAGTAATTCACATTAGTGATGGAAACTCCTAAAAACAAACAAAACTTCCCAAGAAAAAGTGTCTGTCTTGGGAGTCTTAACTGCCACTCAGATTCTTTGATAATACATGAACTATGAAAGTTCTATTCACCATTATTTTTATCATTATCAAATTTGGGCCAGAGCAATAGTGCGGCAGGTAGGATCTTGCATGCAGCCGACCTGAGTTCCATTCCTCCATCCCTCTCGGAGAGCCCAGCAAGTTACCGAGAGTATCTCGCCTGCACAGCAGAGCCTGGCAAGCTCCGTGTGGCGTCTTCGATATGCCCAAAATGGTAACAACAAGTCTCACCATGGAGACGTTACTGGTGCCCGCTCTAACAAATCGATGAGCAATGGAATGACAGTGACAGTGATACAGTGATTATCAAATGTTGTCCTCAGAGTTATCAACAGTGAATTATTCACTTTCCTTTAAAACTGAATTAAGTGAAATTATGTTGCAGGCTTAAAATCAGTCAAAGGAAAATTTTTATTAAAAATCAACAGATACTCTCTATATGAGGTTTTTGGCTTGGGTTGGGTTGGGTTGCTTTTATAACTAGAGGACTAACTGTAGCTCAGTGCTACTCAGACTGTGAAACTTGGATCAATGTCACTAAACCTTTTGATTAGTTAAGCTAGTATAATGTAGAGCAACTGAATATAAGCAGTTGAAAATGTTCACAGCATTCTGATGCTTCTATTCCATTAAGTACATTAGTATATATATTTGGTGATGGATTTCTGTTCAATTTTACAAATCCTCCACATCACAATGATGCAAAAAAATATGCCCATGATGTACTACTGCTTAGGACACTGTGTTAAACCCAGTCCTCCATTCCTTAGCTTCTCCATAACCAGATCACTTTCAACTTTTGCCCTCCCATGGAAACTGGAGTCTGTCCAATCTCTTCCTTACTTCTCTTTCTCACTGTTTGAGGACCAAGAATGACTGAAGTCGTAGCCAACTCAAATTGCTGCAGTGAACTTTAGTAATAACACACTTTATTTCTATGTTCTATGATTTCCATTTTTCTGGGAATTGATTTTTATGAAGCAAATAAGACGTTCTCTAATGTGGAAAGCTATCTAAGAATCAAAAAGAAGTGGTTGGCATGGGCAGAAGAGAAAGAAAATGGTGTTGGCAAAATTGGCCGCAAGTTATTCTGCAGTGAAAAACTGTGGATCTTAGAGACTTGCTTGGAAGTTCTGGTATAAAATATCTTTATTTTTAAACCCAAGATTATTTTGAAAGCCATAATTTACTTCAGAGAATTTGGCACTTATTTCAAGCACTTTAAATAACCCATTGAATATTTTATAGTTTGTATATTCCCTAGCCTAAATTTGTATAAAAATAAAAGCTGCAGTGTTATTTTAAAAATCAGAAGCAAGAGATAGAGGAAATAATCTTAGCCCAATGTCTTGGTATGTTTAGGCCTGGGGACTGACTCAAAGGACCAGAGTCTATGTTTACATGCTGGAGTTCAGGGCTCAATTCTCAGCAACCTAAGAGCTACCAAGTACTCCTAGAGGATCCATCCATCCCCAAACCCACAAACACACATACACACACACACATACACACACACACACACACACACACCACTTAACCAGGAGTAAAGGAATAATCACTAAGCATCTCCAAGTCTGGTCTAAAAATACTTGACACATTTATCTGTTGCACATCTTATATATTTATATTAATGTTCACTTCAATCCTGAGCTAAATTAAAAAGACAGATTTATATTCATGATTTCTTGCATAAATTTCAGGAAATACTCTGCTTCATATTTTGTCTTCCAACTGATTCAACTTTCTTTCCCATGTAAAAGAAATTGAAACACTTTTTGGGCTTACTCCTGATTCTGAGTTCAGGGATAACTCTTAGTAGATCTTCATGGAGCTCAGGGAATCTAATGGATGCTCGGGATTGAACTTGGGTGGACCACGTGCAAGGTTAGCACCCTACCCTCTATACTACCCCTCAAGATATAATAATTCTTCACATATTATCATAGCAGACGATGGGTGAATATTTTAGAAATAGTGGTTTCTGATATTAATCTTAAAGTGTGAGTGGAAATTACTGACACTGAATATAATAGTTGCATATTTCAAAAGCAACAAAATTAAATGCTAAAAATTGAGACTCAAATTAGTATAGTGTAAGCAAGCACAACATCCATATTTTTATTATTCTCATCGCAGTTTCATTAACATTTCCAAACTTTCCATGATCTATAATTAAGGCAACTTAAGAGTTGCCTCATAAAGGGCCAGAGTGATAGTGCACTTACTTTGCATGTGACTGACCAGGATTTAATGCCCAGCAGCACATAAGGACCCTCAAGTCTTACCAGGTACTATTCTTGAGTCCTGAACTAGCCATGAGCCCTCAGTGTAGCTGCATATTGTCCCAAAACAAATAAAAAAGTTGCATAGTGCACCAGGTTGTCATTAAATACATTTTGTGGAGGAGCTGGGCAACACTTACCAGTGCTCCGGGGTTAGTCCTGGCTCTGCACTCAGGCATTACTCCTGGAAGAACTCGAGGGACCATATGGGATGTTGGAGAATAACATATGGGATAATATTATAATACTAGGAATAATACTAACATATAATTCATATATAATAAGGACTGGAGTGATAATACAGCAGGTAGGGCGTTTGCCTTGCACGCACCGATCTGAATTCGATTCCTCCATCCCTCACAGAGAGTCTGGCAAGCTACAAAGAGTATCCCATGCATACCTGTGGCATATTCGATATGCCAAAAACAGTAACAAGTCTCACAATGGAGATATAACTGGTGCCCCCTCGATTAAATTGACAAACAACAGGATAACAGTGCTATAATGCTAATATATAATAATTTGGGATAATAATAATGATGATAATCACTGTACCACTGTCCTCCCATTGTTCATCTATTTACTCGATGGGCGCCAGTAGCGTCTCCATTCGTCCCAGCCCTGATATTTTAGCAGACTCTCCTTACTCGTTTTTCCCAATGATTGGAGGCTCTTTTCAGGTTCAGGGGAATGAGACCTGTTATTGTTACAGTATTTAGCATATTGAATACACCACAGGGAGCTTGCTAGCCTCTCCCTTGTGTGTGTGGGTAAGAAACTCTCAGTAGCTTGCTGGGCGCTCTGAAAGGGATACATATATATATATATATATATATATATATATATATATATCACTTGTATCACTTGAACACTTGTAGTCGCATTGATCTTTGATTTCCTCAAGCAGGCACCAGTAACGTCTCCATTTGTCCCTGTCTCAAGCTAGTGTGGCCCAGTGATATCTGCTCACTCCAGGAACAGGAAGAGCCCCAAATCGTTCACACAGAGATTTGACGAAGAAATCTGACCATCTAGTTGGTGGGTTGCCACGAGGTCTTCTGACATCCCGTGGAATCCAGTCTGTAACAGCTCTAGTCCAGCGGTCATCTCTGAATCGCATTACATGACCGGCCCATCTGATTTTTGATGCCTTGGCAAATGAGATAGCATTTCTGATTTTTGACCGGTGATGGAGGTCAGAACTCCGGATTCCTTCTCTCACTTGAGTGAGACATGATATTCCCAGCATAGCTCTTTCGACTCCTCTTTGGGATACCCTAATGCTGTTCTCATCCTGTTTGCATAGGGCCCAGGTCTCTGAGCCATATGTTAGTGCAGGAAGAACAGTGGAATCGAAAAGATGTGCCCAGAGTCAGAGGTTCTTCTTTCTCTTAACCACGTCTTCTACGCTGTTGAATACATTCCATGCTGCTCTCTTCCTCCTGCGCATTTCTGGCACTAAGTCATTCCTCATGTTGATTTCTTGACCCAGGTACACATAGCTGCTGCATTCAGAGATGTTCCTTCCATTAAGAGCAAATGGAGCTTTAGGGATCAGTTCGTTTTTCATGAACATCGTCTTGTTGAGATTCAACTGCAATTCAACCTTTCCACACTCGTGGTCGAAGTTGGTCAGCATTTCTGCTGCTTGGCTAATGTTTGGTGTTATGAGAACGATGTCATCAGTGAAGTGCAGGTGGTGTAATTATCGACTGTCTATCTTTACTCCCATTCCTTCCCATTCCAGTCGCCGCATATTGTTCTCAAGGGCGGCACTAAAGAGTTTCGGTGAAATGGTATCACCCTGACGCACCCCTCTCTTTACATGAATGATCACTTCTTTGTAGAATGGTGAGATCCTGGTGGTGAATCCACAATACAGCTTGCGGAGGATTTTGATATACTGAGTTTGAATGCCCTCTTTGGCCAGAGCTTCGATGACAGCCTCAGTCTCAACAGAATCGAAGGCCTTCTTTAAGTTGATGAACGTTAGACAGAGCGGCATCTTGAACTCTCGCGAAACTTCAATGAGTTTGGTCACTGTGTGGATATGGTTGATTGTGCTGAATCCCCTTTGGAACCCGGCTTACTCACATGGTTGTCCTTCGTCTAGTGTTCTGTCTATTCTATTTAGGATGACACGAGGGAACAACTTGTAGACGACAGACAGCAGGCAGATTGGGCGATAGCTGCCAATGTCGTGAATGTCTCCCTTCTTGTACAACAGAACTGTCCTGCTAGTTTTCCACTGGGATGGAACCTTGCATTCAGACAGGTAGCGTGTGAAGAGTCGGGCCAGTGTATTTATGAGTACTGGCGGCAGATTCTTTAGGTGTTCGGGTCTGACTTTATCTGGACCAGGTGCTGTTCGCGTCTTTACCAGCGAAATGGCGTGTTGGATTTCAGAAGGGAGAACGTTGGGAATGACTTATCCATCCTGCAGAATTTGGTATGTAGGCAGGTGGACATGGCTATCAAAGAGATCTGGGTAGAGGTCATGAATAATTTTCTCCATTGCCTTTCTGGAGGATGTGATAGATCCATCAGGACATCGAGGGCAGTCATCTTGGTTTTGTAGTTGGCGAAGGACAGGCGAGCGTTGCGAATACTTTTCCTGGCTTCTGCTGCACTGGCCAACACTGCTGCTTTTCTCTCTTTGAGGTCTTCCTTTATCACATCTCTGCACAGCTTTGTGAGCTCAGACATTAGCTTGTGGTTGCCTGAGGCTCGTGCCAAACCACGTTGACGAATGAGCTCAAGAGTATTCGAAGACAAGCATCTGTTTGTGGCTTTCTAACTCTCAGCATTCTTCGCACAGACATGGAGGTGCTGAACCAGTTGATCATATTCCTCGTTGATGTTGTCAAGAACGGCATCTTCCCACATTGATGCAATAGTGCCAAAGAGCTCCCAGTGGGTGGTCATTCTGGGAGTTGTCTTCTTAG
The DNA here is from genome assembly GCF_027595985.1 of Sorex araneus. Lineage (NCBI taxonomy): Eukaryota > Metazoa > Chordata > Mammalia > Eulipotyphla > Soricidae > Sorex > Sorex araneus. The sequence goes on from NC_073305.1 coordinate 167,902,691, forward strand.
ACTTAACTTAGACTTAAATTTTGCAGACTTTTCTCCCCGCTCTGTGAAGTAGAATTTCACATGAAAGAGACGATGATCTCCATATACATATATATATATACATATATATATACACATGCACACATATATATGCATACATATATTTCCCTTTGCTGCCGTGTGGTCTAAGAGTATGTTCACTCATATGTAAAGCTCAGTCCGAGTGTGTGGAAAGCAGTCTGGAGCATGGCAGCATGGGGTAGTGGAGATTGGCTGCCAGGGCTGGGTCTCTTCGTGCAGGGAGGGCTCTCACCTGCCCCACTTGGGGCACCCCTGATGCAGAGTCCAGTGGCATGGTTATGGGGGCTTCATTTTATGCTCCCTTCCAGGAGAAGCAGCTGTAAGTTCTGGAGGGTGGCCAATGAGGAGATTATCTGGCATCAGAAGGAGATAGCTTATCAGAGTCACCTCTGGGTCGCCAGAGATTGAGGGAAGCAGGCAAAGGATCTCTGCTCCTCGGTCCTGTTGAGCCCAGGGTCCAAGATCACAAAATTCTGCATTACCTGGGTTCCATGGGACTTCGCTCATACGTGAGGCTCGGCCCGAGCGTGTGGAAAGTGGCCTGGAGCGTGGCGGCAATGGGGTAGTGGAGATCAGTGATGATGATAATAAAGCAGTATAATATCTGATGGGATGTAGGCCGATAGTATGCAATACAAACACTCTTCTCACTGTACTCTCACTCTGGCCCCCTCATTGAGTACATTTTAAAAGTAATTGATATTTATTTAAAAATATTTTTTCTATATTAGAGGTAAAAATTTATCAATTCCTGTTCTTTAGAACAATAAAATATGTATGCAATCATAGAATTATACATTTTAACAATATTTTTCTTTATATAAGAATTTTGATGTATTTTTCCTTGTAAATAAATGATATAAAGGGGGAGAGAAAGAGAGAGGGAGAGAGAGAGAGAGAGAGAGCGAGAGAGAGAGAGAGAGATTCTATAGTACAGCATGACTGATGACTGACCTGGGATTTATCCAAGTCCAAACAACTCTGAGAGCAGAGCCAGGAGTCAGCACTGAACAATGGCAACTATGGCTCAAAAAATGAAAACAAAAAGAGTAGTTTTAAACTATAATTTTATGTTGAATCATAAATTTTGACATAAAATATTGCTATATGTTAAATGTCTCAGTCTTCTGTGTTCACATCTATCCACCCATATGTACATCTGTCCTATAAAATTTTATATTCAATATGCATATTCAGTAACCAATCCTCACCTAGAACAGAGAAGAAAAATATGTTACTAGTCTGAGTATTAAAATGTTTTATAAACCAATTAAAAGTGAATGAAGCAGAAATATAAAGGAACAAAAATATCTTATTACCTATCCGACATTTTAGTTACTTCAGTAATTTGTCATTCTTTGATTAAGTAGTATTATGAAATTATTACAATTTAAATGGGATGGCTTTTCTAAAACAATGAGTTCTTTATAAAGCTAGGGTATCACATATTGTCTATAGGCTAAATAGATATTCTCACATATCTGTGCTGTCATGTTATTCAAATCTCAAGCAATTTTATTCAATGGTTGCTAGTATTTTTATTCTGTTTTAAAAAGCCAGATATCTGCTTATTTGGTTTGCAACATTAAGACACTTCTTAATTTTGTGTGGATAAGATAAGGAAATAATCAAAGTCATCTTTCAGTAATATCATAAATAAGAAATTTTTAAAACCTTATTTTGGATACCTTCTATATACTAGTACTTACAGTAAAGATAATAGCACTGTCATTGTAGCACTGTTGTCCCATTGTTCATCAATTTGCTCGAGCGGGCACCTGCAATGTCTCCATTTTGTGACTTGTTGTTACTGTTTTTGGCATTTGAATACACCACGGGTAGGTTGCCAGGCTTTGCTATGTAGGCAGGACACTCTCAGTAGCTTGCTGGGGTCTCTGAGAGGGGCGGAGGAATCGAACCCAGGTTGGCCACGTGCAAGGCAAATGCCCTACCCTCTGTGATATGGCTCCAATACACTAAAGATAATACAAATCATAAATCAGAATATTAGTTTGAGTATTTATTAGAACATGACATTAACATTGCTTAATGATTAGATTCAATAAACAGAAAAGCAACAAAAATCAAACATTAAAAGTTGGTATTTTATGTCGTACGACAAATGGTTCTTAGGTAGACGTAGAATTAGTATGCCATCCTATACTAATCACAAAAGGATCAAATCTTTCCTATTCCCTTGGTTATTAATGCAGGATCCCAGTTATTATTAAGGTCATATTTGCTTAGTTTTATGGAATCAATTTTAGACATTATTTTCTCATTTCTTTTATTTTAGTTATGACATTTACTTCTATTACAATTTAAAAATATTCCAGTAGCTCTGAATTTCTTGATGCCTACATGGTTCAAATGTATTTGTTCAAAAATGAGAATTTAGTGCAACTTGCTATTCTTAGTTTCTCTAAGAATCTTGGACTTACTTAGTCAATACCGCTTCAATATACAGCATAGTTCTAAGTACAAAAAAAAAATGAGAGTTGTCAAATAACTAATACTGTCATCCAAAAACTTCTCTTTCCACATACTAACCAGTACGTAACACTACAAAGTAATGATTTCAGGTAGTAGAGTAGCCTGGATGAAAGAATTATTTCTAATTTTTGTAAATGAAATAACATCACAGAATTTTAATACATGTGGACCTTTAATTTTTTATAGTAGTAAAATTTGTTGTACTGATATACAAAATCACTATCCCATCACTCCCACCAAAGTGGCTATGACCACTGTCTCTACCTTCTACTCTGATCTTCTCCCTTCATTTCCATTCCTCCTGTTCTTTGTTCATTGGTTCTATAGTCAAATGTCAAGGGTTTGTCATTTTTCAGTGCTGCTTATATTCTTATTTTTTCTGTGCATACTCCAATGATGAGATATTGTCCCAGGTGTCCCCGTTTATTTTTTGTCACTATTTTCTTGGTGAACATGACATATTGATTTGTATGTGACTTGCATATGGCAGATTCGCCAAGCCCAGTCCTACAGGATATTGTTAATTGATGAGGTAGAAAATGGGTACTTTATTCAAAACAACTACTGCAATTATGTTATTTATAATTCTATTCTTTTGTTAGTTCATCATGTTTTCTAGTAAATTTGTAAAATTAAAATAATAATATTTTATCAAGGTAACTGTATTTTAATTCTATTTTATAAGGGCTTTGTTCAAACATCAAATACAGCTTATCTGGTAAAAGCAAACCTTGCAGTGGCAAGTCAAAGCAAAACAGGACATCAGGTATACTAAGTGAACTTAGAAATATATTTTAAAATATCCATGCTTTAGCTCATTTTCCCTGTAAGAAAACTAAACAAGCATTCTGACTACATGCTGATGATTTAATAATTTCTCATGTAATCATTTTCCTCATTAACTTGGCAATTTAACTTCAGGTGATGTCTTTGCATATGTTGACTATTTGTTCTTACAAACTCGGACACGCTGAGGCTTAAGAGATAGTATGAAAGTGTAGGGAGATGGTCCAGGGGTATAAGTCTAATCTTTGCAGGATGTTTGGCAGCCAAGACCAAGTGATCCCCAGAACATGGCTTGCGGTGGCCCTGAGACACCTAACTAGCCCCAGGGTAACCCAATTCTTGAGCTTTGCCTCAGAGCTTCTGCTCTGAATAAGACTCCGACGCAGTTTTCTAGAATGGATATAAATCATTACTTCACTTCTTCATTTTTATTTTGAGGGCGATGCTCAGTGCCTACTCCCAGAACTGTACTTAGAATATACTCCCAGTGGTACCCGGGGGAGACTTTATTTCTATTAGTGAATCACCATGAGTTACAGTTACAAACTTGTGAACTTTCATGTTTGCATTTTGTTTATATCCCTCCAGCAGTTCCCAGTCCCCTCCACCAATCTTCCCAGTATCACTCCCACCCTCCCACCCCATGCCCTCCACCCCAACTCTGTGGCAGGGCATTCCCCCTTGTTCTATCTCTCTCCTTTTGGGTGTTGTGGTTTGCAACAGAGGCACAGAGGCACTATGTGGCCATCATGTTTGGTCTATATTTTATTTTCAGAGTGCATCTCCCATCCCTGTGGGTCCTCAAACCACACTTTACCTGGTGTTCCCTTCTCTATGCGAGCTTCCCCTTCCTCCAGCTTGTGAGGCCAGCTTCCAAGCCTTGGAGCCAACCTCCTGGTACTTATCTCTACTATGCTTGGGTGTTAGTCTCTTATTCTGATATTTTATTTTATATTCCACAGATGAGTGCAATCTATGTCTGTCTCTCTCTTTCTGACTCATTTCACTTAGCATGATACTTTCCATGTTGATCCACTTATGTGCAAATTTCATGACTTCATCTTTTCTAGCAGCAGCATAGTATTCCATTTTGTAGATATACCAAAGTTTCTTTAACCAATCATCCGTTCTTGGGCACTGGGGTTTTTTCCAGATTCTGGCTATTGTAAACAGTGCTCTAATGAACATTCAAGTGCAAATGTCATTTTGACTGTACGTTTTTGCCTCTCTGGGATATATTCCCAGAAGTGGTATCACTGGGTCAAATGGGAGCTCAATTTCTAATTTTTTGAGAAGCGACCATACTGTTTTCCAAAAGGGCTGAACCAGTTAACATTCCCACCAGCAGTGTAGGAGGGTCCCTTTTCCCCCACATCCATACCAATAGCGGTTGCTTTTGTTCTTTTGGATGTGTGCCATTCTCTGTGGTGTGAGGTGGTATCTCATAGTTGTTTTGATCTGCATCTCTCTGATGATTAGTGATGAGGAGCATTTTTTCATGTACTTTTTTGCCATTCGTATTCCTTCCTTGAGAAAGTTTCTGTTCATTGCCATCCTCCATTTTTTGATGGGGTTGGGAGTTTTCTTCTTGTAGATTCCAACCAGTGCACTGTACAGATTCAATGTGATCCCTATAAGGATACCCATGAAAAACTTCAAAGAAATGGAGCAAACACTTCTGAAATTCATATGGAACAATAAAAGCCCATGCAATTCTTAGGAAAAAGACAATGGGAGGCATCACCCTCCCCAACCTCAAACTCTACTATAAAGCGATAATAATCAAAACAGCATGGTACTGGTTCAAAGGCAGATACGCAGACCAATGGAACAGGGTGGAATATCTCTACACACGACCCCAATTTTATAAACATCTAATCTCTGATAAGGGAGCAATAAATGTGAAATGGAGCAAAGAAAGCCTCTTCAACAAATGGTGCTAGCATAACTGGACAACCACTTGTAAAAAAATGGGTTTAGATCTAGACTTATCACCATGCAAAAAATTCAGATCAAAATGGATTAAAGACCTCAACATCAGACCAGAATCCATAAGGTACATTGAAGACAAGGTTGGCAAAACTCCAAGACATTGAAGCTATTGGTATATTCAAAGATGACATGCCACTGACCAACCAAGTGGAAACAGAGATAAACAAATTGGACTATATTAAACTAAGAAGCTTCTGCACTGCAAAAGATACAATGACCAAAGTACAAAGACTATCTACAGAACGGGAAAGAATATTCACCCAATACCCATCAGATTAGGGGCTGATATCAAGGATATACAAGGCACTGGTTGGAATCTACGGAAAGAAAAGTCGGCGGAGACTTTATCAAATGATAAAGATGAACACCGATTGGCTGTGTGCAAAGCAAACACCCTACTTGCCATAGTGTATCTCTTTGGATTTCAATTATTAGTGACAGCCTAACCTATTCCTTACAATGCTTTTAATATGTAAAAGATAACAACTGCAGATTGTCTAAAAGAACAGCATGTTAACATTTCATTTTATCTTTACTGTAACAATAATAATTCTGAGAACTCTCTGAAGAGTGTACCTTAGTGAAGATTGTGCCACATGTGGATCCCAATTATTATGAAAATATTTTTCTAGGGTGAGTCACACACTGAGAAAGTCAAGAAACATTTGGAAAGGCGTTGGAGTGGAGAGCACAAAGGCGACCAATTCCAAAGGGCGACTTTTCTTCACGTTGGTCGGAGCTTAGGGATTGTAAGGAAAATGGTCATATTTGTCAAATATGATTGTGGTCATATTTGGTCCGGTCTACAATTCTCCCCTGTAGTGTGCATCCCAACTTCAGGGTGGATTTCTTAGGGAGAGGTGGATAAAGTTCAGGGAGAGTCATCAAGATCCATTAAGGAATATTTCCTTCTCCTTAGCCGACTGGCTGTTGTGTCCTTACTTGCATTTTTTTGTGAAATTCTCAGGTTAGAGTTGCTAGTTGCTTATTCCATGTCAAAGCATCTAGGATATAGGATAACTAATGGGATATGTCATTTTTGCTAGCAGTTCTCCAATAATAAAAGGACTGAATATCCCCCAATAAAAAGAATAGTACTCAAAGTATGAGAGGAGGTATCAATCATCCATAATATGATTGTATCATATTCAAAGTATATGCTCTGAATATTACACTGACCAGTTCATTTCCAAAGGTATAAATGCAATTAGTCACACAATTATCTATTTCATACAGTTTACAGACCTGCTACTAATTTGACAAATTGACAATCCATACTTCTTCTTTTCTTTGGTTACTGACTTCTATATTACTTTGGGGCTCAAAAATAATCCATCATAGACAACTTACATGGTCTAACAGACAAAAACATTGGATTTCAGAAAGACAAAAATGTTCTTTGGTAAAATGGTCTTTGCTAAATAAATCAAAATAAATGTATTAAATGCTGTAAAGTATAATTTATCACTTTCATATAAAGTCACAATTTTACATTCAAAACATTTTGAAAAAACTTCTGAGGAGTAAAACATTAAATAAGCCACACACATACAAAGCAGACTCATTGCTAAAAATAAACAATAATTATAAAAGCCCGCATGTAAAACATTTATTTTGGAACATTGAGTAAAGAACTGTTACAGTCACTAATTTCTCTAACATTGATTGCCAATATAGAAAAAAAAGCATATGTACATGATTTTTATGAGATCCTTTTATTATTCTTGTACTCCAACTTTCTCTGTTATATTATTATTCACTGAGAAAGTTCAACTTGTAGAAAAACAACCCTTCTTTAAAAATTAACAAAAATTCTGAATAATTTTTAGAAGGTATCCAAAATTTTTAGAATGCTAAATCATCCAAAAAGAAAGAGAGGGGCTGGAGTGATAGCACAGCGGGTAGGGCGTTTGCCTTGCACGCGGCCAACCCGGGTTTGAATCCCAGCATCCCATATGGTCCCCTGAGCACCGCAAGGGGTGCTTCCTGAGTGCCCAGCCAGGAGTAACCCCTGTGCATCGCCAGGTGTGACCCAAAAAGCAAAAAATTAATAATAATAATAATAATAAAAAACAAAAAGAAAGAGAAAGGAAGTGGAAGTAGATAAATAAGTCAGACATGTAGTACATATTTTATGATCTCTTTTATGTAAATTAAAGCTCAGAAAAAATCAAATGATATTCATAAAATATGATATAGTATTTTCCTTTGGGGATAATCATGATTGAAAGAACACATTATTATATCTTCTGACTTAATTTTCATATATTTTATGCCAGAATTTATTGAAAAAAGTGTGGTCTAATCATTATGTTAAGATTGCTAGAGTAAATAACTCAAAGGGTTGAGCCAATGTTTTACATGAGGAGAACTGGGTTTGATCTCTAGCACCATATGGTTCCTCAAACACCCTCTGAGCAAACCCCAAGTAACACTTCTTATGATCCCCGAAAAATAATTGCTTTTAATAAAAATTAATATGCTGGTGTTACTACTAGTCAGTTATTACTAAATTGGGACACATTAACATTAAATAGTCCAAAATAACACACATAATTTTATCGTGGTAGTTTATTGAATATTTTTGTAGTCTGACAATAAAATGATGCATGCATTGCAGTCGAATATTGCACACGGGAAATTTTACTATACTGTTGTGAAGCATAATTTTATGTAACTTAAGCATCTGCCCATAGATTCTCTGCTGATATAATCAGTTTCATAATCTCACACACTGTTTCTCCTTAGCACCACCCATTTTAAAGTTGTTTGCTTCATCATTTTACCCAGTATCTAATCTTGAGGTCTATCTATTACATTTTAACTCCAGTTCTTTTAATGCCTTTGTTTGCTGTTTCAGTGTGGTATGAAGTTTCAATACTTAATCATTCCTGTGCTGTACAGTTCAGAGAGTGGACTCATAATTTCCAGGTGACAGCAATTAGTACTAGTCAAACATTATCAATTTATTGTATAAATGATCATATATGTAAAGGCTGTAAGATACATGGTAGGTCACCAGCAATGACTACCTACTGCATCTTCATGGAGAAGTTCTTTCAACTTCACAATGTAACCTCAGAAACTATATAAAATCAGCAGAGCTGACTTGTTTGCTCTATCACTGGCAGATGAACTGTATGGTTCACGAGATGAGTTTTACTATATCACTGTCTGGAAACTTCACCTCCAATTTTGCGCCCTTTGTGCCTACAGTTCTTTGTTGGGTTACAATACTATTAAAACTGCTGCACTCTAGACAAACCAACAAGGTGACTTTTAAGAACTTACTGACTATGCAAGTATGGTAACAATTCTAAGCTCAAACATCACTGTGTGATAAAACAAACGCATGACCATATGCTGCTAATAAATACTTTGCTTTTTTTGTTTAGATTTATTCAGCATGACAAACAGAATGTTAACATATGACATTTATAGGTCAGAATCGCAATTTTTGACTGAAAAATACAGGGTTGAATAAGTATGGTGTAAATAAGTAGGTTCCTTCTTGGGGACATCCCTGTATGGTTCTGGGGCAAAGGACAAATTCTTGCTATTCTTAGAGGTCACTCCTGGAGGTGCTAAGAGGAACATGGGTTCTAGGGATCACACCTGGACTTCTCACATACTAAATATGCATCCCAAGCCATTCTTGGATCTCTGTCCATGGATTTATCTCATGGGAATGCAAAGGTATATTTGTAAAAAATAAACATCTACTGTGCCTATCCAATGACTTCTTTCTGTTCTTCTCATGGTCAATCATATCCTAGTTTATGCAAGACTCATTTCATTTCAGCTGCCATGTGCCACACGTGGGGTTAGGAATGCTAGAAATTTTGGATCATTAAATATCCTAGTGTTTATGCCAAGTGTCAAAATGTTTATAACAGGAGTTTGACATATGTGTCATTGCAACAATAATTACAACTGTGCCAATATTACCTGTAGTGTATATTACTACAATATAAATTATAGTAAAGGTTTATGTGGGATATAACCTTTATGTTGGCATTTGTAAAAATTTTTATTATCAGATGGACAGGTGATCATTGTAGACAAAGCTGGCCTTGTGTTAGAGGGCATAGAGTTAATGAGTACATAATTTCTATAATTGTTAGTAATTATTGTGTAAGTCTCAATCCTGGGACTTGAATAGAACCAAAAGATAGCACAAATGATAAGGCTAATATTATTAATTAAATATCAGATATGAAGATATTTCTAGGGTTGATTATGGGATTTGAACCTTCTTCCATAGGCAATGGAAAGATATTTGAATGTTTAAGAATAAATTTATCTTAAAATCACACATTCATTTTAAAATATCCTCAGGTAAGATGGACTGGAATAATGAAATGGTAGATGACAAAACAGATTAACTCAAAAATAAGACACTCCAAAAAAAGCTGGATGGAAACTAAAAGTGATAGTTGTCATTTCTATCATAATCCTTGCTGAAATATGCCTATTGAACTTTATTATTATAGCAAAAAAAAGTTACTTGTGTTTATTGATGCTATCTCTTTTCAAAATACGGAAAAAATTTTCAGTTAAATTTTACTCACTTCATTCTGGTATTATTTAAAAACTTTTCTAATTTTGTAATCTTTCTTCTGGAGTATTTATGAACTAAAAACTATATGACTGTCCCTATGTTAAAGAATTAAGAGAACTGGTACTTATAAATTCATAATATATAAATGAAATATTTAACATATTTATATAATCTTTTCACAAAACAAAGGAAAACTATATTATGCCAAGACAGTGATAACTCAATTTGTTCTAAGTGACAATGAAAGTGGGCATATTATAAGCATTTAATTCTGCACACCTGGGTAAGTCCAACCTGGATTTGGAGAGTATCAAGTTCCCAGTTTTATTTCTATTCTTCAATTCAGTGTTCAGACTCTGCTGCATAAAGCCAAACAGAATACAAATATTTGAAAACATGTAATTGTCTTTCTAGTCAAGTACTTAAGGGAATAGAATCGTACAGATTAAGTGCTTTGTGTCTTGTGTCTTTGCTCAATATTTTCTTTATGAGACTGATTCATGATTTTTTGTGTGTACTTGTATAATATTTGGAGATTTTTTTGTGGGGGGGGGTGTGGAAACACATCATCTTCATTTAGGTCTTACTCCAGATTCCTCCATCAAGGCTTACTCCTAGAGGGACTTAAGGAACCGTCTGCAATGCTGGAAACCAAGATGAGGTGGGATACATTCAAGGCAAGTGCCTTAACCTTTGAACCATCTCTTTGGCCCATAAAGTACACAGTTTTATTTCTGCATTCTATTCTTTCATAATTAATGAGCTATCTTTTAATTTAGGACAATTTTTTTTTTTTGTGGACGTGAGGTGGGGTTGGGCCACATCCAGTGATCCTCAGGGCATCCTACTGCCTCTGTACTCAGAAATCACTCCTGGTGGGCTGCAGGACCTTTTGGGGTGTGGGGAATTGAACCCCATGCAAGCAAGGTAAGTGACCTATTTGTGGTACCAATACTCCAGCCCCTTAATTAGTGCTATGGCCCCCAAATTGAACCCAAGGACTGTGTCCAATGGAATGTTACTCAATAACAGAAAAGGAGAAACAGAGAAAGACATTATTTTCTTGTTGAACTACTCCATTCTTGAAAATCCACTTGTTGAGTAAAAAAGCTTTTGACCAATTGATTGAAAAACAACAACACTTTACAACAACACTAAATGCTGTCTAATTTATTTTGGGAAATCCCGCTAGCATTGAGCAGTAGTCCCAGGGTCAACTGTTTATGATACTAAGTTAAATAGGCCCGAAGATTGAGTACTAGTGTTGGTAATACTATGCTGCTCAGATCCAGTATACTGGTGCACAGCAGGACAACCCAGAGATTGGTACAACAGTGCTATACCTGCTAGTATGTTCGGGGCCACTTAAGGGTGTTAGGAATCCAACTTCAGACTTTGCATATGAAAGCATGTGTTCCTTACTGCTGAGCTACCTTCTTGGACCTAAAATGCAATAGGTTTATTAAATCGTAATTTATTAAATGTACTATCTTTGAACTACCGCAGTATTTCTCTATATTTTTAAGTATGCGATTAATTTTACAAAACAAATTAGAATTTTGTGAAAAGTGAGTCAATGAAATATGTCTAATAACTAGTAAAATTACGTGAAAATTCCCCCACCCCTCTCGGAGAGCCCGGCAAGCTATCCCTCCCACAAGGCAGAGCCTGGCAAGCTCCCCGTGGTGTATTCGATATACCAAAAACAGTTAACAACAAGTCTCACAATGGAGACGTTACTGGTACCTGCTTGAGCAAATCGATGAGCAACGGGATGACAGTGATACAGTGATATGTGATAATAATGCCCACCTAAAGGCTGACAAAATTGGGCAACTATCTTTAAGAGAGAGCACTACACATAAAGTACCAATAGGCCTAAAACTAGGCACTGCAAACTTCTTTTTAGTTGTTGTTGTTGGAGGTGGGGTGGCAAGTGGTTTTGGCCACACCAGTGGTCTCAGGGCTTACTCCTGGCTCTTTGTCTAGGTATCTCTCCTGGAGGTGCTGGGGCTTGAACCCATATGGCCATAGGCCAGGCAAACATCATCTTCACTGTTCTAATGCTCCATCCCTACACTCCAAGCGTCTTTTTCTTTGTTTGTTTTTTTGTTTTAAGTCCATGCCTGGCAATTCCGAGGGGTTACTCCAGGCTCTGTACTGAGGAATTACTCCTGGTGATGCCTGGGGGGATGGGGTGGCATATTGAAATGGAGTCAGTCAAACTCATGCCAGGGAAATGTCCTACAAGCTGTACTATTGCTTTGGACCTAATATTTTCAAATTTTATTTTTCTCTCTGCTTTGTGTTTTATGTTATTTTTTTTCACTTCTTGTTCACACCTGATAATTCTCAGGGGCTCACCCCCAGGCTCTACAGTCAGGAATTACTAGGCGATGCTCAGAAGGGTGACCATAAGTTACACTGAGGATTGTACCTGAGTTGGTCACATGCAAGGCAAGAGCCTTAGCTGCTGTGCTATCTCTCCAGCCTGCCAAACCTCTTAATTTGATCACATTGACTTGTTATTTGTCTTTCTCCTATAGATTGGTTCTTTATAAATTATTTTATATTCCATCACATGGGTTTATATGTGATAAAAATCAAACTGTCTCTTCCTGTCTGTGTATAATTTTCACATGTATACAGAAAGACTATTTTTACATGATTAAACTTGAAATATATTTTTCCATAACATGTTTGAAAACCTCTTCTATATTTTAAAACACACTGGACTAGTGAGTAACTACTGCAATTATTTTCTTTTCATCAATCATCATTTTAGTTTTATCATCTATAATTTAAAACTAGAACTTATCAGACTTTTGACAATGATTAATAGTATTTTCTTTTAATGTTAGCATACCTTCTGCTGCTATTTTAAAATGAATCTCAGAGGTAAACCTACTTAATTACTTGTGCCAGAATTTATGTGTCATTTTTTTCTAAAACAATTATTTTATTTTTTTTAGTAAAATGAAAGAGGAAAGAACTAGAACATACAAATTTGCTTAAAGTGCTGTATTAATTATGCTTGACTATTTCATCAATCAATGCTTGAAAATAATACATAAGATATATTTCTATTTTAAAACTTTTTAAGTTTCTATTTTCTAATATGCTCTAAAGCAGGTTTCCTGCATGGCTAGTAGTCACATAGACTAACATTCATGCTCATAAAAATGACTATATTATGATGTACTATGTTGCACTATGTTATCATTATAAGTGGTCAGACAGAGCACTCTGATTCTATAATATTGAACTTTAGAACTAATTTTTAATTGTTTTGTAACTGTATTACTATGTTGAGTGTTGCTTTTTAATGAAAATTATTTCTAGGTTTATAAATAAAATAGTTCATCAGAACATAGAAAAAGAAACAATTTATATATTATAAAAATATACCATGTACTAAATTTTATCTTAAATTGTATTTTGAACAGTCCATTAAAATACAAAGTAAAGCATTTTCTCATACACTAACAAAAAAAAAAGGCATAGATATGCAGTTCACTAATGAAATATATTTAAAAGTCAGCTGCCTCAAATGAGGAAAATTTTCAAGAATCATTACATTAAAATTTCATTCTATTAAAATTAAGGTTGAATCTTAACCTCTGATTGATATTTAACCATCAGTAATATGTTTCTTTTAATTATTAATTTGTCACATGTTTGTCGCTCCGGTCTTCACTCTTTCTTCATGATTTGAAGCAATCTGCATGAGAAAAACTAGATGAACTGCTGGAATAAATATTGACAAGATCCATCAGTGAGGGTTTTTTTCTTCAATAATTAATTTAGTCATATTTGGTCAAGAGGGGCTTTTATGCAGAAGCTAAAAATAAAAGGCTCTCCCAAATGCAGTGGCTTAATACAGCACAGTGTTTTTTTTTCTTTATGTCTCAAATATGAATTAAAATATTTTTATACCCTGGTCACTCTGTAATAGATCCACACAGAGTCTCCACCTTAAGGCATGCATCTTTATTGCTTTGGCCAAGATAATGGGAATATTGTGAATTATAAACTACCTTTTGGACTTTCCAGTAGGAATAGAAATATGTCACTTTTGGTTTTCTTACACTGATCAAAATGTGTGATCATGTCACAGGTATTCCTGTGTCACTTGCCCCCATCTCTCTGTCTGCACCAATCACTGAGTTTTATTTAGGTTGTGAAGCAGAACTCACCACCTCATTGAAGGTGAGAGAGCGAGGAGTATTTATCAAGTAGCTCTACTGCACAGGCTCTCCATTTCTGGGACTAAGTATTTTGTGAACTTTCTGTGCCTTGGATAAAAGGTTTATATATTCCCAAGATATATAAACCTTAAGCTATTTTCATTCACAAAACCAAACCAAAGTCCACTAATTCTGGATCTTCTATAGTAGTCATTCCATTTAGCTGAAACAAACAAACAAACAAACAAAAATTAAGAACATCTTTAACAAAAATAAAATATTCTCTTGATCAACAAAAACAAATGAATTAATTAGTAAATAAATAGACACATAACTTACTTGCCCTTGAACTTCCAAGTTTTCCATTTTGAAGACTTCCACAGGTCTTCCATACACTCAAAGGGCAGATGTTAATAGATATGAAGACTTTCAGGGAAGTTTTGAAAAGTTCTCTACCTTAAATGTGTAGAACATTTTATGACAATAGTCTGTTGTGGAGCCTCATGCATGAGTGAACATATTCCTGGACTGACACATTATCATAGAGGGAAATATATCTATATGCCTCTCGGAGAACCCAGCAAGCTACAGGGAGTATCCCATCCATACAGAAGAGCCTGGCAAGCTCCCCGTGGCATATTCAATATGCAAAAAACAGTAACAATAATAGGACTCATACCTCTGAACCTGAAAGAGCCTCCAATCGTTTGGAAAGACAAGTAAGGAGAGGCTGCTAAAATCTCATGGCTGGAACAAATGGAGATATTACTGGCACCCACTCCAGTAAATCGATGAACAGGATGACAGTGATACAGTGATACAGTCTAGATATTCTCTTCTGTAGAAATTTCCAGTTTAATATTCCCTACCCCCGCCATACTATTATCTGGAAAGTTCTTTCACCCATATTTTTAAGATACGAAGTTTTGTAACAAAAAGCGTTGTGAGTAATAAAATTGATGATACAGGGATACTCTTGGATACTTTGGATACTCCTGTCTTCTTGTTCAGAGATCATTACTGGAGACCCGAGGAACCACAGGAGGTGGCCTCGTGCAAAGCAAGTGCCTTATCTGCTGTACTATCTCTCTGGACCCAAACAAATTTTTAAGTCTGTTTCTTCTGCAGATAGGTGTGGATACCAAGTCTCAAAATGTTAAGGACTTCCTTCTTTCTGAATAGTTTGTCTTTTTCTTGACAGGGAAACCTTAACAAACTTCTGATATTCTTCTCCACTGAATTTCATTCAAATCAAGTTACATAACTCTACTTATAATTTATTTCAAAATTATCATATTTTCTGGAAACTTCTTTTGGATTAAGTTGGGTTTGTACTTTGTTAATTTGCCCTAGTTTAATCCATTCAGAGATCTTAAAGTGACTTTCACAACATAAAATATTACAAAAGTTTATCTTTTACTGTTTGGGATTCAGAAAGTTATCCATTCTTAGCTTACAACTTGCTGTAATTGTGTAGCTCTCTTATCCTTTATAATACTTTCTTGATTTATTTTTTTCTCTCTTTAATGCCTTGAGTTGGACAGTGAATACTAATAAGCCCATGCAAATAATTTTATTTTCTAAAAATTATCAAAGAAGTCAAAATCATTTTGTACATAAATAGAGACTTATTTTACCAAATATTTTTGGTTCTTGCAGGGTAATTATTATTATCCACTCACATTTGATAACACATGCAGATTCACCAGTAAATTAATAGCCTAGAGCAGCATCACTAATACTTTGATGATTGTTTTCCCTACCTTCCTTCCTTCCTTCCTCCCTTCCTTCCTTCCTCCCTCCCTTCCTTCCTTCCTTCCTTCCTTCCTTCCTTCCTTCCTTCCTTCCTTCCTTCCTTCCTTCCTTCCTTCCTTCCTTCCTTCCTGCCTTCCTTCCTCCCTCCTTCCCTTATTTTTTCAAAATATTTTATTGATATTATTATTTATATTGATATTGATAATATATTTTTATAAATGTTTCAGATATTTATAAAATATTTGAAAGAAATTTATATAGAGAGCAGGAGATAAGCAAAGAGAGATTCATGTTCAAGAGAAAACAAAGACTTCCCCAGAGTTGGGTAAATCCCCTTTTCAATTCTTATGAAAACACCTTACTCTTGGTACTTACATCTAAATGACTCCCGCTTGATAAAGATTATGAATTAGTGTCAAATAACTCCAGATAATAATGACTTCACAAATTAAAATGTATTTTAATTCCTACTGTTCATGAAGGAGTTATATCCTTATCATGCCTATTCAGCTCAATCTCTTACCTAAATGGTACAATTGTAAATGTAGAGAAAATGATTTCAGACCAAGTCTCTCTCTGGCTTCCTAAGCTCCTATCTGGGCCTTCTACTCATCACTCCTTAGTTTAAGAAGGTCACTAAGTTATGCTTAATTTAAAAGTGGTATGAAAATTTTATTGATTATTGTATCACATATAAAGGGGAAAGTGATCCAGAAAATTTTGTTGAATTGATAAGCTAATGTTCATATTATTATAATCTTTGTATGTTTTATATTTGTGGGTAAAATAAATACAGATAAATTTTGTACATATAGGTGACTTTTTTACCTTAAGGAATCAACAAAAGGGAGCTTTCTCCCAAAGTATTCCTCCCAAAGAATTTCTCCCAAAGAACTCCCAAAGAATTTCTTCCAAAGTAACAAAAACTGTTTTTTAAATTCAGTGCCATAAATCAAACAGGATCTCTCATAATATATGTATATATGTACCGGTACATATATATCACATATACGCATATAAATGTTTTCACTCTATCTTATTATTATTATAATTCCTAGAATAACCACCAAAATCAAAGCATTGTTATATATTATTATTATTCCTATTCTACAAATATTCAAATATCTGCTTGAAATGAAAATTTAAAAATAGAAACTGAAAAATTGGAGGAAATAGAAACTGAAAAATTGGAGGATAACTTTTTTGCGTGTTTTACATTCAGAACTTTTGAGACAATTCCTTTCATACATTTATAAAATGTGTTTTATCACAATAATCAAGGATGGGCATTATACAATTATAGGACTTTAGTATGCTGTGAAAGGTATTCTGACTGCCTTCATAGGTCTTTCGTGCTACCACTTTAGATTACATAGACCCATTTCAGACTTCAGATTTCAGATATATGATCACTATCACTCTCACTGTCATTCCGTTGCTCAGAGATTTGCTCGAGCGGGCACCAGTAACATCCCCATTGTGAGACTTGTTGTTACTGTTTTGGGCATATTGATTACGCCACAAATAACTTGCCAGACTCTTCCATGAGGGAGAGACACTCTTGGTAACTTGCTGGGCTCACAGAGGGGGTGGAGGAATCGAACCCAGGTCAGCCACTTGCAAGGCAAATGCCCTACCTGCTGTGCTATCTCTCCAGTCCCAGATATATGATATAGAATTTAAATGTTAGTTGTGATCATTTGATTTGACATCAATAGCAAACAAATTTACTGTGTTTAACTAGGATTTTAAGCTGCAGTGTGTAGGATAACATAATCTCAGGTATCACTCTGTCACTGTTATCCTGTAGTTCGTCGATTTACTTGAGTGGGCACCAGTAATGTCTCTATTACACTCAGCCCTGAGATTTTAGCAGACTCTCCTTACTCATCTTTCCCAATGATTGGAGGCTCTTTCAGAGTCAGGTGAAGGAGACCTCTATCGTTACTGTAGGTAGCCTCAGGTAGTTTAGGTTTATTGGGTTACTTCCATCACAGTTCTCCTCTGTGTTTATTTGTAACTTCTTTCTTTGTGTTCTGGTAAATATTTGTTTTTCTCTTCTCCTTGAGTTCTTTGCATAGTTTATTCAGAGCCATGTCCAATTGTATGGACACAGGAAGACTGTAGCAAATGCTATGCTTTGAAACCTGGGAGTCATTTGACCCTACGTGATATTTTCCTTCTGGGCATCTGTTCTCTTAACCTAAACCACAGCTGCCCTTACTTCCTAGCACCCCCAAAAGCAGGGTCCTGACAAGGGATGGGACGGACCCAGGGCAAGTGCTGAGTTATGTGCTACCCTGTCATTGAGATGGGTAGTTAAGCATTAAGTAAAGTGCCTAATGCTTAACTATAAGTTAAGAGCTTAGTCACGGACAAATGCTGTCATGATAAAAAAAATAATAATAATTAGATTCTGACCCTGCTAGGGTTAGGAATGATTAATCTGGCCTGCGTGCTGTAATCTGAATCTGTGGCATGATGTTGCCAGGAAAGTTGCCCTGCAAGCCTCAATGTATCTCTTACTATGTCCATACAAAAATAACTAGTACTGAGATGTTGATGGAGTTTTTGGACTGAGGAAAGGCGAAAAACACCGTTAGAGGTATTTTGCCTGCTGGCAGTCAGGAAGGGCTTTGGAATGCTTTTCCTTTGTTTCCTTTGAACCTGGTGGGCCCTTAGGAATGGTTTTCTTATGTTGATTTTGCTACCAGACTGGGTGTGGTCCAGAGGGCAAGGTGGAGAGAGACAAGTAGGAGGAGAGACTTGTCAAGAGACTTGTCAAGAGACAAGTAGGAGGAGCAGAATCCAGAGTGAGAATCCTAAGAGCAGGGATGGAGGAATGAGGAGCTAGGAAGGGAGAGTGCTGAGGGAGAGAGAGGAGACAGGAGAAATGGGGAGCTCAGAGAGACTGGAACAGGCACGTGGAGAGAATGGAATAAACAGCAACTGATCAATTAATCAGCTTGGTCCTTGTTTCCTCCTCTATCTGCCCCATGGCCCGGGGTACTCTGGCTGGGTGTGTGGACAGGACTGATCCCCGAACCCGGGGGCGGCCAACAGGGAGAGCTGCCAGGGCTCTTCCCCCATTTGCCCCCTGCCAGATGTTTTTTTACAGCAGTGAGAAATGCTTTTTATTTTATCGAAAATCAGTTTTCAAGCCAGAGAGATAGTTCAACAGTCTGAGTAGCTGTTTTGCACATCAGACACCAGGGTT
This sequence comes from Sorex araneus, assembly GCF_027595985.1. Taxonomy (NCBI): domain Eukaryota; kingdom Metazoa; phylum Chordata; class Mammalia; order Eulipotyphla; family Soricidae; genus Sorex; species Sorex araneus. Next base: position 167,921,742 of record NC_073305.1, read on the forward strand.
CAATAACTAGCATCAAGATGTCCCCTGAGCAGTACTAGATTGATCTCAAAACCCCACCAAAGTGTCCCAAACCCAAACCTACCCTCCCACACACAAAGTCAGGTTTTTGTTTTGTTTGTTTTGTGTTGGGGCCACACTTAGCTGTGCTCAAGATTTCCTCCTGAATCTTCCCTTGGAGTTCACTCCTAGTGCCATTTGGGGGACCATATGAAGTGCCAGGTTGAATGGTTGTTGACCATGTGCAAGATAAGTGTCCCGCCCTCTGTACTATGTCTCTGGTCCACCACAACTGATTCCTAAGAGTTAAAGAAAAATTAGGACCGGAGAGATAGAACAAGGCTTAGGAGCTTGTCTTGCTTGCTGCTGACCTGCCTTGGATCCCTGAGCACAGTCATGGGAGTAAACCTTGAGCTCTGCTAGCTGAGCTGTGAACCAAAATCCAAACAATAACAGACACAACTTTAAAAAAGAGAGAACAAAATCAAAATCGTCTATTAAATGTAAATCAGTATGTTTGTGACTACGATACAGGAAGTAAAAACAGGTAGATATAATTCTTAATAAGGATTAAATGCAATATCAAATATTAGACATTATGTCAGATTAATAGGTTGCAGAAAAAATAGCACAAACCTCTGAATGACACTGAATCAGGTTTTTGTCTTTGAGGTAAAGGAGTTGAAGAAATTTTTGTAAGTAGCATATACAAGTCTTTTTCCATATTTATAAATCCGTAAGTAAAATTTTGACATTTTATAAATATTTATGGGTATGTTTTTAAGTGAAATAGTCTAACTTATATCGCAATTTGAATAATTCTTGGAAAAAAATCAAAAGACAAACAAAGCTCAGTTCCTGACGCTCTTGTCTCCAAGCACACACAAATTATATTTCAGAACTATTCTAATATAAATGTGTCACTAGACTGAGAATATTAAGTATATCATCTTACCCTTTGAGTAAATCAGAGATTTCTTGAAAAGAGGGAATCAACTGAGAGGCTTTTTGTTTGGAACATAGGAAACACTCGATAAATGTTCATCAAATCAACGTGCTCTCATTTGAAGTGATAGATATTGGAATCGATCAGATTTTAATCAACCCAGAACGTTTCTCACTTACTGAATCACATCTTCACACTGTGTTAATCATAGAAAGAAACTTGCTCGCACATTTTAGAGTTAATTTACTGCATGCACAACACACCTGTATTGCTTACATTTCAAGGAAAGTAAGAGGTAGATGTAATTTTGGGATAGTTTTGTGAAGCTTGGTGAAGCTTGGTGAGGTATGGGTTGGTTTGGGGGCCACATCTAGTGATGCTCAAGGGCTACTGCTGAGAGTCTACTCTTGGCAGTGCTTCAGGGACAATTCGGAGTGATTGGCTTCTAACCTGGAAGCCCCAACCCACTGCACTATCTAGCTGGCCTATCAGAGACTGTTTCTTGGCTCTATCTACTCAGTTCCAATTGTGTCCTGATAAATCTAGCTGCATCAATGCTACTGAAAAGTTTTTCAAAGACATAGCTTGTGGTCATTTAAATACTCCTATTATTTTCATTTCTTACATTACTTTTGGTTTATCAATATTTTTAATTATAATTCATTCAATTTGTTTCTTTTATAATAGCTTAATGCCATAATTTATTTACATACTTTGAAACTTATGTCATTAATTCACTGAATTACTATTCTAGTAATATGTACATTCAGAAATAATTTTCTACATACCCAGTTAGGATATAAAACAAGGCATTTTAAAGAAGAGAAGTCAAACTGTAAGTAGGATATTTTGTAACATTAGATCTCTGAGAATTATGAGAAGCGTGATAGAAATAAACCCAATTATGTATATTTAAGGTGTAACAAGGAAAGTGAACTGGAGATATTATAGAACTCAAAGAAAATGAATAGTGAATAATAAAATTGACTACAATGAGATAACAAAGTGTTGTTTCTTATTTTGTGTTTTAGGAGATGATGGGTGAGGAGAAAAGTTCAACAATATTAATATTACACATATAAGAATCAAGAAGCACAAATATCCTGTTTCACAAACCAAATACTTTGACTATGGGATAAAATACCCTGACAGTATTGCAAAGATTGGTGTATGAACCAGATTAAAAAAATTTAGTTACTTAGGAAAATTCAAGTTACACCATATTTTTAAAATTCGACAGATAGATGCAGTTGGAGGAGCTCATATCATATGTCAAATTATTTAATGTCTAAATTAAGTTCACAAAATTTTAATAAATTGTGTTCTATCCCGTCTTTACAAATACACTTGCATTATGGTAAAATGCGTAAAATGTTTTAAAATCACCTAAACTTTACACATTATCAAAGATAATAGACAATGATGATTCCATGCATGGGTATTTGTTCTGTTGATAGAATATATTTAAATTGATTCCTGCGTCCCTCTCGGAGAGCCCGGCAAGCTACCAAGAGTATCCCGCCAGCACGGCAGAGCCTGGCAAGCTACCCATGGCTTATTCAATATGCCAAAAACAGTAACAACAAGTCTCACAATGGAGGTGTTACCGGTGCCCACTCGAGCAAATCATTGAGCAGCAAGATTTGCAGAGGGACAGTGACAGTGACAGTGACAAAAAATAAGAGATACTAATTACTCCTTATAGTTACACATTTATTTCACAAAATTTATCTAATTCCAGCAAAACCATTACTTAGGATTTTCTTATAATGATGGTATTTTAAAATGATATTTATTGTCAAATATGTAAAATAAGAATATGCTATAGGCTAAATTTTGTCTACCACAATTCATAGTTGAAGACATAATCATCCAAAGTCCCAATGAGTATAACTGGGAATAATGGCTTTTCAGCAGGCAATTGAGGTTTAATGAAATCATAAAAGTGAGGTTCTAATCCAACAAGATTGGTATTTTATAAAAGTAAAATTTTCTTTCCCCTCTCTTTCTTTCCAGTTTTCACTCTCTGCCTCTCTCTGTCTATCCCTCTCCTGCTTTCTCTTTTCCCTACTTATTCCTCATTAACACGCCAGCAAATAAACAGCTTGTGAGCACATGCCTAGAAGGTTACTATCTGCAAGTAAAAGAATTTTTGTCATAAACCTCCAGAACTAAATAAACACAAAATGAATTTCTGGTACAGATATTATCATTCTATAGCATTTTGTTATAACTAACTAAACAGACCAATTCAGAATATTTTCAGAAATACAATCTGTGACAAAATTTAAGACACAGTTTACATCTTTAAAACAATTAAATATTCAAATTTTCCATTAATATTAAATAAAAAGAAAAAGAAATAAAAATATAAGTACTATTAACATTTTTAATTTAAAACATTTTAGCTAAGCAGCATAAAAATATTTGTAAAAAAAATAACATTTCTAATGGACAATTGTCATCTAATTTATTGTAAAAAGAATCTGAACTTGCTATACAGGTTTTTCATCCAGATCGATATTACAACAAAATATGCAGTGTTTTCAATAGAAGACAATACTGTAAACAAATTCTTATCTTTAAGTTATTTGAGATATTTTACTAATTTACAGATGACTGACTAATTTGTGACTACCCTCACTGCCAAGATCGGAATGAGTACAGAAAGAGGAAAATTGTGTTCAGCTCTAAGATTTATCATATTTTTGCTCAGTAAAAGATTTGGAAGTTAATCTTTTTTTTTTTTCTTTTTGAGTCACACCCAGTGATGCTCAGGGGTTACTCCTGGCTCTGCACTCATGAATTACTCCTGGTGGTGTTGTGGGAACCATATGGGAAGCAAGGGATCGAACCCGGGTCTGTAATGTGCAAGGCAAATGTTCTACCCTCTGTAATATTGCTCTGGGCCCCTAATCTTTTTTTTTCTTACCTAAGCATTTCTGCTCTTCAAAATCTCTTGCGCTTCAGAACAGCATCCATATTCTATATAATTAGAAAGAATATCAAAAGACTCCTTTGTATTTAGCTTAAGTGATCTTTTTATTTTATTTTTACCATGTAGGACAAGAAATGTTAAAAAGCCATTCTCTGGAGCCTGATTCAGATGCCCCAGAAAATAAATAGTTTGAGTCAAAATACAGAATCTACTCTGGGAGGTCACTGCTTCAGATACGGCTCATTATGATTATTTTATTATTGCTTGTGCTAAGGAGTGTTACCTTGTGAGGTACTTGTTCTTCAGCAGCATTTTTGATGTGTAAATCTATGGGGAGTGTGATTTTTCTTGGATTCTCAAACATGACAGACCTACACATATAATTATCCATGGGGCCAAGCAACAGCACAGGTACAAGGGTGCTTGCCTTGCACGTAGCTGACCTGGGTTCAATCCCCAGCATCATATACGGTCCCCAAAGCCGGTCAGAAGTATTCCCTGAGTGCAAGCCAGAAGTAAGACCTGAGCTCTATGGGATGTAATCCACAAGCAAACAAACAAACAAGAATGTATAAGTGCCCACTGAATTTAATGGGTGTTTTCAAACTAAGGAAGAATGATGATAACAGGAACTCTGAGTACATTCTGCTGCTCAAATTGAGGAAGATATAAGATCAGGGAGAGACATAGAACCTCCAATAGAAGTGTGAAGATAAAGGAAGAAGGTGGTTGGCACAAATATTCAAAAATTCATACACTATTTTAATTTTCTTTTGATTACTGTCCTTGTCATCCCTGTTAAATAATTAAAGGAATTTTAATTTATTTTACAAATATTGTATCACTTTTCACTTCTAAGCAATATTATATGCTAGTTTCAGTACAATATATCATTTGATTTCTGGTTCTTTTTTTTCTTTTTTTTTTCTTTTCTTTGGGTCACACCCAGCAATGCTCAGGGGTTACTCCTGGCTCCATACTCAGGAATTACTACTGTGGTGCTTGGGGAACTATATGTGATGCCGGGGATTGAACCCGGGTGGGCTGGGTGCAAGGTAAGTGCTCTACCTGCTGTACTATCACTGTGGCCCTCATGTGATTTCTAAAATGATGCTAGCATTACATTGTTGAGTACTATTTTTTTCTACCAAATTAGTGTTTTGGTAATGATGATGAATATTTGTTTGTGTAATCGTTGCTACTATTGTTGTAGCTATTCATTCTAATATCTAGACTTCGCTTATACAATAATCTTTCCTAAAACAATGACATATTTATTGTTACCTTATCTGATGTGCAAGTGATATAAGGAGAATATGACTCTATTTCAAATGAAAGGAGACATTTCTATCTAAAATTAGAAATTTTAAGTGATAACCGATCAGATATTAATGATGAATCTTCCTCCAGCACTGTATCACTGTCATCCAGTTGTTCATCGATTTGCTCAAGCGGGCACCAGAAACATCTCCATTGTGAGACTTCTTGTTACTGTTTTTGGCATATCGGATATGCCACAGGTAGCTTGCCAGGCTCTGCGGTGCGGGAGAGATACTCTCGGTAGCTTGGCGGGCTCTATGAGAGAGATGGAGGAATCGAATCCAGGTCACCTGCGTGCAAGGCAACCTCCCTACCTGCTGTACTATCCCTCTATCTCTATTGGAAATCAGAAACCATTCATTAATGGTTTCTTAATGAATGCTTGCCAATAAATAAGGTTGGCAGGTCTACCCTGAGAATATGAGAAGTTGAGTCTGATCATTAATTGTATCATGCAATTAATCTGCACATCTGGGTTTCCAGATACAAGATAATAAATTTCCATATTTTATGCTGATTTTATTTTATTTGCATGGAAAGACAGTTAGGCTGCTAAGCATATGAAAGACGTATTGACCTATTCTAAAGCAGGAGAGATGTCAATTAATAGAATATTTAAGTAGTTTGGGACAAGGAAAAATGCAAATTCTATTTAGAGTTGTATGCAATATTTTGGAAATGTCCAAAACCTGAAAAGCACTGACTTAAAAATTTAAAGAAATCAGGACTAAAATTTAATATTTTTCTTTGTATTAACAGAGTTATTTTACAAAAATCTCATTTCTTTATTATTTATTCAATTTAATAAGATAATTTTGTTATGTGCGTGAGAAAAATCACTTGTATCACTTGTCATACCATTGATCTTCGGTTTGCTTGAGTGGGGGCCAGTAATGTCTCCATTTGTCCCTGTCGCGTGCTAGCGTATCCCAATGGTTTTTGAACACTACAGGAACACAAAGAGCCTCAAACTGTCCATTCACAGATTTGACGAAGAAGTCTAAATCATCTCGTAGGTGGGTGGTCACGTGTATTTTGATATCCTATGGAATCCAGTGGGTAACAGCTCTAGTCTAGCGGTCATCGTTTCAGTGAAACGTGATAGTCCAAGCATAGCTCTTTAGATTCCTCTTTGGGATACCTGAATAGCGTTCTTGTCCTGTTTTCATAGGGCCCAGATCTCTGAGGTGTATGTTAGTGCAGGAAGAATGGTGGAGTCGAAAAGATATGCCAGAACCAGAGGTTCTTCGTCCTCTTAACCACTTCTTTGACATTCTTGAAGGCACTCCACTCTGCTCTCTTCCTCCTGCGCAGTTCTGGTGCCAAGTCATTCCTCATGTTGAGTTCTTGACCCAGGTACACATAGCTGCTGCATTCGAAGATGTTCGTTCCGTGTCTTGGTGAGATTCAGCTGTAGTCTGACCTTTCCACACTCACGGTCGAAGTCTGCCAGCATTTGTATCTCTTGGCTAGTGTTCGGTGTTATTAGAAAGATTTTATCGGCAGTGTAGCTACTGACCATCTATCTTCATTCCCATTCCTTCCTATTCAGTCATCCCATGACTTTCTCGAGGGTGGCACTGAAGAGTTTCGGTGAAATGGTATCACCCTGCTGAACCCCTCTCTTTACATCAATGATCACTTCTTTTTAGAATGGTGAGTTCCTGGTGGTGAATCTGTAATACAACTCATGAAGGATCTTCATGTACTGAGTTTGAACACCCTGCTTGGCTAGGGTTTAGATGACCACTTCAGTCTAAATAGTATCAAAGGCCTTCCTTAAATTGATGGACATTAGAAGAGTAGCATCTTGAACTCTTGCAAAACTTCAATGAGCTTGGTCACTATGTGGATATGGTCGATTGTACTGAATCCTTTTAAGAGCCCGGCTTGCTTGCATGGTTGTCCTTCATCTACTGTTCTGCCTATTCTATTTAGGATGACTCAAGTGAACAACTTGGAGATGACGGACAATAGGCAGATTGGGCGATAGTTGCCGATGTCATGGATGTCTCCCTTCTTGTACAACAGAACGATCCTGCTGGTTTTCCATTGGGACAGAACCTTGTATTCAGACAGGTAGATTGTGAAGGGCCGAACCAGTATATTGATGAGATTCTTCAGGTGTTCGAGTCTGATCTTGTCTGGACCGAGTGCTGTATGCGTCTTTACCAATGAAATGATGTGTTGGATAATTCCTACAGAATTTGTTATATGGGTAGGTGGATGTGGCTGTCAAAAAGATCCCAGTAGAAGTCATGAATAATCCTCTCTGTTGCCCTTCTGCAAGATGTGATAGAGACATCAGGACATTGGAGGGCAGTCATATTAGTCTTGTAGTTAGTGCATAGATGACGAAGATAGAAACTGCCGGCGGTGAGCCACATCTATTCAAGCATAATCGTCCAATTCAGGTTGTTAGTCATTCGAATGTATCAATGTTCATGGCCAAGTTTGTGTTGACAAGGACCCCAACACCACCAACGCCTCTATTGTCGAATATCCTGAGGAAGATTTCTTCTCCAGTGTCGAAAATGGTGTAATGTGATTGATGCCTTTTCGTCTTGGTCAGACCAATGATGTCTTACTTGATTTTCTGCTCTTGCACCATCAGGTCCTCGATAGATGTTTCTGATGCCAGCGTATGTGCATTGAAAGTACAGACGATCATTTTAGTCCTTCTTCATTTTGGCAGTCTAGTTCATCCCTGAGATTTTAGTTTAATTCATAAACATAAATGAGTTTAATTCATAAATTAGATAAAATTGGTAGTACTTTTCCCTAAGAATTTAAAATATCTCTTAATAACACTATAATGTTATTCAAATTTTTATTTGAAGGAAAAAAATCATTTTTGTTAAGTACAATACCTCCAATGCCTAAATCTTTTTTGTATTGTATTTACTTTTATTATCTTTGCGTTGGTAGACTGGTTATTATATACTAATTAAAATGTATATTGCAACAGACTCAATCCCTACAAAATTGTAAACTATCAACTGACTTACAAATTATTTTTTACATTGACTTCAAAAATGTTACTAACTTCAACAAATTCAAATTATATTCTTTTGTACTATGAACCATAAATACCTGTGGACAATTTAACAGTCAAATTACTTTTATTCAACATTTGAAAAATTCCCAAAAGTGTTAATACAAGATTTTTCTGTAATATGTATGTATGTACAAATATATGTGCATACATACATATATATGTGACATATAATTCCTGCTAAAATCTCAGGGCTGAGTGTAATAGAGACATTACTGGTGCCCACTCGAGCAAATCAATGAACAATGGGATGACAGTGATACAGTGTGATGCAGTGAATTCCTGCATTATCACTTTTTGTGATTTTCAACATACATATATAGTTTAAATGCAAATAAAGCTACCTTACGAACTAATAAGAAGTTGTTTAACTTTTATTTTAAATCTGCATAATACTATAAGAAAAGTTAAGTTTAAATATAGAGTATGCACTACTTCAGCTAAAATTAAACACATTTTCTGTTGTTCAATTAGAAAATGTAATTAACACCTGCCTAATTATAAGTTACATTGTCTATTTTATTTTTAGATTTCCATAACAGAGCATTCCCACAAAGAATTCTACCTACTGAAGATTAGAAGTATTTTGATAAATCTGTTAAAAATTGCTTGAAATTTGACCTAAAAATATTCCATTTTGCTATGAATAAATTAATGAATTAAATGTACAGCCTTATATTAAAGTCTAAACATTAAACTTTGTTCTAAAAATAATTATTACCTCCTTTGAACCTCTTAGCTTTATAAAAATTATTTCTACAGAATAGATTCAGTAACACTTAGGTTCATTGTTTTTATAATGAAAGAATGAGGAATAGCTTTTAATACCCTCATTGACTATACTTTCATCAAATGCCACTTGCACCTGTATTCTAGAGGGAATGTGAATTATTTATGCATACTTGTCTCTCAGGGTTATATCAAAATTCTTAAATAAATTAATATTTTAGTCTAATTTTAATTTAAATGCAATAAAGTCAGAAAATGGAAATAGCATGAGATTAGGAAGGCGATGAAAGTAATTGTCATTTGCACACTATGAATCAGTCTAGTAAAAATTAGTACAATTGTAGGATGCTTCTTATTTTTAAATTAATTCTTATATATTTCACTATTTCACTATTTAATATATTTGCGTGTCATCCTTGTGCAGGGTCCATGCAATAGCACAGCAGGTAAGGCGTTTTCCTTGCATACGGTCTACCTGGGTTTGATTCCTCCGTCCCTCTCGGAGAGACTGGCAAGCTACCGAGAGTATCCCACCTGCATGGCAAAACCTGGCAAGCTACCCGTGGCGTATTCGATATGCCAAAAATAGAAACAACAAGTTTCACAATGGAGATGTTACTGCTGCCCACTCTAGCAAATCCACGAGCAACAGGATGACAGTGACAGTGACAGTGATTTAATATATTACATGCAATGTTGTATTTTGGGCATTGTTCTATCATGAATGTGTTAATAAACAGTAAAATGATATGACAAATATGCATAATTCTCTCAGGATATTTAGTGATACATGTGTCCATAAGTTAATAAAAGTCTAAATAATTGGGAGATTTGCAAGTACTTTCAGTTCTACAAAGGAGAGTTATGATATCTTTATGATCTTATTGTAAAGTCTATGTCACTTGGAAGGAAGGTTAGAAAAACATTCTGAGAAATTTAATTATTTTTAAAAATTTTATGTATTCCTTATAATATATCAGAAAAAAACTTTTCTGGTATTTAACACAAATTACCTTATATAATCTTCACAACACCAATGTTATGAAATTATTTTGTATTCTTTTTATCTATAAAAAAATTAAAGATCAGAGAGAGAAAAAAAACTAACTACCTGAAGTTTACTCAACAAGTAAGTTACAGAACCAGATGTAAGATCTATGCAGTCTTGTACGAGAGATTGCATTTTACCCCATAACACACGGTCCCCTACTGAGAAACATACTATAATGTCAAGAGGAGGAGTTTATTAGGCAAGCCTCATCAGGTTTATTAAGCAATAGTCATCAAGGGAACAGTAAAGATAGTTCAGGAGGGAAGAATAATTGTTACAATTTTAGTTCAAATATGCAGCAACCTCATGAATTAGGAAAGGTAAAATGCAAAGAAAAAAGATAAAAATGTATAACTAGTCAATGAATGTAGTTTATGAAAACAATCAGGAGTTCTCATAAAACATCTTCATAGAAATTCACATAAAGTCAATTAACAAAATGAAGATGAATTATCTCATAGAAAGAACTGTAGCTGGGCCAGGAGCTATAGTACAGCTGGTAGTGTATTTGCAATGCAGGTGGATGATCTGGGTTCGATACACCGCATCCCATATGGTCTCCTGAGAACTGCAGAAGTAATTTCCTGTGCAAGTTTGGAGTGACCCCTGAGCATTGCTACCTGTGACTCCCACCAACCTAAGCACACACACCAAAAGAAAATCAGAATAAAAACAAATCAAATCAGAAATAACTATAGCCATGACAGAACATGACCCATCTTCTATTACTAACATTAACACTTAAAATTAAAGGATCTTAAATAGGACATTTGTTTTCAAACTTCATTTTATTTAACTCTGTAGTAGAAATTGAGCCTTGTACATATTTCTAAAATGAAATTTGATTTGATGTTGACTTATATTCACCTATAGTTCCTGTTTTATAAAATTTTATTGTTAAGTCACTGCTAAATCTTTATGCTAAATTATGTTTAATTTATCTATTTATGTATCTTAAATAGTCTAATTAAAATATATTTATAAAGATCTGCTAAAGATCATTGACTTATGGACAATTCTGGAGCTTATTTTCTAAATAAAAATTTAGCAATAGATCACATTATGATAAATGCAAGTTAAGAAAATAAATTATTTTAAAGCTTAGAGAAGTAATTATTAAATTGGTAACAAAAATGTGAGTGGAAACCAAAGAATTGGTTCTAAAAATATATCAATATGAAATCTGCCCAATATGTGAATATACAATTATTCTGAAAATGAATATGCTTTTATGTATTCTGATGAATATATGCCTAGATTGATAGCACAGCGGTAGGGCATTCGCCTTTCACACGGTCGACCCAAGTTCGATTCCTCTGCCCTTCTCAGAATGCCCGGCAAGCTACCAAGAGTATCAAGCCCTAGAGGCAGAGCGTGGCAAGCTACTCGTGCGTATTGGACATGCCAAAAACTGTAACAATAAGTCTCTCAATGAGAGACGTTACTGGTGCCCGCTCGAACAAATCGATGGGCAACGGGATGACAGTGATATGGGGTTTGGATAAATCTCATAGAATAAATAATCTGCATAAGTACTTATCAGTTTAACACTCAAAATTTCAGGAAGTCTAACATTTTCAATATTTTTCAGAAGTTATACATTGTTTCTAGTAACCACTAATAATAAAAACATTTTAAACATTTTCTTTGTTTCTCAAGTTTTCCTTTCAATAATTTTGAAACATCTTGTCTTTCATTAATAAGTTCATCCTTCATGTTTCTTTTTAAATATTAGCCCCAAAGTATTCCTCATGGGTTGCTATATTTGACTACAAATTTGATCATATTGCCAACATTGAAGGTTTCCCTAAAGTATATTTAACATTTTGGAAGTGTTGGTTTAATGGAGTAATCCGTGTTTTGAGAATCAAGAAAAGGTTCATGTTATCAGTGACATGAACTGACAATGCATGTTTTGTTGATTCTTACTGTCTAGGTAAGTGCCTATACAAAACATGGAAAATTAATTTTTTAAGTAAATGAGCATTTGGAGTCATGATTAGCCTTGATAATGAGGAAGAATTCATCTCTGTATAATCTTCCATTTCATATGAAATGCTTTATAATTGTTTACTTATATTCATGTGTGTGTGTAACTTGAGTTAATAATAAACAGCTCAATAGATATCCCTATTTGTGACATTGCTATGGTCTTCCAATTGCAAAAGTAGATGCCTATATTCCTCCAGCAATCCCATGGTACAAATATAAAATACAATTAGGAGTGAACATCGATTTTTATTTTTGTAATCTATAGCTTCTTTGTCCTTGTGGATTAATTTCAATGTGCCCCAAATTTAGATAAAAATGTCTACTGAGATTTTATTCTTCTGATTTTGCTTTATCTAAATTTGTGGGCTCTAGAGAATTCATTATACTTAATTAGTCTCAGTTGTACATTTTTTATCTTTCTAACTTCCCTAAGTAGATAAAAGAATAAATTGAAAAGGTGTTTTTCACCCTATTATTCCCATCTAACCTCCTTAAAATAGACTAAATAACATGAACACTGCCAAGGAATAATATTTATATTGTTTGATAAACTTCTATGCAATCAACTATTCTACTTTATTAGTCTTTTATTGTTATGCTTTATTGTGTCAGAACTTGGGTTGTAATCCTCATATCCTTCCCTCCAGAGCCATGTCCTCCAAACCCCCACTTCAACACCTGAAGAAAAATAATAAGTATTATGGTTATAGGAATCAGTGAACTGAGAAGATAAATTCCTGGTCAGAAGGAAGGCTTCTCTAAGAATGTTTTCTGAACTGATTACTATTCTAACACACCAAGTCTTGATCCATCTGGAGATAATACACAGAATACATAAATGAATAAAATCACACAGGACAGGGTAGGAGAATACAATTGTAATAAGCAATCACAATTTAAAAAATCAAGCTGAGGTGTTAATCCCTTAACAGTGAGCATTGGTTATACTAGTAGCAGTCAGAAAACAGAATTAGACTGATACACTATGATATGTTGTTATGGAATAAAACTGGACTCATGGTGCATGAGGAGAGGATTATGAAAATAATAACAACAATAATAAAACCATTTCATCATTTTGGCTGTGCAAAGACCTGTAGCTGCAGACCATATACTTTCTAATCCCATGCTGGAAACATTTTTACAAGTCCAAATAAACCACAGTAATCGCATATATCAGTGTCAAACATCCACCTAAAGAAGCAAACTAAAAATCCATTTAAATTGTAAACCTTAATTTGCATTCCTTCACACCTACAATGGCTTCAACTTCATAGATATCTCTCTTTCTCTCTTGAGTTCAATTTATGCATTTTCTTTTCAGTCAGATGCTTAAAATTTACCAGGAACCTGTCAGGGACAAATGCTTGTTACTTTAAATGATTGCTTTACTGTGTAGTCATGGCCTGTTTCAACTACGCATAAAATGTAGTGCAACTGCGGAAGCCATCAGTTAGAACTGTGTTGACTTCTTCAGGCAAGCCTTAAGTTAAATGTTGGAAATATCGTGTGTGTTTTTTTTTCTTTTTTCTTTCCTCCCTACAATGGTGATATTATAGTTTAGTTTAAGGTTTAAGAGTTCTGGTTCACATTATGATTACAAAAGGTAATACGACATAATTATAATTAGCTCGTAAGGTGCAAGAAAGACAATAAAAAAGAGTAAAGAGCAAAGGAAAAGCATTGATGATACCATCATTAAAAAATAATCCATAATGGGGATAACATAGCAAAAATATCTTAGCGAATCTGATGAGTACCCAGTATCCTGTGAAACTGTCAAAATCATAGAAATCAAAACAAAGTCACAAATTAGAGGAGACTGCTAAGAAATTATCACTAAACACAAAGTGATATCATAGACTAGATCTTGAACAAGAATAAGGGGGAAAAGTGGTAAAATTTGAATAGCAGTAGTTTAGTTAATAGTACTGTGCTGGTGTTACTTTCTTGGTTTTGTGACTGAATAACCAAAATGGTTTGTCACTTTGCTATCCTTTTCCTTGCTTTCAAAAATTGAAAGGACTTCTGAGTTCAAAAAAGCAAAATCCAAATGTAGAGGCATAGTTTGGAGGATTCAAGAAATTCTGTGTGGGAAAAAACAGTCATGTTCTTGGCCTTTCTTTGGATCAAGGTAGCACCTTAAGGGGCTGGAGCGATAGCACAGAGGGTAGGGCGTTTGTCTTGACCGAGGCAGACCAGGTTTTGAATCCCAGCATCCCATATGGTCCCCCGAGCACTGCCAGGAGTAGTTCCTGAGTGAATGAGTCAGGAGTAACCACTGAGCATCACCAGGTGTGACCCAAAAAGCCCCATCAAAAATATTAGAGGGATGTAAATTAAATACAAACATGTAAGTTCCTAAGTTTGTAACTGTACTGCATGGTGATTCACTAATAAAAAATAAAAAAAAATAAAATAAAATCTAATTAAATAAAAAATAAAAATAAGAATAAAATAAAAATAAAAAAAAACATAGCACCATAAATTGGCTTGTGTATGGAAGTGGATGCAGAAATTGGCCAGACAATTCTGGTCAGTCGTGACTCTACCAGGAACTCCTCCTTGACAGCCAATTTCTTCTCATTACCATATTTTTAAAAAAATCCCAGATGACATTTATCTGCCATTTTCTTCACTTATGATGTAGGATTGGACTGGAGTGATAGCACAGTGGGTAAAGTGTTTGCCTTGCAGGCAGCCAACCCAGGTTCGATTCCTCCGCCCCTCTTGGAGAGCCCGGCAAGTTACTGAGAGTATCCTGCCCACACGGCAGAGCCTGGCAAGCTACCCGTGGCGTATTCCATATGCCAAAAATAGTAACAACAAGTCTCACAATGGAGATGTTACTGGTTCCTGCTCAACAGTGCTCCAGAGCTGCAGTGCTCCAGTGCTATGATGTAGGATTATGTACATTCATTCTACTGTCTCCAACTCAACTTGCCCCCATTTCCCCTTCAGAAATATGCAGGACCTTTTTAGGGAGATAGAGAGCAAACAGTATATGTGCAATCTTGAATAATACTGAGTAAGGGTGCAGAGGGTTAGCAGCAAATCTCGAGTCCAGGTACTCATCCTAATGGATAGATGTACGAAACTTCCCCAGAGTTTTATGACACCCTGAAAGGATTTTCATTTTGTTATAACCAAGGGAAGCAAACATAGGTCAATCCTAAGTGACCGCTGTGCAAACTCGAGGTCCTCCTATGATCACGATCATACTTTAACGCATTAAAACAACACCCACTGGTGTTGCTGTGACAGTTTATGGTTACCAGGGCAACCCATCCTCAGAGTTAAATACCGTCAACTCAGAAACCATGTACGTATTCCAGCCTAGTTGGGGAGAGAAGCAGGAGGGAGTAGGAAAAAGTGGGGAGTTTGAAAACATCAAAAGAAGCAAAACCCAGGCTACCAAAGTGTTCACACTGTGTACCTCATTATTGGTTATGATGCAAGGGTATTTCCATTGTTACTTATTTTTTTCCTTAAATAACCTAGTTGGGTGCTGGTTTTCTTTACTTGCCTCCTCTGTCATTTAAAATTACTGCTTGCTTTAATTATTTCCTGCTCACGATCAGATCCTTTTTTGGGAGCACAAAAAAACAAGTCCTGAAGGGGCTGTCTCTATTCTACTCAATACTTTTGCAGTTTTTCCTGAAAAATTGCAAACTGCTCACTTACTTTTGCGTCATCCTCACTATTCGACATAAAACCAGACGCAGGTACTTCTTCTCCTTGAAACTTACACTACAGACTGTGCTTCTGGTTAGACTTAATATTTTTCTTCTATTGAAATCCCACATTTCTATTAAATTGTTTCTCTGCTTTTAACATTTCAATTTCAACATAGGTACCTCTGTTGTAGAAAGAGTTAACAATAGGATTCTGGGTTAGAGTACTGCGGAAATTTATGTTTGTAAATTATCCTAAAATCTCCAATTATTCCATCGAATCTTGTGTACGCTGTTGAAACAGATCTGTTTGAACAACTAAGAAATTTGTTTAACACAACTCCGGAGACTGAGAAGTCAAAGATCAGCATGGTCATGTGGTTGAGCTATGTGTCTCATGCCTGCTTCCTGGATCATAAACGGCTATTTTCTAGCTTTCATCTCAAATGATAGAAGAGAATGGATATTTTTCTGACTCTTTTATAAAGGCAGTGCAGTCAGAAGAGGTTTACTCTCATAAATTTATAATCTTTCCAAAGCCACACCTATTAACTTTACCACTTTATTATTAGATTTCAACACATCAATTTGAAGAAAGTGCAAACATAATAAGCTATCGCTGTTTCAAAGAAAATATCCCTTCTGTGCTTTTTACATACAAGGTGCCCAAAATAATACAGGAAAAAAATTGTTTTTCTAATACAGAAGAATTGACTCAAGAAAGGACAGTGAGACAGAGAGTTTATTAAGAAAATAAATTAGAGAAACTATGGCACATTGCAAAAAAAGTTCAGAAAAAAATGAAAGGAAAGAATGCTTCCTAGGCACTGGGACAGGATGGTTTATGTGGGCGGAGTGAATGAGTCACCTTGCTACAACGGTTTTTTTTTTTTATCTGATCACTTCCTTTTTGTCTATTTCTAACCTCTCCATGATTTTCCCATTGCCGAATTGCTTCCTGGGTAGAAAAGTCTTGGCTTTGAATAGTCTTTTGTCCCTCCATCAAGGTGAAAATCCCAGTGACAAGTAGCACCAGTCTTTCAGAATGCATTAATTTGTTAGAATCTTAGTTTTTTTGGCCTGTAAAATTCGAGACCCCAGTAGTTTTGTTCTAGGCAATTTTTTGCCATATAAACATTTCTAGGGGGTGCCTGGTAGACTCTGGCTACCTGCATACTCTCTACCTGCTCGGGTCTGACTAACCTGCGTAGATTTCCAATACTAGTTGCGATTCTGCTGTAAATTTCAGTTGTCTGGGTATGAATATGCATTACACATATTAGTGCCTGTATATACTTCTTGCTGACAAATGTTAAAAACTTTTCAGCAATGAAGAGTTGATAAAAATCCACAAAAGACTTTTCAGAAAACTAACTGGTTAAAAAGCTCAATTTAACTGTGGGAAAAGATTGATTTGTTTTCATATATTTTATATCTAGATCAGCCTTCCCTTTAAGTAAATATTTAAAATTCGACACCAGAGGGTAGCTCTGATTTTACTTCACTAGATTTCATCTATTATTTAATTCACTTATTTTTATTTATTTTATTTTAGGGCCTTGGGACCACACCCGGCAGTACTCAGGGCTTTTTCTGGGTTCTGTGTTCATGAGTCACTTCTGGCTGTTTTTGGGGGATATGTGCAAGACTGAGAATCAAACCAGGGTTTGTGGCAGGCAAGGTGAAATCTTTAAACTCTATTTTCTCCCTGGCCCAGATTTCATATTTTATATTAAGATTTTCATGTAGGGGCCGGAGTGATAACACAGCAGGTAGGGTGTTTGCCTTGCATGCAGCCGACCCAGGTTCGATTCCTGGCACCCCATATGGTCCCCCAGGCATTGCTAGGAGTAATTCCTGAGTGCAGAGCCAGGAGTAACCACTGAGCATCTCTGCGTGTGACCCAGAAAGCAAATAAATAAATAAATAAATAAAGAAATAAATAAATAAATAAATAAATAAAATGTTCATGTATCTCTGCAGAGAAAACTAAGAATTTGAGAACACTCATCACCTAGTGTGAACAAGTCATCACACTCATAGAGCATAGTTAGTGTCAGACAGTCCTGCCAAGAGTCTCACTTACTCTAACCTATGTAGGTCTCAAGAGATGCTCATAGAGTACTTGCCATTATTAACAGCCTTATTGCCAATGAGGACAAAAAAGAATAAAACTCGTCTGAGGTTACAGTCTGAGCATGTTGGACCCATACTGAACCCACTAGCCAATCAATTGCCCCATTTCATTTATTTGCCATTGTTTCTTGGGCAAAAAATAGGTCTCTTTATCCGTGAACACAATCACTGTTTTCAGAAACAATTAAAATGTTCCTCAGAAATTTTCTCAAGGATTTAATTAGATAATTTGATAATATTAAAAACCGAAGAAAATGTTCTAGTTGTATTTTTACACGACAAAGGAACAACAGACTTTTTTTGGGGGGGAGGAAGTGGGTTTTGGGGCCATATCCACGGATGTCCAGTTTTACTCCTGGCTCTGGCTTCAGTTCTGGATATCCTAGGGGTGACTATTTGGTACAAGGGATGGAACCAGATTCTGCCTGCTGTAAGATTTAATTAGGAGCAACTGAGAGTAAGTGCCTGAACCCCTAACCTATCTTTCTGCCCACTTCTGAAACTATTTGTAACATACACAGACACAATTGCTTTTCTTTACTTTTTAACTTGAGAGTTTATTTTTAGTGTCAAACATAATAGAACATGATTCTGTTGAGATTATTCTCTTAGAAGAGAAGGATATTTCCCGCAAATAAATTAAATAATCAGACAGCAATAAACACTGTCAATACATTTAAAAAATCCAATGAATAACAGATTCATAAAAAGTTAACAGCAAAGCACTCAAGGTTTGATGTCCTTAGTGACTCAAGACTTGATGTCCTTAGGTGACTTAAACAATAAACATTCTGCCCATGTAAGGAGTAAAAAAGTAGCAGTTGCAAATGCCCTTTAAAAATACACAAGCAACCAGGATTGCTACCATTGAAAATAGTAACAGAGAACAAAAGTGCTTCTTCTGAAACACCTGCACAATTAGGGCAGGATAATACACAAACAGTTTCCAAAACAATTCAGAGAGGATATAGTGCCATTATATCATTTTTTTCTTCAAATTAATACAAAAATTAGCATTACTCCTGGAGAAAGATGAGTTATTGAATTTTCCCTTATAATGCGATGGTAATAAAAAGCTGCAAATTAGTCAACTATCTAAAATGAAGTCCAGCGAGTCTGGCTCCTTCCTTTATGACTTAAATTTACCTCATCAGACAACTTCAATAAGTAGTTAAAAACATAATCAGAAAGATGGTGATTATTTTTCAAATCAATTAATGTACTAAAGAAAATAACTTTCTGATAGTGCACTTCTTTAAATAAAAGAATAATTCTGAAACTTGGTAAGATAGGACCATCACACATACCTTATTTTTTTTGGTTAAAAAATACATTTAAAACTAATGATGTTCCAGATATTCCATCTCTTCCAGATGATTTAATAATGTTAGCTTGTCACATTCTAGAAAAATCCTATTGAAAGCTTAACTGGAATTCCATTTAATTTATAGTTAATTGGGGGTTACAATAGATAATTTTATAATACCGACTTTATTTATGACTTTCTTAGTGGTTTTCAATAACACTTTATCATTTCCCATATATGAGGTTTCACATATATATAATATGTAGTTTCTATATTTCTTCTGCCTTACGATGAAAGGTAAATGAGCTTCACCTATTGCATTTTTATTTCTAGTTTTACAAATGTAAAATATTGAATTTTCTTACTAAAATTTTATCTAGTATCTTGCTGAGATTATTATTCTGATTTTTTTTTTTTATTCTTCAAGAATTTTCTAGTCATAAGCAGTGGTTTCCTCTTTTCTTGAGAAGAGTCTTGCTCTATGCTTTGATTTCAAAAACAGTCTGGCCTGCCTCAAACAACCAACATATGTAAAGGAAGTAGTTTCATCATTTAGCTATAGGATCTAAATTTGTGGCCACACCCACCTTTTTTCAAAGCTGGAGATCAGAAGAACAAAGAGTTTAGCACTACTCAGTGCTTTTTGCTTCCATTCAATCTAGTGTCTGGTTATCTGTTGTTTCAACCGAAATATGTCATTCTTTATTGTAAAATTATTTTATGAAGGTAACTGAGTCATAGCTTTATGTTTTAGGTATACAATGTTACACATCTCCAACTGTATATACTCCATTATTTTTAACATCAAAAAATGATATTGGCTACTATTTTTTTCCTTTTAATTATTTTTGGAAGGTATTCCAAGCAGTGCTTGGAGGCCAGTCACAGAGATATTCAGCCTATGAAACCAGAAAGTAGTACTCAGGGCCGAGACAGAGGCAGCAACCAGGGACACATCCATCAGTACTTAGGTTCGTATTATTGATTTGAATGTCATACTTTGATTCAAGCATGATGAGGACAAAGTTTAATTCATGAGCTTGCAACACTAAAATGAGCAAGGCTGAAGTGACAATTTAAGGGGCTGGAGTCTACGGTTTTTATGCTAGAGGCCTAGGATTGATCCAGCCCTGGACAGTACCAGGAGTCACCCCTGAGTATCAAGTCAGAAATAACCAGATACTATGGAGTGTGACCAAAAACAACCAAAATAATGAGAAAGGACCAGAGCTATAATAGAGTGGGTAGGGCACTTGCCTTGCATGCAGCTGACCTGGTTTCAATCCCGGCAACCTATACAATCCCCTGAGCCCAACCAGGGGGAAGAAAACCCTGAACTCAGAGTCAAGTTTAAGTCCTGAGCATTGCCAGACATGGCCCCCAAACAAACAAACAAACAAAAAAAACAATAAATGAGCAGACATCCCAGTGAAACACATTGTTATTTAACTCTTATTCAGTAAGCATCAAAAATTTTAGGTTCCAAGATTTTTAGTATTTAGATATAATCAAAAAATAACTTATTGGAAATAGCTGTGGTCCAAATCTATCTCTTGAGCCCAAGTGATAATAAAGTTGGTAAGTTTGTTGCTTTGCATACAGTTAGTCTAGGTTAAATCCTGGCCCCCGCGTGGGTATCCTGAGCGCCATCAGGAGTAAATTCTGAACACAGAACGTGGAGTAAGGCCTGAACACAGCGGGCTGTTTTCACCAGAACCAAAAACAAAACCCTTAATCAATCCAAAGCAATAACACAAACACCTCTCTATCACTGAAGTGTGTTACCTAATAAAATTAGTCTCCTAAAATTGGCTTTTAGTTTCCCATATGGGAAATAAGAGTGTAAACAGTACTAGAGCCACTTGCAATTACTATATGGAATCTAAATACAAAATATCTTAATATTTATTTTATATTAAATTGTGCAGTGGAGACACTAAAACATATAATCCTCTATCCCTGTGGCATCTTTACTGGTTGTACTAATACTCTGCCTCAAGCATGGGGAAGACTGAAAAGAGAAAAAAGTAATGAGGAATATGTTAATAGCATGTATGACTTCTTTACAAGTGGGAGAGTACAGCAAAGATGAAAAACTATCCTTGTTCCCTTCAATGTCATTTTTAAATAGTTTATCTAATGCTGGGGATTCTGAGAGAAAGACCAGGTCAGTTCGGAAGGTTACCAATAAAGTCCCGAGTAAAACGATTTAAAGTTTGACCTCTCCACTGATTAATCTTTCCTGGGAGAAGGCCTTAAGGTGGCTGTTTCTATGTAAATATCTCTTGAAAGGTAATCTCCATTTGGCTTTCAAGAACCTTCCCATAAAATTAACCTTTGGCTTAACACATTTTGGGGTGGCAAAATTTCGCTCCCCTACAGTTTTTTTTAATTGAATATTTGGAAAAACAAATTCACTTTAAAGGCACTAAAAGCTGGATCGAGTTGACATTCTTTGTGTTCCTTCCATTTCATCCAACATCAAGATCTGCCTGATCTGGTAGGTCATCCAGCCCTGCATCCTTTAAAGCTTTCTAGATGTAATAACTGAGTCACTGTTTCATTATCTTTATAAATATAGAAATGTACTGAGGACAAGAGGATCTGTAACCAAAGTCCAAGAGAACGAAAGATACAGTGTATTTTTTTTTCTTATTGCAATTTACGACTCCACCATTAAGCTGAAAAGCGGCATTACAGACACCTGCTTCGGTATAGTCATTGTTTCCATGGTGCCACTTTCCATCACCTATTTTTAATAGTTTACACAACAAGATCAAGGGTGTCCCAGCTGTTACTGCCACTGTTGCTAAGCAACCTTTAAATCAGAGTTCAAGAAGACAAAGAATCATGCTTGAAAAATTTCTCAAGTGTCTGTTTTATGCACTCCCACCCATGCTTTCTTCATTTTGCACCATTTTTCAATGTTTATACTCAGATGCTTGCTTTTTTCCTTTAATTCAATATTCTACGTATTAGTCAATGATTATGAATACTACTGGAGTCAAATAAATATTTTTGTTAATATTAAAAATCCAATAGGTGTTCAACTGGAGGCTTTTTCTAACACAAAGTAAACAAGCATAAACCATTTACTATTTTCATTAATTAGAATGGAAAATGAATTTAGATCTTTCCAATCTGCTGCACAAGTGTAACATCACAGTGCCTGTATCCTCAGGAAGTGACATATATATCAATGGTCAGAGATTTATTGCCTATAGAGAACAACACTATCCTCTTGTGTAACCTGAAATTTAAATATCAACACTTGCAAAAAACAAAGAGGCCAAAATTATATTTATTAAAATGAAGAAAAATATAGCTGAAAAAATTTAGAGAATTTTGTACTTGGAATTTCTGACTGCTGCAAATTACTCCTAATAACAACAACAACAAAAACATACAATGTTTTTTAAACTGTAAGCCATGAGTTCTTTATTTTTCTTCTAGGTAATTACTCATAAAGAAATGGCACATGTCTAGTTAATAGATTAGTAAACATAAATCATCATTGTGGGAAATGATAAAAGAGGGAAAATTGTTGGTTTGTGTTTAATATTTGTAACATGATAGTGAAATTTTAAGAATTCTCAAGTCTGACTCAATATTAGTGAATAATCTACAAAATAAAAATAAATATATTGATGTTATTTTAGACTAGCGGCGCAGTAAACCTGTACATGTGTGCAACTATGTGCATTTCCTATATGACAGGATCTAACTATAACCTGTCTCATGAGGAGACTGAAGGTTCTGTTGCATGTTATTGCAAGGAGTATGTGTTTACCACTCCAAGAAAATGTCTTTATCAAAAGGCTAAAGTTTAAGGGACGGAGTATCAGAGTTACACATATATGATAAATTTCTCTTTACTTGTTCTCTTACCAATCTGCTTCATGTTCATTCGATTTTTTCCAGTCTGAACAACCCAAAGTGATGTAAGGAGATTTCTTTAACAGTTGATACAACACAGACTCAAATGCAATGGAGTATATCACTGTAGCACTGTAGCATTGTAGTCCTGTTGTTCATCAATTGGCTCGAGCGGGCAACAGTAACGTCTCTATTGTGAGGCTTGTTGTTATTGTTTTTGGCATATCGAATACTCCATGAGGAGTTTGCCAGGATCTGCTGTGCGGGCGGGATACTCTCCCGTAGCTTGTTGGGCTCTCTGAGAGAGACAAAGAAATCAAACCCAGGTCAGCCCTGTACAAGGCAAACGCCCCACCCGCTGTGCTATTGTTCCATGAAACAGCAGTTTCTTAAATTTTTCTTTGACCTTTTTGTACCTAAATACAAATGTATACTTTTGTTTGCTCTATTTAGCTATTGTTCTCTTGTATTCTTTAAATTTCTCTTAAATCCCACAGCATCTGTTCTCTGATGACTTTGGTGGTGACTTACAAAATACTAATGTTTATTGAATTTATTTAAATTATTTGCTTTTTCTGTCCTGATTTCTTTTATAGTCATCTTTTAATTGTCTAACCAAGATAACTGTTAGCTGTTGTGTGCATCATATCCAGGTATGTCTGGGAATTCAGTGGGCAGGGACTCTCTAGTAGTACTGGAGAGAGGATTATAGGATCAAACCCAGGGCCTTGAACACTCAATATATAGGCTGTCTCCTAATTTAGGCCACAGTGCTGGTATCTTTTTAAAATCTGTTTTGATTTCCTGCAAATATATGTAACTTGTTAAAAATGTCAGTTCATTATTATTAATTACATTACCTGAATAAAGTTATACATACAATGACAATGGATTATTGTGTGTGTGAGTAACCAATAGATATTTATCAACTTTTTAAAAAAAATTTTGCTTTTGAGTGATATCCAGTGATGCTCAGAAATTATTCCTGGCTCTTCACTCAGGAATTAGTCCTGGAGATGCTCAGAGGATCACATGAAATGTTGTGAATTGAACCATGGTTGGCTGTTTGAAAGTTAAATGCCCTACCACTGGCCCCAAACAAAAAAGAAAAACATCTCTGTACCTGTCTTGGTAAATTATATAATCTAGGGTTTAGATTCCCTCAAAACTAAATAAACTGTGTGGGTTTTAAAATAGCAGGATACATACAAGTGTGTTAAGTGGAAACTGAAGAAGAAACTGTATATAAGTAGTACTGTAGCACTGTCATCCCGTTATTCATTAATTTGCTTGAGCGGGCACCAGTAACATCTCCATTGTGAGACTTGTTGTTACTGTTTTTGGCATATCGAATATGCCACGGTGAGATTGCCAGGCTCTGACATGTGGGTGGGATACTCTCGGTAGCTTGCCGGGCTCTCTGAGAGAGATGGAGGAACCGAACCCGGGTTGGCCGCATGCAAGGCAAATGCCCTATCTGCTGTGCTATCGTTCCAGCCCAGCGGTATATAAATATGACTATTAACTACTCATGTTAAAAACTGCTATAAGGCTGGAAAATACTCAACAGGAGATCACATGTTTTGCATGAATGAGACTTGGGTCCTACACCAGCTCTGTCTGGTTCCCACAAGCAACACCAGGAGCTATCCCCAATGCTGAGCCAGGAGTCATTCTTGAGCACTGCTGGGTCCACCCCAAACGCCAAACAAAAATTGAAAAATGCTATCATGAGATTCAATAAATGTTCTTTAAATGTTCTTTCTCACTGCCACTGTACCTTCTGAGATATTGCTCTATCTATAACCATAAAGGTTTGATTCCTTGGCTTCTCTTAGTGTCACTGGAAGATACAAACTCGGTCCTCTACGCAATTATCTTATATTCTCAGTTGCAATAATGGAGCAAGAAACAGCAAAGGAAATAGAGGAATCATTTATAGGGAGGATGAGTTCCAGATGCTTGGGCAATGGAATGAACAAGAGGAGCCTTGATGGGCTGATCCCTGGAAGCAAACTGATTTATCTGCAAACTTAAACAAAGTAAAAGTTAGGTTTGGGGGTTAAACTGAGGACAAACTCTTCTTATCTTTACATCTAGGCAAGGATAGCTGGCCTTGCTTAGTAAGGATCTTTCCTGTTTTTACCTCTACCATAATTTTTGTTTATGTAAAATTACTTTTTCTACATTGCCTGGTTTATCATCCTTTTTTCATGGTCTCTGATTTTGATCACCTTTGGTATTACTTTGCTAAGGGTGTATAAAAGAGTGGTTAAACAACAGAAATGCATTTCTACTCAGTTATGTTGGGGTGGTATTCAAGGCCATACTCACTACTACTCAGAAACTAGTTACACTTGAGTCTGTGCTCACGTGTCACTTCTGGCAGAGCTCAGGAGTTATATATGTGTTGCTGGAGATCAAAGGATTTATGGCATGCAAGGCAGATTTACCTCCTGTGCTCTCTCTCTCTTGCTTCTCTTTGCACTTTTTAAGATCAAGGCTTAAAATTGAAGATGGCAAAGGTCCTAGTTTTCTTTGAAGGCTCTCTCCTTGGCTTGTGGATGGCCATCTTAACTTTGTGTGTTCATACAGTCTCCTGGTTACTCATGTTTCACTAATCTCTCCTTTCACAGAAACCAGCACCTTTGGTTCAGAGCCCACTTTAGTGATAATCTTTGATCTTAACTTTCAGTTAAAAGATCCCTATAGAATAAACATACACTGAGACACTGTAAGTTAAAACACCTGAATTCTTTTTATTTGTTTTGTTTGGGGGTCACATCCAGCAGTGCTCAGGGCTTACTCCTGTTTGGTGTTCAGGGATCACTCCTGGAGGGTCTTGGGGATCATATGTGGTGCTGGGGATCAAAATCAATGGTCAGTTATTTGCCAGGCAAGCACCTTACCTGTTGTACTATCTATCAGGCCACACACATGGAGTTTAGGGGAACACAATTACATACATAGCAGTTGTCTATGTATAATCTGAAATAAAAACTCCATGGAATTTCCCTCTACTTCATATCCAGTTATTTAGTTAAAAAATTACCCTACATTTACTCTTATTCACCTGCACAACCTACTTAATTCCTAACTCCCTAAATTTTATATCCTACATACAGAAAGGGCTGGAGCGATAGCACAGTCGTAGGGCATTTGTCTTGCATGCTGGAGACCCAGGTTCGATTCCTCCGCCCCTCTTGGAAAGCCCGGCAAACTACCGAGAGTGTCTCACCTGCATAGCAGAGCCTGGTGGGCTACCTGTGTTATATTCAACATGCCAAAAACAGTAACAAACAAGTCTCACAATGGAGATGTTATTGGCGCCCGCTCCAGCAAATCGATAAGCAACAGGATGACAGTGACAGTGACAGTGACATAGAGAAAATAAATTACAAATGTTCCATGTTGATATCTTTATTCTTACATATATCAGTGCTGAGTAACATTATTATTTTATAGATCAAATGCTTCTTCTAGATGTTCTCTTTATAACTATAACCAGTGACACATTTTTTCAGAAATGCTTTATGGCTCAAAGTTTGTGTACATTTAAAACTTTTGTTTTTCTTTGGATCACTCAATATCCTTTTGTAATTGGTATATCTATTACATGACCTGACACTTTTTTGTTCAAGAATTCATAATTTACTTAAGGCATATATGACAGATTTTCTATTGTGTTTTATTGTAGCTTGCTTCCTTTTAAGTTTGGAGTTGTGTGGTTTTTGTTCCACAGGGCTTTTTTGATAATTTTTTGAACAAATTTAATCAACATTACAGTTTTACTCATCTACTTTTTATTCTTAAGAAGAAAGTAAATTTTTGCACATAAATCAGTGCAGAAAAAGTTGCAAGTGTGGACTGACTTATATTAAAAGATTATTAAGTATTTTGTACATATTACCAGAAAATTTTGCAAAGGTTAATTAAGCAGAGAACAAAGCAAAGAAAGCTTTCATTTTCATGGAGCATATACTCTGCCTGAGAGACATGCCTGTGAGACATGCACTGAGTTAATACAAATGAAGGTTTATTAAGATGGATGTATATGAAGTCCATTAAGACAAATAAAATAGTGTCAGGAATATATGGGTTAATGTAGAAAATCTTGAATAAATTAGCCTTTGGACATTAGGCTAAATATAAGGAATGTCTGAGTTGTGCAAATATTTGGAGAAAGAACATTCCAAGAAGTACAAACAGTATGTGCTCATCTTTCAGGACATAGCAATAGGGAGAAAATTTTAAAATGGTTGAAGATTAATGAAGAGTAAAGTGGGAGATTATTGTCAAAATACAAGGTCTGGGTTGTCAGAGCATATAAAACTCTGTGCCCCAGTTATGAGTTTGACTTTGTGGGTGATATAAATATTTTGGGCAGAGTAATAATGTGGTTTGATATATTTTCAAGTGATTATCCAAAGATTTCTTATTCTACCCATGACTGAAATACCAATATTCCAAGGGAGAATAATAAGAAAATCTGGATAAAGTAAAGAAAAAAGATATAAAAGAATTGATGAGATTCACAGAACTAGAATCAAGATTCCAGAGAGAAAAGAATCACAGAAAGGGAACTGAAATTTCGCATCTGCTTTTCCAAGCATACTCTCTGCTTCTTTAGTAAATCTGTTGCAGAAGAGTAAAGCCAAGAGCCACAGATCCAAAGTAATTTTTGGACATCTCGTATGACTAAATAGGCCAAATTGGAGGCAAAGCTGCCAACGTATAAGTTAAGAACTCAAGAATGAGGCAGCAGATAGAAGTAAGCTTGAGTTCTGTCCTCCTCAGATTTTCCACTTGAACTCAAAAAAAGTTGAACGCAATACAAATATTAATCTAGAAAAGATACATAAGCATCAAATGCATCCAGTAAAATGATATATAAGACTATTTCTTAGTAATACTGCTTAATTCATTGGGAAAGTAAAAGAAATTAAATCTTTTAAATGTCCCAGAATGTAATCTATAAAACCACTTCGTTTCACTGGGGAATGTTTCCATGCCATCAGAAAGAAATAATAATAATCTTACAATTCCTCTGAGATTAGAAAAGGCATTCTTCTACAAAGTTCCAACAAAGGTTAGTAAAGCACATACAGTGAAACATAAAAAGAGCTTAAGATTCCAGTGGGTACACTGGAACAGTGTAGTAGGGAAGAAATTGCCTAGCACGTGACTAATTAGAGTTTGACACTCCATATGGTCTCCTGAGCCTGGTATATTTTACTATTTTTTTTATTTCTGGGGCCACATCCGGTGATCCCCAGGGTTTGTTATGAGTTCTTTTCTCGAGCATCACTCTTGGTGGTGCCCAGGGGACTTTATGGAGTACAGGGATTGAACCTGAGTCGGTCTCAGGCAAGGCAAATTCCTTCCCTGCTATACTATCTCTTCAGCCTCTGAGTGGAGGCTATGAAAGTGTATATAAGTTTATTTGAAAGTGCTTAGCAATAAGACAATAAGAAAATAAAGCATAGCATTTGGGCATTTGCTTTTCACGCGGCCGACCCAAATTCGATTCCTCTGCCCCTCTTGGAGAGCCCGGCAAGCTACCGAGAGTAACGAGCCCGCGCGGCAGAGCCTGGCAAGCTACCCATGCGTATTGGATATGCCAAAAACAGTAACAATAAGTCTCTCAATGAGAGACATTACTGGTGCCCGCTCGAACAAATCAATGAGCAATGGGATGACAGTGACAGTGACACCTTCTTATTTTCCACTTAGCTACAAAAAACCTATGCAAAACAATATAGTTAATGAAAAAATGTTAAATCTTCAGTGACTTTAGGAATGCAAAAGAATTTTCAACTCATTTGAAAAAGAATTCCTTTCAACTCATTTTTTTCTTTTTGGGCCACACCCAACAATTTGCTCAGGGGTTACTTCTGGCTCTGCATTCAGGAATTACTCCTGGCGGTGCTTGGGGGACCATATGAGATGCCAGAGATCAAATCCAGGTTAGCTACATGCAAGGCAAAAGCCCTACCCACTGTCTTATCGCTCCAGTCCCCCTTTCAATTTTTAATGCAACCTTTTGCAAGTGCTTGATAATATAAAACAGTTATAATAAATGATATGGGTAAGGTGTAAGAAGAAAGCAAGGGTGTGCTGTAACTAAAAATTAGCAAAATACTGCATAAACTGTAAAATTAGCCTAAATTTCTAGAAAAGTAATTCGTATCAATTCCTGTGTAACCACAAAATAAATGAATGGGCGGCAGTGTCGGTCTCTCTTGCCCATTGCGTGCGTTCGGTGGCCATGATCTGCTTTCCAAAACCCAGTCTTGCAAGTGCCGACAGACGCATGAAGGAGGGAACAGGGCCACCAGGCTGGCTGGTGATCAGTTGCCGTTTATTCCATTCTCCCTGTGCGCCAGTCTCACTAAGCGCCCCATTCCAGCCCCACACTGTACCTCACTCCCCTCTCCTGTCCCCCATGCTAGTCTCTCCATGTTTTTTTTTTTTCACAATCTTGGTCTCACTCCTATCCTCCAAGCATTGGATGCAACAACTACACCCAGGTGAGGTAGCACATATGAAAGCTCTTCCTTCTAATCAACATATGAAAATCAATATATGAAAAACATAGGAAAATCAACATATGAAAATAAACAGATGAAAAATATATCAATCAGCATATGAAAGCCCTTTCTTCTAAGGGAAGCTCTTCTAAGAGAGTATGAAAACCTCCTGCAGCTAGGAGATGGGAACTACCATGAAGGGGTGTGTTTCTCTTTTCCTTAGTCCAACTACTATGAAAACATTCATCTTAATTCTACTTCTTAATATTAGTCGTTTTGTATGGACACAGTAAGAGATACATTAAGCTTATAGGGTAGCTGTTCTGAAGATATCTCACTATAGCTATCAGACTACAGTGCTCAGGCCAGATTAGTCTTTCCTAACACTAGCAGGGTCCTAATCCAATTGTTCCTCTTTGGATCATGACAGAATTTGTCCATGACCATTTTCTTAACTTAAAGTTAAGTACTAGGTCACTTAGCCTGGCTCATTATGATACTAGGATAGCTCATAGCTTGTCCTGGATCCGTCCAGTCCCTCATTGGGACCCTGCATTAGGGGTGGTTAAGAACTAAAGGCAACTGAGGTTTAAGTCTAGAAAACAGATGCCCAGGAGTGAATATATTCAGAATAAATTAACTGCCATGTTAGAAAATCATAGCATTAACTGTCTCCCTTTGTCTATACAAAAAGGACATTGCTCTAAAGTAAACTATGCAAGTGGACATGAGGGAAGAGAAGAACAGCATTTCACCTACAAACACAAATTTAGAGATTTCTGAGAAATTTGACTTTACAAGTCACAGGTACTGCTTAGGTGAAATAGGCATTTAACTGGTTGGGGAACAGAGGACAGAGAAGTTGAAGATAAACACAGAGGAATGGGAGTGCCTCAGGAGCACTGTGAATGGGTGCAGTCCCACAAACACTAGCTCCCTGAGACCAGGAAGAAACAACAAGCCATGTTATCCTACAAATCCCCTTTGTACCACAGACAGACAATACAAAACTAAAACTGAAATGATAGTGTTGGGTCAGAGACATAACTCCTCATACTAGAGAGGATACTATGCATGCAGAAGGCTCAATTTAACCCCAATATAACAGGTTCTCCTCTACATACCAAGGAGCAAACCAAAAACATTGAGTTAAGAGCAGTTCCCTGCACTACTAGAAATAATCAAAACCCTGAAAAAGATGAGTTATGATGACTTTTTCAGCCATTAAATAATAATGACAAATTTAATGAAAGATTGTTATCTGTACTGAAATTATAAGATATTATTGAGCTGGATTTCAGGAAATAAATGAAAGGAGAGATAAATGTGCACACATTTAATGACATTTCTGTTAATATTTCCACGATTCTTAAATCAATGTATATAATTAGCAAAAGTCCAATCAAAGTAAATTAATATTAATACCCACTCTCAAGCTGTACATACAAAAACAACTCTAAATGAATTATAGGTCTAATTATAAAAAAGTTAAAACAGCAAAGCTGTTAGATAGAATATTGTTTAGTCTTATTTTGATTATAAAGGAGTCATTTTAAAACAATACACAAGTATCAATTGAAACAAAAGAAAAAATACTTTGACTATACCTGGACCTTTAAAATAATAGTAAATTACCTCAAAAATGGTATAAAATATGTGCATACTAACAATTTTAACATGAGCTGACAGAAAGACTATTTAAGACCATTTAAGTACACTTTATAAAATAATTGCCAAACATACAAAAAGAGAAAAGATGAGCTTGCGACATTCATACATTTATTCAATAAGAAAAACAGGGGCCATAAAGAGAGTACAGTTGATTGGATGCATGACTTGAAGATGGCTTACCTGGGTTTATCCCCAGCACCCCATATAGTCCTCAGAGTTCCCTGAGGAGAGATACCTAGTAGAGAGATAAAAGTCTATACACTTCTGAGTGTGGTTAAAAACAAAGAAAAGAAATGGAAGACACAGAAGAAAACTTTAAAGTAATGATCCACGAGTAATATACTAACACCAAGAAAAATGTATTCCAAAAGTTGAGTGATCACCTGACTCAGGTATAACTTTTAAGCATTATAACAGTACATAAAATTTTGTTTTGAGACAATACATTTAACACTGATGGTTTTCCCAAAATTGTTCATCTTGAGGTAATATGAATACATTTGAATTGAAGAGGTTTCAAGAGAGTATGGACTATAAAAACAGAATGAGTAATTTTATTGATTTATTTGCAATTTAAACTAAAGCTGTAAACAAAAATTAGAATTGTCTTTGTGTATGTGTTCTGTGTGTAAAGAAGGATTTTGAGATTTGAAAATTTTTACTCAAAATTTGAAATGTTTATATATTGACGAAAAAGTTTGTAGACAGAGTTTGATAATGAGTGAATGTCACTGTCACTGTTATCCCGTAGCTCATCGATTTTCTCGAGAGGGCACCAGTAATGTCTCCATTGTGAGACTAGTTGTTACTATTTTTGGCATATTGAATACGCCAGGCTAGCTTGCCAGGCTCTGCCAAGCTGGTGAGATAATCTTGGTAGCTTGCCGAGCTCTCCAAAAGGAGCAGAAGAATCAAACCCATGTGGGCTGCGTGCAAGGCAAACATCCTACCTGCTATGCTATTGCTCCAGCCCAGCAATGATGATTGAATACAAAACATTAACTCTAGGAGAAGGATCCTTGAGTAGACAAGGGTATAAAGAAATATTTGATTTATGTAAAACATATAAAGACTTGTGGGGAAAAGTATATGGGTGGGGTAGAGTAATTTTATATAGCATGAGAAAACAAAAACAATTCAACATACTTTTGTCCTATTGTCATTACTTCACATTTCTTTATTTTATATGGAGCATGTTATCCTTTTAAATATGAAACGTAGTCTAGATCAGTCTTTATTTTGTGTTTGCTTCAGCAAAATCGTTTCTGAAAAAAATAATAGATAACTATCTTCTTATAGGTTGAGTATCTGTATTGAAAAAACAAATCCAAACCACTTGAAATTGGTATTTAAAAGTGGTATTTTCTCTAAGCAAAATCCCATAAGGTTTTCTATGTAATTCTTTCACATTTTCCTGTAAATAACAATTGATATACATGTGACACTTCTTGCCAACTGCATTATTCCTATTTTATTTTATAACACTATTTTTATGACTAGGTTGAAATTTGATTTTATTATCTCAGCAAAAAGGCATCAGTGGGAGATGTTCCCCTCATGTGGAACTTTAGAAAATACTTTTCTCCTTAAATCATCACTCACATCTTCTGTTAGCTAAATAAAACAGAAACATACTCGGGGGAGAACAGATGTCATTGGAGGGAAAAGGATTCTTCAAATTATCTTCCCAGTGTAGTTGACTCATACTTTATTTCAATAAACACCCCACTTTTTCTGTATTAAGCCTGCTCGAATTGTATACTACTTCAACCCCTACAATATGTTCATAATATAAATCTATCATTTTGGATTTTAATACTGCTACTCTTATTATCAAATGAATAACTTTTTTTCCCTGTTAAGTTCAAATTAAATTTCATTCCATTCATAATGCAAAATTTAAGTTTGGGCTTATTTTCTCTTTATGTTAAATATTCCAATATATCTAGACCAAGTATTTTTTTCTGTATGGTTTCTTTGTTTATATTATATTTATAAAAAATAAATAAATAAACTAGTCTATGAAAACAGCTATCCTTTTGAAATAGGTATTTTTATTTTTGCATTGAGGATCTTCCCTGAAGGATTAAAAGATCAACATTTTTCTAGACAATTTCCAATTTCTAATCTTAACTATTATTATTATTCTCCAGGTTGCCTATCTTTTCTTTTAGTCCACACGGGTAAGTGCTCAGTACTTGCTCTGTGCTCAGGAGGCAGGATTACTTCTTGAGAATTTGAGGTACCAAATCCTTGCAAATGCATTGCAAGATTGCACCAGGGTTGAATACATGCAAATAAGCAATTAATCCCTGAAACTCTCTTCTGGCTCATACTTGGGTATTTTACCAGACACATGATCAAGAAACTGGTCGATTCTCAAAAAGTTAGAAATTGAGCTTCCATTTGACCCAGCAATACCACTCCTGGGAATATATCCCGGAGAGGCAAAAAGGTATAGTAGAGATGACATCTGCATTTCTATGTTCATTGCCTCACTGTTTACAATAGCCACAATATGGAGAAAACCAGAGTGCCCAAAAACAGATGACTGGTTAAAGAAACTCTGGTACATCTACACAATGGAATACTATGTAGCTGTCAGAAAACATGAAGTCATGAAATTTGCATATAAGTGGATCAACAAGGAAAGTATCATGCTGAGTGAAATGAGTCAGAAATAAAGAGACAGACATAGAAAAGATTGCACTCATATGTGGAATATAAAGTAGCTGAGAGGTACAAGCTTACAATGATGCAATTTCTGGCAGATATTTCTCTGGACTTAGCTACTAAAATACTAAAATACAGAAACCCAAAACCATGAGGTCGCTAATGCGGTCACTTGACCTCATATCTCTTCATTCTCAGCAATGGAAAACAAATTATCAAATCCTTCCTTTTCAGCAGATCGACTTTAGGAGGGAGAAACTCCAAACAATAATAGTGAGTTTTTTTGTTGAAATATTGACTGTAATCAAAGTAAAGGGAAAGTAAAGTGAAATTTACCAGTTACACAGGCGGGGTGGGGGGCTGGGTGGTGGGGAGAAGGGGAGGGGAGGTATACTGTGATTCTTGGTGGTGGAATATGTGCACTGGTGAAGGAATGGGTGTTTGAGCATTATATTACTGAGACTTAAACCTGAAAGCTTTATAACTTTCTACATGGTGATTCAATAAAAGAATAAATTAAAAAAATAAATAAATGTGAAAAAGAAAAAAAAATAAATGTAACAAAGTAAAAAAAAAAGAAACTGTCTTGAGTATACCTGTAATTTTAATAGCTACTCACCTGAACAATTAAGATAATCTCACCATTTTATGCTCTTATTCCATTTCAACTGGTTGTGTGGTCCTACAAAAATTTTGCATATTTCACTAATATTACCTAAGTAGCTTTTAACTATTAGTCCTTCCTAGAGATTTGAGATGTAAAGTATCATCCCTTTTATACTATTTTATAGTCATATTAAATATCCATTGACTTTTGATTTTATAAAGTAAATTAAAATAAAATCAGGCCTCTCATGACATCATCTATTTTTTTCAAAAAATGAGGTGAGAGGGTTGAGTGTATTTCTATGCTGAAGAGAATATATGTTTAAAAATAAAAAAAATGGAAGTATGAGGCTTATTGTAAAGTTGTGAATTTGTTAAACTTCTAGCATGCTACCTAAAAAGTTGACAAAAGGTGAAAAATTAGACATATAATCATGATATAGCATCTACTAAAATTTTATAAAGAGAAAACACATGGTAATTTGACCACTTGAAATAAATATTTGTCAAAATTATAAGTTTTTTTTATTCCCAAAATTGAATTATACCAGGGCTAGAGTGATAGCACAGTGGGTAGGGTATTTGCCTTGCACATGGCTGACCCGGGTTCGATTTCCAGCATCCCATGTGGTGCACTGAGAACTGCCAAGGGTAATTCCTGAGTGCAGAGTCAGGAGTGACCCCTGTGCATCACCGGGTATGAACCAAAAAGCAAAAAAAAAAAAAAAAAGAATTATACCAATGTTTTTCTTTTAAAATTTTTATTAGTGAATCACCATGAGGTAGAGTTACAAACTTATGAACTTTTGTGTTTGCATTTCAGTCACACAGTGATTATTTACCCATCCCTCCACCAGTGCCCATATTGTTCCACCAATGTTCCCAATATCCCTCCCACCACCCCCACCCCATCCCCCACAACCCCACCCTGCCTCTGAGAAAGGGCATTCCCTTTTGTTCTCTCTCCTTTTGGGTGTTGTAGTTTGCAATAGAGGTATTGAGTGGCCATCCTGTTCAGTCTATAGTCTACTTTGGGCAAGCATCTTTAAACCTGAATGGGTCCTCCCAACATCTTCTACTTGGTGTTCCCTTCTCTATCTGAACTGCCTTTTCCCCCAACATGTGAGTCCAGTTTCCAAGCTGTGGGGCAGACCTCCTGCTCCTTATCTCAACTAAGCTTGGGTGTTAGTCTCTCATTCTGTTACTTTATTTTCCACAGATGAGTGTGATATCTCTATGTCTGTCTCTGTCTTTCTGACTCATTTCACTTAACATGATACTTTCCATCTTGGTCCACTTATATTCAAATTTCATGACTTCATCTTTTCTAATAGCTGCATAGTATTCCATTGTGTAGATATACCAAAGTTTCTTTAACCAGTCATCTGTTTTTGGGCACTCTGGTTTTTTCCAGATTTTGGCTATTGTAAACAGTTCTATAATGAACATACAAATGCATATGACATTTCTACTATGTCTTTTTGCCTCTCCAGGATATATTCCCAAAAGTGGTATTGCTGGGTCAAATGGGAGCTCAATTTCTAATTTCTTGAGAATCTTCCATATTGTTTTTCAAAAGGGCTGAATGAGTCGGCATTCGCACCAGCAGTGAAGGAATGTCCCCTTCTCCCCACATCCACAACAACACTGGTTGCTTTTATTCTTTTGGATGTGGGCCAGTCTCTGTGGTGTGAAATGATATCTCATTTTTGTTTTAATCTGCATCTCCCTAATGATTAGTGACATAGCGCATTTTCCCATGTGTCTTTTAGCCATTCGGATTTTTTCGTTGAGAAAATTTCTGTTCATTTCCACCCCCCATTTTCTGATTGGGGTTGATATCTGGGATATACAAAGCACTGGTTGAACTATACCAATGGTTTTCAAACCATAGTTCTTAGTCTATATTTAAACTGCTTCAAACAAATATAGAATATTTAATATAATATTTTATTGGCCTCCAATGTCTATTTTGTGGTCCAGAGATGAGTATATTCATAAAAACATCATACAGATCATTGAGCAGGTACTTTAGAGTAAAAAAAAATCTGAGATAAAATTAACTTATACTTACAAACATTTGTCAATTACAGGAATAAATGTGATTAAATGATCTCACCTATTGACTAATGCTGATAGCAATATGCATTTAAAACATTTAACTATGTGTTCATTTAGATCTTTAAATTGTTTCAAATGTTCTTATACACTTGAGATTTTTGTCATAAGTAGGAAAATTTAGAAAGAACTCATGATCACTTATTATAATCTTCCTTTTATAAAGAAATTGAGGGGAACTAAGGGATGGTCCCCAGATCAAACACCAGCAGAGATTCAACCCTAATTTATGATTCATTCCATTTGCTTAGACTCTTATTATATTAGATTTCAAAGAATGTTCCAGAAAAATATAACCATAAAAGAAGGACTAATGTATAGCTGAATTCACACACACAAAACACATGTTGTTGTTTTCTTTCTCCCTTTTATCAACCAAAACCAGAATAGGAATGTTATTCCTCCTGGTATTTCTCAACCAGACTCTTTTGCATGATAAAAGAAGTTTACTGATTGGCCTATTGCAAGATTTAAGTTCATTTCCCACCCGTCTAAATTCCAAACGTGCACCATAGAGGTTTACTTTTCTATCCATCTGCTGCAGCCAGCTCTTCCTGTCTATGCTACTGGTTGAAGAAAGATTTTTTTTAAAAGGGCTATGTGGTTGTTTTAGTTTTGTTTTGTTTTTGCAATTCAGAAGCCCTTCAAACTGCAGGTCAATGAATTCTGGGAACTGCATCTTTTTTGACACAGAAGACCTTTGTGGAATGAATCAAAGTGAAATCCCATGAATAAAATGTTACTGTTTAATAATCATTCCATTTCAATTTACAAGCTTTATTGTAAATTCATAAAGGCAAGGACATTTTCTTGCTCATCCACAAATCATCACGAGTGAGGCAATCTTGAATAAACTAAGCTGGACTATGTAGGCTGTTTGGCAGTTGCTGATATTTAAATATGGATGGGAGAAGCAAGGACTAGGAGAAGTTGTCCTGAAGCAAGCGAATGACAGCTCCCACAAATAAAGGGAAAAATGTTAAAACAATAAACAAAAGAGAAACAATTACTTGCTCATTACAAACATGTCATATTGCATTCTTTATTTTGATTGTGGAAAATTAGCCATTGACTACCAGGAACAATTGATTTTCCTTCACAGCTGTTTTCTAATTACATCTGAACACTGAAAATTCTAGTGCAGCCATTCAGCTGTACAAAGAGAATTTTCTTTTATTATTGTTGCTACTGCTGCAAGCCCTGCCCGGCACCATGAATATAGTTAGATGTTTGGTACTGTATGTCTGCGGTGTTTGTATTGTAAGCCATGCTTTTCAGGGATGTTATAAGAACTCAAATATTTTAAATTACACAGGGCTGAACTTGGTGTACAAGCTGTTTGCCCAGATGCTATTACGTCGCTTTCTCTTTCATTTTATCACCACCATCAAAACAAGGGGGAAAGAAGACAGCTTAAATCGGTACATCCGTTTCTTAGTCACTGCATAGTCGTCAATTTGATCTATTTTTGTCATTGTGGTTTCTGATGAATGTTTTGGCACAATCTCGCTGGGAGGGTAGAGGGAGAGGGGCAGTTTCCTGTCAGTTGATTGTGTGGGTAAATTCTAAGCAAAGAGCATGGAGATTATTAGCAGGCAGGATTCCAAGGTTTCAGGGAAGCAATTGAAATTTTGGATGCTTCTCCTAAGCGCTTCAGAATTTTCCCCAACATGATTTCAGACTTAAATAAGTTTCAAAATGTGAAAGTTGCCTTGGGGAGTGTTCTAGAACTTATAGTTCATGAATTCTGGAATAAAATTACTTAAGTTATTTTCCACAGAGTTTAGGGTATCTAATTAATCTTGGCCATAATTTAGGAAATATTAATATTAATAACACAGACATAAGATGAAGTCTTACATTTAATTTTCCTGATGACTTGTATCACTTATCACTTGTCATCCTGTTGCTCATCAATTTGCTCAAGTGGGCTCCAGTAATGTCTCCATTCATCCCTGTTACGTGCTAGTGTAGCCCAATGGCATCTGCTCGCTCCAGGAACACGAAGAGCATCAAACCGTTAATTCAGGGTCCTGACAAAGAAGTCTGACCATCTCATAGGTGGGCGGCTAGGCATTCTTTTGACATTCCGTGAAATCCAGTCGGTAATGGCTCTAGTCCAGCGGTCATCTCCAAATCGCATTTTGTGTCCGGCC
This sequence comes from Sorex araneus, assembly GCF_027595985.1. NCBI lineage: Eukaryota > Metazoa > Chordata > Mammalia > Eulipotyphla > Soricidae > Sorex > Sorex araneus. Next base: position 167,960,516 of record NC_073305.1, read on the forward strand.
ATATGATTTTTGACACCAAATGCGACAGCATTCGTGATCCTGGATCTTCAATGGAGGTCAGAACTTCGGATTCCTTCTCTCACTTGAGTGAAATGTGATAGTCCAAGCATAGATACTCCAAGCAGCAATTCCTTTTTGAGAGACCCAAATAGCGTTCTCATCCTGTTCTTCATAGGGTCCAGGTCTCTGAGGCATATGTTTGTGCAGGAAGAATGGTGAAGTCAAAAAGATGTGCCAGTCTCCCATTCTGTTACTTTACATTCCACAAATGAGTGTGATCTTTCTATGTCTGTCCCTGTCTTTCTGACTCATTGTGTAGATGTGCCAACTTCTGGGAATATATCCTGGATATGCAAAAATGAATAGTAGAAATGACATCTGCACTTACAGGTTCATTGCAGCACTGTTTACAATAGATAGAATCTGGAAAAAACCCGAGTGCTCAAGAACCTGAAGAAGGTACATCAACAAATTTCATTTGTGTCCTTTATACTGTAAATATAAAATGAAACACTATTAAGGTGAATTGTAAAAAGAAAATGGAGAAAATACTTAAATGTGAGTAAAGAGCAGAAGACTATACTTAGTAGCAATGGTAAGGTGACCTCAGTACAGAGTGGGCTCAGTTCCAAGGATAACATGGGTAAGTGGGCATTTATGTCCAAGAAGCAGGTTGAAGAGGCCAGTGCGTTAAACATTGCTAGGGAAATATCAGAGATAAATTGGGGATTCGGGTTTAAACAGCCCTAATTCTTTCTGGGTGAGGATAGGTCAGGATACCTGGGAAATAGTGAAGGATAAGAAATTTGATCAGTATTAAAGTTAAGAAATTCTTGCTAATTCTTGCTAAAACTGGACAGAAAATTTAAGGATCAAATGTGACTATGTTGTGAACTACATATTTGCATCCCTGAGAATTTCATCTATTGATGGCCTTACACCTATTATGACTCCAGGCATTTAGAAATGGGACCTTGGGAAAATAATAAATTAAAAATTGCCACAAGGGTGAAGCTTTGATCCAGTAGAACTAAAAGAGAGAGTATTAGAAAATCTCTCCCTCTTACTCACCTAACCCATTTTCATTTCCACCTCCAGAACTATTAGAAAAGTTGTGTTGCCTAAATCATTTGATATGTAGTATTTTTGTTAAGGCAAGGTAAACGGCTAACAGGCTATGATAAAACTCAATTTTTGAGTTACCAAAATATTTGCAATATCTAGTTTTTACTTTATTTGTTGGCATTATCTGGGAAAGTACATTTCCATATAGAGCTCATTTAGCACTAAATGTCTATTTATTCATTCAAGCATATATTCCAAGCATCTTACTTGCAAGTCACTTGAAAGTGCCTATCATCAAACTAACACAGAATAGATGCTCCTGAATTGACACTATGGAAGACAATATTTTCAAAATTTAAGAAATATTGTGCTGATGCAAACTCTCCATTCTTCTAGATAGAGCATTGAATTCTAGATTCATTTTGATAAGACCTGGGTTCGATTGCTCTGTTCCTCTCAGAGAGCCCAGCAAGCTACTGAGACTATTCTGCCTGCATGTCAGAGCCTGTCAAGCTACCTGTGGTGTATTTGATATGCCAAAAACAGTAACAAGTCTCACAATGGAGACATTACTGGTGCCCACTTGAGCAAGTCGATGAACAAGGGGACGACAGTGATACAGTGCTACAATACATAATCAAATAATATAACCAATCCATTTGAATCAAAGATTTAGGTAGAAATTTACCTTAGAAATTAACTGAGACACACTAAATTAGAAAATGAGAAAAGAAGACTAGGGAAGAAAAAATTGAAAATGATCACAAGATACCAAGTTCCTAGTGAGAGACTGGAATGCAGTCCACTTTGATTGTGTGGAACATGGATTATGCCTCAGAACACTATAAGCATTTAAACCACTGCTTCTCCATTCACCATTTTGAGAGTTACCCTTAGCAGTGTTAATTAAGGCATATCTTGATTAATAGGTCCTATATCCCTCAATTATATCTTTGTTTGCAAAAAAGAATTCCTCCAAAAGGCAGAAGTTGCATGTGACCCAGATTGGCAACTGTTAATAGAACCAGGAGAGACAAAGCATCCTAGGCCAATTATAGACTACACGTAAGAAATTCTTATACACTAAGAATTTTTCTAGGATGCAGTCCCAGAAATGACTAACCGAGTCTTCAACTTGGCTTGTGACTCACAATGATGTTTCTGAAAGGCATTTGCATAAGACACAAAGTTTAATAGCAAATTCTTTTCATGAAATTAGCTATTATCCAAATTAAAGAAATGTTGTCAATTTGTTATAGGGAATTAGTACCTTATTGTATCTTAGCTTGTAATTCAATGACTATTAGTAGTTGATTATCTCCTTACACATTAATATTCCATTTGAATGTAAGCTAGGGAGAAGGAAATGTAGATGTGTTATTATCAGCTCAAGGCAAATAAGGGGTGTTGGCAGTCTTTAGTCACGGTCACAGGATTTGGCTTAATCTGATGTCATGGTATCTTGAAAGTACTAGATCCTAGATCATATATTAACTTTCTCCTGTTCAAGGACCAAACCATATCATAACAAAGAGCACAGAAATAACTGCAATTTTTAAATTATATTTGGTTGGCATCTTAGCAGGGCTAAGGAAAAGAGTCACCATGATTTAATCAACTAAGCGAGAAAATTGGGTGGAAAAAATTTTAGGAGATTAGGGTACTCAAATATTGAAAGTTTTCTTTCTGACACTGGAGATGACTTAGTTTCCTCTAGTGCTATTTTCTGTCATAAAATGAGGATTTCCTCCCAGAAATCTTGATTTCTTTTATTAGATATTACTTAGCAAATAAGATCTGTGGCAGAGATACTGTATACTAGGACCACAAAGTGAGCACACTTGGAAAATATACTGTGCATCTTAACAGATATATACACAACTATATTTTATTTGAATTTCTGTGTTTATGTAAATCTATGATACTACATTATCATTTCCTGTATATAATATACAGTAAGATAATAACTTAAATGTATTATATAACAAGTACATAAATATCTATATACATATATATTTATACATAAACAAGTGTTTATATCATACCCATAATGATGGGGTTTTATTATAGCCTTCTACAATCACTTGGTTTTTTCTTCTCTGATAATGAGAGATTTGTCCCTACCATATATATATATATTTATATATACACACATATATGTATATTCATGTCATAATTTACTTACTAACCTCATTATCTGTAAAATTTTGTACATAACTATTTGTGTGGACATATATGTATATATATATGCACAAATAAGAGAAATACAACTATTCATCAACTATTAATCCCAAATTATACCTATACCTGTCTCATTTAGTCATTTATTAATTAACAAAATAATTTAGTTCATTTATTGGACTGGAGCAATAGCATAGCAGGTAGGGTGTTTGTTTTGCACGCTGCTGAACCAGGTTCCATTCCTTAGTCCCTCTCAGAGAGCCCGGCAAGCTACCGAGAGTATCCCGCCCATACAGCAGAGCCTGGCAAGCTCCCCATGTTGCATTCGCTATGCCAAAAACAGTAACAACAAGTCTCACAATGGAGTCATTACTGGTGCCTGCTCGAGCAAAATGATGAACAATGGGAGGACAATGCTACCGTGCTACAGTTCATTTATTAATCAACACAGTATCCAAAAAAATACAGATTTTCTAAACAACTTAAGTCAAGTCTTGTTTATTTTATTTAATTAACTGAGCTATGTCATACATATGTTAATAAATTTCATTCTTGATAGTATATATGTGTATATATATATATATACTTTTAAGAAACTGGGAAAATTGTTATTTAAACACATTTTAATTATAAAACCACCCTAAATTTGGGGCTGGAGCGATAGCACAGCGGGTAGGGCGTTTGCCTTGCACGTGGCCAACCCGGGTTCTAATCCCAGCATCCCATATGGTCCCCTGAGCACTGCCAGGGGTATTTCCTGAGTGAAGAGCCAGGAGTAACCCCTGTGCATCGCTGGGTGTGACCCAAAAACCAGAAACAAACAAACAAAACAAAAAAAACACCCTAAATTTTATCTGAATGTTCTTTATCATCAGTCTCTTTCTCTCCACCTACTACACATCAACCACAAATTCGTTTTCCATCTATATAATTTGTGTTTGTTTGTTATAATTTTACTAAAGTGGAATTATTCAAGATGTATCTTTAAAGTCATCTTTTGTGGCAGAAAAAAAGTGGATTTATAACAATTAACCATATTGTTTATTTTTTAATTTTGAGTAGAATTTGCTATGTGGGTTTATTAACCTTCTTATTTTTCACTATTAACCTTTTCATTTTTCACTATTGTAAAAGATTTATTTTTAAAGATTACTAAACTACTACAAAACTTGTGTATGTACAAATATATATACTCATATTTATATAATTATACTAGTTATTATTCAGTATACTTAAAAGTTATGTTCACATAAACACACTCATATATGTATAATTAGAAGTACAATAAGAAGTTATGTTCACAAACATGCATGCACATTTTCAAGTTTGTTATTAGTTTATCTCTCTGCTAAAATTATCACTCTAAATTTAGTTTTATATTAAAATTTTTTCTGGCTGAGATTATCTTTTCCTTTCCCTTCTACTTCCCAATAAAATTTCCTACTTTCTAAAAATAAATAAATAAATAAATAAAAGCTGCCAATCTGTTTTATCATCTCTTCCACAATAACTAATCATTGTTATTCTTAAAAGTCATTGGATTGATTCAGAACCCTCAAAATCATATTATAAATATTTTTTTCCTTGAGATTGTCAGTCTCATTGTGATTTTGCATGCTTCATACATTTACCACCTATTTTTCTCCTTCTGGTGAGAAATGATTGCTGTCTACTAGGTTTGAGTGTTCTTTTTGACTTTTGGTTTGTCCTAGTCCTTAGAAATCACTCTTCCTCAACTATATGCAAATGCTATGTGTACTCAAGACTTGTGCATTTTTCATGACTGCTGTTTTTCAGCTGAGAGAAAGAATAGATGAGAATTTTCTATATTCCAAACCTCAGTATCAAGAATACAGCATTCATAATTGTTATTGCCTTTCCTCTAGATACATGTAGGCACTAGCAAGGTTGCCATTCTGCTCCTCATTCTGACCCAAAGATTTTATTTTGGATCAGAGAGATATTATAGGCACTTGCCTTTTCTTTGTATTACTTTGACAAACCTTGATTTGATACTGGACACCGCGTATGGTCCTCTGAGCACTGCTCAGGGAGTGCCTAAGCACAGAGAGAAGAATACCCTTGACCACTGCCAACTGTGCCCCTCTCAAATTTTTCCCTTTTCTCCAACAACCAGCCATAGTAGGTACAAGGTATACATCTGTGTGTATTTTCAGCTGAGAGAAAGAATAGATGAGAATTTATTTATTTTTCTCATATATTTTGAGAAACATATATTTTGAGTACATATATTTTGGTCAGTCACCTAAAATATTAACCATTTTTTTTAACCATTTCTTATCCAAGGGCAAACAGAGAGATGACTTCTAAGTCAGTTTTAGTACTCATTATTATTCTCTATACTCATCTCCCAATTAGAGAAAAATTATCTTATAATTTTACCTAAAAGTACTTTGAACTTTGTACGGTTCTAGGATAGAAATAATGCAATATAATACATATTTTTGTTCTAACTTAGTGTCTGCATTGACTTTTAATCAGACAGTTCATATTTCTAGCTGAATTTTCCTGCTGCCTGAGAAAATCATAGGTGAGATCTGTAACAAACGTTCAAAATTTCTTTTTCCCTAAAGATTTTTGTCCCTAAATTTTAAATTAACTGTTTATGCCTTAGGTTCATTGTCAGACTATAAATCAGTTATAGTTTTAAGAAAAATAATTTGTATTGATAACACTTATTTCTGGTCACTGTGGAATTGCTATTATTTTTACATATCTGAATGTACAAGCTGAGAATGGAATATTGATCATTAGCTAAAATTGAAAATGACTGGAAAACTTTGCTAGATCTAATTTTGTCATTGCAAGAAAAAAAAACATATGGCTTAGTATTGAGAAGCAAGTCAGAATATAAAATTTATTAGTAGTAATATCTAACAATATTATAGGATTGTATTCTCTGTTTATGGAACTTTGAAGATAAAGTGCAAATCATTTAGACAAGTCCTTAACTTATAATAATCTAACTTGAAATTGTGACTTTTGTGAAATATGTTAAATATAGTGAGTTGTCTGACTTAGAGTATCTAAATTCAATGTTAGTGATTTTGTGATAACCTATTTCCGTGTTGTGAAAGACATGCACATATATCATCTATAATGAATATTATAGCTGATTATTTCAGAGAAATGTGACTAAAAATGTTAGTAGCCTATGTAATCATAATTTTTTTTAATATTTAGTATGAAATCACTTTAAGTGGACCAAAGCAGTAATTAAGATTTAGGTTTTTGTCTTATATTCTTATTGATGAAAATACAGATGAGCGGAACATTAATGCTGATATGACTGTTTTAGTTTTTGAAATCTGGTATTTGTTCACACCCACCTCTACAGTTATGGGGTTGAGTAGGGAAAGCTCCAAAGCTTTTCTGAAAATTTCTCAGCTTCTCAATATATCACACGATCAAGATCACGAAATCCCGTTAATCATCGATTTCTCAAACGGGCTCAGTAACTTATGCATTCGTCCTTTCCCTGAGATCTTAGAAGTCTCTCTCGACTTGGCCCTCCCAATGATGTCCCACTGGAGGCTCTTTCTGGGTCAGGGGAGATCCAGCTTGCTACTGGATTTAGCATATGAATACACCATGGGAAGCTTGCAAGGCTGTCACCTGTGGGCAGGAAACTCTCAGAAGCTTGCCAGTTTCTCCCAGAGGGAGAAGTAGGCTACAAGAAGGCCTCTTTGCAGCCGCACGCTTCTGGGAGCTTGCTTTTAAGTCTCTGGATGTTGGCCGTTGATGAGATTACACACACCTGGGTTCCTCTGCCCGTACCTTCATGCATGAGGACCATCAGAACATGTGGAGAGGGGCCTCGAGCATGGCTGTGGCTAGGTTCCAGTGGTCTTCGGCCGCCAGGAACTCTGCTGGGGGTGGGAGGGGAGCTGGAACCCATCCCCTCTGAGGGGCCTGGGGGAAGCTAGCCAGGCGTGGAGGCAAGAGACTCTCTCAATATATATAATATATATATATATATATATATATATCGCTTCTCAATATATATAATACGTATATGGTACATATATACCTATATATCATTAATAATTTTTAGTGAACTTTTTAATGCTTAAAATAGGTCTATTACTACTCTAATATTTATGATTAAATACTCATAGTTTTAAAGTTATCTACACTATAATTGGATGTCAAAACAATAATATGAAGAAGTAGAAATGGAGTCCAGATGAGACTTGTTTGATTGATTTATTTAAACAAAGTGATCAAGAAATAAGGATGAAATAGTGTTTTCAGAAACAAAGTTACCATACTGTGAAACAACAGAATTGAGAGATAACTCATAGTTTTGGAACACAAGCTTTAGTGAGAAAGGTGCAGACTCAATCCCCAGTATTGCGTGGCCTTTTAACATTTCCAAGAACAAACTCTGAGCACTAGGCTGGAAGAAGCCCTTGAGCACTGCCGCGTCTGATTCCACCCCAAGCAAACAAAACTTATGCATGATGTTCAAAAGAATTAATTGCGCAACATCACTGTATCACTGTATCACTGTCATCCTGTTGCTCATCAAATTTGCTCGAGTGGGCACCAGTAACATTGCCATTGTGAGACTTGTTACTGTTTTTGGCATATCGAATATGCCATGGTAGCTTGCCAGGCTTTGCTGTGCAGGCGAGATACTCTCGGTAGCTTGCCGGCATCTCCAAGAGGGATAGAGAAATCGAACCCGGGTCAGCCATGTGCAAGGCAAATGCTTTTCCCACTGTGCTGTCGCTTTAGTCCACAAATAATATATCTGACTAAAAATTTGTATTCTCTCTCTATATAATTCTTTTGTAATATGGTCATTAATTGACCATAACTGAAAATAGTAAAATATTTTACTGTATGCAAAGAAAATATTTAAATGGTTATATAATGTGGTCCTGCATAATCATATGCAATGTTGCAAACCATTGTGACTTAAAAATAAAGAATATTCAATTGGAAAATACGTTCAGTAAAAATTTACCTAGCACAAATAATAATTAAGAGCATATAAATTTCAACTACAATTAGATACATTAAGATTAGGCAAAATGATTGAAGTGCTTGGAGATAGTAATTGTGAATAAGAATTAGGAACCACTGAAACACTCATAGACCATTGTGGAGAGTGCAAAGAACTAATTGTTTGACTTTTTAAAATCATGTATTGTATATATAATTCATATATGTATCTATGTACTATGATCATATGCTATATATTATTATTGCTTTATTTGTTGTGAGACAGAAAATCCTTCATAGATAGGGGATAGAGTGATAGCACAGCGGGTAGGTCATTTGCCTTGCCCGAGACCGACCAGGGTTCAATTCCCAGCATCCCATATGATCCCCCAAGCACCACCAGAAGCGATCCCTGAGCACTTGAGCCAGGAGTAACTCCTGTGCATCACTGGGTGTGACCCAAAAAGAAACAAAATCCTCCATATATATAATGAAATAAAATATGTGTTGGTGTATAGAAAGATCTGGTCTCAAATTTGTAAAGAGCTATCTGTAGTGACAGAAATAAGATCACTGCTTGCCATAGACTGCAACTGGGGCATGGAATTTTGTACAAAGAATCTCTAGGGAACCGTTTCTGGTGATAAAGAGAGTCTCGATGATGATTATGGTGGGAGATTCACCCTGAAAGCATTTGTGCAAATTTATCTAATCTTACAATTGAAACATAAAATTGATGATATACAAATTATATCTAAATACAAAAGATTTTCAATATTTGGCATAAAAGTTATGAGAAAAAGAATAGACTTCAGAAAATGGCTACCAAAACATGCTGCATCCATACGAGAAACAATGAATCCAGATTTAAACAATGAATTCTTAATTATACACACATAGTGAATGTACTATATACCCAACTATAAACTATAAAAATCCTAAAAGGTAATAAAAAGAAATTTTTGATAATTGTGCATATGGTGATAGCATTTTAGCTACAACATAAAGAGCATGAGCCATGAAAGGAGTGAGAACTGAATTGGACTTCAAAATATCTCAAGTGGTGTAGAAAATGCCGGCCTGCCATAAGCAAGGACCTGAGTTTCATCCCTTTACCATATGACCTCCAAACACCACTCATTATATTGTTTGCAACTAATGAAAATAAACAAATCAATGTTGAATTAATTAACTACATTTGCTCTGTAAAAACATTGTCAAAAGCAATGAAAGACATCATAACACGCAAGGAAACTATTGTGAAAGATACCTGATAAAGAATCAAATCCAAAATGCATCAAGAACCCATCTTCTATAACATAATAAGCAATTCAAATGAAAAATAAGCCAACATTTTAACTGATATTTCACTACGGACATATACAGAGACCAAATAAACAAATGAGGAGATGCTGTATCTTTAAGAAACTGTAAAAAAATAGAGATACCTGTATGCAATTATTAGAATAATAAACGTCAAATATTAAAAATTCTAAATAATTGTTATAATGGAGAACAATAGCAAATCTTACTGGGAATGCAAACTGGTATAACCACATTGGGAGACAATTTGGCAGGCAACTGGAAAAATAATGAGATATCTTTTAAATGGAGAAATTAAAATCACATTCTCCCACTGTTTCAAGATTCTGTATTAGTGTTCTACTGCTAACAATTTGTACGAAATTTGGTGGCTTTAAACTCAAGTTATTTACTACCGCAGTTTCTATCTATACAGCAACAATTTATCTGGATGATTCCGGCTCAGGATCTCTCCAGTTTGCAAGAATAACTTCAGCAGGATTACCTATTATCATTTGAGTACTATCATTGAGCACTAACTGTTAAAAAACATAGCAATTTTTCATGGGTTGCTAACAAAGACATCAGCTCTTCACAATGTGGCTGTGTCAATAGGAATTTTGAGAATCTTTACACCTTGATAACTCATCTTTGTCAATGGTAATCCAACAGTAGAAACAAGTAGAAGACGGCAATAATACCTTGTCTGATCTAGTCCCTAATGACATTACCATTTTCAATGATAATTTTTTACTTTTAGTAAGTACTACTTCTCTTCCACACCCCAAAGAATGTGATGTCAGTCTCCATTTGCTTATAGGAATTGACAGTGAAACATAATAAAACAGTCTTGCAGATCTCTGGGTTTCTTTTTCTCTTAACTGGTCTTTAAATCTGAAGAAAGAGGAATCTAATGGAGAACAAGAAGACATCAGTGAACATGGTATTTTGCCTTCAATGATAGTCTGTTTGAGGCAGCTGGACAGCAAATATGTTTCTAGTCCTTCGTGTTGCTAGCTCTAGATTCACCTTGATAGAGAGAAGCACTAGGATGCCACCAAAGCCTGGATGTGGCAAGTCACAAGGGACTTCCTGACCATTATGATCTTAGAATGGTCTTCCTCCTATCTCCATTTGTCAAGGTTTAAGGAAATAATAGAAAGGTGATTTTTTTTTCACTCCATAAAATTTATCAGGTTACATATATAATCGACTTGAAGAGCATTTTACTTTGGGAAGTTAGAGAAGTGAGTTAAAAAGATCTAGAGATAGAATAATTTCAAACCAATGGCTGAGAGCAGAGACAGGACATAAGGTGCTTGCCTTGCACATAGTTGATGCCAGTTCTATCCCTGGTACCACATATCCGTGAGAACCACCAGGAGTGATCTTTGAGCACAAAGCCAAGAGTAAGCCCTGCAGACCTCTGAGTATATCTCCATCAAGGAAGAAAAATCTTAGTCCAGCTGCTTGCTATTTTTAACCCAGTTTTAAAATTCATTAAGTCATGTAAAAGTTTGGGATCTCAGTCTCCATCTTTTGCTTTGTTATTTTGTTTTGTTTTAGGGCATTACATGGTAATATAAGGGAGTTCTCCCAGCCCAGTGTCCAGGAGAGATTGAGGTGCTAAGCTTGGAACTCCTTGCACCCTAATCATTTTTGAGCTTGACCCTCATTCCCCAGGGTCTTTTCTATTTTCTGTTTTAGTATTTTTATGCTCCTCTAAGGATTATAAATGACTATGAAATACATAAAAAACAAATATTTGAAAATGGGAAGCTGAACTAGTTTAAAATTATTGGTAACGAAGTAAAATGTAAAAATTGTAGGAGATGTTAAAAAGCTTTTATAAAATATTATAATTTGATTAAAAATAGAGTTAGTAGACAGATTTTATAACAGTAGTAAAGTCGAAGCAGTATTTTATTGAACTGTGTTATTAAATTTTAAAACCCTTCCAGAAATCATGAGAATAGAATAAAAATATGGGAAGTATAAGAATGTAAGTTATATTTATGATAAAAAAGAGACAAGTAACTCTATAAAATAAAAGTTGTAGAAGTCATCAAATATGTATGAAGCAGAGGAACTCACTGAAGTAGTTAGAATGTAGGAGATCTACATTTGATCAATGGATTGAGTATCACATACTGTAAGTAATACTAAATGCAAGAACATAATAAAGGGCCAGAGAGATAGTTCAGTGGGGAAGATGTTCACCTACCATGTTACCAATCAGGATTCAAACCTCATCACCACATATGGTCCACTGAATACCTCCAGTTGTGATGCTCTGAGAAATCTCTGAACACAGTAGGGTCACTGTCACTATCATCCCGTTGCTCATCGATTTGTTCGAGCAGGCACCAGTAACATCTCTCATTGAGAGACTTATTGTTACTGTTTTTGGCACATCCAATACACACAGGTAGCTTGCAGGCTCTGCCTCGCGGGCTTGATACTCTCGATAGCTTGCCGGGCTCTCCGAGAGGGGCAGAGGAATCGAACTCGGGTTGGTCGCGACAGGCGAACGCCTAACCGCTGTGTTATCGACCACAGTAGCGTATGCTCCTCCAAAACAAAATCTAAAAACAAGGCAGAGAGAGAGAGAGAGAGAGACAGACAGACAGACAGACAGACAGACAGAATGGGATAACATTTTCAAAGTATAAGATTAAAATGTATATTACTATTATTATTATTATTATTATTAGTAGTAGTAGTAGTAGTAGTAGTAGTAGTAGTAGTAGTAGTAGTAGTAGTAGTAGTATTTCTTTTTGGGTCACAACCAGTGATACACAGAGGTTACTCCTGGCTCTGCACATCAGGAATTACTCCTGGTGGTATTCATGAGAACATACTGTATTCCTGGGACAAACCCAGGTAGGCCATGTATAAGACAAATGCCCCACCCGCTGTACTATCACTATGGCCCCGATTCCTTTACTTTTAAGGCAAACAAAACCCAATTACACTAAATGTACAATTAAAATATATCAGGACTATCATCATATAAAATATTTTGGATGATATTTCAATTGGGTGGATGTAAATGAAGAGAAAGATGCTAAATTTGATATTTAAAATAAAGGTGAATAGCAATTTAATATATACTACTGTCATTTAAAGAACAAGAAAAGCAGTGCAAAAGAAATGAAGAGATTTATTTTCATTTTTATTTTTGTAGACAAATACCACAGAAGATTTCTATATTATGAGAGATAACAGAACTAAAGCAATGTGTAGTTTCTGTTTTGACCAAGGAAGTCTATAAAAAACGACAGAAATTGCAAGACAATTCTAAGTAGAGATTTAATTAGGTATAGATAACTACAATACTAAAAATAGATGAAACAATTTCCAAATTATCAAAAGAAATTTTTCTCTTAAAATGAAAAATCTAAGTGCACTCAATATAAAATGTGAGACTACATATTATTGTAGTTGTGGCTTTAAAAATGGAAATCAATTTAATTTAATGATTTCCAAGGTGAAGACTTCATCTATAGGCATTGTTCAGAATTCCTCCATGAAGTTCCTGCAGGTGACTCTGACTTTATTCACAGAAAATATTGGACGTTGCTCAGGTCATAAAGTCAAGTGTTCCCAGATAATCAGAGAGAAGCCATGTGGTGAACCACTTTTGGATGGATAATTGTCTCATTATTGTTGCTTACATACTAGCTAGCCATCCATATTTAAAGGAAGAGAGTTTAGACCCCCTATCTCAGTGATAAAGGTATCCAAAATCACATCACAGAAAGGGCATGTGGTATAGCAAATGCTATGAGAAGCATATTGGGAAATAACTCATAAGCAGCATCCCATTATAGCATGAACTCATCAAAATGTTAAGTCTTCTACAACTACATCCAGGATCCTCAGTTCCTGTGCCTTGAATAGGCAGAGCTACTTGCATGCATTTTTATCACAACCTGTGACATTAAAGGAACAAGTTATCTTTGCCATTTCACAAGGAGTGGTATACAAGATTGAGACAATCATCTAATAGCTAATGTAGACACTCTCATCTGAACACAGGAGACAGAATCTGTGTCAAGAGAATTTTGTAGGCATACATATAGCTCATATTTTAGGGCTAATACTTCCTGCCTGGGAGCTATGGTAGCTACAAGTACCAGGCTCTGAGGTCTTGTTTTGGCATCAGAAGCACACTTTGTTTCATATATATATATATATATATATATATATATATATATATATATATATATATATATATTTAAAGTTTTTCTTTTTTTGCAACTGAGTGATTTTTCTCTTAGTAGATTCTTGACTACATTTTCTTCTGAAAGTATAAATTATTTTTTATTCTCTCTCCTGCTTTCAGTTCAGTATGACATGATTAAAAAATAGAGAGGTTGGAGCAATAGTACAGCGGGTAGGGCACTTGCTTTTGCACACGGCAAACTTGGTTAGATCCTTCACACCACATATATTCCCTCAAGCCAGGACTGTTCCCTGAGTGCAGAGCCATGAAGATACCCCAAGCACTCTCAGCTGTAAATGCTCCCCACCCCCACCCCCACGCAAATATGTCACTGTCACTGTCATCCCGCTGCTCATGGATTTGCTCGAGTGGGCACCAGTAACGTCTCGATTGTGAGACTTGTTACTGTTTTTGGCACATTGAATATACCACGGGTAGCTTGCCCGGCTCTGCGTGCCACACAAATATATGTATGTATATGATTTATGGGCATCAATATACATCAATCTACATAATATGCTGCATAAGTAAAAGCTGGAGGAACAGAACACATCCACTGGGGTTTTTCTTTGAATCTACAGAGACAAAAGCTTCCAATATTATTGTTTTTTTCTATTCTTTTTTTTTTACATAGTCACCACAGTATTTGCCAGGAAAATTTGTTCAATACCTGTTTTGTATGTAAAGGGTCTAGGTAGAAGTGCTTTCTGAGGTCCTTACAAATGGTCTTAAAGTTTCAGCCTTAGTTCATCTTTAGATGAGAATTTTCTGACAGAGTGCATTAATTGATCTGTGTCCTAATGCAGTTTTAAATTCTGACTCTTTCCCCAGGGATAATTATAAATGAGACAGATTTATTTGCAAACTCAGAAAGTATGAGATCATTTATATTTACTAAATTTCCCCAGATTTCAGTTTATATCCGGTAATTAGAAAAATAAAAGACAACCATACTCAAAATTTAGCATTGAAATCTCCTTAGTTAGACCGTCAATTTCATAGAACTCCTGAGCATTCCATATTAGAAACTTGTCAGACAAAAGTTGACAAGTTTCTCCCTTCATTATAAAATGTGTGGGTTTTTTTTAGTTTCTAGTAATGTTTTTATAACTTATCTAAATCCTCATCTATAAGCTCCTAAGAGTTCTTTATAGTTTTACTAACACTAGCTTTGTCTCTGATGCTATTTTAGAGTTTCAACTAATAGTCACCTCAATATTCTTCCAGTTTCCCCAAAACTGACCAATACCAACACCATCCCTGTAACATATGTTAGGTTTTGTGATTGCAAGGTCCATTACTGATACCACACATAATGTCTTCTGACTGCCTATCTATAATATGTAAAAAACTTCCCCTAGAGTTAATTTTCAAATGCAACCAGGTTTTTATGGACACAAACTCTGTACGACACCAATGGATAATTTGGTAAATGGGATGGTTATGTTTTTTTTTTTTCTGCAGTTTGCTAAGACAGAACCAGAAAAGTGTGTACTATTTCAATGACTGGCCAGCAGGAAGCAAGATTTTGCTAAAATTCTCTTTTCTCCCCCTCCCACTTTATTTACATAACATGGTTTACAAAGTTGTTCATGAGGATTTATTACAGATATACAATATTCTGACACCAATCCCACAACCAGTGCCATCTTTTCTCCACCATTGTCTCCAATTTCCCATGTCCCCATCCAGTCTGTCCCTGTCAAACGCCTACAGTAATTTATGTTGTATAGTTTGTTACCATTAAATGGCTAAAGGTATGGTGAAAAATATTTCTATAGAAGGAAATTTGTAAAAGTTATATTTCACCAAAGGCACATTAACTTTTGTCTGAGGATTCTCCAAGCCATTGTTGCAGGTTAAGCCTCCTGTGTTAATTATTATTTTTTTGTTGATATTGAATGGTTTCTACATTACTACATTACATCCCATCCAATCTGGTGTGCTGGTACTTGGACGTTAGATTTCTAGAGTTTGGAAATGTTGCTCCAGAAAATTGAGAAAATCTAGAAATTTAACTGCCAGAGGCTGGGAGTTGCTGTTGGGGCTTTGTTCAGATGGGAGCTGGAAAGCCTCTCTCCTGAGGACACCCTGGAGGTGTCAACCAGAAACTGTGAGAAATTTTGTGATTCTTGATCTCTTTGAGATTTATTAGTCTCTGAAACAAGACCAGCAGACGAGCTTTCATGATGGCGGTGAACAGCTTTTTCTGCTAGAAGTCCTTAATCTTCATGCCAAATTGTTTATGATGACCCAATAAGAATCGCAAATGGGACTATAAAGCAATTGATAATCTAACAATTACCATAAACACCCTTTAAGAGTGATCTGAGAATTCTGAAAGCATGGTAGCCCTGGGTTTATCACGTGCCATTTCAAATAACATACTCTAAGTCAACAAGGTAGAAAAACAATTGTTTACAGTCGAATTTTATGGCACAAGTCCAAAAATATCCTCTATTGGAATAGAAAAGTCTATTAGTGGGCAGAGTAATAGTAGAGCTGTCATTTACAGCAAGACTTTACCACATAAACTCAAAAAATCATCTGTTGTATAGAATTATCTTTTAGAAGGAAGGGTAATAGTAAAATTGGTCTCTTTCTGGATAACATCAATGGTTGCAGTTTTACGTAGAGCCACTCTATCCATGCTTAAGTTGACTATTTCACATTAATTGATATGGTTACAGCGTGGAAACTTAACAGAGCCTTTCTTGTGTATACTTGTGTGCATGTGTGTGTTTAGCAAAAGAGCAAGGTTGAAGATGATCTCTTTTGAGATTCTTTCCATCTGAACCATTACACAGTCTTCTTGGACATCCATTCAGCATAGTGATTTAGTTCCAAGAAAAGATATCACTATAGAATCAAATGGAAATATTTTGTCTTTCAGGAATCCTTGTATAAGTCACAGAGCATCATTGGTACCATGGTCACACACCTACTCAGATTCAAGAAGAGAAAATGTACGACTTTACAATGAGGCAAGTATCAAAACACACTTTAGGAGTGGAATAAAAAATGTGAAGTGTATTTTTTACTGTCACTGAAAAACACAATCCATATGTTAACTATCTTGCTGTATGGTATATTTGAATGTTTCTAAGTATATTCTAAAAGTCCTTATATCCTAAATAAATTAACTATCTGAGATAATGTTATTAATTGAACTTATTGTGGTAATTATTTGGTAATGAAATAGGTCATTTTATGATTATGCATCAGTCTGAACTTATGGAAGTTCAGTACTGGAAGGGTTCTAGTACCAACTTCCAATGTCAAGAGCCTTCTCCCACACCACCATAAATCAGTGCTAAAACACTGTTTGTCTAAGAATAAAACTGAGTTCTCATACTATCTACTCTGAGGTAGTATCTGATTCCAAGGTCAAAATATTTTATTCTCTTAGTACAGGAAGACAAGATTGTTTGCTTAGAGACTGAGACTGTTCTTGCCAAATTTTGTTAAGCACCACTTCACTGTGGGATATATACTTTATTATGTCATAATAATAATAATAGTAATTGGAGCATATATGACAAAGGCTCTTACCAAAACAAACTGAAAATAACACACCCCAAATCCATAATGAATTCATTACCTGAGTCTTACGGACAGAAAAGAGAGAAAAGAAAATTTAGAGTCATGTCTGACTGCTCCTTGCCATGCAAGCTCATCTACCAACCTTGTTCCAGACATAAAGAAATCCCAAAAGAGATCAACTAGCCACAAACATTTCTTAATGCCCAATCCCAGTTAGACCTCTGGGGCAATCTTGGAAGGGCAGTGGGCCGAGTTCCCACCCTACTAAAGCGCTGGCAACCACACTCACACCCCAACAGCTGCTGCCATGCCTGCAGCTGAACTACCCAGTTAAATATTCTGGATTTTCTGGAGTGACTGAGTGACATTTCCAAACACTATAATACTAACATCCCAGTTGGAGCATATCTGAATTGATGAGAATGTAACATGGAAACCAAGTTGCGGTGACTGGGGTCCCCTGGTGCATTCAGGGCTGATGATGGCTGTTTCCCTGGCTGGTGAAAGAAAGAACAGATTCATAGGCTGGTAACCAGTGGTGACTTTATTTGAATCAATCAAGATGATTACCGAGAAATTGCGAAGGGTTGGGGGGCACCAATTACACATAGGTGTGGTTGAATAATAACATAACAATGAACTGATGTAAAGCTCCTCCTTCAGAGAACAATTCCCTTGGATATTCACCTGAGAGCGGCATTTCATCTAGAGATTTCATCACTCTAGATTCCTTGCAGAAGATCCATCCAGGGGGTGGAATTCTATCTAGGAGTATATGCCTTTCTTCTTTCCTTCACAGGTAATCCAGTTAAAGCATCATATTAAATTTACTTCTTAATAAAAATTTACTTCTTAATAATATTTCTAGTCATTTTGTATAAACACAATAAGAAATATAGACTTTTATATGTGCCCTAGGTTAAGCTTAAAATGGTGTCTTCTGAACTCATAGGAACAGGTGGCTTTTCCTGGGGACATCTCACTATATTTCCCAGACTACAGTTCTCAGGCCATGTTAGCTTTCCCTAATCCCAATAGCATCCTTATTCAGTTATTTCTTTTTTGGGGTCATGACAGATTTTGTTCCATGACTGTGCTCTTAACTTGTTATGTTTCTTAGGGCTTCTAGACCATTCCATGTTGAAGCCAGGGTTATTTATGGCTTGCTCCAGGTCCATCCAAGTCGCTTGGTGGGGCCCATCCTTTGGGGTGTAAGGAAGTACGGTCAATCTAAGGACAACCAAGGAGCAAGTCAAGTAAATATGGCAGATGCTAAGAATTAATATTTTCCATAGTCAATATTACAGAAGCCTAGCATTAACTGTCTTCCTACATCTGTATCAAAAGTATATTGCTCTAAAATAAAAATATGCAAAGGGCATAAAGGAAAGAGAAAAGCAAATATTTGACTTACATATACAAAATCCAGAGCCTTCAAAAGCTTTGACTTTTCAAGTTACCATGTGTGATTAGGAGATATTTGTGACTAACAGATAGGAGGAGTAGAACACAAAGGAGAGGCTAAAGATAAACATAGAGGATGGGGAGTGCCCCAGTGGAATTGTGTGTAGCCCAGGGGCACTCTAGTGGGTGTAACTCAAATAACACAAACTCCGGGAGAGAAAGGACAATCCAATGTTAAGCCTAAAATGCTTAGAACTATAATCCTACACCAAGTATTCTCAGCTAACAAAAACACTAACACAGAAGGCTTAGCTTGAACATCTGCCTAATAAACCCTTAGAAAAGGACTAAATGTCTCCATGGTAAGATACAGCAATTTTCACAGATTTTCTTTTACCGAAGTATTTTTTTGATTCCATTAACCATTGAGAGGTAACATGCAATATCAAATAAAGCAAGACGAGTCTCCTTCAGGGGCAGGCTTAGAAAATCAGGGACAATGGTGGAAATAAGGTGACAGTGGTGGTAGGAATTGTGTTGGAATATTGAACTCCTATAACAAATTATCATGCATAACTTTGTAAACTACCACTATTTAAATAAAATGTGGGGGGGGGGGCGGGGGATAATGTTCTAATTTAATTGTTTTTTTTTTTTTTTCTGATTTGATGTCAGGCAGAGTCAGTTTATTCAAGTAGGAGCTAATGTCCCCTACCAGGTGCTGAAACAAGACAACAGTCCCTGATGCTAGAGTTCACATCTAGGGGAAGTAAATTGCTGGCATTTGTAGACAAGGAGGGTGGTTCCAGGGACTCCTTTACAGTTTGAGCCTCTTACTATGACAAAGTCTTGCTAGACAAGAAATTCATGTCCTTACCGTTTTAAGATTGCTTCGCAGTTTAGAAGGAAGGAGTCTGTAAGGAATATCCTATTGAGACAGGAACAATGTGTCAAGGTTTTGGAAGAATTATTGAAGTTAGCAGATTCACCTTGCACAGCTGGCACACACCCAGCGAATCTTTACAAACTCTTGGTATTTAATGTTAAAAAATGTTTCTTATGTGATGGATGTTACTGCCATTGTTAAAGTGTCAGTCGTTGTCTTGACACTAATAAGTACTCAGTACACTACAGTTCAACTAAAATCTTCCTGTGTGCGGACATATTCATAAGAAAGTCAGCATTCAACTTTAAAATAATTTTATTAAAGTGAGTCAATAAATTAGCTTCAAATCACAAATAACTCTTCTCTAAGTCAAGTTATTGAAGCATTCATGTGAAGATATAACCAATCAGTGTATATAATGGATTCAGTCCTGCTGGGGCCAAGGAAGTACTACAGAGGTTAAGGCAATTGTCTTACATTTGGCTGATTCTGGTTCCTGACACCATATACTGCAATAGTGAAACCTAAGCACAAATAAAGAAGTAGTTTATTAACCACCACCAGATCCCTCCCCCCAAAAAACAGTTCAAAAAAATGCAAAAGATTTAATTCTAAATCATTGACTCCCTTTCTCTACTCAGATTTCTATCTAAAAGTCAAATGCTTCACCCGCAAGTTATGGTGTTCCCATGATGATAACCTTGGGTTCAACAAATTTGCTAGAGCAGTTCTAAGAATTCAAGAGAAACATTGTACTTACTAGACTACTGGTATATAAGAAATAGTTACAACTCAGACCAGCCAGGCATGAAAGACAAACTTAACACAAGCTATAGAAAAAGGCACGATCTCTCCATGTCCCCTGAGCACTCCATTCTCCAAACTTCCAACTGTTCACCATTCTAGAAAGTCACTAACACAATCCTCCTCCATCCGTCTATCTTGTTTTAGTGATTATATTACAGTGAGCGGTTTTCTGACTTTGTATTCAATTTGAATGCATTGTACCAGAGACATCGCCTTAGAAAGACATGAAATATTAAGCACGCAGACATGGAGTTTGATCTTGTAGTTGTTTCTTCAAGCTATGAGAGGAATTAAAATTTTTAGTTTTTAAACTGATCAGTACACTTCACACTCCCACAAAATGTCTTGTATCTGTAAATGAAAATTATCTTAATTATTATACCTAAGTGGAAATAAATATGCTAATTAGCAGATCTCTGTGATTATAAAAGGTTGTGAGTAAAATGTATAATATTTAGAGACACTTAATTTAATTTTATGACTTGATTTTTAAAACATACTCAATCTTAGGCTGTTACTTTTGCAATTCACTTACATAACTAAAGAATTCCCAGAATGGGAACAAAAGATGGCACAGCTGGATATTATTTCACACAAAATTGTATTTTATATCAGCAATTTGTAGAGAAAGAAATGATCAGATTGTACTCATTTTGTTCTAGACTTGAAAAACATAGTGTCTTCATTAAACAAAAACATCGAATTCTTCTTACTTGGGTACAAAAATGTTACTAGCTTATTTTTTATTAGAAAACATATGCATAAAATTTAATGACACAATTAAGGTCATAATAAACATTGGTCATACTCTAGTATATTCAAACCCATCACGTGATTTTCAATAGTTACTCTCCCTCATTTGTTTGTTTTATTTTTGTTTCATAGATTACACCTGGTTGGGCTTAGATCAGTGCCAATACCTCAGTGCTCATAGGTAGGTCTTGATGGTGCTCAGGGTACCAGGTATGGAATCCAAGGATTCCCTTGGGGAAAGCATAAACTCAGTTCTTTGAGTTTTTATTTTGGCCTGAAAAGATACTTCTCTTTTAAAACTAAGATGCCTTGATTCTTTATGATTCCTACCAGACAACTAAATTAACCTAGAGAAACATAAGACATAAGAATCTAGTATTGGAAAGGGCTTATTTTTTAACATGGCTCTACGTTTAACAACAGAATTATAATTCAGAAAAATCATGTGCTTTTAAAATCACAACTTTTCACTACCTGATTGATTTTTAAAACATGTCGGGGACAAATTATACAATAGAAACCAGAAGAAATGCCACATAGACTGACCTTCATCTGGTTTAATTCCTGGTACCACATGCTTTCCCAAGCATCTCTCTTGGAGGGCCCAAACACTTCTAGGAATGATCCTCCAGCTCAGAGCCAGAAATTAGCCCTAAGCACCAAAAGATATGGCCTATCTGTCCCCCAATAACCAAAAAAGTGACACGTAATAAACATATAATATAATATGATGACATTGTAAATCATAAGACTTTCCAGAGGGTAACAATATTACAAGACTATAAATAAATAATTGCAATCAGCAGTCTGATAGGGATAGTGTACTAACCATTTGCCTGGTGGATTGATTCACTGAAAAACTGCACTCCAATGCAGAGAGCTTCTGGACGTATTCTTTCTCAAAAAGGGTGGGACCACATCCCAGCGGTGAGATCTCCGTAAAATCTGCACAAGATTTTTATATTCGCATTGACTGCATTTTAATTAAATTCTCCAGAAAATAATTCAGTTGCAGCTGTCCAATGTATCACAAAATTACACTTTGTCCAAACTATCCTTCCCAGAGCAAGCTTCCATCAGTGATTCTGTGTTGTTATTTGAACACAATCAATTTTTGCAAGCTGGTAGATGTAAAAGAAGCATGAGCCACTTTATTATGGAGGATCATAAAATATTGTGCTACAGTGGGGTTTAGTGGAGCTGCCTATACATTGACTCACCCATCAGGACTTTTTATATCCCTCAACTACTCAATTCATTCCCATTAATTCTCCTTTTTCATCTTCTGTATGTCATAGGTCAAGCAGATCTTAGGCTCATGATAAAGAGTGCCAGCAACTTCTGCAAGAAACTAGTTTTCTTTCTTATTTAAACTTGAGGCAATTAAAAGTCTATGGTTTGATCCGTTCAATTTGTTCTTGATTTCCTCAAACCGTTTTCTGTTTGTCTGCTATGTTAGTCTATAGCATTTTAGACTCAACGAAGACATATTCATGTAAATCTTGCCTCAAGTTCTTTAAGCGCTTTCAAATAATGCACTTATATGCCTAGTTAAACTATATGTTTTATATTCCTCATTCTCATATATGTTCTAGTCACACTCTAATCTTACCATACCTCGAGTCATATAAATTCACTATTAATTTATTAAGTTTATATTAGTCTCTACACAAAATATTTTTTATCTTTCTTTCCTAAACATTTTTATTAATCTATAAGCACAGGAATTGGAAAACAGTAACTGAAAAGATCATAAATATATGAGAAAATTAGTGAGACATAGATATCTATGTTTCAGCACCATTATGTCTATGGTACTTAGGAATGAAACATTCATTTTATTTGTTCATGTGAATTACCCTGGATTTATCTAGAGTAGTTCATAGAAATTGATGCTTAAGAAAATATATCAAAAATGTTTTAAAATCATAAGAAGATAAACACTGTATTCACCAACCATACAGCTTCTATGTGGGAGCAGCCAGCCAGATTTAGGTGGACTTTGTTGATAAATGATGCTGTCAACCCTTCATGAAAGTTTACTTAGTATTCAGGTTGATGATAATATGAGAGCTTTCTTCTTTGCAAACATAAAGAATGTACATAATGCAGTAGGTCAGAGAAAGCAACATTAGAACTATAGATTGGACTGCAAGAGATGTTTTCTCAGATACACCTGAGAATGAATGTATATTGAAATATAAGTGACAATATAAAAACATGGGACAACAAAAAGATAATGACAATGTCAAAATAATAGACTGGAGAGATATTCCTAGTATTACTATTAGGATACATAATTCTGGGTCAAAGAATTGAAAATGAATGACGTGTAAATGAAAATTATAACTGAAAATTGGTTGCTAATTTGCAAACTTAGACATTTGCTTCAGGTATAAAGTATTTTGCTTCCTAAGTATGAGATTCCCTGGAGTATCATGTTTCACTCAAGTGAGAGAAGGAATCTGGAGTTACGACCTCCGTCAATGATTGAGGATCAGGGACTCTATTGTTTGCTAAGGTGTCTAAAATCAGATGGGCCAGACATGTAACTCGATTTGGAGACAATCACTGGACTCGAGCTGTTACTGACTGGATTCTGTGGGACGTCAAAAGAACGCATGGCCACTCACCTACAAGATGGTCAGACTTCTTCTTCAAGAAAGACCCTGAAAGAACACTTTGAGGCTCTTCGTGTTCCTGGAGTGAGCAGATGCCTTTGGGCTACACTAGCATGTGACAGGGATGAATGTAAACGTTGGTGGCGCCTGCTTGAGCAAATTGATAAGCAACAGGATGGTAAGTGATACAAGTGGCAAGTGTGAGATTCCTAAAACTGACACAGAGATAAACTTTTTTTATAATCTAGGTTCTAAGAACTGATTAGTTGTATGAACCATTGACTTAATTTCATCAGCCACTAGTGTTTTAGGAATAACGAGTTAGAATAAGAAATTTAGATGGTTATAAATAGATTTGGGAGAAATGTTATATTTTCAACATGCGAAGTTTGAAAAATTTAATGTTAAAGTTTAAAAAAATCTTAGATAAAATTAATATACCTAAAATGTATTACCTGAATACATAGCTACTTTAATAGTGGGAACACAATATTTTCCTGATATTCTATCTTCAGATAACCCTTGGGTCATACATTACTTTTAGTTTTCTAAGATTAAGTTCTTACTATCTTAAAGATTTCTACCGAGATTATATCTATTATACTTTACACACTGGTAAAAAAACATACGGTCAAATTCCTTGGAGGATGTGATCTAATCACAGCTGAAACATGGCATCTGAGAAATCATTTTTCATAGTCCAATATTGGCTCATTGCACAAAACTTATTATTTCATAATAAAAGTATTTTCACAAGAGTACTAAGTATATCTTTAATTTTAATCTAGTACTATGTAGTTCCTGGAACATATTTTTATTTCTTGCAATTTATAATGCATAAAAAACACTTATGACATTTAATTTAAAGATTGATTTTTTGTTTCTTAAAAATATTTCAGGTAACTCCTTATTAGAATAATGTAAAGTCAATTGACATTGCATTAAATCAAAGATGAAAACCACTTACCCATATATACTGATATTACAGCAAAAGAGAGTAAATGTTATATTTGAGAGATTTATTGGAGACCCAAGGAAAATTTCCTGATCCTGTCATGTTGCCAAGAATGACTGTACCAAGAATAATTATGTGAACTCTTTCAGAATACTTAATAAATATATTACCTAGTAGATCACATATAAGTTCTGGCTGTAAACATACAGTGGGGAAATATGTTATATCTATTATCTATACAGTATGTCTGACAGGAATCTCTTTAGATAAGTTCCAGGCTAAAATGCTATTTTATTATGTCAAAATAATGAGATTTTATGCAAGATCTAAGAAAAGTTTAAAAAATATTTTCTTGCTATAATAAAATAAAGACAAGTTGAAAACAACAACAAATACTTAGATAATTGTAGAGAATACTATGGAAGCAAAAATTGTGTAATATAACTATAGCAACATTGAGGTTCTATTTAAAGGCCACACTGACATTTTATTGTTACCATCATAAAAGTCCTTTTAAATATAACATTCCATGAAAAAGACTATGGCAAAGCATGGTTACTAATTTATTAACTTAAATACTTGATATCTTTGTGTACTATACTTTTTGTATGTGGACAGAGGTGGTCACACTAGCACACCCCAAAATGGTTAGGACTTACTCCTGGCTTTGTACTCAGGGATCACTGCAGGGCAGGCTTGAGCGACCTTTTGGGGTATTGGGGACCAAACAAGGGTCAGTCCCATGCAAGGCAAGTCTCTTACCCTCTGTTCTATCTCTCTGGCTCTTCCTCTACTCTCTTTAACCTAAAATGCGAGTAAAACTACGTATCTACTCTCTTCAAAATATTCTCAGTGTGTTGATGAACATCATTAGGGAGCTATTTCTTATAATTGCGGCAAAATGCTAATTAGACACCTCACTTCTAAAGAAAACAAGTTGAAACTCTACTGTATTTTTCAAAAGGGATTTTTTGTTTGTTTGTTTTGTTTTTAGGGCAGCAACTGAAACACTCTGTGAATAGCAAAATTTGGACACTTCCATCTGGAAAAGCTGATAATGCTTCGGGTGGGACCCGGGAAAGCTCACACTTTGCATGTCTTTTTCACTCAGATCCAGCTCTACTGGCAGAGCTGTAGTTATCTAGTCACAAGCACAGGGATTTTTAAAACTATTTATTTATTTATTTATTTATTTATTTAGTCTCTTGCCTGCACGCCTGGCTGTCTGGCTGTCTTCCCCGGGGCCCCTCATAGGGGATGGGCTCCTGCTTCCCTCCCTGCCCCGAGCAGAAATCCCAGCAGCAGCAGCCGAAGAACACCAGAACGTAGCCACAGCCATGCTCAAAGCCCCTCTCCACACGGTCGGACAGGCCTCATGCATGAAGGTACCAGCAGAGGACCCCAGGTTTGTATAGTCCCATCAATGGCCAATATCCAGGGACTTAAAAGCAAGCTCCCAGAAGCGCACAGCCGCTTTGCGGCTGCGTGATATCTTAGAACCTACTTTTCCCTCTGGGAGAAACTTGCAAGCTACTAAAAACTTCCTGCCCACATGGGACAGCCTCGAAAGCTTCCCATGGTGTATCTATATGCCAAAGCCAGTAACCAGCTGAATCTCATTCCCCTGACCCTGAAAGTGCCTCCAATGCGGCATCGTTGGGAAGGCTGAGAAGAGAGAGGCTTCTAAAATCTCAGGGATAGGACGAATATAGAGGTTACTGAGACCGCTCCAGCCACTCGATGATCAACAGGATTTTGTGATCGTGATAGTGATCGTGATTTAGTTAGGTACTGTGAACGTACAACGTTAGTGTTTCAACATGAATCTCTTGACCAGGAACCACTTCCCTACACCGAAGCACGCTGCCCCCACCCCTTTTGTCTCTCAACCCACTGTTTCTATGAGAGTCACTTTTCAGCATCACCTTTGCTTCCTGGATAAATACTTCTGTCCACCATAGGCATTGAGCCAAGCTCAGAAAGGAAAAAATAAAAACTTACATCAGTGATTACAGGGGAAGGGAGATATTTTGCTCTCTGAGTAGAGACAAATCAAGCACTGGTAACTTTAAATAATCACAGAAAAAAAAATACTCTATGCACTGTAACTTATGGTATTGCCAATATTCAAAAAGAAAATGATCAAGAGAAACCATTTCTATATGGGCAAGTATTGTATTGAGAAGATATCATAAAACAAATATTAGGGAAAAATTTTAAACAATTGAATTTTGTTTAAACACATGCAAAGTGTTTAAAGTATGTTTCACAAAAAGGAAGATATAAATTCTAGAGGTAAAATGTATAATGAAGAAAATACCAACTTCATGATGTATTTAAATAGTATTTGAGATATGAGCAAAATATCTTGGAATTTAAATATACTAAAAGAAATTTTTATATGAAATCAAATTGTTTAATGCAAAAGAATACAAAAAATAGAATAACAGAGCACTATGAAATAATGTGATATTACCTAGTATACATAGATAGTTAAAAATTTCTAGCTGAAGTATTAATAATTTAATATACATGCTCAATAATTTTAATAAAATGGCTAAGGATCAAAAGAAATAGAAGTAACTGTAAATATACTGTGATCTAACTACTATCAAGACCAAGAAAGATGAGAAAAATGGAAGCATATGGAATAATAATGTGTTAATGCTTAATTTTTTATAAAAAACATTATTTTCAGAAATTATATTGTAAATTTTAAATCTGTCCAAACATATCAGACTCCACTCTTCAGAGTAACATTATATGAATATAGCTGATTGTTCTTCTTAACATATTTACCATATAATCCTTTTATAGTATTTCCTCCTTCTACAGTAAGATTGTAAAAAATTGTCATCTAAACTTAATAAGGTTAGCTTTTCACAAATAATGTGTAAGTCATAATGAGGACCTGGTGTAATTTTTTATGAAAAAAAATGCAGACAATCAGAGTATTGCTACATGGAATTTATGTTATTTATCCTGAAGTTCAACTTTATATTCTTCATTCAGATTTACTTAAAATTAAATTTCTGTCAAATGTGATATTTGCTGGCATTTTCTTTGGTACAGCATGGTACTCAGGAGTAGGTGGCTATTCGAAAAAATTATAATTAAATCTAAAATGCTCTCATATGTTTCATATCAAAACAACTTAAACATGAGAACACATTGTTGGAATTTTTTGGCCAGTATATTCCCAGCAGTGCTCAGGACATACTGCTGGCTCTATGATCAGGGATCATTTGGGATGAGCCTCAAGGGACAGTATAAGGTCTCCAGGGACCAACCACATGCAAAACAAGTGCCATACTTGATGTTTCGTTTCTTTTACCCTAAAGTGACACTTTCAATTAAGAATTTTATTTGAAATATATGAAACTGTACCCAATTTGAATCAATTTTTTAATTATCATCATCATCATCATCACCATCATCAGCCTGTTAATCGTTGATTTTCTCGAGCAGTCTCAGTAATGTCTCCATTCGTCCTAGCCCTTAGATTCCTTAGATTTTATAAGCCTCTCTTTACTCATCCTTCCCAATGGTGCTTCATTGGAGACTCTTTCAGGGTCAGGGGAATGAGTCCCACCATTCTTACTATGTTTTGGCATATGAATACACCATGGGGAGAGGGGGAACTAGGCTATAAGATGTCCAAGCTTCCGGGGGCTTGGTTTTATAGTCTCTGGATGTTGGCCGTTGATGGGATTACATGGCACTGGTGGCAGTTTCTGGGTGTGACTGCCTAGCTACTGGAAAATGGGGTGTCTGGGCAGAAGAGGCCCAGTCCCTATCTGAGCAGGCTTGGAGATCTCAGTCCCAGGTCCTGCACACCTGGGTTCCTCTGTCGGTTCCTTCATGCTTGAGGCTCGTCTGAACGTGTGGAGAAGGGCCTTAAGCATGGCTGTGACTGGGTTCCAGAGGCCTTCGGCTGCAGGGGCTCTGCTTGGGACAGGGAGGGAAACTCAACCTCACCCCTCCGAGGGGCCCTGGTGAAGACAGCCAGGTGCAAGGGCAAGTAACATCACTGTATCTTACAAACTTTTATGATATAAAGAATTCATAGAATTCATAGAATATGCACACACATATATATAAGCATACATATACATATATATGTTTAAAGCTAAGAGAAAAGATTCATGCATTAAGTATAGACTTAATTACCCACAAAAATTTAGCTTAAAATGAATGAGTAGGTTTCATTGCACCCAGGACCAGTTAAGGTAATGGAAACAGTGTCTAAGTCATTTTTGAAATTTTACATGTGTAGTAATTAGAGCAAGGAAAGCTTTTATTCATTAGAATAGCTAAATGCCTCTTGTGGCACTAACGTGGAAAAGTAAATTATTCTGATGTACTTCAAAGTACTCTCTCAAGAATAACCTCAAATAAGATAACTTTTATGAATATTATATAAATTAGAAGGAAGTATATCACATGGAATTCGGCAAAACTTTGCTAATAATTGATAATTGTTATTTATATTTTCTTTACTTTAATCAGTCCTTAAAGTAAACATTAGACTTACAATCCTAGAAAATTTGTGGCAATGTCATAAATTAAAGAGAAGGATAACATATTAGATTTTACTAAAAGTTAGGTAGCAATTTAAAAATCATATATAAGAAAAGGATGATTAAAAAACAAGGAAAAGCAAAGCTAATACTTTCATAAATATTCAGCTAGATATTTTGCCAT
Source organism: Sorex araneus (assembly GCF_027595985.1). Classification (NCBI taxonomy): domain Eukaryota; kingdom Metazoa; phylum Chordata; class Mammalia; order Eulipotyphla; family Soricidae; genus Sorex; species Sorex araneus. The sequence continues at coordinate 167,989,936 of NC_073305.1, forward strand.
TTAAAATGATCTGCCATTTCCTAGAATGTGATTATACTTTATATATATATTCTTTATGAATCCCTTTCGTTTTTAAATAACTGCATTAAATATAGTTTACTTTGATCTAGAGCAAATGGAAAGTTGTTAAAGCTGTTTATGATTATTGGACTGAAAAGCATAATTACCTTAGAATCCAATTTGCATTCATCAACTATATCATTAGACTCAGACTCTAGTATTTTGAAAGTGTGGAAGTACAGAAAAATAAAATTTTTAGTGAAGTGCCTCTTTTTTCAAATAATAAACCCATATAAGTTACAACATAAGGATTGTTTCATTTTGCCTTTTTTTTTTTACACACAATCACAGTTGGAAAAACTAACTAGTCAAATAAGCACCAAATTAAGGACTCTGTTTCAAAAAGCCCTTTAACAGTAGGTCACTGTGAACACTGATGATAGGAACCAGTCATCATCATCATTATCCCATTGATCATCGAATATCTCGAGCAGTCTCGGTAACGTCTCCATTCGTCCAAGCCCTGAGATTTTAGAAGCCTCTCTTTACTCATCCTTCCCAACAAAGCCTCACTGGAGGCTCTTTCAGGGTCAGGGGAATGAGACCCAGCATTGTTACTGGTTTTGGCATATGAATACACCACAGGGAGTTTGTGAGACTCTCCCATGTGGGCAGGAAACTCTCAGTAGCCTGCTGGTTCTCCCAGAGGGAGAAGTAGGCTAAAAGATATCTTGGTTTTAAGTCTCTGGTTGTTGACCATTGGTGGGATTACAGGGCACTGCAGGCAAGTCCCCGGGTGTGACCGCCTAGCTACTGGAAAATGGGAAATCTGGGCGGAAGATGCCCAGTCCCGATCTGAGCAAGCTTGGAGGTCTCAGCCCCGGGTCACACACACCTGGGTTCCTCTGCCAGTACCTTCATGCATGAGGCTCGTCTGAATGTGTGAAGAGGGGCCTTGAGCATGGCTGTGGCCAAGGCTCCGGAGGTCTTCGGCTGCAGGAGCTCTGCTTGGGGTGGGGAGGGAGAGAGTCTCTGGACCGCTCACCTGGCTGTCTTCCCTGGGGCCCCTTGGAGGGGGGTGGACTCCAGCTTCCCTGATTCCCTTTTAACCAGTATATATCAGATATTTTTGTAAAACTGTTTTCTAGTACTTTGGAGTTAAATTACATTTTGTTGCAGCCAGCAGAAAATCTTATTTTTCCTAGGTACAACTGTGCCAATATTAAGATAGCTACATCTTTTCAACATCTCCCCTCCACCGCCCCAACTAAACAGCTGTCAGATTTATAGCACCTCTTCTATGACATACATACTAGTTATTTCAAAGTGTACTGACCTTGTTTTGGATAGTCTTTGATTTGTCAATCCTCCTGTCCCATTTTTAAGGACTCTTATAATTTATGATATTGCCAGTCTATGGGGTCAATATAAGCCCTTTCCACATTTAATCCAATATAAACAAAGACAGAAAAAAACAGTATGTATTTAACTAAGACAAAATTAAAAATTAAAAAGATGAGTTAGAAAAACAAAATAAATTTCAGTTTGGAGAAATATATGTGATAAATTTGAAATATTAAAATATTCAGCACTAATAGATGTTCCAATAAAAATGTATCAAAACAGGCAAATTATCTTGTGAAAATTCAACAGGCAACAAGGTAAATAAATAGTATTTTTCTCTCTGGAGAAGCCCGTGTTCTCTCCTAATAAACATCTCCCTCTCTTTTTCCCTTTTCATGTTTTTCTAAGTAAACTGTTTTAAATAAAACGTATTTGCTTTAAAAAATAGAAGGAATAAAATGGCTAAGCTTATTTTAATTATCACCAAAAATGACTAATCCAATTGGACTAATTAGCTATGTGAATAAGTTTTAGAAAACTACAAGGGGAATGAAGAAAGAAAGAGAACAAGTCAGGTAGAGCACAGCTTCAAAATCATTTTGCGTGATTCTATACAGAAGATAAGAATCAATACAGAGACACAGAGGCTATTCTGGTTGGAAAGAGATTAGAGCACATGGAACCAATTATCTGTGATCGAATTGGGAATATAATGTTTTTCTGAACTTAATGTAGTCCATAATTTGTATATCAATAAGGAAAGATAATTATGAATAAATCAATCATAATATTGCAAGGTAAGGTGATAAAAGCTTATCACTATTACAGCATAAATAAAGCAAGCAACAAACTAAGTATAAAAGAATGTCTTTAGGGAGAATGGTGCTGCCAGCAGGTCATCCTGCACTTGTGGCTGAGTGCATCTGCAGCCTGATGGTGCCTTCAGGCTTCCTAATACCCCAAAATTGTCTCTGTGCCTTTGGTCAGACCCCAACAACTTGGGGCCAAGTTTACCAAGAAATTAAATGGCAAAATTTAGGTATGAGGGAGACACACCAACAAACCACTTCTGGCTCAGATATGCAAGCTCATTTATTGGCCTTATTTCAGAGACCCATAAATCTTGAAAGAGATCAAAAGCTGTGGTTCAGGCCGTCAGTGCAGAATGCTGTGCGTGAGCCGACCCAGCCTGCAGGACATGTGCCAATAGTTTATTTCCCTGGAAATGATGGAAACAAGAGAGCCAGACAGATAGTACAGCAGGTAGGGTGTTTGCCTTGCATGTGGCCAACCCCGGTTCAATCCCCCATATCCCATATGGTTCCCCAAGCACCACCAGAAATAATTCCTGAGTGCAGAGACAGGAATAATCAGTCAGTGTCATTGTGTGTGACCCAAAAAGGAAAAAAAAAAGACAGAAACAAGGGCCATGGTCCAGAAGTACAGAAAAGAATCTCTGAACTGAACAGTTCGTTGCAGAATGCCTCTGGATTTGAAGCCAGGCTGCCTTCACCAGGGTGTGTCAGAGAAGGACAGGCATCATCCCTCCACCTCCTCCCTAGAAATCCCGGTGGCTCCCAACATCCAGAACCCAATGAGAAGTGCAGGTACGCAGGTTCAGTGACCACAAACTCTAGGCCTCAAGGGATAGAGGATGGGCTGGTCCCTCTCTTCCCACATCCCCATGGCACACTGAAGGTCACGCCCACAAACTCTCCCTGACTGCTACTCAAGCTCCTTAATGGCCATGATCCAGAAACACACAAAAGATTCTCCTAACTGAGCAGCTCACTGCAGAGATTTCTCCAATCCAAACTATCTAAAATGTTAAAATTCCAGGAGCACGTGGCCTCTCTTGCAGCTGCTATTCATAGCAAGCAATACAAAGCAGAGTACGGTGGGGGGAGGGGCATTGTCTGCCATAGAGGCAGGGGGAGGGGTGAGTTGGGGTGGATACTGGAGACCTTGGTGTGGAAGAAGTGCATTGGTGGAGGGTTGGGTAATTGATCATTGTATGACTGAAACTCAAACAGAACAGCTTTTTAACTGTATCTCATGGTGATTAAAAAATCACTGTATCACTGTATCACTGTCAAGCAGTTTCTCATTGATTTGCTGGAGCGGCACCAGTAACATCTCAGGTGTCCCTGTTGCGTTCAAGGTCAGGGGAATGAGGGCCATTATTGTTACTGTTTTTGGCATATGGGTAGCTTGCCAGGCTCTGCCATGCGAGATTCTGCATCACTCTCTTCAGGAAGCTTTGTTTTATAGCCTCTGGATCTTGGTCATTGATGAAATTACATGGCTCCGGGGATGATTATTGGATGTGGCTGCCAAGCTATGGAAAACGGGGAACCTGGGTGAGGAGGCCCAGTCCCAATCTGAGCAGGCTTGGAGATTTCAGCCATGTGTCCCACATACCTGGGTTCCTCTGTAGGTTCTTTCATGGGTGAGGCTCATCCGAGCATGGGGAGAGTGGCCTTAAGCATGGCTGTGGCTGGCTTCTGGAGGTTTTTGGATGCCGGGGCTCTGATTGTGGCAGAGTGGGAAACTCAATTCACCCCCCTCCAAGAGTGCCCCGGTGAAGACAGCCTGGCGCAGGGAGAGGAGATTCTGCCGATTAAAAAATAATAAATGAAATAATAATAAATAATAAAATTAACACTGAATAAAAAAATGTAATGTTGAGTCTATGCCCAATTTAATCAGCTGAATCAATAGCTGAATATATAGCAGTACTCTTACATTAAAAAAAATAAGGGGGCTGGAGTGATAGTACAGTGGGTAGAACATTTGCCTTGCACATGGCTAATCTAGGTTCGATTCCCATCATCCCATATGGCCACGAGCACTGCCAGGAGTGATTCCTGAGTGCAGAGGCAGAGTAACCCCTTTGCATTGCCAGGTGTGACCCCAAAAACAAAAACAAAAATAAAATAATAAGGATTTTTTAATATACAACACAAATAATTTATTTATGATACAAAGAGCAAGATTGATTTATACAAATAATATTGGGAAATTATAATTAAATCTTATTTATAATATCTTATTTATCATAGTGTTTAGTATAGTAGTATGATAGTATAGTATAATTGTGTAATATATAGGAAATTCTTAATACTAATGATTTTAAGTGTTATTGATTTTAAAAATTCTCTAAATGAATCTTTAATATTTAAAATAATGATAAAATGCAATGCCCAGAATTCCATTATTCTAAAATGCATTTGAAATATTCTTACAATTTACTCTTAACAGATCAATGTAGTGCTCCGGGTTCACAGAGTCTACATTTAAGACAGTTTGAGGGTTGGCATGAGGGGAAAAGTTCCAGGGACTGACTCAGAGACTTGAAAATGCCAGGATGGTGCACCATCACCAAAGTTATCTCCTTTTCTCCAACATGAAACACCTTTAAGGATAGATATGTTGGGACACAAAATATAATTTTAAAAAAGTCAGAATACTCTGAAATTAGAATTCAACCACAAAAAGAAAATTAAAAATATTACAGATGTCTAAACGATTTAATGAACCATATAATGCTGATCTTTTTAGATTCCTGAGAAAAGTAAGAATTAATTCTTCCTAATATGTTTTATAAAAACATCCTTTTCCATGTTAAAATCATCAAACAAATATCACCAAAAAGACAACCACAGATCAATATTTCTGACAAGCATGAACACAAACTCTTTAAAACATACTAACAATTCAAATTCACTTCACAGTGCATTGAGCACATGTATCATGACCAAGTGGCAGTTATTCTAAGCATACAAAAAATGGTTTAATATATGCAATGTAATTGATATAATAGTCTATGTTAATATAACAAAGACAAGTATAATGTATATCAATAGAAGGTGAAAACAGATTTTAATAAATCCTGTTTTGTTTATGGTAAATACTCTCAAATATGATTATAAAATTTAAAAATTCCCAGCATAATAAAATCCATAAATATATAAACCGACAGATTCTTACTCTGGTGAAAACCCAGTTATTTTTTTCCCTTAAATATCAAAAACAAAACAAGTTTATCAACTAATGGGAGTCACTTGGGTCTCTGTACCTTTACATATAATTTTAGCAATAGGACAATGATCAAACTAAACAATAAAGAAAGGAAGAAAAGCTGAGATAGAATAGGTGAAAAATAAAACAAAGGCTTTTCATATTCTTATTGTCAAGCTATTCTGTTTAAAATATTAATAAGAGCAATCTAGTTGCTTATGCATGCTAATGTGATTATGCACAAATCTGTAAGTATTTATGTCACTCAGATTTCTGACATAAAATAAAAATAAACAACAGAAATTATACAGGAAAAAGTAGAAGATTTAGATTACCTTCTTGTCATAAAGTACATGTATCATTTTGTAAAGCAGTCTAGTATTTTTTGAAAGAAAAATTCACTTGTTTGTAAAATCATATTTTAAGCACTAAGGCAGCCAAATAGAAACATTGTTTAAAGAGTGCTCCATCTTATATATTAAGGAATATTGATAAAGTGAACTAATGAAACAGGTAATGTAAACTTCATAAAGCTGAAAGAGAGTGAAAAATCATCATCATCATCATTATCATCATCATCATCATCCTGTTGATCGTCGAATTTCTCGAGTGGGCTCAGTAACATCTCCATTCGTCCTAGCCCTGATATTTTAGAAGCTTCTCTTTACACGTCCTTTCCAATGGTGCCACATTAGAGGATCTTTCAGGGTCAGGGGAATGAGATCCATCATTGTTATTGGATTTAGCATATGATATGAATACATCATGGGGAGATTGCCAGGCTCTCCCAAGTGAGCAGGAATCTCTCCGTAGCTTGCCAGGTTTTCCCAGAGGTAGAACTAGGCTAAAATCACCGGGAGCTTGATGTTATAATCTCTGGATGTTGACCATTGGTGGGATTACATGGTGGTAGGGGCAGTCCCTGGGTGTGACTGCCTAGCTACTGGAAAATGGGGAATCTGGGCCGAAGAGGCCCAGTACCGATCTGAGCAGGCTTGGAGGTCTCAGCCCCAGATCCTATACACCTGGATTCCTCTGCCGGTTCCTTCATGCATGAGGCTCATCCAAACGTGTGGAGAGGGGCCTAGAGCATGGCTGTGGCTAGGCTCCAGAGGTCTTCGGCCATAGGACTTCTGCTCAGGGTGAGGTGGGAAACTGAGGCCCACCCCCTCCAAGAGGCCCTGGGGAAGACAGCCAGGCACGGGAGCAAGAGACTCTCTGAAAAATAGAAAATAGAAATATAGATTAAAAAAATAGAAATCAAAACAAGGAAAGCAAATAGAAAATAGTTATAAATATGATGGGTTTGACATAAATTAAATTTACCAGAAGTAAATTTTGAAATATCAATTTATGTATTAAAAATAAATTGAAACTTTAAAACGGTTATCAGAATTTAAAAAATAAACTATGTTCTGTCTGCAAAAAAATATACTTTAAGTACAAGTCCATGTAAATTAAAAGCAAATGGCTTTGAAAAAATATGTGTCACATTAGTACTACTCAAAGTAATAATTACTATATTAAGTTTAGGCAGAGCATGGCACATCTACGGGAATCTTTTTTTTTTCTCTTGAGCATATTATTCTCTTTTTCTCTCTTACCCCTTATTCAGAATTTTCAAATAAAACCTGTTTTTACTTCAAAGAATAATTTTAGACAGAATAGATTTCAAAACAGAATTTTATCAGGGATAAAGATATGATGTAATAATACACATACCAATCTCTAAGAATATAGAAAGAGTCTTAAAGCTTTGCAACAGATAAAAAACTACATGAGTCCTCAAACCACTAAAGGAGAAGAAGAAATGTATGATTATACTATTATATAGTTAGAAACTTCAGGATCCCTCTCAGAAATAGATTCAGCAGACAGAAAATCAATCAGTAAAGACACAATTGAACTAAACAACATTATCAATCAACTAGATATACTGGACATCTGCAGAGTATTTCATCCAACAACAAACAGCATAAATACTATTGCAGCAATCACCCTGATGTAGCACACTCTGACCCATAAAACACACCATAGCAATTTCAAACAACTGAAACTATTTAGTTTTTATTTGAGTGCCTATGTTTCCTACTATGAGTTCTGGTCTTGTATGAAGGAATTTTCTGTTGGGGTTTCCTCACATGTTCATGGTGTTTTAATTATATATATATAATCACACCATTCAATTACATGCTGTACTTCTTCTCATTTGTTAGTGATATATTTCCTGAAATTACCCCCTGTGTGAGTTAGTTGGTTAAGTGACAAATTCACTTTCACATTCCAATCTCCTTAAATATCTGAATTTTTGTCTTTATATCGAACAGAGAAGTCTCTGATATTTCTATCCACTCATTGTAGATCATCTTGGGTACTTGTTCCAGGCAATCAAACAAATTATTTAAAAAAATCTATTTCCTCCTTAAACAGCAAGAGTAAATTAAGCTGAACCTCTTCTTAGGAGAGTTCATCTCATCAAATTTATCCTAGTCTACTTTAAGGTTTTCCACCAATATCCAACTGACTTAATATCTATTTCCATACACATTCACTGTATCTTTGCCTGAAAAAATGTATAAGTAAGTTGTTCTTTTGAAGAGCAGTGGGCCTTTTCATTCATTATGTTTCTTTTTATGCTCTGTGTTTTACAAAGCTGTCAGTAGTACTTTCAGTATCAGCATGCCTCCACCAATGTCTCTAGATTCCCCCCTCCAACATCCACGCCCAACCCCCCTACATACATATACATCCCAGCCCACCTCATTAACAGACACATTTTAAAGTTCATTGTCATCCAAGTCCATTGCTTATTATAGTGTTGGATCTAGAGATTTACATATATAGAAATACTATCCTCTACACTACGGATATGTTCAAGACCTTGGCCTTTTGCCTTCATGTTGCCTTTATACCTCTTTCTATTTCCCCTATCCGGTTATCTCCTTCCCCGGCCTTTTAATGTATGTTACTTAGGACCACATGTTTTCCCACTTTTACTATGCTCCGTTCCAATTGTCATGTATTCTATATACCACAGATAGATGAGAACACCCAATATTTGTCCTTCTTCTGGTTTACTTTACTTAATATGATAGCTTCCATGTTTTGCGGCAAAGTGTGTGGTTGTATTCATTGTGGCTCTATAGTATCCCATTGTGTATAGCCACATCTTCATTATCCACTCCTCTATTTTTGGACACCTCGGTATATTCTAGCCTCTGTTGCACTGTGTTGAAAAAATGAATTTCATTTTGGAACTCACCTTTAGGGTTCTTCTGGGATTTCAATCTAATAATAGGTCAGGAAGATTGGTAGGGAGAGGAGGAGAATCTGCATTGTTCTACACAATACTCTCCCAGGAGAGGTTATTACCATTACTTTAGGCAAGCAGGGCCAAACCCTACCCACAGGAACGCTGAAGATTCATATTACTGGTATGAATCCATCCTCAAATTTGGGAATGCTGATTACACTGGGGACAGAGCAAAGTCCACTGGTGCAGCAGACTCATTAGATTTAAGAACCTAATACCACTAAGTTAGTCTGTTTCCCCAAGAATATTCATGATACAATTCTCTCCTAATAAACGTTCTCACTCGGCAATCCGTGAAGTTGGGGATTGAATTAATATAAGAGTTTTGTCAATTGCTCTATGAAGTTCTGAGTTTGATTTTCCATCATTTAATCCCTGTAATTACAGGAGGTGTCTGTCCTTCAGAGAATGTCTATACACTCTTAACTTATTTTTTAAGCCCTCTACTCACCAATTTCTTTCGTCATTATCACTAATGGCATTAGAATCACCAATTAATGTCATTGTATCTTTTTCTGAAAAAATTATTGTAATTGAGGTGGAGGGTGGGAGGGAACTATAGAAGTTAAGGTACTAACTTTGTCTGTGGCTAACTCCTCTTTGTTCCCTAGTTTCACATACGGTCTCCCCTACATATGACTGCACCAGATATGAGCCCCTGAGCAATGCCAGGAGCTTTTATTGATCTCTCAGAACATAACCAGGAGAAATAACTTATTACCACAGGGCATTATATATACATACATATACATTTATATATGATATATAGGCATATATATATCTGACAGACTATATACACATATATACATAACCTACACAGGAGTCTATATGTATATATAGCACTGTCTTCCCATTGTTCATCGATTTGCTAGAGCGGGCACCAGTAACATCTCCATTGTGAGACTTGTTATTGTTTTTGGCATATTATATATGCCAAAAGGGCTTGCCAGGCTCTGCTGTGTGTGTGGGATACTCTTGGTAGCTTGCTGAGCTCTCTGGGAGGGATTGAGGAATCAAACCCAGGTCAGCCACATGCAGGACAAATGCCTTACCCGCTGTGCTATCACTCCAGTCCTAGAGGTAATAAAGGATTCTCTTTCAGAAGGTGTTAAGAAATAAGATTTCTCACACACGTGCACAATACGCACACATCACACAAATGTGCCCATTAATAAAAAAAGATAGATATCCAAGCTTAAACAATATAGCAATATTTATTCTCCCTCGACCCATTCTCAGATTTTCACCAAAACGAATGACACCTACCCAGATGTGTATCTGTATCTTCTTATTCTATTCATTTAAATATTATTCTTTTCCAGATACACCCTCATAAGCACATCAGTAAAAAATAAATTAAGTAATTAAATCTTGCCAGTTAACCAGACATTCCTTACCCTAATCAGGATGACATGTAAAATTAAATTTCACACCATAATATCTTTTTAATGTTAACCTTTATATACATTAAACACACACACACACACATAGATACCTATTTTAATGTTATTCATAATCTCCAAGTTTCGGAAACAACAAAAATGCTTTCTAATAGAAATTACATAAATAATATATAGTGGACACAGACATATAATATTATTTTGTAGTAAAATAATTGAATTATATACACAAAATTGTAGAAATTCAAAGTTACAGTAATAAGTGAAAGAAATCAGTCAAGAAATCTATTCTCTGTATTATTCCAACTGCATGTCATTCTAGAAAAAGCAAGATTATCACACAATAAAAATATTACTAGTTACCAAACAATCAATGGAAGGATTAAATAGATGGAACAGAGAGGATTTTTAGATTATATACATTATGATACTATCATGTTAGACAGATTTTTATTCATTTGTCAAAAATATATATATATAAACAGCAAAGTAAAACCATAAACTTAAGGTGATAATGATGTATTAGTGTAGGTTTGTTTATTGTTTATAATCTAATAAAATGAGATATACTTATATTGGTGGAAATGTTACATGTGTACATATATATATGTATTAGTGTGTGCATGCAATAATAGAGAAGTTAAGGACACAGAAATTTTAAACCTGCCTCATAGTTTTGTTGTGAAAGTATGACTGGTGCAAAAATAGTTTATTAAAAATAATCAATCTCGCCAGATGTTCCCAGCATGACCTACAAGTAAGCTTATATAATTTAAAATATCAGAAATGGACAGAGGGCATCACAACAGATAACGAAGACACTCAAAAATCGTCAGAGATTACTTTGAAAGTCTGTATGCCATGAAACAAGAGAACCTAGAAGAAATGGATAAATTCCTGGGTACCTATAAGCTCCCAAGGCTGAACCAAGAAGATTTGGAATACCTGAATAGACCTATCACCATCAAAGAAATTGAAACAGTAATAAAAAACATTCCCCCAAACAAAAGCCCAGGTCCAGATGGATTCACTAACAAATTCTTACAAACATTTAAAGAGGACCTATTGTGAGTCCTTTTCAAGCTTTTCCAGGAAATTGAAGAGTAGTTTTTAAAAGGTTTAAATTCCAGGATGTAGGAAGCTTTAGAGGCAGCTTTTTTATAAGATGCCCATCAAAACTATTTGGCTATGTGATAAATAAAAGTAATGTAACATGAATCACTATTAAAATTATTTAAATTACAATCCTATTTTCCTTCATAAATGAATCAGTATACATAGTTTGACATCAAAAATTCTTGAATGAAAGATAATCCTTATGTAACATTCATCTTCACATTGGCTATTAAAAAATAGTCACCAGTAATACTTAAAATAAAATTATATCTCATACATGAAAAAGTATTTGGAAACTTTTTCCATTATATAAGTACACAGAACTTTCTTAATTAAAAAGGTGTATGTGGTCTTAAAAGAAACAAATTCGATAGGTTAGTCAGTGCATCTTTTCACGAAGTCTCATTTATTTCCATGTTGGATAGCTTCACAGTCAAATATGAGGACTCTGAATAAAAATCACAGTCCCCAGTGTTCTCTACTAATTGTGATCCTAAGGCAAATTCTAAGGCAGATTTTCCTTAATTAGATATATTCCCCAAGTTGGAGACAGAATACTCAAGTCCCATGACTGTGGTAAGGATCTGAGTATTGATTTCTTTCTCTTTCACATGCAGTCAATGAAGTTGAACCAGTAAAATCATATGCATTTATTTCTAAGCAATTTTAAGCATCTGGACTAAATGAAATTAGAATGATCTTAAGTTTTCACAAAAGATTTACATTTTTAAAGTACATTACCATTATTATTGATTGCTATCATTTAAATTATTTTCTGTATTCAACAAGACTCTCAAATTATAAGGTAAATGAAGTAAAAAATAAGTGTAACTTGGGGCATGGTTTGGACTACACCTGGAGAAGGTTAGGCATTATTATTGGTTATGAGCTCAGGGGTCACACCTGGCAGTGCTTGGGGAAACATGTTATTCTGGGAATTAAACTGAAATTTACTGTGTTCAAGGGAAGCATCTTAACCCATGTACTACCTTTGCATACTCTCTTGTTTAGATAGAGAGATAGGTGGATGGATAGATAGATAGATAGATAGATAGATAGATAGATAGATAGATAGATAGATAGATAGATAGATAGATAGATAGACAGACAATAGATGAGTCACAGTCTTTGGAGCTCAGAAACCAACAGGACCACTAGATTTATAATCTGTACTCAAGATCTACCAAAATCATACCTAAGCAGAGCTTGTGGAGATGGGGATGGAAGCATGAATGGCAATAAGCAGTTCTAGGAAGTGAACTCAGGGACTTGTACATAGTAGGCAAGTCCTCAACCACTTCAGTTAAACCCTTGTTCCCCCTTTAAAATTCAGGAGGTGAAAGCTGCAGGTGTTGGATTTCAGTCCTATTGGTGATCCCCCACCAGTGATTTCTCCCCAGCCCCAAGGCATGGAGATTTTCGATCCATAACGTTTGTGCTTGAAAAGTTTAACCTGATTGGGACTGGAGCAATAGCACAGCTGGTAGGGCATTTGCCTTGCATGCGGCCGACCCGGATTTGATTCCTCCATCCCTCTCGGAGAACCTGGCAAGCTACCAAGAGTATCTTGCCCACACGGTGGAGCCTGGCAAGCTACCCATGGTGTATTCGATATGCCAGAAACAGTAACAACAAGTCTTACAATGGAGACATTACTGGTGCCCGCTCGAGCAAATCGATGAACAACGGGATGACAGTGATGACAGTGATATAGAAGTATTGGGTTAAGGCAGAGAGAATAAAGTTCATGCATGTAGGTTTTAATGAAAATACTTTTAAGCATACTACTTTATGCGATTCTAAACTGGAAATATAAAATACATAACGTGGGAAAAGTTTACATAGATGCCTCATGGTTCCATACAATGCCTTAGGTGTTGAACAAGAGCAGATTTAAGCTGTTTTTGTAGCCAGTTCGTGTAATGGCATAAATACCATTGTTTTCAGATGGCAGACTAAATTATAAACTAGAATCAACAGAATGAAATGCCTAATTATATATTTGTAGAGATGAATTGGCTTTACAATAAATACACTCCCTAGAGAAGTGCTAGATAATCCTCAACATTTAATCAAATCATTTATTTTTTTCTCTCAACTCTTGTTGTCTTCATAGCTATTATATACAAATAATTGATTATTCACCCATGCTTGTTTATCGTTCATTTGTATTTCTTAACATCAGTCTAATGTTTAAAGACAATTGACTTAACGTCACTGCAGAATTTGCGAGGAAATCTTGGTGAAATTATCCAAGATGTCTCCATTGACTCTTGTTAATAAGCTTCTCAAGAGACATGTTATTCTGTGATCCTACACTTCATGATTTACAGGAGCTAGTCACTCTATTGGAGACATCAAACATTTTATTTTACATTTTAAGATTCTGATACTTAGGTTCACTACTAAAGACAATTTCCTATGTGTTATTTATAATATTAGCTTGTCAAGGATAAAAAGGGCTTATTCTTTAAAGAATAAATGTCATATATTTAAGAATCAGGTTGTTTACATCCTGTATCCATTTAAATCACAATAATATATAATTGAATTTTATTGGCAATATATTACAAAGTCACTAAATTCTTGCCATTGGTAAGAAGAAATTGACAGAATTCTTCATATTTTGTTAACTTATGCTATTTATACCATCACTTTGCTCAATAAATAGTATCTGAAATAGAGGCCATATTGATTTATTTTTAATATTCATATCTTGATTTTTTACCTTATTTAACTTATATCACCATTCAATGATAAAGTCTAAAGTGTTATTCATGAAGGGCTGTAGCAATAGTACAGTGGGCAAGGCACTTTTCTCGCTTGCTTCTGACCCATAATTAATCCCTGGCATGACATATGTTTCCTTGAGGCCACCAGGAGTGATCCCAAAACACAGAGCCAGGAGTAAGCTCCGAGCAACCCTGGGTGTGGCCAAAAAAATGCCCCCTCAAAACCAAAGTCATTCATAAATTGGATTTGATGGGAATGAGTGTTGGGTTTACTATACAATTCTGATACGAACTATTGGTTTAATACGATTACTAATTTGGTTTGGGGGTAAACCTAGTTGTGCACAAATTGTTCCTCTGGCTTTGTGCTCAGAGATCACTCTGGTGGGTTTTGAGAGGAACATATAAGGTACCAAGGACTAACCTGAGGTTATTCTCATGCAGGGTAAATGCCTATTGGATGAAATATCTCTCTAGATTATGAAAACAATTCTTTATTTTAATGTTAGGCTGGAGAGATAGCACAGCGGTAGGGCATTCACCTTTCATGAGGTCGACCCAAGTTTGATTCCTCTGCCCCTCTCGGAGAGCCCGGCAAGCTACCGAGAATATCAAGCCTACATGGCAAAGCCTGGCAAACTACCCGTGCTTATTGGATATGCCAAAAATAGTAACAATAAGTCTCTCAATGAGAGACGTTACTGGTGCCCACTCGACCAAATTGATTAGCAACGGGATGACAGTGACAGTGTTAGGAATATATTCTGAGACCGGAGCAATAGTACAGTGGGTAGGCACTTGCCTTGCATGCACGTGACCCAGCTGATCCCCAGCAGCACATCTGGTCCCTGAGCCTGACAGAAGCGACATCTGAAGCGCAGATTCCAGAGTTAGCATTCAGAACCATCGGGTGTCCACCAAAATAAAAAATATATAAATTGGAAAAGAGAGTGTATTCTTGCATTCATTGTTCACCAAGAACTTGATAAATTGTTTTTTCTAAGATTATTACTATTTAATATAATATTACTTTTCTAAAATTTTAAGTAAAAGTATAGGTAGTACTAAGACTCTAGTAAAGTATTTCTCTTTCTAATTTTTAATTTTAAAAATTATTTTTAAGGCATAGTATATAAATGGCATATTTCCTGAAACCTAGCATATGTAAATAAATATTTCTGTGATTGCCATGGTTAAAAGTCAACTTGATTGGATATAAAAAAAATTTTAATTGCTTTTAAAGATTCGTTCACAATGTATTTGTGATAGTAATATGTTAGAGTGTTTATTACAACCCTCCTTGTGTACATAGAGAGCAAAGGAACTAAATGCTTTCAAAGAGGAACAGCTAAATATGTTGTGGCCCTTTATTAGAAAATCATGCAACCTGAAACTGGAGAGATACTACAGGGGTTAAAGCACATGCAGCTGGCCCTGATTCAAAACTCAGCATCACATGCTGGTACAGTCCTGGAAGCTATAGGATCTGCAATGTGGCATAGATAGTCCCCTGCATGACATGGTTGGATGAGAATTGCAGGGAGGGTCCTAAGGTCTCCTGTGTATTACTGGAGAAAGCAAAAAGAGAAGGAAAAGTGGGTAAAATATATGCATTAAAAAGAAATGAGTAGACCAAATGGCATAGCCAGGTAAATATTAAAGTAATATTAATTGAATGAAAGTGATATACATATGCATTTATAAATACTTGATAAAATGGTATGATTTCTTTGTAACATGATTATAAAATAAGTTTTCACATTTCTATTTTTCCATAAGTCTTTAAGAAAATTTTGGAAAATATTTCTCGAATTTTTACTAAAACCTATCACCTAATGTTCATTTTTAAAATTTATTTTATTAATCTTACTTTGTGGTTTGGGGGTGACACCTCTTGCCCCACCACCTGGCTGTCTTCACTGGGTCCCCTCAGAGGGGGTGGGTTGAGTCTCCCTCCTGAGAGGCCAAAGCCTTCTGGAAGCCAGCCACAGCCATGCTCAAGGCCACTCTCCAGACAGTTGAATGAGCCTCACACATGAAGGAACCGGCAGAGGAACCCAGGTGTGCGGGAACTAGGGCTGAGTTCTCCAAGCCCGCTTGAATCAGAACTGGCCCCCTTCCACCCAGATCCCCCATTTTCCAGTAGCTTGGCAGCCACACCCACAAACTGCCCCTAGCACCATGTAATGTCATCAATGGCCAACATCCAGAGACTATAAAACCAAGCTACCAGACCATGGGGCAACATTCACAGTTTGTCTAGAACTATTGTCTAGTTCTCCCTCTCAGAGAACCTGGCAATCTACCAAGAGTTTCCTGCCTGCACGGGAAAGCCTGCCAAGCTCCCTGTGCTGTATTCATATGCCAAGACCAGTAACAATGATGGGTCTCATTCTCCTGACCCTGAAAGAGCCTCTAATGCATCACCATTGGGAAGGATGAGTAAAAAGAGGCTGCTAAAATCTCAGGGCTAGGATGAATGGAGACATTACTGGGCCCGCTTGAGCAAATCAACGATCAATGAAATGATAGTGATAATGATAGTGAATCTTATTTTGGGGTTTGGGGGTGACACCCTGCGGTACTCAGGATTTATTGTTGGCTCTATGCTCAGAGATCATTCGTGCTGCTGCTCTTGGGGACTATATGGCATGCAAGTTATCAAATTAAGCTGGCCACACATGCAAGGCAAGTGCCCTACCCATTAAATTATTGCTGTGGCATAAGTACTTATTTTAAAAATAGAAGTCTGGAACCAATTTCCCTTCATTCCCTTCTCTCTTGTGAGGTTGTGATGAGGAGGCTTACATGCACACACATTCTTGATCACAGTGCTTGCAAATTTAG
The DNA here is from genome assembly GCF_027595985.1 of Sorex araneus. Lineage (NCBI taxonomy): Eukaryota > Metazoa > Chordata > Mammalia > Eulipotyphla > Soricidae > Sorex > Sorex araneus. The sequence continues at coordinate 168,006,708 of NC_073305.1, forward strand.
TGGAGTTTGCTGGTGGTAAAACATTCGTTGCAATGTTTGCACATGTCATCATTAGAGCTTACACCCCTGACCACTATGCTAACATGTCTGTTTCTGTTTACAGCTTCTAGCTACAATTCTAGCATGGACACGGCTGTTGGCTGTGGTGGTGCCAGACATTCTTGTGTCACTGAAGAAAAGATGCCACACATAAACGAGAAATGTGAGGGTCCTACTCATTGTATGACAGCATTGGGGTTAAAATGTGTGGTCTCACACTTACATGGCAAGCGCGTTAGCCAGAAAGACAGCTCCCAGCCCTGGAAATCTCCTTGTTTGACATTTTGACAAAGAGTATAACAACGTATGTAATATGAAAACACACACCAATTTAACAGTACCTACTTTGGAATTTATAATGAATACTATAAAAACCATACTTAATATTTACCAGACATCTCAAGCAAAATATTCTGTAAATGGTATTTAATGATTTTTTGTGTTTTAGTGGTCCTTAAATGTAATAGAAGCATTGTAATGACTATTATTTGACAAAACAGGAGGCTATTAAATTATACAATACATCATTGATTATCACATTGCAAAAATTATTGATCATTGAAATCAAGTTTCACAGTAGGCAATTTTTTTAATAATGTAGAAGTACTGCTATTCATTCAGCCATTGATTAAGCTGATTGAATTAGGCATGAACTCCACGTTACATTTTTGTATTCTATTCTGGATGTTAACTTTATTTTAATGTTTTATTGTCATTCCCCCCTTTTTTGGTTCACCATGAGATACAGCTACAAAGCTTTCATGTTTGAGCTTTGGTCATATAATCATCAAATACCCATCCCTTCACAAGTGCATACTTTCCACCACCAAAATCCCCAGTATCACCCCCACCCCGCTTCCAACCCTCCCCCTGCTTGTGTGGCAGACAATTTCCCCCATACTCCCTCTCTACTTTGGTTACATTCAATATTTCGACACCAATCTCACCACCACTCAAACCTGCCGAAAAGGCAATGCTAGACGATTTGTTTTGTATTGCTTGTTATGGATGGAATATAATGTCCAGGAAATTCTGTGTCAGTCTCTTCTGGGAGCTTTAGTTTAGTCTCCTTTAGTCTCTGGGCCTTGGCCATTGATGAGATTACATGAAGCCAGGGGCAGTTTGTGGGTGTGACTGCCATGCTACTGGAAAACTGGGAACCTGGGGGAAAGAGGCCCAGTTCCCCCGATCCAAGCGGGCTTGGAGATCTCAGTCATGGGTTCCCGCATATCTGGGTTTTCCTGCCGGTCCTCTCTCTGGTGAGGTTCATCCTGTTTTGGTTGAGGCTTGTGCCCTCTTGGGTGAGGCTCATCTGAGCATGTGGAGAGTGGCCTTGGTCATGGCGGTTGTTGGGTTCTGGAGGTTTATAGCTGCCAGGGTTCTGCTTGAAACAGGGACGGAAACTCAACCCACACCCCCCTTCCAGGTGCGCCAGTGAAGACAGCCTGGCATGGGATCAGGGCATTCTGTGGTGCTCTCTTCTGAAAGCTTTAGTTTATTTGTCAATTTGGGGAGTGAAAAAAAAAAATTCTTTTGGTATTAAGTTTCATGTTGACTCTAGATTTTTTTCCATCAAATTCAGAAATTTTTCTTCATTAGTATATTCTTGGTAATTTTAATCTAAATGTTAATATCATGGATGGAGAGATAGGATAGCTGGTAGGACATTTTTCTTGCATGCTAACAAACTGGGTTTGATCCTGAAAATTCTATATGATCCCGTGAAATCCCTGGAGTTGTTCCTCATTATAGAACCAAGAGAAACCCCTGGACCTTTCCAAGTGTGGCACCAAACAAAAATAAATTTTTATGTCATGTTTATTTTCTGTAATTTCAAGTGTATTTTTGTGCATTACTTTATATTCATGCAATTATTCTTGTTTAGTCTGCTAATATGTGCATAGCATGGAATTACTGATTTTGAAATAATGATCTAATCCTGAAGGTGCAGAAAAAATTAAAAAGACCATGAAATATTTGATATGTATATATAAAATATGTGATATTTATCATATACTTAATATACATATAATTTGATATTAACTATGCATTACATATAAGTTATATCTCTATAACAAATAAATATTAAGTTACTTTCCTTATGTTAGATGTTGGTATTAGGTATCATACTTTGATACTTTTTATTTTTATTTATATTTTTCTTGGGGCCATACCTGGTGGTACTTAGGAATTATTTCTGGCTCTGTACTCCTGAGACCATATGCATGCTAAGAACCAAACAAAGATCTGCCATGGGCAAAAATAGCACCTCTCTGCTACTTTTTTGACACTTACATTTACATTTTTTACATTATTGATGCTAGGTTTTTACATAGTCTGGCTATCAGAGAAATATAGCCTTAATAAAACGAGTTTAGATGAATTTCTTCTTCAATTTCTGAAGAAGAATTGATATGTTCCTTTAAATTTTTCATAAAACACAAGGGGGTGGGGGAGGTGACCCCTCCTGCTCTGAGAAGCCCTAGCAGTCACACCTTCCTCCCAAAGCTATGGCCACCCACAAACTCTGCTCTATCGACGGATTCGTGACAAAATTTCCAAGGAGCTACAAGTCAAGCAGATAAAATTCATGGACACAGCAGCCCCCACAGCTGAAAACTCTGGGGTCCCCTTGGAAGGCTGAAGGGCCAAATACCTACCTTCCCTACACTCTGGAAGTTGCACCCACACCCCATTGCTGCAGTCAAGCCAAGGACTCAGTTTAACCATTACACTAATATCTTTTGCAGAGGTCAAAAAAAAATTGCAAGTAATTTCAGGCACCCTGGTTCTCTGGCTGAGAATTCTGATCTCTTGGATTGGGGGGGAAAACCCCCCTGAATCCTTGTACTTCTGGAAGCCCAGCATTCAGGCCCACCTTCCATGGCCACTGCTGTGTCAATTCATTGACCCAGATCATAGATCCTAAAGTCTATGCTAAAGATCCCTTCTGATTCCTCAATATTGAAACCTCAGAAGGAGCACATCAAATTTGACGGAAAAATAACATAGAAACCAACTAAACATCCAACAGCAATATAGAAGGGTCAACTAGTAACAAACAACTTAGTAAATTATTAAACAAGACTTAACCCTGTGAGGAGACATAACAATTTTTACACAAAAAATGAGTTTCTTTCTTTTTATACTTATTTTAACATTGTAGCTTTGTTATATAATCAATTTCAACACTAAAATTGTATCAACAGTTGTGACTTAAAATAACATTCTTTAAATTAAAAAATTAATAAAATGCTCCAATAAAAATAAAAATTATTTTAAAGCATGGTTAAAATGTATAATTATAGCACAGATCAAATAATTATAATGAGAGTCATGCTTTAGCAATTTATAGAGTTTTGTTCTTCTTATCTGTTCTAGAATAAATGCATTTAATTAGTCTTAACATTTCTTTCTATGTTACTAATTTGCAATGATAATTACTGCTTTATTTGTAATAGTAGTGTTAGTAAAGCTATATTCTTGTGGGTGACTTTTTAATTATTTTTTGTAACTTCAAAGTAATGAATAGTTTGGCTTGTTTATTTTACCTTTATACTATTGTTTTAATGGCATAAAATTTTATTATGTTGTTTATCTACTTGGAATGGGTTCATTTATATCTCAGTTTTCTCTCTTCTGATGGCAGCTCACTGAATATATCTTCAGCTGCTGTCACTTTGCTACCAAAGTCTTTCATCTGGTTTATTTCATCAACCAAGTTCTTTAGTTCTGTTACTTTTCAATGCTGTTTTCTGATTTCTTTCTTGTGCTTCATTGGCTACCTGAACCATTCTTTCTTTGTGTTCATTAAACATATTTAACATGTTCTCTCTAAGTTTTTATCTGAGCATTTCCAGAGTTGGTTGGTACTTATGGAGTCTTCTGGGCTACCCTTTTCAATCATGAAGCATAGTGGGGTTTTACACTGCTTCCCCAATTGATTTTGCTGTACTTACACCTCATTCTTAACAATAGACCTCTCTGGGGGAACCAACTGTATCTTGTTTACTTCTTTCCTGGTCAAAACTATCTAACCAAATTTGTTATAAGCCGTGAGTTCAATCCATCCACTTAGGGGTGCCAGATGTGAATCCAAGGGTGCGAAGTGTTGGGTGGTCAAGAAGATGGGAGACCCATGGATGGTCAAAATGGCCTCTTTATTGCAGAGCTGTCAGCATAATTATAGAACAGCTGAAGGAGTTCAAGGTAAAAGACTACATGTAGATCTGATCATTTGCAGTCACTGTCACTGTCATCCCATTGCTCATGGATTTGCTCAAGCAGGCACCAATAATGTCTCCATTGTGAGAATTGTTTTTACTGCTTTTGGCATATCGAATATGCCACAAGTAACTTGCCAGGCTCTGCTGTGCGGGTGCAATACTCTCGGTAGCTTGCTTGGCTCTCAAAAAGGGGTGGAGGAATCGAACCCGGGTTGGCCACATGCTAGACGAACGCCCTACCTGCTGCGCTATTGCTCTAGTCCATCATTTACAGTAAAAAGCATTTTGATGGAAGCAATTTTCTTGAGTGGATTAACTCAAGGACATACTCTGTCTTTGAGGGGTGTCTATATTGCTTTTCTCTTTCACTTGCTACAAGTATATATTAAAAAATTGGGTTTATTTCTTATTAACACTTGCCATTATTAATACTTAATTAAAACTTATTAAAATAGTTACTAATAGTTTGGATAAACTCAATAAGAGATATGGATTCCAAATCAGTTCTTTGGCCTCTAGAGGCAAGCAAGGTTTTTTACCATCAGACTAAGTTCTTGGGCCAGTTTAGCTTTTCCTTTCTCATGAGGAGCCTCTCTCTTAAGTCATATCAACTTGCATCAAGACCATGCTTTTATGCTTTCTAGACTGTCTCATTTTGATGCGGTGGTAGCTTTGTTGCTTGCCCCCAGGTCCATTTAAGTCCAATGGCAGGCCTCCCCCTTACGGGGTACTATGAACTATGGCCATCAAAACTTGAGTCAAGTAACTGTGATGGATGCCTAGGAGTAGATATGTTTCAGAGTTCATCAAATCCCAGATATGAGGAGCACAGCATTAGTGGCCTTTCTGTGTTTAAGCAAAGAACATTGCTCTATAGTAAAATATGAAAAAGTTGTAAGGGAAATAGAAAATCAAGTGATTCACTATGTATACAAAATCCTGAGTCACCAGAAGATTTGACTTCATAAGTAACCAAATCTGACTTGGGGAATTTAGTAGTTAACAATGAGAGGTAAAGCACAAAGGAAAGGTTAAATGATTGTTTTCTATTGTTCTACTATCAAGTTTATTATTTATTTCATCTCTTCTTACCATTCTTTTGTCAAACACTCTCACTGAGACTTTTTTCCACTCTAATATCTTTTCTTTTTAAAATTCCCATTTGAATCTGCTCTATAGTTTACTGAATCTGTCTAGTTTTTTTTTTTGGTTTTTTTTTTTTTTGGCTTTTTGGGTCACACCCGGCGATGCACAGGGGTTACTCCTGGCTCTGCACTCAGGAATTACTCTTGGCGGTGCTCAGGGGACCATATGGGATGCTGGGATTTGAACCCAGGTCGGCCGCGTGCAAGGCAAACGCCGTCCCCGCTGTGCTATCGCTCCAGCCCTGAATCTGTCTAGTTTTAATTTAAAACATGTTCATAATTTTCTCTGAACCATTTTTACAAAGATTGCTATTGAAATCCTCAGGTAATTTTTATGCCTTTATCTCAGTCAGCACCTATTGATTACCTTCACATTCACTTGAAAATTTTCTTGCTTTTAAACTGTTTTTTCTTCCTTTCTCTTTTTCCTTTCTTCCTTCCTTCCTTCCTTTCTTTCTTTCTTTCTTTCTTTCTTTCTTTCTTTCTTTCTTTCTTTCTTTCTTTCTTTCTTTCTTTCTTTCTTTCTTTCACTTTTTCCTTTTTTAATATGTTTTTTGGTTTTGAAAATACACCCAGCAGTCCTCAGGGCTTACCTTTGCCTCTAAGGTCAGTGATCTCTCCAGGCAGGATTCTGGGGACCATATGGGATGCTAGAAACTGAACCTGGCCACATGCAAGAGAAGTGTCCTATCTTCTGTGCTATATGTCCAGCTCCATAAAAATGAGATTTCATTTAATACTGCTTTAGGAATTTTGGACTCTCAATATCTTACTTAAGATATTGAAAGTTTTTGTTGGGTTTTGTTTTATATTTTTAAATGAATCTTCATAATGACAATTAAAAGTAACATGATTATGTACTTATGCTTTAGGAACATATACAATTTTTACACCATATCCATAACCAAAGTGTTTATATCCCTCCACTACTAACCCCAGTTTCCTTCTTATGCATCTAACTCCCCATCTCCCCCTGGTCCCACTATGAGTAACTAGAGTCCTTTTACCAGTGTAAGGGTCACAGCTTGATTTTAGAAACTTTTCTAATGCTGTTTCAGCTGCAGCAGAAAAGTATTACCACAGTTACTAACAGGTGAAGACGTTGGTCCAAGGTGTTCTGTTTAGCTCTGAAGTTACTGCTGGACTTTGGGTCATGGTCCAAGTTCCTCACCAAGCATTCACTTATCCCACATTGGATATTCAAGGGAAGGGTGGCTTCTTCCTGGACTCATGTGGCCTACAATGACAGCACAGAACTAAAGGGTAGTGACTGATGAAGGAAATCCACCCTCTGGTCTGTTTCATCTCACACCACCTGAGGAAAATCACACTATCTATAGGTGTCCTTGAGTCCAGTCTCCCTCGTAAGCTCTGTTGACACTGTAAGTGAAGTCTATTTTACCATCTGCAACTAATGATAAATATGACTTTTAGTTTTTTTAAATTTATTTTGTGTTTGGGGGCCACAACCAGAAGTGCTCAGGAATTACTCCCGACTCTACACTCAGGAATCACTCCTGGTGGTGCTCAGGGGACCCTAGGGGATGCCGAGGATCCAACCCTAGCTCAGCTGCATGAAAGGCGTGTGCTTTAACTGCTCTACTATCTCTCCAGCCCCAATAATGAATATTCTCCAATTGTTGTTTATTGACTGAAGAGAGTTATTGAAGAGTGTCTCTTGCCGTATGCCTGGCTGTCTTCCCGGGGGCCTCTCAGAGGGGATGGGCTCCAGCTTCCCTTCCCACCCCTAACAGAGCTCCCGACAGCAGCCAAAGACCACCGGAACCTAGCTACAGCCATGCTGGAGGCCCCTCTCCACACGTTCGGACAGGCCTCACACATGAAGGTACCGGCAGAGGAACCCAGGTGTGTGTAATCCCATCAACGGTCAGCACCCAGAAACTTAAAAGCAAGCTCTCAGAAGCGATATCTTGTAGCCTACTTCTCCCTCTGGGAGAAACTGGCAAGCTTCTGAGAGTTTCCTGCCCACATGGGACAGCCTTGCAAGCTTCCCATGGTGTACCCATATGCTAAATCCAGTAACAAGCTGGATCCCATTCCCCTGACCCTGAAGAGCCCCCAATGCAACATTGTTAGGAGGGACAAATCAAGATAGACTTCTAAGATCTCAGGGAAAGGATGAATGGAGATGTTACTGAGCCAGCTAGAGAAATCGACGATTAATGGGGATTTCGTAATTCGTGGTTCATGACTGACACAGCACTTGGAACGAAGATCCAATCAATATGAGGGAAGGTGCCCGTCCTTTACAGGGTTTTCTAGGTGGGGGCTGTGATTTAGCAATACAGATAGAAGGAATATTTAAGTTAGAAGGAAGTTAGAAGGAAGAAAATACCCCCAGAGAAAAATTCCTATGTATGGACCCAGCATACAACACCCACGCTAAACAGAAGATAATCTGAAACTTTCAAGCACACTGCTCTCCCCCAGTCTCTTCCTCTTTGCTTCTTGAACATTGTAAGCCCAGTAGTTAGTGCTCACATTTCCCCTAGTGTCACTGTATCACTGTCATCCCATTGCTCATCGATTTGCTCAAGCGGGTACCAGTAACATCTCCACTGGGAGACTTGTTGTTACTGTTTTTGCATATCCAATACACCACGGGTAGCTTGCCAAGCTCAGCCATGCGGGCGAGATACTCTTGGTAATTTGCCAAGCTCTCCAAGAGGGACGAAGGAATCGAATCCGGGTTGGCCGCATGCAAGGCAAACACCCTACCTGCCATGCTATGACTCCAGCATCCCCTAGGAAACAAGTATAAAAAGAGGTCTTTGTTTCTCAGGATTCGTCTTTAAGGACATCCAATGCACCAGCTTCACTGCTCTTCCCTGCCTCATATACTCTTCCTTTCCTCAACGTTTCCGCTGAATTTGGCCTTTCCAGCTTAGGTCCTCTGTTTTCAATTTGGATGGCCTGATGAAAATAACCTGAGGACAACAAAAGTATTAAATACATTATTTGAGATACATACTTTGATTTGTAGATCTCATGTATTTCTAAATATATTTGGATGAGTTTGGGACATACTGGGCAGAGGACATACTTTTCCATGAGTTTGCACTTAGAATGACTCTAAGGTTAAATTTCAAAAAAATAAAAATCATAATAATATTGAGCATTCCAAATCATCTATATGGTATCATTTTTCCTTTACTTAGATGTTAAATTGCTTTAGCAATGTTTTGCAATTTTAGGACATACATAATTAGCAAAAGCGTTTCTATAATATTTCATAATTTTTGCTATTGCATATGAAATTGTTTAATTTCGCTTTTCTAAATTATTTATGCTAAAATTTAGAGAAATGATTGATTTTTATATTGTGACTTTGCATCTTGCAAATTTGCTAGAACTTTTTTTTAATTATACCTTTTCACAAATTTAAACGTTCTACCTAAAACCACATGGTAATTTTTCCTCCTTAATGGTGATTTATTTTTATGGTATTTATTTTATGCTAGTACTTAGGAATGCTAGTAAAAATACTTATGTTTATCATATTTTTGAGAAATGTTTAGTCTTAACCACTAAGAATGTGTTTGCTGTATTTTGTAGATGCTATTGTTAAAAATAAAACATTTTCCACTATTTTTTGTTTTCCAAGTGCATTAATTCTTTTTTAATCCTGAAGAGGTGTTGAAATCTATAAACATTAATTTCAGTAGGGAGATTTTATTCTAACTTTAAATAGTATAGAAAAAATTATTCTCCCTTACTCAAATGAATTGTACCTTTTCTATTTTCCAATAGTATATTTTAGTATATAAATAGACTTATTCTTTTCTTTAACCTTACAATAAATCTCAAACAATTTGAAATTATAGTACTTATAATGTGATTAATAACAAAGTCGCCAAGTAAAGGTCAAATTTTCTCTGCTCTTCTGTGTTAATTGGGGGTACAGAGAATAAGTAATAAGCAAAACCATCCTTCATTTAATTCTTTCTGCATTTAGAAGCTTAATTTTCTATAATTAACATGAAACTCACTTTTTCAAATATTTTTATTGTGTTATGAAACCACAATGAACTCATTCTATTTAAGATATTATTTTTAGATATATGTTTGTCTTTTGACTTCCTGCCAGTTATTTACTATTTATCAGAGTGAAAATATATGGAGTCTTCAAGTCTTTCCATCTCTTTCTTTGTATAAATGCTGTATGTTTTTGCTGAAAATGTTGGGTGGTAAATAATTTGAGCTCAAATATTAGTAACAATAGCTTCTTTTCTACATTTATATAAATGGAGATGGGGTCTTTTTGGTGACAAACGAGGGTAAGTTAGTTCCATTTTGAACTATGTATAGTGAATTTGCATGGTGTAGCTAGATTTTATCTGGCAAGAGTAAGAGTAAATTTATCATTGTGGACATAATACAAATATTCATTTTTGTTGTATAAATATGATATTCATCTGTGTCTTTTGGATGATGCAAAGCTGTGCAAACTGCTCTGTGTTTTGTGGAGTTTTATAAATGCCTGAAAGTATCATTGTATTATTCCTGGTTTCCAAATGCATAAACAAACTTGTACCCAGATGCAGCAACATTAAATGCTATTAACAAAGTTCTCTCTAATCTAAAAGGAGAATGGCAAATGTGTTTCTGAAGGGAATGGCTGGTTTTTAATCTGTACTCGAAATAAATCTCTCACTAAAATTTGAGGATGCATTATCATGAAACTGTGTAGGGAGCAATGAAAGTAGATGAGTTGGCAATCAAATTTCATGCTTCAGGGCTTGAACTGTTTTTATAGGGGTTATAATGGGATCTTTTGAAATAAGCGAAGGAATTTTTCTTGCCTTAAAAAGTCTAGAGCTATCTATGTAGATCACCATCCAATGTGGAGTTTTAAATGCATACTTAACATAGCTATTTGAAAGAAGAATTCAGCAAAGTTCAATCTCTGTCTTAGTTTCCCTCAATGACACAGAAATGCAAGATATGAGACATTTTGGACACAAAAGGAGGTCATGAAATTATTCAGCTGGCATTCTTTATCTCTGAGGGAACTCATATCTTACTTTCTCCTGTTCTTGTAGCAAAAGAAATGCCTTTATCCACAAAATAAGACTCACCTTCTGCTCTCAAGTTCCACAGATCATAGCTGTACATGGGATATATTGAAGGCAAGACATCAAATAAGATGCTATTAAAGAAAACTTTATATTCTATGTTCAAGAATCTGTAAGGTTTTGGTCTATGAATAGCAAACTTTCTTTCTCTTAAGATAAGTTGAGGATCCTTTTCAATTTATTCTATGGAAATTAATAAAGATTTTAAAGTTAAGCTTCTACTTGTTTCTATACCTTTCTTATCATTTATTGTAATTGACATACATGCTCAATTGTGTTCTCAGGAAATTATTCAACAATAATACTTATGGTATTACTTCATTCAGCAGTCTAATTACCCAACCTACCTTCTCCTCAAAATAATCTCAGTAACAACATTTTATTCTAAAGAGAATAAGACCATTCCAAGGAGAATAGATTTTCAGAGGTTTCTAATATTTTCAATACATGTAAGAGTAACTTGTGAAGGTATTAAATAAGTGCAGTTTCCATTTTCTAATACTTGTATAGTTGGTATTTAATGTATATTTCTTACTACGCCTACTAATAACTAGTTATAATAAATGAAGTAGAAGTAGTTATAAAAATATAATCAATATCACTTGACTTTGAAGTGCCATATTGCTTATTGTCATAGATCATCAAAGAGTAGTCATCAGTAAGTTATTTATCATGGCTCATGCTCATGAAGTAATCCATGCTCTGCCCACTATTCTTTTTATTTTTATGGAATACTTTTATTTATTTATTTATTTTTTAACTAGTGAATCACCGTGAGGGTACAGTTACAGATTTACACATTTTCGTGCTTGTGTTTCCCTCAATGATCAGAACCCATCCCTCCACCAGTGCCCATTCTCCACCACCAAAAACCCAGTATCCCTCCCACTCCCCAGCCCCATCGCCCCCCACCCCACCCTGCCTCTGTGGCAGGATATTCTCTTTTGTTCTCTCTCTCCAATTGGTGTTGTGGTTTGCAATAGGGGTATTGAGTGGCCATTGTGTTCAGTCTCTAGTCTACTTTCAGTACGCATCTCCCTTCCCATGTGTCGTCTCCCACCACATTTTACTTAGTGGTTCCTTTCTCTATCTGAGCTGCCAGTTTCCTCAGCATGTGACACCAGCTTCAAGCCATGGAGCCAACCTCCTGGTACTTATTTCTACTATTCTTGTCTGCCCACTATTCTGACACCAAATGTAATTCACTCATAAAATATAATTTATTAAACTTAAGATAATTACTTCGTTTTCATAAGAAAAAGTTTAGTAAAAGATAATTTAAAGAATATTTTCCACGTCCGATGATCCCAGTATCCCTCCCACCTCCGCACTCCACCCCTCCCCACCCCACCCTGACTCTATGGCAGGGCATTCCTTTTGTTCTCTCTTTCCTTTTGGGAGTTGTGGTTTGCAATAGAGGTATTGAGTGGCCATCATATCCAACCCATAGTCTACTTTCAGTGCATATCTCGCATCCCCGAGTGGGTCCTCCAACTACACTTTACTTGGTGTTTCCTTCTATATTTTTGTCTCAGTTATACAATAATCGAACATTCATCCCTTCACCAGTGCACATATTCCACCACCAAGAACCCCAGTATACCTCCCCTCCCAACCCCCACCCCCTGCCTGTGTAGTTGATAATTTTCACTTTACTTTCTCTTTACTTTGATTACATTCAATATTTCCACAAAAAACTCACTATTATTATTTGGAGCTTCCCCCCAAAATATTAGACCCGCTGAAAAGAAAGCATTTGATAATTTGTTTTCCATTGCTGAAAATGAAGAGATATGAGGATTTAGATTTCTGTATTTTAATATTTTAGTTGCTAAGTCCAGGGAAATTTCTGCCAGAAATTGCATCATTGCAAGCTCGTACCTATCTTTAGTGGTCCTTTTAATATGGCGGTCGCCATGCCTCCCCCGCTCCCCGCCCCCGCCCCAGAAAGAAAAAGCCAAGAGAGAAAAATCTTTCCCCTCCTGGGGTGGCACGGGGCCATGGCTTAGTTCACAGTCTAGAGACATTTCTGCAAGAAGCTGCTTATACCAAAAGTAGTCTAGCTGGCTTCTGGGATCATGGTCATCCAGCAACGAAGAGGCCGCACACGTGCAGCCACTAGGGTCACATCTCGGGGGAGAACGGATCCAGTATTGCTCTCGTCCCGAGATCTCACGCGCATCCCATTGCTGCCTCCCTTCTCTATCTGATCTGCCTTTTTCCCCAGCATGTGAGGCTGGTTTCTAAGCCATGGAGCAAACCTTTTAGTACTTAGCTCTACTAATCTTGGGTGTTAGTCTCCCATTCTGTTATTTTATATTCCATAGATGAGTGCAATCTTTCTATGTCTGTCTCTCTTTCTGAGCTCATTTCACTTAGCATGATACTTTCCACTTATATGCAAATTTCATGACTTCATCTTTTCTAACAGCTCCATAGTATTCCATTGTGTAGATGTACCAAAGTTTCTTTAACCAGTCATCTAAGTTGTGCATTCACAAAAGGCAGCAGCACTCTATTTCTCTCGCCGCCCAGGTTCAGTATCTCACGCCGCTTCCCTCAGCCCAGGGAGGTTGATGGTGATAGGCAGGTGAAGGAATGAGTGTCAGGCTGGTCGGTATCAATTGCAGTTTATTCCAATCTCCATTCCTCTTCTGCTTCTGTCTCTCAGCTACTCTGCTTCTCTCTCTCCTGAGCCCCTTTCACTCTCATTTCTTTCGCCTTGTGCTCTGCTTCTGTATCTTCTTCCTGCTTCTGTGTCTTCTCTCCTACATCTCCTACAGTCCTAGTTTATATAGCAATCACATAGGATGGTAACAAAAAGGTGGGTTGAACATTAACAGTACAAAGAGGGGTAAGACCACTCCTCCAGAAGATTAACAAAATCTTATCTAAGGGGATTACTTCAGATTACTAAGAGTTCCACTCAAGGGTGGGACCCCAATGAGAGTGTGTCGCAAATAGTTGTAGTAAATCTACTTCTAATATTTCTAGCAATGTTATTCTGTATGAGCACAGTAAGAGATATATCGAACTTAAAGTTTGGTTCTTCCTGAGAACATCTCACTATATATTTCAGACCACAGTCCTCAGGCAAGGTTAATCTTCCTAACCCCAGCAGGACCCTAACCTCGTCATTACTTTTGGATCCTGACAACATTTGTCTATGACCATGCTCTCAACTTATAGTTGAGTATTGTGACGCTTTGACCTGGCCCATTTCAATGCCAGCGTAGCTCACAGCTTGCCCTGGGTCCATTCTGTCCCTCGTTGGGACCCTGCTTTGGGGGTGCTAGGAACTAAGGGCAACTGAGTCGAGAAAGCAGATGCTCTGGAGTAAATATTATTGGAGTAAATCAACTCTCAAGTTACAAAGCATAATATTAACAGTCTTCCTATGTCCCTACAGAAAGGACATTGCTTTAAGGCAACTACGCAAAAGACACTAAATTACAATACAAGTTAAGAGTCCTTAGAAGGATCTGATCTTACAAGCTAACAGAATCTGATTAGGAGAAAAGGTGATTAACTGGTTGGCAGGAGAGCACAGAGAAGAGTTTACAGATAAACAGAGGAATGAGAGTGTCTCCAAAGCACTTAACCCTAAGCTCCCTGTCTCAAGGGAGGAAGGACAAACCAATGTTATCCTACATCAAGTAATAATGTTGCATCAAAATTTATTTATTCAGAAAACTTGTGATGCATCATTTGCTAATTTTATTTTATTTTATTTTATTTTATTTTATTTTATTTGCTTTTTGGGTCACACCCAGCGATGCTCAGGGGTTACTCCTGGCTCTGCACTCAGGAATTACTCCTGGCAGTGCTTGGGGGACCATATGGGATGCCGGGGATCGAACCCGGGTCGGCCGCGTGCAAGGCAAACGCCCTACCCGCTGTGCTATCGCTCCGGCCCCATCATTTGCTAATTTTAAATATTTCTTTTAGAGACAATAATATTCCTGCATATATATATTTGTGTTCATATAATTTATTAGAGTAGCTTGCTGAATTAAAATAGCAGTTGAAATATATGTGTTTTTTATTTGTATCTCATGGTGTACAGCTAATCAAGATCATGAAATCCCGTTAATCATCTATTTCTCAAGCGGGCTCAGTAACCTCTCCATTTGTCCTTTCTCTAAGATCTTAGAAGTCTCTCTTGATTTGTCCCTCCCAGTAATGTCCCACTAGAGACTCTTTCAGGGTCAGGAAAATGGGATCCAGCTTGTTACTGGATTTAGCATATGAATACAACATGGGAAGCTGGCAAGGCTGTCCCATGTGGGCAGGAAACTCTCAGAAGCTTGCGAGTTTCTCCCAGAGGGAGAAGTAGGCTACAAGAAGGCCACTTTGCGGCCACACACCTGGAAACTTCTGGAAGCTCGCTTTTAAGTCTCTGGATGTTGGCCGTTGATGGGATTACACACACCTGGGATCCTCTGCCAGCACCTTCATGCATGAGGCCTGTCCAAACGTGTGTAGAGGGGCCTCGAGCATGGCTGTAGCTAGGTTTCATTGGTCTTTGGCCGCCAGGAGCTCTACTCGGGGTGGGGACGGAAGCTGGAGCCCATCCCTTCTGAGGGGCCCCGGGGAAGATGGCCAGGCATGCGGGCAAGAGACTCTCTGCATCACTCTCTTCTGGAAGCTCACTTTTAAATCTCTGGATGTCGGTCGTTGGTGAGATTACACACGTACATCTAATACATTCCTTAAAACAACTACATATCCAGGAAATTGAAGTATCAAAAACACTTCCAAACAGTTTCTATGAAGCAAATATAACCCTGATAACAAAAGCAGACAAAGATACCACAAAGAAAGAGAATTACAGACGAATATCCCTGATGGGCATAGACACAAAGATCCTCAACAAAATATTAGCAAATAGAATCCAACGACTCATCAAAAAGATCATACACCATGACCAAGAAAGATTCATTTCAGGGATGCAAGGATGGTTTAACATTCGCAAGTCAATCAACATAATTCATCATATCAATGAAAGAAATTATAAAAACCACATGATCATATCAATAGATTCAGAGAAAGCATTTGACAAGATTCAGCACCTGTTTATGATGAAAACACTCAGCAGAATGGGCATTAAAGGAACTTTCCTCAATACAGTCAAAGCCATCTACCAAAAACCCATGGCAGGTATCATTCTCAATGGGGAAAAACTAAAAGTGTTCCCTCTAACATTGGGCACAAGGCAAGGTTGCCCGCTTTCACCACTCCTATTCAATATAGTACTGGAAGTCATGGCCATAGCAGTTAGACAAGAAAAAGATATCAAGGCATACAGATAGGAAAGGAAGAGGTCAGGTTATCACTATTTGCAGATGATGTGATCCTATACCTGGAAAACCCTAAGGACTCTACAGAAAAGCTCCTAGAAACAATAGGTCAGTATAGTAAAGTGGCAGGCTACAAAATAAACACCGAAAAGTCCATGGCTTTCTTATATACAAATAATGAAAGAGAAGAAAGACATTAAAAAACAATCCCATTCACAATAGTACCTCAGAAAATCAAGTACCTCGGAATCAGCTTAACTAAAGAGGTGAAGGATTAATACAAAGAAAATTACAAAACACTACTTCAAAAAATAAAAGAGGACACAAGGAAATGGAGACACATCCCCATGGATAGGGAGAATTAACATTATCAAAATGGCAATACTGCCCAAAGCACTAAACAAACTAAATGCAGTCCCTATCAGGATACCCATGATATTTTTCAAAGAAATAAACAAAACACTCCTGAAATTTTTATGGAACAATAAACCCCCACGAATAGCTAAAGCAATGTTTGGAAAAAAAGAAGATGGGTGGCATTACCTTCCCCAACTTCAAACTCTACTACAAAACAGTAGTAATTAAAACAGCATGTTATTGGGATAAAAACAGACCTGAAGACCAATGGAACATATTTGAATATCCTGTCAGAGACCCCCAAATATATGGCCACTTAATCTTTGACAAAAACCAAGAAATGCAAAGTGGAACAAGGAAAGACTCTTCAACAAGTGGTGCTGAGAAAACCGGATAGCTACCTGCAAAAACATGAATTCTGAACTCTGTCTAATGCCAGGCATAAAAGTCAGATCAAAATCGATTAAAGACCTCAATATCATACATGAATCTATAAGGATCATAGAAGAAAATATAGGTAGAACTCTCCATGACATTGAAGCTAAAAGCATCTTTAAGGATGAAACAGCACTGACCATGCAAGTGGAAGCAAACATAAACAAATGGGACTACATCAAACTAAGAAGCTTCTGCACTTCAAAAGAAACAGTGACCGAAATACAGAAAGAGCCTAAAGAATGGGAAAGAATATTTACCCAGTATCTATCTGATAAGGGTTTAATATCCAGGATATACAAGACACTAGTAGTATTGTATAAGAAATAAACCTCCAACCCCATCAAAAAATGGGGAGAAGAAATGAACAGAAGTTTCCTCAAAAAAGAAGTACAAATGGCCAAAAAGCACATGAAAAAATGCTCCACATCGCTAGTCATCAGGGAGATGCAAATCAAAACAATGAGATATCATCTCACACCATAGAGACTGGCACACATTCAAAAGAACAAAAGCAACCAGTGCTGGCGTGGATGTGGGGAAAAAGGGACGCTCCTTCACTATTGGTGGGAATGCCAACTGGTCCAACCTTTCTGGAAAACAATATGGACAGTCCTTCAGAAACTAGAAATTGAGTTTCCATATGACCCCGCAATACCACTTCTGGGACTATATCCTAAGAATGCAAAAAATCACAGTAGAAATGACATCTGTACCTATATATTCATGGCAGCACTGTTTCACAATAGCCAAAATATGGAAACAACCCGAGAGTCCTAAAACAGATGACTGGTTAAAGAAATTTTGATACATCTACACAATGGAATACTGTGAAGATAGCTGTTAGAAGAGATGAAGTCATGAAATTTGCTTATAAAGGGATAGGCATGGAGAGTATCATTCTAAGTGAAAAGATTCAAAAAGAGAGGGACAGACATTGAAGGACTGAACTCATTTGTGGAGTATAGAATAACATCATATGAGGCTCACACCCAAGGACAGTAGATACAAGGGCCAGGAGGATTGCCCCATAGCTGGAAGCCTGCTTCATGAGCAAAGGGGAGAAGGCAGATGAAATAGAGAAGGGATCACTAAAAAAAAATGATGGCTGGAGGAATCAGTCGGGATGGGAGATGTGTGCCAAAAGTCGATAATGGACCAAACATGATGACCTCTCAGTGTCTGTGTTGCAAGCTATAATGCCCAAAAGTAGAGAGAGAGTATGGGGAATAGTGTCTGCCTTAGAGGCAGGGGGAGGGTGGGAAAGGGGGGTATACCCGGGATATTGGTGGTTGGGAATGTGCACTGGTGGAGGGATGGGTGTTTGATCATTGTGAGATTGTAGCCCAAACATGAAAGCTTGTAACTATCTCACGGTGATTCAAAAATTAAAAAAAAAAATAAAATAAATGAAATAAAACAACTGTGATTCTTGGTGGTGGAATATGTGCACTGGTGAAGGGATGGGTGTTCGAGCATTGTATAACTGAGACTTAAACCAGAAAGCTTTGTAACTTCCCACATGGTGATTCAATAAAAGAATGAATTAAAAAATTATTTTGCTATTTTTGAATTAATATTTTCTAATGTGCTTAAGAGATTGTTCAGAGAACAAAATCTCTTTTAATAATTTTCTACTATAAATCACATGTTATAGGTTCATAAATATTACTCCTTCCAAGTTTTCTTTTACTTTTTTGTATATAAAGTAATATTTTCTATAATAAGCTATTTATATAAAATATTTTATATAAAAACTTTTATATAAAAGTATTTGTATAGACAAAGATATTTTGTGTATATAAAGAAGCAATTTTTGAAATTTTATAGGCTATATACAGAAAATGTATTTTAAGTACAGAAAATACATTTTAAAACGCATTTCTAATACATATATACAAGTCTCTACAGAGTTTTAAATATGTATTATGTAGTTTCGTCTATATCCAACATGTTTTACGCTTTGTTATCTTTTAAAAAACATTTCAACAAACACTATTTAGTTTAAAATTAAGATTAGAAAATAAGGTAACATTGACCTTAGCTACAAAGTTATTGCATATGCTTTTCCAGGAAAATACTTATAAGCATATTCTAATATTAAAAACTGGAAAGGATAGATTAAAATGAAAAATAGATTAGATACTCAAGACATGTGCATGAAACATGAAATATATCTCTTAAATTTTCATTTTTCTAATTCTTTTTAATATCAAAAAATTTTTTTAGATTGTAACTATCAAGCTTTTAAATTTCTCAAATATATAAAATAATATGAACATGTTATCAAGAATTTTTCAACTTTAGTTAGACATGGATATCTCCAAGCAAGAAAAATATCAAATGTTTTTATTTCACACATTGCCATTAAGTTGACCTAAGTTACATTATTTTACATCCATATAGCACAGCAGGTAGGGCGCTTGCCTTCCATGAGGCCAACCCGGGTTCAATTCTTCCACCCCTCTCAGAGAGCCCAGCATGCTACCAAGAGTATCTCACCCGAGGCAGAGTCTGGCAAGCTACCCATGGCATATTCGATATGCCAAAAACAATAACAACAAGTCTCACAATGGAGATGTTACTGGTGTCTGCTAGAGCAAATCGTTGAGCAATGGGATGACAGTGATACAGTGATACAGTGATTTTTCTAATCTAAATTTCTCTCCATAGTATAAAATGTCATTGTATTATTTCTAATTTTTAATACCCCTGAAAGTTAAATGAGAATATTTATTTCAGAGCTTTTAAGAATACATGTGAGAATAAACCACTGATTGAATTAAATGAACTGAACTCATAAGCTTTTTGTTTGTTTGTTTTCAATCTTTAGAAACATTGAAAGTTTTGATGTGGTACTTCTATTTCTTTTATAAATATTTCCAGATCTTTCTAATTGTTGTGATTTAGCAATTTAACATTAATGTGAGAGAGAAGAGAAATGGTGACACAGAAAGAAAGATCATGGGAAAGAAAGACAGAATGATCCAGGCAGAAACTATAGACGGAGAAAGAACCAACTAGGAATGCTTAGAAGTAAAGAGATTTTGTAGTTCAACAGAATATGGCACAAAATTGTAATTATGATAATTAAATTGCCATTGATAAATAGTGCAAAATATATTCACACTAAAAATGACATACTTGCTTTTTTAAAGAAAATGTCTTGTAAAACAATAGCCTAATTGTTCAATAATTATTATGGCCAGGAGGGAATGAAGGTCAGACAGAATTCTAACTGCTTCGATATCATATTTCACTTGATGTTTGTCTGCCAACGCTTTTTCTAATCTCAAGGGGCTGCTGAAACCTACATAAGAGACATTTGTTAGAATGACCGCACTTCGTTGAAATAGGAGAACAAAATTCCTGAATTTTTAATGTCCAACCATGTTTTCTCTCAAGCTGTAATTTCAGACTCTATTATCTTATTTATAAGAATTGGTAAAGAATACTTATAAGAAAGACATATATAATTAAATTACAAATATTTATTTGCTTACGGGATATATTGACAACACTTAAAATTTTTCTTCCACAACAAATCTTTATTTTGGCCATTTGTCCCTTCCATTTCATTCAATTTATGTACATGCACATACAAAAACACAAAAATACACTCCACATACTCCACCACCACTATATGATGGCAATAATTAACATTTTTTTACTTTTAGGGTAAGAAATTATTTTATACATATTAAAATTATTTTTATATGCTACTACATATAAACAAGTGTGTGAGTTGAAGTTATGATTCATTTTTTAAATATAATATGAGATATCTTTTTGAAAAAATGTCTAATATTATGCAATCTGAAGTTATTGGTGCGGTAGATAGTTTTTAGACTGAGTTTAGGCAGAACTGAAAGTACTAACCAGTAGTAGTATGCAGAGACTCAGCATTTAACATTTGTTGCAGATTGAATCTTCTAAGAAAAATTGTACCCTTTGTTTACAAAAAGTAAAAAACAAATACTTTTGTGAAATACAAGCAACAAATAATAACACTATTTTTATAGTTTTGCATCAAATTCTTCTAAGTATTCACTGTGGTAAGTGGTTTATTGTAATTTCCAATTTTTAAACTGTATAAAAATCTAAGAACCTGAATCAATAGTTTACATTGAGGAAAATATATGCAGAACTCTCTATGATATTGAAGCTAGAGGCATCTTTAAGTTAACAACTCCATTGGCCAACCAAGTAGATAGAAGCAAAGATAAACAAATGGGATAACATTAAATTAAGAAGATTCTGCACCTCAATGGAAGTGCTGACCAAATTACAAAATTACCCCACAGACTGGAAGAAAATATTTGACTACCCACTTATCTATTAAATTTTTACTACCAAGGTATATAAAATCATTGGAAGAAATTTAAGAAAAACAAAAACAAAAGCAAAAAACACCCAATCCCATCAAAAAATGAGGAGGAAATGAACATACACTTCCTCAAAAAAAGACAAACAAGTCACTAAAATACATATGAAAGAATATTCTGCAGCACTAACCTTCAGGGAAATGTAACTCAAGTAATGAGATATTACTCACACCTCACAAAACAGAGATTGGCAGGCATCAAAAACAACCACTGCTGTTATGCTTGCAAGGAAAATCTACTCCAATTCATTGTTGGTGGCAATATTGACGAATCCAGCCTTTTTGGAAGAAAATATGGACATTCCTCAAAAAATTAGGAACTAATATTCCATATGATCCAGCAGTAGAACTTCTTTTGAATATACCCCCCCACACATACCAGAACACCAAAAACACAATGGAGGAAAGAGAGCAAAGGGATAAAGATTTATCCAGGATGATCTCTTTCATATGTAGACTATAAAGAATCACAGTAGGAGAAAAACAAATTCTCCAAGGGATAGAAATTACAATACATGAGAACTGATTCTCAGTTGAAAGCTATGCACAGGGCAAAGGTAGGGAGTGCAGTAGAGGGGATAGCTGGGGAAGAGGTGGGGATGCAGAATAGGACATGAAGAGACAATGGTGATGGGAAGTGGTCCAGAGAGGAGGATGGGGTGCTGGAATGTAGTAACATGCTCTGGTTTTCATGCATCAGTAATAGTGCTGTAAACTACAGTGCCAATAATCAAAACATTTCATTATTCAACACACAACCTTATGTAAAAGCAACATCATGTAACTCAGATCATCTGTGGCTATTGCAATATCTTTGCCAGTAAATCAAGAGAACCATTTGCATGAAAAATATTTAGTTAATTTTTTTGTTTTATTTTTGAAAAAATGCATTAATCACTCTAAAATATATATAGAAAACTTTGAATTACAGTTCTGAAAATAAATTGCCTTCTAGTGATACTTTGTGCCACTAAATTAACATAGGAAATTGAATACTAAAACATAACAGGTACATTCTACTGGTTATTTTTAGGTTGAATCCTAGTTCTTTTAGACCCTTCTAGAAATAAAAGATTGCTTTGTGATTGAGAAAAGCTTCAGTATTTATCGTCCTGACTTGACTCTTAGAGCTTAATTAAACAGAAGTGGTAAAGATATGATCAATGTTTTTCAGTTCTGTTATAATTTGTTTTCATTTAAAATTTATTTTATTTTAATACCATGGAAAATATTCATGTGGTCTTCAATAAAATGATCAAACATGAGATTAAAGGGACCTCTTTTTTGCTTTCAGATCTCTTCTGATTTTTCTAAGTTAAAATATTGATGATAATATTACTCATTTTGTAATCCAAGTGATTTCCTAAGAAGATTAAAAAAAATACTTGAACACTTAATTTAAGTAACTTGCCTTTAGTCTATTTGTGGTCAACTGTTTCTGCTCTCCACATTGTAGGCACTTCTGCTTTGACATCTATTCTAATGAAAATAGAGGCGAATTGAAGATGGATAAAGATAGAAACCAGCCAACGACTGACAAAGACAAAGATAAGTTTTTAATAGTTACACAGGGCCAGAGTGAAATATGACTGGTAGGATGCTTACCATGCATGAAGCCAACCTGGGGTTCAGTCCTGGGCATTCCATATAAACCCATGAGCACTGCCAGGACTGATTCTTGATTGCACAGCCAGATAAAGACCTGAGCACTACTGAGTGTGGCCCCCAAGCTATATTTATGTGTGTATATATGTATATATACAGATGATATATATACATAATATACATATATATATCTATGTGTGTTGTGTATATACCTTATATAATATATATACAGCATCAATGAAATTAATTATTATGAGCTTATCTAGCCATTTAAAGCTCCTTATATCATGTAATAAATACAAATGTGCATACTTTATCCAAACACCCATTATAACCTATTCAAACACAAGCCTGTACAAGCCTCACTAAGACTAAAATAATGTTTATATTTGCCATGGATGATCCCCAAGCTATAAAATATCAATTGACATAAAATGAATAGGAAATTTATGTTATATTCATCCCATGGTATTATTCAACGGAGATAATAAACTAATCAAGACTATTGCAACTACCAATGCATAAAATAACCCACATACATTATACAAATAAAATATTTGTTAAAGAAATGTGATCCCAAAAGTTCTTATTGCATGAGTCCAACAATACAAAATTCAACATCAGATAAAGCTGATCTATGAAGGTGAAGTTGTGGGAGTGACTACTAATTGACTGGTGAATAATGACTGGGAAAGAGCTGAGTGGGACATAGTGCAGTTTTATATTTAGGCTAGTTGTTGATTCTTTATCCTGCATATGACAACCAATCAAAATGCATATTCATTGTTTATGCACTTTTGTTTGCATATTTGCATATTAGTAATAGCTTTTCATGACAGCATTTCAGTAAGTTATAATTAAACATAAATGTATATAACTATATTAGAAATTTTGTACAATATATACATGATAATAAATAAAACTATATACAAAAAATGCCCTAAAGCCTACAAAACATCTTAAGTCAGTAATTGTGTAAACTATGCAATCTCATGTTTGTATAGAAGAAAACATACTATATTTTAGATATATAATAAATATGATTTCTTATACCAGTACGTAATAAAACTCATCATTATAATCAATTGACATAGACATGTGACTTTATTATCATGATGATATAGAGATACTAAATTTTCTTTAAGATTTGCACTTAAAATATTATATAATGTCAGTATTTCTCAAATGGAGTAACGTACTTCTCCAGAGTAAATGCCATCTTAAAATTCTCCTTATCTACTCAGTGACTAGGTTCCTCTCTTATTCAGGAAGGCACCCCTTTCCTCTTTACCTGCTCACTCCATTTCACACCCCACTCCTGTGTATACACCAGGCTCTCATAACATCATACTTCAGCCTGCTTTCCTTGAGGTGAGAAGGGAGACTCCTTTTTCTCATATTTACCTAAATTATGTGAACCCAGAAGCATACTTTCACCACATGCATGCTTGTTTCTGACCCCATAATCTCTGTAATGGCCAAGAAGGACACTCATTTTTTCCTGTCCATCCATCATTGGACTCTAGCCTTAGGCATAGCCCAAGCTTCTGAAACTGCCATTGTTGAGCTATATAGGTCCACTCAAACTCAGATCCAACAATTTATCCCATAGAAATGCTCTCATAAAGCAGTGCTGGTGGAAATAAATGGCGATGACCTATATTGAAACCAGAGGAGAAACAAGGAAAACATAACATTGAAAGTATCTCCATAATCCACAAGGGACCTAAAAAGCAGAAACAGCAAAAACATCACTGGAAGAGAAACACCAGGGAAAGGATAAAGCAACACTCAGTCCAATCTGTCACTGAGGTTCAACCTTCAGAACACAATGGACACAATGAGAAAAAGTGTAGAGCCTACCCAGCTCAGAGTTTGGAAGACTCTGCCAGTACCACCAGTTCCATAACCTCTCGGATAGTGGCATTAGAGACACTATGGTGAGGTTGTACGATGAGATAGAGGTACAAAGAATGGAGTCGAAATGAGAAAACTAAAATTAGAAGTGGAAGAACTGAAGAGCATAGTTGGCGAAATGAAAAACTCAATGGACGATCTCAGCAATAGAATTACAACAGTTAAAAGAAAGTTTGTGAGCTCTGAGATGAGACAGTTTATAGAAAACAACAGACAAATGGGAAAGTTTGAAAATGAATGAAAGGATATCAAAGAACTCTGGATGAATTCAAGAGGAATATCAGAACTCTTGAGGTATAAAAAGGCCAAAAGTGAAAAACAACTACTCAATGAAGCATAGCTAAGAATTTCCCAGAGATGAGGAATATATTTCCCTGTCCCATTGAGCCTGGATTATAAGGTCGAAAAGTTCTGCTTTACCTGGTTCTGTGGGCGTCACTCATGTGTGAGGTTCGGCCGTGTGGTCCAGAAAGCGTCCTGGAGCGTGGTGGTGGCTGGGTAGTGGAGGTAGTGGAGGGATAATTTGTACAATCTCTGGCATCCTGCCCCAGGGAATAAACCCAGATGACCCACCCTACGGGAGCCAGATAAATACCTCATTGGCCACCACCACACTCCAGGACGCTTTCTGGACAGCACGGCTGCTTTGACACAGCATCACTTGTATCACTTGTAGTCCCGTTGATCCTCGATTTGCTAGAGCGGGCACCAGTAACATCTCCATTTGTCCCTGTAGCGAGCTAGTGTAGCCCAATGATACCTGCTCTCTCCAGGAAGAGAAAGAGCCTCAAATCATTCATTCAGAGATTTGATGAAGAAATCTGACCATCTAGTTGGAGGGCGGTCACAAGGTCTTCTGACGTCCCATGGAATCCAGTCGGTAACAGCTCTAGTCCAACGGTCATCTTTGAATTGCATTATATAACTGGCCAATCTGATTTTTGATGCCTTGGCAAACGAGACAGCATCCCTGATTTTTGACCATCGATGGAGGTCAGAACTCCGGATTCCTTCTCTCACTTGAGTGAGACCTGATATTCCCAGCATAGCTCTTTCAATTCCTCTTTGGGATACCCTAACAGCATTCTCTTCCTGCTTGCATAGGGCCCAGGTCTCTGAGGCATATGTTAGTGCAGGAAGAATGGTGGAATCGAAAAGATGTGCCCGGAGTCAGAGGTTCTACGTTCTCTTAATCACCTCTTCAATGCTCTTGAATGCATTCCACACTGCCCTCTTCCTCCTGCGCTGTTCTGGCACCAAGTCGTTCCTCATGTTGATTTCTTGGCCCAGGTACACATAGCTGCTGCATTCAGAGATGTTCGTTCCATTGAGAGCAAACGGAGCTTCAGGAACCAGTTCGTTTTTCATGAACATTGTCTTGTTGAAATTCAGCTACAATCTGACCTTTCCACACACATGGTCGAAGTCGGCCAGCATTTGTGCCACTTGGCAAATGTTTGGCATTATGAGAACGATGTCATCATCTAAGCGGAGGCGGTGTATTTGTCGACTGTCTAACTTCACTCCCATTCCTTCCCATTCCAGTTGTCGCATGATGTTATCAAGGGCGGCACTGAAGAGTTTCGGTGAAATGGTATCACCTTGCCACACCCCTCTATTTACATAGCATAGAACACTTAATTCCCATTTTCCATAATTTTTGCACCATATTTGATGGGCTCCAAATATGGTCTGAACCATGAGAACACCAGTATGTGCGATTGGAGGCCACACTAAAAGCCTTCATCCTTCTCGGAGAGCTCAGCAAGCTACCGAGAGTACACTGCCCACACAGCAGAGCCTGACAAGCTACCCATGCTGTATTTGATATGCCATAACAGTAACAACAATGGGCCTCATTTTCTTAACATTGAAAGAGCCCCCAACACGGATACATTAAGAAGGATGAGCAAGGAGAGGTTGAAAAACTCTCAGGGAAGAACTAGACTGCCAAAATGAAGAAAAACTAAAATGACTGTCTGTACTTTCAATGCCCGTACTCTGGCATGAGAAGTCCATCCATTGAGGACCTGATGGTGCAAGTGCAGAAGATCAAGTATTACATCATTAGTTTGACCAAAACAAGAAGACATCAATCACATCACGACATTTTTGACACTGGAGAAGAACTGCTCCTCGGAATATGTGACAACAGAGGCATCAGTGGTGTTGGTGTCCTTGTCAACACGAACTTAGCCATGAGCATTGATTCATTCGAAGGCGGTGTCTTCAGAAACTCTCAAGCTCATTTGTCAATGTGGTTTGGCACGAGCCTCAGACAACCACAAGCTAACATCCAAGCTCACAGAACTGTGCAGAGAAGTGATAAAGGAAGACCTCAAAGAGAGAAGAGCAGCAGTGTTGGCCAGTGCAGCAGAAGCCAGGAAAAGTATTTGCAATGCTCACCTATGCTTTGCCAACGACAAGACCAAGATGACTGCTCCCTGACATCCTGTTGGATCTATTACATCTTCCAGAAAGGCAATGGAGAGGATTATTCATGATTTCTACTCAGATCTCTTTGACAGCCATGTCCACCTGCCCACATACCAAATTCCACAGGATGGATATGTCGTTCCCAACATCCTCCCTTTCGAAATCCAACATGCCATTTTGTCGGTAAAGATGCGTAAAGCACCTGGTTCAGACAAGGTCAGACCCGAACACCTGAAGAATTTGCCGCCAGTACTCGTCAATACACTGGCTCAACTCTTCACATGCTACTTGTCTATATGCAAAGTTCCATGCCAATGGAAAATCAGCAGAACTGTTCTGTTGTACAAGAAGGTAGACATCCATGACATCAGCTACTATGGCCCTATCTGCATGTTGTCCATCATCTATAAGTTGTTCACTCGAGTCATCCTGAATAGAATAGGCAGAACACTAGACAAAGGAAAACCATGCAAAGAAGCTGGGTTCTGAAAAGGATTCAGCATGATTGACCATATCCACACAGTGACCAAACTCATTGAAGTTTCTCAAGAGTTCAAGATGCTTCTCTGTCTAACATTCATCGATTTAAAGAAAACCTGGAGCCCACTTGAGCAAATAGAAGAT
The DNA here is from genome assembly GCF_027595985.1 of Sorex araneus. NCBI lineage: Eukaryota > Metazoa > Chordata > Mammalia > Eulipotyphla > Soricidae > Sorex > Sorex araneus. The sequence goes on from NC_073305.1 coordinate 168,034,272, forward strand.
CAACCAGATGACAAGTGATGAGAAGTTACAAGTGATGCATAGCTGCCCCAAATGATGGCAATTATTTTTTCTTCTGAATAATCTTAATCAATATCAATGGTTTGAAGTTACCAATCAAGAGGCACAGTGTGGCAAGATGGCTCTATGAATCAGAAAACTAAACTTAACTCTCTGTTGCCTATAATAGATACATTTGAACAGTCAGGGAAAACACAGCTCTAAATCAAAGGTTAGGAAACAATCTTACAAACAAACCAAATCTGGAGCAGTCATAATGATAATCATACAGCATTCTCTTGAAGCTTTTTTAAAAGGGATACACATAATAACCATATTGTAGACCATAAGGCCCAAAACTAAAGAGAATGAGAGGGAGAGAGGGGGAGAGAGAGAGAGAGAGAGAAAGAGAAGAAGTGTCTGCCTTAGAGTCAGGCTAGTGGGGGTGGTGGTTGGGAGGGAAGGGAAACTGAGACATTTGTGGTGCGAAATGTACACTGGTGAAGAAAAAGGTGTTGGAACATTGTATGACTAAAACTTAATCATGAACAAATTTGTAAGAGTGTATCTCATTGTGGTTCAATAAAATATAAATTAGTTTAGAGAAAATAAAGACTGTAAGGACAGAGTTAGCCATTTCTTAAGAGTAAAGGGATTACTACGTTTAGAATAACTAAGCCTCATGAACCTAAACTTAGATGTACCTAATAATGAAATTAAAAATATTGAAAACAATTTATAATGGACTTATAATTTGAAAATAAATGAAAGGATATCAAAGAATTCTGGATGAATTCAAGAGGAATATCAGAACTCTTGAAGTATAAGAAGGCCAAAAGTGAAGAACAACTACTCAGTAAAGCCATAGCTAAGAATTTTCCAGAGATGAGAAATATACATATATATACATATATATGTATATATATATATACAGATTCACGTGTCCCACCAAGTGTAGATCAACAATACACTAAGGATACCGGAATTGAACAATTCTTTATTACTGATGAATAGATCAACTAAGAAAAAACTCAATCAATAAATACTAGTCTTGAAGGAAGATATGAAAGAGAAATCTAGCAGACATATATATGAGGCTTCAGTCTACAAAAGCTGAAAATACCTGGGACAGTTTCCCAAGATATTTTGCATGCTGGGTTACAAAACATATTTTCATGAAACCAAGAAGATAGAAATAATATCAACTCTATTTTAAGACCTCAATGCTTTGAAAATGGCAATTAAATAGAAACAAAACCAAGAAGATTCAAACACATAGAAATTAGATGGTTTGCTACTTAAAAACCAACAGGTTAATGAGTATATCAAAGAAGACATATTTTTTTTGAATTGCACGAGAATGACAGAAGTTATCAGAACATATGGAAGATAGCAAAAGTGGCATTAAGAAGGAAGTCCACAGAAATTCAAACATTTCTTAGGAAGCAAGAACAGACCAAATAAATATTTTAATGGCATAGCTAAAAAAGCTAGCAAAATACCAATAAAAGTAATTCTTATCAAGAAAACAGAAGGAATCCCTCATGATATTGAATCCTGAGACATCGTCAGTGACTCACTATCTAAACAACCAGAAATAAATGGAAATACATAAAATGCAGAAGTACATGGAAATACATCAAATGCGGAAGCTTCTGTACTGTAAAAACACAATGACCAGGCTAAAAATACACCTTGAGTCTGGGAAGAACTATTTTTCTGACACTCATCTGACTAAAGATTAATATAGAAGATATATAAAGCACTTAAATCAATAAGGAAAAAGCATCCTGGCCTGTTTTCTGCTCCACAATGCCAGGTGAGGCTCACCTCTGGCTGATATCACTGGGCCTATTCTGAACATGAAGTACAGTTCCAAAATAAAGGAAGACCCTCCCCTTTTAGCATTGGTCCCACAGCCTCCATATCTGATCTGTGTCATATTAAAGGCTCATACCATATATCATGAAGCAATAGATCTACTCAACAAATCGCATGCAGCTCACAGTTTTATTTCTTCTCATTCTGTGAAGACAGGCAGAGAAGAGAGTAAGAAACTTCTAGCTTATCCCTTCCCACATTCCCAGGGCATTAGCTAGAAAAACTCACTCTCAACCTAACAATAAGATAGACAAACCAATGGGGAAAATACATTAAATCTACCAATGTCAATGACTGAAAACAATACCACCGGAAACACAAACAGCACCAGTAAATTCTCATCGTGTGTTTACTGACACTATGATGGGGGTGTTCAATTAGTTCAAAGAAACAATAGCACAGGTAGTCAGCAAAGCACAAGTGTGAGATCTATTACTCTATTATTGATGAGTAGATCAACTAAGAAAAAACTCAATCAATAAATACTAGTCTTGAAGGAAGATATGGAAGAGATAAATTAAAAACTGTTATGGTTAGAAATGACAGTAACAAAGAACATGGTAGAGGATATATAAAAATTTCAATAGAAGGTCTGACAAGTAGAATAACAGAAGCTGGGTGATAAACGAGAAAGAGGAAACCATTAAATAAGAGCAAAATGTGGAAATAATCTTGTAAGTGGATGGACATAGAGAGTACTATGCTAAGTGAAATGAGTCAGAAAGAGGAGAACAGACATAAAATGACTGCACTCATTTGTGGAATATAAAATACATAATACGAGACTAACACCCAAGGAGAGTAGAGACAAGGGCCAGGAATATCGCTCTATGGTTGAAAGCCTGCCTCATAAGCTTGGGGAGAAGGCAGCTGGGGTAAAGAAGTGATCATTAAATCAATGATGTTTGGAGGGATTGCTCAGGATGGAAGATGTGTGCTGAAAATAGATACAGGTCCAAACATGATGGCCTCTCAGTATCTGTATAGCAAACCATAATGCCCCCAAATAAAGAGAGAGTAAGAAGGAATTGTCTGCCATAGAGGCAGAGGGTGGGGCCAAGTGGAGTGGCAGGAGGGATACTGGGAAGATTGATGGTGAAAAATGTACACTGGTGGAGGGATGGGTGTTCAATCATTGTATGACTGAAACACAATCATGAAAGCTTTGTAACTATATGTCAGAGTGATTCAATAAAAAAAAGAGAATTTTTATTACTACCAAAAAAAGAGAGAAATAAACAGCATACTAGAGAACTATGGGGTGAGTTAAAGAGCAATATAAAAGTCATTAGAGTCCCTAAAGAACAGAAAGCAAATGTGAAGAAACAGTTAAAGAAATCATTGATATGGATTTCCCAGAGTTGAGGATAACAGACATCAGGTCCCAAGAGGTCTGAAGGGTCCCAGTAAAAATAGACCTGATTTGGGAAACCTCATTTGGGAAACATATTATACAAAAAATGACAAAACCTAAAGATAGACAGAATATTGGAACCAGCAAAAATCAAAAAAGGAATGTACATACAAAGGAAAGCCGTAAGTTGTACAACAGATGAATCAAATGGGACCGTACAAGCTATAAGAATATGAAAAGATATAATAAAATAATTCAATGAACTGAACACCTCACCAAAAATACTCTATACATCTAGATTATCATTCAGATTTAAAGGAACTATACAAAACTTCATGGATAGGCAACAGCTCAAGAAATTCATAGATTTGAAACCAGTTTTACAAGAAGTGATCAAAGATATTCTTTAAAGGACAGGAGAAACTTCCCATTGAGTGGTATTGAATATGGTACTCACTAATAATGAACTACTCTGATTATCCTCTATTAGATTAAGAAAGTTAAAAATATAGCAATTTATCACCTCAAATTGTATTGTACTGCTTTGTTTTCTAATAATTCAATTTGAAATTCTTTGACTTTTTCTGCACTAAGTAATATGAAATAAACTTGACATATGCCTGACAAAGGGCCAAAGAAAAGCCTTATTTATGACAGGAATGATGATGATGATGATGGCAATAAGTTTCAAATACAAAAATAATTAAAAAAAAATTATCGTTTTAAAATTCTAGAATTAAAATCAATTAGCTAACAAAGATCTAATATTAAAATCAGTAAGCACCTTTTGGACCCGGCTGTGGAGCGAGCATGATGGAGGGGCCCGAGGGAGCGCCCTCGGACCCCAAGCAGCCCACTGAACTAATTCCGGCATGGGACCAGAGACCCCACGGCGTGCTGAAGCAGTGGGACCCGGGCATCCCCCAATTCTTTTAACCTGTCTCTCTCTCAACTCCTCCCTCCTGAGCACAGCGCAGGGGCCGCGGTTTTCCTGAGCGCAAAAGGGAGACGCCGAGCCTCTCTCTAGGTTTCTCCATCTTATGAGCACCATAAAAGGGTAAAAGTTTGTAGTGATGTTATTTCTGGTTGTACTTTCCCTGGACTTTATACAGAAACCCAAAACCTCGCGGCCGCGGCAGCGGCCGCGCGACTTAATGTCATCTTAGTATGAGCAATATGTAATGGTTCCTTTCTAATGGGGCGGACTTTTGTGGGAGATCCTAATAGTAAGTCTGTTGCTGAAATATTGAAGGCAATCAAAGTGGTAGCCATCTCACTAGACTGAACTAAGCTATATCCCCACGCCGGTTGAGAAGAAATTTTCTTCTTTCTCGGGAAGAAACGCAGTGTGTCATCAACTACAGTGTGATGTCCATTAAGCAAGCAGACCTGGTGGTGTGGGAATGGGATATAAGGGGGAAAATTATGTACAAGGAACAGCGGGACGCTGGTGGAATCTCGAGCCGGAGCCGATACCAGCGCAAGACCTTCGGGTCCAGAGACTGCTTGGAGACACTCTACTAGTCTATCAACTAAGCCAGAGCCCCACGCCTGCTGATGACGGGAAATAACCATCCTTTTCGGTTTTTTTCCCTTGTCAGGCAGCGTGGCGATTACTAAAACAGGCGTGAACTCGGTGGCGCGGGGCAAGGGGGAAAAAGAAAAACTATGTAACAAACAGCGGGACTTAATATCTCTATATTCTTAGCAATGGAGAACTATCAAATGCCTCCTTGGCAATAGGACTGCTTTTCTTTTTTGGGGGAAACCCCAACAACGGTAGTGAGTTGTGTGTCGAAACATGGAATGTAATCGAAATAAGGCGTAAACGAAGTGAAACATATCATGTGCAAGGGTTGGGACTGGGGAGGTGGGAGGGGGCGGCAGGTATACTGGGGGGGTTGGTGATGGAAGATGGGCACTGGTGAAGTGAAGGGTGTTTGAGAATTGTATAACCGACATAATCCTGAGAACTATGTAACCCTCCACATGGTGATTCAATAAAATTAAAAAAAAATAAAATAAAATCAGTAAGCATAAAAATAGTTTATGTGAAAAGTGTTATATCTGATCATGGGTTTGTTAAGTTCTTATCTAAGAATGTATTGTTTGTTGCTAGTTCAGCCATCTGTGTTATTGTTTTTGTTTGTTGAGTTTAGTTGGCATCTCTGTTACATTCCCATTTACTTTGATGTGCCGCTAGTGGAATTTCAGTATTGAAAAATCAGGAGGAGGTGTTCAGAGACTTCAAGATCTATGGTCTGGGCCGATGGCATTATGGGAGCTTGGCCAGGAGGCCACTCCCCTCCCCTGACTCTGAAAATTACCAGAGTTCTTAGCCTGGGCATCGGGTATGAGAAGTGATTCACAGTTTGTCATCACTGCAGAGAATATTTGTGAAGTGGTGGAGTTGAGCCCTGGGGTGGCTGCAGTGGCGGGGTGTGGGTGAGACTTCTGCAGCCTGGGCTGGGTGGATATTCAGGCTGTCCATCTCCCAAGGGTGCCCTGGAGTTTTCAGCTGTGAGAACTGGTTTCCATTCATTTTTAAAGAATTTTAAAATGATTTCATCAATTTTAAAAAGATTCCATCAATTCTAGCTGCCTGGTGTGCATCTCCTGAGAGATTTAGTTGGGAATCGGTAGAGCATGGCCAATGGGTGAGTCAACATGGCGGCAGCCCAAAACAAAAGTTAATGCAATATGTTTCTGATGTTAGGGTTGAAACTTAGTTATGTAAATGAGAATCGGCAGTACACTGTATTATATTAAATTATTTTAATTTCCTTATTCACATAATTTAAAAATCATATAGCAATTAAGTATTACAAATTGACTCGTGTTGATTGATCTTCTGATAATTTCATTTTTCATTTTCTTGTTTTGTTGTAGCAAGAAATATTAAAAAAATGTGATATATGCCTGCAAAGAGGACAGGCGGGGAGGGAGGGGGGATGGCAAAGACACTTAGAACACTGGTGATAGGATTGGTGTTGCGGTGCTGCAATGTTGTATGCCTGAAACAATTCTATTGTGAACAATTTTGTAACTCACAATGTCTTAATAGAAAAAATAAAAGGAAAAAGTAAAAAAATTAAAGAAGTGTCAATGCCAAAAAATGTGAAGAAGAAATGAACAGAAACCTCCTTAAAGAAATGGCAAATAGAAATAAGAAAAAATGCTTCACATCCTTTATTGTCTGGGAAATATAAACCAAAACAGCAAGATATCACCTTATGCCAGTGAGACAGGCACATTGCAAAATGAACAAAACAACCAGTTTTGGTGTGAATGTGGGAGAAGATGAATTCTCACCTGATGTTGGTGGTAACTTCTATAAGATCATTATTTTTTTTCCTTTTTTTTGGGTCACAACCGGCAATGTTCAGGTGTTACTCCTGGCTTTGCACTCAGGGATTACTCCTGGCGGTGCTTGGGCCACCATACGGGATGCTGGGAATTGAACTTAGGTCGGCCGCGTGCAAATGCCCTACCTGCTGTTCTATCGCTCCAGTTCCAAGATCATTATTTTTGAAAGCAATACAGATATCTCAGAAAAATAAGAGTTGAACTGCCATATGTTCTAGCAATTTCATGTCTTGGCACCTAAAATTAAACCCCCCAAATCCTATTCAAGAATACATTGGAGTTATTATGTTCATTGTAGAATTAAAGACTATTCATAATAGCTAAAATTTGGAACAACTAAAGTCCCCAAGAAGATATCACTTGATTAAGAAATTGTGGCATATCTGCACAACTTAATACAAGAAAAAGATACAATGTTTGAATGATAAATATAACATATAAAAGCTACCAGAAAATGAAAAGTCTTGTAATTTGCTGTTACATGGATAGATCTGGACAGGAACATGTGGAATAATGTAAGTCAGAAGGACATTGACAGAATTATCTCTCTCATAGGCTAAATATAAAAAATATCTAGAAAGGGAATTTTAAAAAAAGGCAAAGGCAACAAAACCTGAGAATTGATCTACAGAATTGAGATTACCATGATGAGGAATAAGAAAAATATTTCACCCCGTGCCACCCCCTCCCAAATAATAATAGTGGGTTTTCTGTCGAAGATTGAATATAATCAAAGTAAAAACAGAGTAAAGTGAAAATCATCTGCCACACAGGCAGATTGGGGGGTGGGGGGGTATATTGGGGTTCTTGGTGTGGAACATGTGCACTGGTGAAGGGTAGGGTGTTTGATCATTGTATGACTGAGACTTAAACCTGAAAGCTTTGTAACTGTTCTCATGGTGATTCAATTAAAAAGAAAAGAAAAGAAAAGAAAAGAAAAGAAAAGAAAAGAAAAGAAAAGAAAAGAAAAGAAAAGAAAGGAAAGGAAAGGAAAGGAAAGGAAAGGAAAGGAAAGGAAAGGAAAAGAAAAGAAAAGAAAAGAAAAGAAAAGAAAAGAAAAGAAAAGAAAAGAAAAGAAAAGAAAAGAAAAGAAAAGAGTTTGAGGGCAAACACACTCTGCATGTGGGTAAGGTTTGGCACTATTTTATGCATTCTACCCTATCATTAACACTATCACGGACATGGCCCTGAAATAGATATTTTTAGTGAGAAAAGAATTGTGTTTCTAGAATTACTAACATGGTCACTTTCTTAGTGAAGTCTCGTGTTCTGTCAACTAACACAGAGATGTTTCAGTTTGAGAATATTTTTCACTGCGGAAAAGAGAAATAATTGACAAATCATTTCTGTAGAAAAAAAATTCTTAGCATCTTGTTGAAGAGGCACATAGTAATCTATCATTTATCCGAAGAAATACAGGAAATACATGCCTGGGAAGACACAGGGCCAAGATGGCAGACAAGGGTGTTTTGCGAGATTACACAGGCTTCAAACTTCCAAAAGTGACCAGCAGTCTCAGAGACTGACACACAGGAGAGTCTATGCTAGAATGACGAGGGACTTGGGAACAAATAAAATTCCCTGGTGCCATGACCCCAAGGATTTGGGGGTGGAGAACCACAGGCCCAGGTGAAATCACTGGCAAGCAGTGGGCTAAAGATTTACCTAGAACTTTACTAATCTCTGCCTTTCACTCTCGGAAAACCTGAGCAAGAGGTACAGCTTAGATCAGGAAAGGTCTCAGGAGGGCAACTGAAGCCACATTGATGTGTGTGGGGAAGGGCAGCAGATAACACCTGTTTCAGGAGGGGGCCAAGACTGTTGTTTCCCTCATGATACATGTGAATACAGGCATTCCCCAGAAGCAGACAGAGGAGACTTGTGCCAAAAAGATTAGAAAGATTTGCTTTAATGTGGACTGGAGTGATAGCACAGCGAGTAGGCCATTTGCCTTGCACATGACCCATCTGGGTTCTATTCTGCGGTCCCTCTTGGAAAGCCCGGCAAGCTACTGAGAGCATCTTGCCCACATGCAGAGCCTGGCAAACTACCCATGGCGTATTCAATATGTGATATGCCAAAAACAGTAACAACAAGTCTCGCAATGGAGACGTTACTGGTGCCCCCTTGAGCAAATTGATGAACCGCGGGATGACAGTGCAGTGCTTTGATGTGCTTTGCTGCCCAAGCTTGAGGACAGTAACAGCAAGGCCAGGGTGAGTCACCAGCCACTGTGAAAGGAGGGAAGGAGGGCTGTTCCACAGTGCAGAGCTTTAGCAATGTGTAGCCGCAACACAAACAGCCCTCCAGGCTCTGCTTGAAGCTGTCACTTGTGAACCTGAAAAGGCATCCCTGCCTGTACATAGCCAAGCCAGCTGTCACAAAGAAAATGCAGAGAAGCACATGCAAATTAATACACAAAGATGGAATCCCATAAAGGCCCCCAACTATTCAAGAGTTCTCTTACATATGATGAACCTCTATTATATATCAGAATTAGAACAGTAAGAATGAATTGTGGAAAAGACCAGAAGAGACATCCAATAAAAATAAAGGATGTGATTATGAAAAAATCGCAATCGGAGCAGGAGACAAGGAGAGATAGTACAGCGGGTAGAGCACTTGCTTTGCACACTGCTGACCCAAGTTCAATCCCTGACACTCCATGTGGTCCCCTGAGATCTACCAGGAGTGAGCTGAGTGCAGTGCCAGGAATAAGCCATGAGCACTGCCTGAGTGCACCTCACACCCCACCCTGTGATAAAAGGAAGAAGAAGAAGAAAAAAACTAATCAGAAATCAGTGAACTGGGCCAGAGAGATAACACAGGGCTTAAAACTAAAAACGTTTGTCTTGTACGTGGCAGAACCCAGGTAAATCCTTGGCACGCTATATTGATCCCTTAGCACTAACGGAAGTGATCACATAGCCCGGAGCCCAGAAGTAACCCTTGATCCAGATGATTTCACTGATGAGGTCTCCCCAAATCTTCAAGGAGAACGTATTCCTATCCTTCTCAAGTTATTTTACTAAACTGAGAGTAATTATAACAAACATTAATATAAAGTCAGTATTACCCTGATATCAAATAAAGATAAAAATTTGACTAAAAAAAGATTATTGCTGACTAATATCTCTAATGAACATAGATGAAACAATTTTCAACAAAATCTTAGGGAACCAAATTTAGCAAAACATTAAAATAACCATACACCAAGATGAAGTTGGGTTTACCAGGGATGCAATGACAGTTTTTAGTATACGTAATCAATGAATGGACGGTTTGAGGCTCTTCCTGTTTCTGGAGCGAGCAGATACCATTGGGCTACACTAGCATGCGACAGGGATGAATGGAGATGTTACTACTAGCACTCGCTCAAGCAAATCGAAGATCAACGGGATGACAAGTGACAAGTGACAATCAATAAATATAAAAAATACATTATTAAAGTAAATGCATATCATGTAATCATACCATATAGAAAAATTAAAGGGACTCAAAACCCTAAGTAACCTCCCTCAAGAAACGCAAAAAAATCTTAAAAACAATAGACATTGACAGTAAAATTTTATGCTAAAAATAATTAATATTCAGAAGGTTTTTATTTTAATTGATTTTTTTATTGACTCATCTTAGATACACAGTTACAAATCTGTTCATGCTTGGATTTCAGTCACACCATGTTCTAACACCCATCCCCTCCACAAGTGTATATTTCCCACCACCAATGACTCCAGTTTCCCGCCCACCACCTGCCGCTCCCAGCCTGCCTGTCTGGTGGGCACTTTTGTTCTTTCTATCTCTGTTTCTATGTCTTCCTCTCCTTTGGGGCATTAGGACATTATGGTTTGCAGTGCAGATACTGAATGGGTTATGTTTGCTCCTTTATCTACTTTCAGCATGCAGTTCTTATCCAGCATAATCATTTTCAACTATGTTTGTTGTAGTGGCCCCTTCCCTATCCCCACTGCATTTCCCCCACGCACTTGAAGGAGGCTTCCACTGTGGACAAAACCTCCTGTCCTTTGTTTCTACTGTCCTTGGGTATTAGACTCATATTATGTTTATTTACATCCCACAAACGATTGCAATCGTTCTATGTCTGTCCCTCTCTTACTGAGTCATTTTACTCAGCATAATACTCTCCGTGTCCCTCCATTTTTAAGTGAATGTCATGACTTAATTTTTGCTAACAGTTGCATAGTATTCCATTGTGTAGATTTACCATAGTTTCTTTAAACAGTGGACTGTTCTAGGACTCAACGGATGCTTCCAGATCCTGACTATTGTGAATAGTGCTTCAATAAATAAATATAAGTGCACATGGCACTTTTGAGCATATTTTGGGCCTCCAGAGTATATTCCAAGAACTGGTACTGGTGGGTCATATGGGTCATATGGAAGCCCAATTTCTACCTTTTGAGGAATGCCCATATTGCTCCTGAGAAGACTCACCAATCAGCACTGACATTCCCACCAACAATGAAGGAGGGTCCCTTTCTCCACCCAGTACTGGTTGCTTTTGTTCTTTTTGATGTGTAATATGCAGAAGTCTATGTGTTATCAATGAGGTAAGAAAGAATAATATTTGAATTCCATTTATATTTGTGTTGCTCCCTCCTCCACCCCCCACTAATCCCCTCAGAAAAACTTAATAAATAAATCAGCTTAATAAGTGAAAGATTGAAATGCAATTTGTAAATCATAGTAATGGACATAACTTAGATACAAGGAAATGGAAACATTATTTTTTCATGAATTGTTTTTTGGGGGGAGTGGGAACTGTAGCAAGTGTGCTCAAGGCTTAATCCTGTTGGGATGTGGGGAACTACATGGGGTGCCTGGTATTGAACTCAGGTCAGCCATATGCAAGCAAGTGTCCTACCCATTGCCCCATCTCTCCAGCCTTCTTGTTCATGAATTGAAATAATTAACATCATTAAAATGACCGCTCTACCCAAAGAACTTTTCAAATATAATACAATCCTGATCAAAATTTCTACACTATTCTTTAGATACTTATAAAAAATTGCTATAATTTATACGGAATAATAAAATTTCATAAATAGTCAAAGAACTCGTGAGAAAGAAAAAAATAGTAAACAAGAAGCATTGTTTTTCCTGACTTTAAAAAGCATTGTTTTCTCTGACTTTAAGATGCACTGTTTTTCCTGACTTTAAAGTATACTATGAATCAATGGTAATCAAAACTGTATGGAATACATTTATTGCAAGTAAGTTTGGAATAAATGCATATCTCAAAACAATGGAATAGAATTAAGACTCTAGAGATAACTCCTCAAATTTATGAACAATAAACCTATATGTCTATGATGAAGGAACTAGGATCATGGAATTGTCTTTGATAATTGGTGCTTTAATAATCGGTGCTGGGAAAAAAAGACACTTGCAAAAGAAATGTGATTCCTATCTCAAAAAAATTAATTCAAAATGCTTTGAAAACATCAGTTATATGTCTGAATGCAAAAAAAAATACATCAAGGAGAACAGAATTAGAAAAGAAAGGTAAACAAACTAGACTACTGTGAACTAAAACTTTACATACTGTGGAAGGAATGACAAGCAAAAGGACACTTTACAGATATATGTGGGAAAATTATCCACGTACCATATATTTAATAATGGGCTAACATCCAAGATCTTACAAAATATCCTAGTACTCACAAAACTCAACAACAAAAATATAACTCCCTCCCCCGCCACCAAAATGGGAGGAGATGAACAGAAGATATACAGATGGCCAATAGGTATATGTACTAGTGTTCATCATGACTGATTATTTAGAAAATGCTAATCAAAAAAACAATGAGATATTGCCATATATCAAAAAGAAAACCCACTATTAAATGTGATGGAAACAATTATTGCTATCAGGGATTCATTGAAAAAGAAATCCTCATTGACTGTGGGTAAGAATGGGATCTGATTTGTCCTTTATGAAAACCAATATGAATGGAGAAGTCTCAAAATAGTAAGAATAATATTTTCATAAGATAATGTTATTCAATTCATGGACATTTCTTCCCCCTCTCTGCTGAACTCACAAACGTTAATTCAAAACTATATTTGCATGCCTATAATCATTGCAGTGCGATTGGCAATAACCTAGATCTGAAGCTGTGGTATATATACATAATGGAAAACTACTGAATGAAATACCACTCAGCTATAAGATAAGATGAAATTCTGCTATGTACTATAACTTGTGGAGCTGTTTATGGCATTATGCTGATCAGAATTAGTCATAGAGATAAGTACCGAGTGAATTCACTCATATGCAGTGTGTGAAGAAACAACATAAGGGCATCAAAAACAATCAATGACAACAGATCCTATAGGACTGAATCTAGTAAGAGATAAGATGAGAGGAGCCAGAGAGTCAATAGTGGAAAGATGTTGACATTCGGATGGCAGATGTGGTGCAGTGATATTATATTCCTAAAACACCAGTATAAAACATTACAAACCTTGGTGTCTAATTTTTTTTGGAAAGGAATACATTGCTTGAAAACATCTGTGCAACGAAAAAAAAGAAACTACTGGCAACATTTGTGATCGATACCAAAACAAGAGCCATGGCATAAATAAAGAAATCATTGAAGCAGAAAAATTAAAGCCTTAGGATTTCATTTGAGTTCTGCCAATAAAACTTAGATTCAATTTGTATATAAAAACTACTTATAGTTAAAGAATATTCATTACATAAAAGGTACTTTTCTGTATGAGAAGAGAGCTTAAGTATATTTATTATATACTTTCTTTCCCATAGACTTATTGACATGGAGATAATTAAATGCAGAGGGATTACAGTGAAGGGAATGCAGAAAGATTCATAAGGATACAAGTGAGAGAATAACAATGGGTGAAAGCCAAAGCCCATTAGTCCTAGATGACTTGTCTCATTGTATTGACTCATGCTAGGCTTTTATAGAACAAGCTGCTTGAAATATCCTAAGGAAAGAATTTGATCTTGTCTATGATACATCTAATGGTTGGTCATGCTTCTCTCCACTATTCCTATAAATACTGTCTATAGATTTTGTGATTATGGTTTATGCTTAAAATAGGTTGAACTGACTACTTGCATGAAGTTCACAAGTAAAAAAATACATATGCCTCCAAAATGTCACTTTGGCGTTATATCTTAAAACAAATTTCAATGTGAGTGTTCCAAATTTGAAGCAACCAAATGAGGTTTTTATTAAGAAGTTTGAATTAATGCTCAAGCTGTTTATGTGGCCAGTTTATATGCTAGTTTCACTGAAATCTTTCAACAAATTTTGATTAACTAATAGTCTTTCCAAAATATGTCCAAACTACAATAAAATACCTATCTGATTTCTGAGATACACATCAGGGATCTGTCCACTCTCCTCATAAGTTGCATTCACTGGCTGTCTTTTCTTTTTCTAATCCCATCAAGAAGTGCAGAATCTAATTGTCCCATATCTGACCAGTGTCTGTCAGCAATAGAAACGGTGAGTAACACGGGAACATGAAGCTCTAACACAGTGACTGTGCCCTTGAAACAATATGACAAGATCCCCTTTTTTTATGACCATTATTCTCTGCCTGCTTCGTCTCTGCTCTCCTCTCTTCTCTTCCTTATCCCTATATAACAATATTGAGACACGCACCGAACATCATTTCAAGAATGAAGAATTTAGTCATGTACCGTGTTTGCACATAGCTTTAATGTGATTGTCTATGATTCCGTAGGCAAACATAAGAACCCTGAATTGCACACAAAGTCTGTAGTCATATCATCTGCGGTTACAGATGGAAAACAGCCTGCACAAACAGGAGCTATTGCTAACCAGGTGGATTTCCAGTTTCAATATGTTTGAACAAGTCTTTGGGTGACAAACACAGAGACATTAGCAACTGGGCAGTATCGAAGAGGAGTAAGGAGAAAGGGCCTCAAGTCTCATCCTAAAAGTGTAATGTCCCATCGTGAAAATGTAACGTATCATCCAGAATGATTTGGAGAATCTTGGTCTATCAGAGTTACTTGCTTATTTATTCAGCTATTATTTCAATGAACACAATAGCAGCAATGTAAACTGTCAGTGGTGGTTCCTCTTCTCTCTGAGCTTGGCATTTCCTCTGTGATGACCTATAATTAAGAATCCCCTATCCCCTCCAAAATTAAATTAGCCAGATGCCCTCAACCTCTAGACAGTATAAAATCAGGAAATGTGACTATTCTTATGTCTTATTTGCTTTAATTTCTTTCAGAGAAATCTGTACTAGCACATGACAATACCATGATTAGCGATTTGGGAAAGGAGAGATTTTTTTCCTATGATTGTTTTTCCACTTTCCTGCCCTTTTTCAAGTAAGAAATCACAGTGACCCCTGATGTTCTTTGAAAGTGAAGCCACTCAATTGTGGCCTCATTGATGTTACGGTTGTTACACACACACACACACACACACACACACACACACACACACACACACAGAGTCTGATCCCTATTTTTAAGGGTCTCCTGTCCTTCCCCCAGAGCCTATAAAACACAATATTGAATAGAACACCCAGTTTCAACTTTCACCTTCAGGACCACTTCCCTCCTTCGTGACTCATTCGGCAGGAAAAGGAAATCAGTGCTGGGGTGTGGAGTTTTCCCTTCAGATTAAAATGCTTCTAGCTGCTGACAAAAATGAGAAAAACAGCTTCAAGGATAAAATAGTTCTATTTTATTTAATGCTACCAGTAGGGGAGCTTTTTAATGTCACACCCACCAACCAGAACCCTTTAGGCTTCAGAAATCACCCCCCTCTTTATAAAATGCATATAGCACTTTACCTTTGAAAAATGGTTTCTGACGATGACCCGGATATCAAAATTAGGAAACAGCCAGAAAGCATTTCCTTTCTTTCATTGTGTGTGTGTGTGTGTGTGTGTGTGTGTGTGTGTGTGTGTGTTGCCCTCCTTGAGTCTTTTCATTTATCCTGGCAGAGGTTTGTCTCTTTGCCTTTAAAAGTTAAATCCACCTTCATCGCACAATGTAGAAAGAAGTGAAATTAAACTGCAGCATGTTCCAGAGGAGAAAATCTACTTTATTCATCTCTCAGTCCTACTTTAACTTACACTGACCTAATTACAGCCCACACCAGGAGAAGAGGAAGCGCTGAAGGAGCGCTTCTGCCACCTAGTGGTCAGTTTCCTGCACTGTGTATTGAGAGCTCCACGTTTTCGCTTTCTTTTTGAAATGTCTGGCACACAAGTGCAAATGACCTTCTCTAATCTCTGCGTGAATACTGAGAATATGCATCACACACTGCCTGGATCCTTTGGAGATTCAAAATGTAATGGTCTTCCAAAGGACTCTATTTAGGGAAGACTGAATGAATGGCTCTTAAAATGACCTATTGCATGGCAACTATTTTATGAAGACTATGACATTTCATGAAAGTTAAATTGAAAACGATAATGCAAATATTAAGAGCCATTTAAACTGTATCTTAACTACTACTATTGAATTTAATATTTAGAGATGTGAGCACCCTCCTCACTAAATCAATTATCCTTCCTCTTAGCAACCCCATGATTTAGCTAGCTGAATGATTTGTTCAGTGCAGAACTGGCTTGTTTATTTGTTTGCTTTGGGGAGTGATAGTGGACATTTAAGAATGCTTCTGTTCTCGTTTTCTGGCTTCATTAACGAGTTATTGATCAGTTACTTGAAAGAAAAACTTGGATGAAAAATGTAGTCAGCCTTAAATCACCGATGCTAATTAAAACCAGGGGAAGGAAGGAAAATGAAAGGCATGTACAATATCCAATCTCAAGTAGCAAATCTCTCCCACCAAAGATTTAAGGCAGCGGCCCTGAGTTAAACCTGGCATTCCAGCCTATATTACTCAACAGGGAAACAGCCGCTACAAAAGTCTGCATGGACAGAGAGGTCGGAATGAGCTGTATATGGAGTGGGTCGTCCATTCTAGAATGACCAGGGTAAATAATGAAATTCACATTTATTCTCAACAACACATTCAAAACAGTACAATCATTTCTGTGCTGGAGTATAAGGATGCTCTGCAGTGTTGTGACTCTGTGTTGTTCATCATACGGCATCTGAAACATCCGTAAAGACTTTTCATCATTTATCTTAATGACTTGCCAGGCTCTGCCTTGTAGGTGGGATAATCTTGGTAGCTTGCCGGGCTCTTTGAGAGGGACTGAGGAATCAAACCTGGGTCGGCAGTGTGGAAGGCAAGCGCCCTACCCACTGAGCTATCGCTCCAGGCAAGCTACCCATGCCGTATTCAATATGCCAAAAAAAGTAACACGTCTCAAAATGGAGATGTTACCATTGCCCACCTGAGCAAATCCATGAACAACTGGACGACAGTGCTCCAGTGCTCCAGTGCTATCTTCATGGCGTTGGGTAGACATGGCTTTTGAGATCATATAGAAGTAATTAAGGTATAGATGGGGGTATCCCATCCCAAACCTAAAGACAAATGTCTTTGTCTAAATGTGCGGACGTTTTTCACTAGGGGCCTTGTAGGCTGAAAGCAATAAAAGAGTTTATTGCAGAACAACATTGGAGGGTAGGGGTAGGGTTGCCACAGGGCAAAGCAAGAAGTTGTAGAGCACTTCACAGATGGGTCACTGGCTCTGGCGCTCTTAAAATGAGCAGACCCCCTAGTTTTTCCCTAGTTTTTATACAGGTCCAGTCATGTGCTCTGTGTTTGGTGAGCACAGATATCTTTGGGGGAATAACGAGATGTCCATTCTACCTTGCTTGTACTGTTCCCTGTGTCCACCGTGTTGTCGTTATCCCATTCTGTTCATCCCTCAGGACTCTGGAACATAGGAAACAGTTGTCGCAGACCTGGCCTGGGAGATGAAGCATCTACTGATATAAGCAGAGATTCCCAAACTTATTTGACTTACAAGCACTTCTCAGAATAAATTTGCTTAGTATCTTCTGAAAAATCTGTGTTCATTAAACAAGCAGAAAGTATCTCCAAATTGCTCAGGAGGAAATACTGATTTTCATGAATGATATATGCATCCCTGAGAACTTTATAGTTATAGCATCCTGAAGAAACTAAGGTAACTTCAAAATTGGAGTTAGGTTCATGAAAATTTCAGCCAGGAACATTCCAGTCAGAAGGAGAGAGACAGATATAGAATCACTGCATTTTCAATTGTGGTATATAATGTATATATGCATACATATGCACATAGTATTATTAGTCGCAGATTATATATTTTTATATCCTCAATATGAATTCAATCATTCTATGTCTTTCCCTCTACTTCTGACTCATTTCACTCAGCATGACACTCTCCATGTCTACTTATTTATATGCAAATTTCATGACTTCAGTTTTCCTAACAGCTGCATAGTATTCCATTGTGTAGATGTGCCATGGTTTCTTTATCCATTCATCTGTTCTTAGGCACTCGGTTGTTTTTAAGATTCTGGTTATGGTGAGTAGTGCTGCAATGAACATAGATATGCAGATGATTTTTCTGCTGTGTGTTTTTGAGCCTCTAAATTATAGTTATCAATACTCAATGGGTGACTTTTTATAAGAATGACCAGTAGAATGGCCATATCTATAAATGTTATAACTTCCAAGATAGTGAGGGGAACACACAATTTATGTATTACTTTTTGGTTTTTGTTTTTTGTGGGGGAGGGCACATACAGATGTGCTCAGGGACTACTTCTGACTCTGCACTTAGGAGTAACTCCTGATGGTGCTCAGGGGACCATATGTGGTGGCAGAGTTGGAACCAGAATCAGTCACTTGGAATATAAGTACCTTAATTCTTGCACTATTTCTCTGGACCTACATATTCAATTAATTATAACAGTTGAATTCTGAAAATAATGCTAATTTTGTAACTTAATTTTTAATTTAATAAATTTATAATTTTTTAAATAAAATTCATGGTGTTAAATGAATGCATTAAGCAAAACAAATACATCTTTAGACTTTAATTTATCATTTACTTGCTATCAATATCAGTATCTATTACATAATTTCTAAGAAAAGGAGATTAGTCAGGTAAATATTAATGTATCATTTTAGAATCAGTCCTCAAAATATATACACAAATAATAAAATGAAAATATCATCATCATCATCATTCCATTGATCGTCAAATTTCTCAAGCAGTCTCAGTAATGTCTCCATTCGTCCTAGCCCTGAGATTTTAGAAGCCTCCCTTTACTCGTCCTTCCATAGGATGCTGCATTAGATGTATTTCCAGGGTCAGGGGAATGAGACCCAGCATTGTTACTGTTTTTGGCATATGAATACACCATGGGGAGTTTGTGAGACTCTCCCATATGGGCAGGAAACTCTCGGTAGCTTGCCAGTTTCTCCTAGAGGGAGAACTAGACTATAAGATATCTAGCGGCCGCAAAGCGGCCACACGCTTCCGAGTGCTTGCTTGTAAGTCTCTGGATGTTGACCGTTGATGGGATTACATGTGGAGGGGGCAGTCCCTGGGTGTGACCACCTAGCTACTTGGAAATGGGAAATCTGGGCAGAGGAGGCCCAGTCCCGATCCAAGCAGGCTTGGAGGTCTCAGCCCCAGGTCTCACACACCTGGGTTCCTCTGCAGGTACCTTCAGGGTAAGGCTTGTCTGAGCGTGTGGAGAGGGCCTTGAGCATGACTGTGGCTAGGTTCTGGAGGTTTTTGGCTCCTGGTGCTTTGCTCAGTACAGGGAGAGAATCTGGAGCCCACCCCCTCTGAGGGGCTCTGGGAAAGACAGCCAAGCATGCGGGCAAGAGACTCTCTGCGTCACTCTGTTCCAGGAGCTGACTTTTAAGTCTCTGGATGTTGGCTGAATGAAAATGAAAATGAAAAAATAATATGTTAATTATGTGGATCCTGTAGTATTGAAATCCAAATTTGAAAAGTATTGAAATCAAAAGAGGGAAAGACAAATGGCTTGTGAAATCATAGAGGTCACCTTAACAATAAACAGGTTCCTTTGATCTGGATCTGTCTCCAAAAGTATTGAATTGAAGAATGTCCCTCTATGTCACTCGAATAAATTTGCTTAGAAACATTATCTCATGACCTTATCATGAAAGATCATTTAGATTTTGGCCAGGTTCTTTATTGCTTGATGCCCCAATTATATTTTAGAGAACAATTTGATATCTAGCAAACGAAAATACAGATTACACAGTCTATTTTATTTTTAAAATGCAAGAGAACTTTCTCCTGAAGGAGTAAAGCAGTTTCTCAAATGATGTAACTGTCAATATCTACATCAATGCCTACACTAGATCTCCCATTAAAATGCTCCTCTTATTTCTTCTTTTTGTCTGTGAAACCAAGATTCACTCACCTATATGCAGAATACAAGAAATTGCCACCTTAAAATTTTTATGAGTGATAAATAGACTGTTGGAATAAATTTCAACCACTAGCACAGACTCTTGGCAGGATGGACTAAAACATAAAAAGATACACACATGATATACAATGAAAAAAAAGAAATAAAATAGAAAATTTGTTTAGTATTAAAAATTTACTAGTATATTTGAGGGAACTAAATATATTCATAAGCTGTTTTAAATATTTAATGGAAAAGATTTTACTACTAAATAAATTCATTAAAGAGTAATCTTAAATTGATGTGCTTTTTCCTTAATAAATATGCCACCAGGTTTAATTATCCTAAACTAAATACTATAGAAAATAGAGAGCATTAAATCTACTCTAATGTTATTTTTATGTTATATTACCTTTACTAATATCAATTTAATTAAAGTGTGCATGGCAAGAACAAAATGACTTAATTATTTTAAACAAAACTTTTATTAATCATTGCCAAACTGAAAAATTAAATATCCCAAATGACCTAATTTTTAACTGTTTTCTGCACAATTGCAACATATTGGGGAATCAGTACTTAGTGCAATTTTATATTTTTTAAGCAAGTAAGGAATAATTATAATTATCACTTCAGAAAGATGCTCCTTTTTAAGATGGACAAAATCAAATTTTATTTTATTTTATTTTTACAAAGTTGTTTACAATGATTTATTACACTTAATATTCCAGCACCAATCTCACTACCATTACACCTTTCCACCACAACCATTATTTCCAATTTTCCCAACCACCACCCAATAGCAATCCCTAAAGAATTTATTTTATGTTGATTTTTATGAATAACTCAATAAAAATGATCAAAAATTTACAAAGTGTGTGAAAATTGTTATATCTCATCCTTAAGCCCGTGTATAAGATTACTAACATGTTGTTACAGGTTAAGACTTTTGTGTTAATATTTTCTTAATTGATATTTGTTGCCTTCTACTTTACATCCCATCCACTGTGGTGTGCTACTCCTGTTGTAGAGTTCGAAAAATCGCTCCGGGATTTCTAAAATTTTGAATGGGGTGATATGATTGGAGTTAAATTTTTAACTGTATGGAGACTTTGGAGTTGGGGAGCATCTCTGCAGCTTGTTGATACCTTTGAATATTTGTTTATGAGTCTCTGGCTCATAGCCAGTTAATGAGCTTATATGACATGAGAAGCAGTTACTGGGCGTGACTGCCAGACTCCCAGAAGAACAGGGAGATGGGGAAAGGTTGCACATCCCTGATTCTGTGAGATCCTGGATATTTCTGTCACAAAACCCACACTCCTGAGTTTTACAACAGATTCATTTCTGGTGAGGCTCGTCCCAAGACTGTGGAGACTCCCATGGCTTGGAAGTTAGCCTCACACACTTGGGTAAAGACATTCCAGATAGAGAAGGGAACACCAAGTAAAATGTGATTGGAAATGCCGAGACGGGAGGGAGATACACGCTGAAAGTAGACTAGAGACTAATCATGATGGCCACTCAATACCCCTGTTGCAAACCACAACATCTAAAAGGAGAGAGAGAGAACAAATTGGAATGCTCTGCCACAGAGGCAGAGTGGGGTGGGGGGGATGGGGATAGGGGTGGTGGGAGAGATACTGGGTTCATAAGTGGTGGATAATGGACACTGGTGGAGGGATGGGCTCTCAAACATTGCATGAAGGAAAAACAAGCATGAAACTGTGTGAATCTGTAACTGTACCCTCACTGTGACTCACTAATTAAAAAATAAGTAAATTATTTTTAAAAAAGACTGTGGAAACTGGCAATGAGCATGGTGTGATTGGAGTGTGGAGGTTTTCGGCTGCAAGGGTTATTTGGGTGGGTAGTGGGCTCACCTGTCCTCCTCAGGGCTGGCCCCAATATGAGATTTGGTCTGGAAGCATCTCTCCAGCTTGTTGGTCTCTTTTGAAATTTCAAAATAAATTTCTTCAATAATGTCTAAAAAAATCTTATATTTCTCCTTACCCATAGGTGTCCTATCTTACACCTGAACTACAATATTTGCATTTGTTTTCTTTTTTATTTACTTGAATCAGAAAGAAAAGTTGTAAAAGAAGATATCTTGCTCATATCTTCTAACTTGATTTTTAAAATCATTTAACTATTTTCTGAGAAATCACCTTCCCAGTATGACCGTTGCTTAGTACTGATAAATGCAAAGCATCATTTTATGAATTTTACATAACTAAATTAACCATAAGGAAAGTATTACAAATATGCACCATATGTACTGTAATAATTATATTCTACCTTGAAAAAATGGGGACAGAGAAAGTTTAATAAGATTACAGTAACAGTGAAAAGATATCATGTTAGTCAGTGGGAAACAATACTTGAATCAAAGCAGTGTGTATCTTACTTCATACACTCATCAGTCAATGCTCCCTAGTGGTTACTTCTTATTAACATCTTAATATATGGAATATTTGGAAACAATCATGTTTATTATCTCCAAAAACTTGTGTCGGTAAAGAAAAAAAAATCAATTTCTATGACTTCAGTAAAAGTTTGGAATGAAAAGGCCTGCATCAACCAAATGGGGAGATTGTGCAATATCTTGGTTGAGATAATAAATTTGTTCACATTCTTTGTATATTGCGATTTTACGGCTCTGTCCACTAAAGAAGTGAAATATGCATATCTCTCCTTGACTTGTCACTTAACTCTGTTACATGCTTTGATCAATTGGGTTATTATTAGAAATAACTTGAAAAGATTTTGAAGAAGCATGTAAATGAGCACTTCTGTTTCACATGAAGATACCACCTAGCTAATTTATAGTTGATAGAATGGTTTGAGCTGAGCTGAGCCAAACTTTTAACCTTATCTTGAAACACTTGGCAAAATAATGATTATTTTGGTTCTTAGCTCTACAAGGAGAATGATGTAGAAACTGATATCAAGAAAAGGTATTTGGCAATTATGAAAATATAAGTTGCTTGGCATAGCCTTTGAAATTAATAATAGACAGAAGAGTCAATCAGAAGATATTGGGGACACCCACACCCACCTCACTGCTCTCAGTCACCTCTCCCAACCGCCCTGACCCTCTCATTTTGCACAGGTTGTTGGGGGCGTGTCCTTACATCAAGGGGCATGGTCTCAAAGGGGGCGTGGCCTCCTTCTGGAGTGACGGCCGCTCGCAGCCTCAGTTTTTTCTCCCTTTCACTGCATCGTGCTTAGGACAAAATTGGTATAACCAATTCCTTTGAAGACTACCCCAGCCATCTTAGTCACTTTATGCTAATAGTCAACTAGCCTATCCTATCCTAATTTCACAAAAACTATCAGTAAACACAACAAGCTGCACAAAAGTCCTTTGTAAATAGATCATAGCCTCACATCTTCAGTAGAAGCCCCACATGACCTAAGGAAGAGCGCCTGAGAGTAAGGCCCATAACAACATGAAGAAACAGCGAAAATCCCCACCACCAGGAGAGAAGGAAGAGAGGATCTCAGAAACCTCAACAGAGACTACCGACAAATTCAACCTTCTCTCAGATAAAGAATTCAGAGAGGAAATCATGAAGCAACTATGGAACGAACATCCAATAAATTAAGGGAGGATATGGATGCAGCATTGGAAGGGTCCACCAAGATAAAAGGAAGAAATGAGAGCAGAAATTTCAAAGCTATGAACAGAAGTGACACACTTAAAGGAATCAGTAGATAAAATAAAAAACTCAGTAGGAGCCCTCAATAATAGAATGGCTAGAGCCGAAGACAGAATCAATGAGCTTGAAGATGAGGTGCAGAAAGCATATAGGCAACAACAAAAAAACCAAGGAAGAAATCAAAAGGTAGCTCAAAACAAATGAGAATGAAGACACAAGCTACCAGAACCTATGGGACGCAGCTAAAGCTGTGCTCAGGGGAAAATTTATAGCCCTGCAAGCATTCATCAGGAAAGAAGAAAGGTCCTACATAGATAGCTTGACTTTGCAGCTCAAGATCTTAGAAAAGGACCAGCAAAAGGAACCCAAACCAGATGGAAGGAAAGAAATAATAAAACGTAGAGGAGAAATTAACAACACAGAAACCCAAAAAACTATCCAAAAGATCAATGAAACAAAGAGCTAATTCTTCAAGAAAATAAATAAGATTGATAAACCACTAGTAAGACTCACAAAGAAAGAGAGAGAGAGAACTCTAATACACCAAAGCAGAAATGAAAACAGGGACATCACAACAGAAACCAATGAAATTCAAAACACCATCAGAGACTAATTTGAAAGTCTGTATGCCACGAAACAAGAGAACCTAAAATAGATGGATAAATTCCTGGAGTCCTACAATCTCACAAGACTGAACCAAGAAGACATGGACTACCTGAGCAGACCCATTAATAAAAGGAAATTGAAACCGTAATCAAAAGTCTTCTCAAAAACGAAAGACAGATGGTTTCACTAGCGAATTATTCCAAACATTTAAAGAGGACCTGTTGCCAGTTCTCCTCAAGCTTTTCCAGGAAATAGAAAAAACAGGAACCCTTCCAAAGAGTTTCTATGAGGCTCATATCTGCCTAATACCAAAAGCAAATAAAGACACTGCTAACAAGGAAAACTACAATATCCCTGATGAACACAGATGCGAAGATCTTCAACAAAATACTAGCAAATAGAATCCAACAACTCATCAAAAAGATCATAGACCATGACCAAGTTGGATTCAACCCTGGGATGCAAGAATGGTTTAACATTCGGAAATCAATCAACATAATCCATCACATCAACAAAAGTAAAAATAAAAACCATATAATCATTTAAATAGATGCAGAGAAAACATTTGACAAGATCCAGCATCCATTTATGATGAAAACTCTCACCGAAATGGGTTTAGAAGGAACTTTCCTTAAGATAGTCAAAGCCATCTACCACAAACCTGAGGCAAGCATTATCCTAAATGGAGAAAAACTAAGGGTCTTTCTGCTAAGATCAGGGACAAGACAAGGAATCCCAGTTTCACCACTTCTGTTCAGCATCAAACTGGAGGTACTTGCAATAGCATTTAGGCAAGAAAAAGACATTCAGGGCATACAGATAGGAAAGGAAGAAATCAAGCTCTCACTATTCGCATATGACATGATTCTATACCTGGATAATCCTAAAACCTCTACTAGGAAACTCCTAGAAACAATAGACATGTACAGTAAAGTTGCAAGCTATAAAATAAATACCCCAAAATCCACGACCTTCCTATATGCAAATAGTGAGAGAGAGGGAAGAGACATAAAAAAAAAAATGCCATTCACAATTGTGTCCCAGAAAATCAAGTACCTAGGAATCAGCCTAACTAAAGAGGTTAAGGATTTCTACAAAGAAAACTACAAAAGCCTACTCCATGAAATAAAAGAAGACACAAGGAAATGGAAACATAGTCCCTGCTCATAGATAGGAAGACTTAACATTGTCAAAATGGCAATACTCCCTAAAACACTATACAGATTCAATGCAATCCCTATAATGACACCTATGAAATTCTTCAAAGAAATTGATCAAGCAATCCTGAAATTCATATGGAACAACAAACGCCCACGAATAGCTAAAGAAATTCTTGGGAAAAAGATGATGGGAGGCATCACCCTCTCCAACCTCAAACTCTACTACAAAGCGGTAACACTTAAAACAGCATGGTACTGGAACAAAGGTAGATCCGCAGACCAATGGAACAGGGTGGAATATCCCTACACACCACTGCAATTGTTAGAACATCTAATCTTTGATAAGGGAGCAAGAAGTGTGAAGTGGAGCAAGGAAAGCCTCTTTAACAAATGGTGCTGGCAAAACTGGACAGCTACATGCAAAAATACTGGGCTCAGATCTCCACTTATCACCATGTACAAAAGTCAGATCAAAATGGATTAAATACCTCAATATCAGACCAGAATCCCTAAGGTACACTGAAGACAAGGTCAGCAAAACCCTCCACGACATTGAAGCCAACGTTATCTTCAAAGATGATATGCCACTGGCCAAGCAAGTGAAAACAGAGATAAATAAATGGGACTATCTTAAACTAAGAAGATTCTGCACCTCAAAAGAAACAGTGACCAAAATACAAAGACAGCCTGCAGAATGGGAAAGGATATTTACCCAGTACCCATCTGATAGGGGGTTGATATCAAGGATATACAAGGCACTGGCTGAACTCACAAGAAGAAAACTGCCAACCCTATCAAAAAACAGGGTGATGAAATGAACAGAAACTTTCCCAAAGAATAAATCCAAATGGCTGAGAGGCACATGAGAAAATGCTCTACATCACTAATCACTAGGGAGATGAAGATCAAAACAATAATGAGAGGGGCTGGAGCGATAGCACAGTGGGTAGGGCGTTTGCCTTGCACTCAGTCGACCCGGGTTCGATTCCCGGCATACTATATGGTCCCCTGAGCACCACCAGGAGTGATTCCTGAGTGCAGAGCCAGGAGTAACCCCTGTGCATCGCCAGGTGTGACACCCCAAAAAAAACCCCAAAAACAATAATGAGATATCATCTCACACCACAGAGACTGGCCCACATTAAAAAAAAAAAAAAACCAGCCGGTGTTGTCGTGGATGTGGGGAGAAAGGGACTCTCCTTCATTGCTGGTGGGAATGCTGACTAGTTCAGCCCTTTTGGAAAAGAATATGGACGATACTCACAAAACTAGAAATTGAGCTCCCATTTGATCCAGCAATACCACTCCTGGGAATATCCCGGAGAGGCAAAAAGGTATAGAAGAAATGACATCTGCATTTGTATGTTCATTGCAGCACAGTTTAGAATAGCCACAATCTGGAAAAAACCTGAGTGCCCAAAAACAGATGACTGGTTAAAGAAAATTTGGTACATCTACACAATGGAATACTACGCAGCTGTTAGAAAAGATGAAGTCATGAAATTTCCCTATAAGTGGATCAACATGGAGAGTATCATGTTGAGTGAAATGAGTCAGAAAGAAAGAGACAGACATAGAAAGATCACATATCTGGAATATAAAGTAGCAGAATGAAACACTAACATCCAAGTGTAGTAGAGATTAGAACCAAGACGTCTGCCCCACAGCTTGGAAATTGGCCTCACATGCTGGGGGAAAAGGCAGCAGAGACAGAGAAGGGAACACCTAGTAGAGAATATTGGGAGGACCCACTCGGGTTGAAAGCTGCACACCAATAGTGGACTATAGACCGAACAGGATGGCCATCAATACCTCTACTGCAAACTACAACATCCAACAGGAGAGAGAACAAAAGGAATGCCCTGCCACAGAGGCAAGGTGGGGTCGTGCGGTTTAGGGTGGGGGTGGTAGGAGGGATACTGGGAACATTGGTGGAGGAGAATGGGCACTGGTGGAAGGATGTAAACCAAATACAAACATGAAAGTTCATAAGTTTGTAACTGTATCCTACAGTGATTTACTAATAAAAATTTTAAAAAGAAGATATTAGTGAATTTTTTCAGAAAGAAATTAGAGAGAAATTAATTTGGTAGTGATGAAATGGTTGGTAGAATTTTCACTTAAAGTCACTTAGCTGAAAAAGTACCAAATAAATTCTTGGGATTGGATAGTTAAAAATCTGGGAAAAGTGCAATATTGACAGTTTTGGATTTGTTCTTCTACATACAAAATCTAAAATCAGAAAGAAAGAAATTATCTCAAAAGTTTATCTATGAGCAGAATATTGAAGGTATTTCTCTATTGAAAAGTTCTATTTTCCAATAGAATTTTAGAAATTCCTTTTCTCATTTATAACACCTCCAACCAACAAAATATTTTCAAAATAAGGCAAAGGCTGAGTGCAAGATACCCCATTTCAGCATTATGTGTATAAGGGCCAGTAAAAATATGTATGCATAGCTTTTTCATGTACTATATGGTGTTATAAAATTACTTTTGTAGCTTTTTGATGTATTATTGATATAAAAGTAATAAACACAAATATAATGAGTGCTGATTCAAATATATGCATATATCTATGATACAATCTGTATAAGCATGTACAAATATCTTCAAAGGATTTCTCATTTTTATTGCAATATGAACATATAACGTGAGATTAACCCTCTTATAAAATGTTAAATGCATAAGAACATCGTTAACTGTAGACACTAGATTTTACTGTAGATCTTTTGAATCTACATATCATGTAGACTTTTAAAATTTGAATGAAAACTTTTCATTTCTCCCTACCCACTCCCTCAAGCATACTTTGGCAACCACCAATTTATTTTCAGTCTCTATAAATTTGGCGGTTTTTGATAAGTCATAGTAATATCCAAACAAAAAGTATCTGTAACTGACTTATTTCATTTAGTTTAATCTCTTGCTAAGTCCATCTGTGTTGTCACAGCTCTTAGGATTTCTTGCATTTCTAAAGCTAAATATTATTTTTTTGTATGTGCAACATTTTTTTTTCTTTTTCTACAGTCTTTGTTAGTGGTGTCTTTGTTTGCTTTTGGTATTAGGGAGATATGTGCTTCATAGAAACTGTTCAGGAGGGTTCCTGTCTTTTCGATTTCCTGGAAAAGCTTGAGGAGAACTGGCAACAAGTCTTCTTTAAATGTTTGGAAGAATTCGCCAGTGAATCCGTCTGGACCTGGGCTTTTGTTTTTGGGGAGGTTTTTGATTACAGTTTCGATTTCCTTGATATTTAATGGGCCTATTCAGGTACTTCACGTCTTCTTGGCTCAGTCTTGGGAGATTGTAGGAGTCAAGGAATTCATCCATTTCTTTTAGGTTCTCTTGTTTCGTGGCATACAGACTTTCAAAGTAGTCTCTGATGATCCTTTGAATCTCCTTGGTTTCTGTTGTGATGTCCCCCTTTTCATTTCTGATTCGGTTTATTAGGGTTTTCTCTCTTTCTTTCTTTGTGAGTCTTGCTAGCGGTTTATCAATCTTATTTATTTTCTCGAAGAACCAGCTCTTTGTTTCATTGATCTTACGGATTGTTTTTCGGGTTTCCATATCGTTAATTTCTGCTCTAAGTTTTATTATTTCTTTCCTTCGATCTGGTTTGGGTTCCTTTTGCTGGTCCTCTTCTAAGATCTTGAGCTGCGAAGTCAAGCTATCTATATAGGCCCTTTCTTCCTTTCTGAGTAAGGCTTGCAGAGCTATAAATTTTCCCCTTAACACAGCTTTAGCTGTGTCCCATAGGTTTTGGTAGCTTGTGTCTTCATTCTCATTTGTTTCGAGGTCTCTCTTGATTTCTTCCTTGATTTCCTCCATGACCCACTCATTGTTCAATAGTGAGTTGTTTAATTTCCAAGCGTTTGATTTGGTTCTCCGAGTCTGTGTGTGATTAACTTCCATCTTCAGTGCATCATGGTCTGAAAAGATAGTTGATACAATTTCTATCTTCCCAATTCTATTAAGGTATAATTTGTGGCCCAGAACATGGTCTATTTTGGAAAACGTTCCGTGCGCGCTGGAAAAGAATGTGTATTCTTTCTTTTTGGGGTGTATAGCTCTGTATAGGTCTATTAGCCCTGTCTCCTCCATTTCTTCCTTCAGAGCCATCGTTTCCTTACTGAGTGTTGTTCTTGTCGATCTATCCAGAGGTGATAAGTCAGTGTTAAAATCTCCAACTACTATCATGGTGCTAGTTATGTCCTCCTTAAATTCTGTTAGGAGTTCTTTTAAGTATTTAGCTGGTCGTTCATTAGGTGCGTATACATTTAGGAATGTGATTTCTTCCTGTTGTACATATCCCTTGATGAATACAAAATGACCTTTGCTGTCCCTTCTGATCTTTTTCAGCCTGAAATCAATGCTATCAGATACTAGTATGGCCACCCCCGCTTTTTTTTTGAGGGGGCTGTTTGCTTGCAGGATTGTTTTCCATCCTTTGATTTTTAGTCTGTGTTTGTTCCGGCTATTCAGATGTGTTTCTTGTAGGCAGCAGAAAGTTGGGTTTAGTTTCCGAATCCATTTTGCCACTCTGTGCCTTTTGATTGGTGCATTTAGCCCGTTAACAATAAGAGAAATTATTGTCATGGGATTTTGTGCCATTTTTCTGTAGGGTTTGTTGTTCTTATAGGTCTTTTTCCTTGTCTTATAGTAGCCCTTTGAGTCCTTCTTTTAAATTTGGTCTTGAGTCTATGAAGTTCCTGAGCTGTTGCTTGTCCATGAAATAGTGTATGGTTCCTTCAAGTTTAACTGAGAGTTTAGCCGGGTAGAGTATTCTTGGTGAGGCATTCATTTCATGACATTTTTTCACTATATCCCACCATTGTCTTCGGGCTTGGAGGGTTTCTTCTGATAGGTCTGCTGTAAATCTAAGGGGTGCGCCTTTGTATATGATCTCCTTCTTTGATCTTGCTACTTGCAGTATTGTGTCTCTATCCACGGCATCTATCGTTCTGACTATGATATGCCTTGGGGATTTTCTATTTGGGTCCCTTTTAGCTGGCACCCTTCGGACTCCTTGTATCTGGATGTCCACATTCTCTAGCTCTGGGAATTTTTTAGCAATGATGTCTTTAATGGTGTTTTTTTCATTGGGATTGGTTCTG
The DNA here is from genome assembly GCF_027595985.1 of Sorex araneus. Taxonomy (NCBI): domain Eukaryota; kingdom Metazoa; phylum Chordata; class Mammalia; order Eulipotyphla; family Soricidae; genus Sorex; species Sorex araneus. Next base: position 168,064,751 of record NC_073305.1, read on the forward strand.
TGTGGTTCCGGCACTCCCATGATTCTTATGTTGTTTCTCCTGAGGTCGTCCCCTAGGACTCTAACTCGCTCTAGAGCCATTTTGAGGTCTTTTTCCATTATTTGTTTTTGTCTATATGTTTTGTGCAGCTCATCTTCAAGCTCACTGATTCTGTCTTCGGCTGTAGTCATTCTACTATTAAGGGCTCCTACGGAGTTTTTCATTTCATCTACTGATTCTTTTATTTGTGTGACTTCTGTTAGTAGCTTTGAAATTTCTTCTCTCATTTCTTCCTGGATTATCTTGGTGGAGCGTTCCAACGCTGCATCCATATCCTCCCTTAATTTATTGGATGTTCGTTCCATAGTTTCTTTGAGTTCGTGAACCATCCTCACAATTTCCTCTCTGAATTCTTTATCTGAGAGGAGGGTGTATTTCTTGGAGGTCGCTGCTGAGGTTAGTGAGATATTTTCTTGGCTCTCTCCTGGTGGTGGGGATTTTCTGTTTCTTCATGTTGTTATGGGCTTTATTATCTGGAGCTCTCGTTAGCTTGGGAGGAACCTCGACTGAAGATTTTGGGCTATGCTCTTTTGACAAAGGACTTTTCTGTGCAAGTTGGTGTGTTCATTGACAGTTTCCGTGAAGTTAGGATAGTCTAGGTTAGTTGAGTATTAACATATAGTAACTAAGATGATCAGGGAGTTCCTCGGAGGAATGGGTTCAATTAATTGTGGCCAAAGGACAATGCATGGAATGGTAAGAAAAATATCTGCGGCCGCTCCGAAAAGAGGCCACACCCACTTTCGTGGCCACGCCCCCTAACGAGAGGACACGCCCCTAACCTGTTCAGACACGGGAGGGCGGGCTCAGGCTCGGTGGGCGAATGACTGGGACCTGCCCGGCGGGGCTGGGGTGCTCCGAGCTGTCCCGCTGCCACGGGCGGACACGGGACGCGGGGGCCTTTTTCTACAGTCTTTTGTGAACTTTTTAATTATTTCTAAATCTCGAGTATTGTAAATAATGATGGAATGTGCATTCAAACAATGTATTTAGAGTTTATCATTTCAATTTTTTAGGGAATATGTTCAAAAGTGGAATACAATTATTATAAATATCCGGTATTGGTACATCTGTAAGTAGACTAATGTACTATAACAGGGATAAAATATATGTATTTGGATAATTTTATTACTATTATAAATGGAAAATAATCAACAGTTTTAAAAGTACATGCTTTCTATCAGAGTAGATTGGCTAAATTCACATGGTTATAAATATTTTTCTGCTGTTGTTACTGAGAGGACAATTATCAATACAATTTAAATGATGCTTCATTTAAATTGTATTGATAATTTCTATAGTCAATGGAAAGACACAGTAACAAGAATAGTGTGAGTCACAGTTTGACAAGTAATTCTACAAATACCGAGTGAGAGACTTTGAACATATATTCTGATGGTGTCTTCAGATAACTCTTTGTTGATAATTCCAAGTAAGCATCTTTCCTTAGAGTCCATTTCAATCCAAAGAAATGTAAAGGAGAGAAAAATGGCTGTAATTGTAGGTGTTCTGTAATAAAAATTTTCAGTATTTTTTAAAAAATAAGAAATATAGGCATGAAAATTATAAAGTTATAAATTCAGACAATGGTGAGAGAATTATAAATACAGATAGTGGTATGAATAAGAGAAAAAATTAAAGAATCCTAAGTTTAAGCACACGTTCATTAATTGAGTCTACAAGAGTATTATCTGAGGGTTGGTAAAACCTAGAAATAGAAATCTAGTCTGAGTAGATTTAGGACAGAATTTTTACCAAAGCCTATGATTATATTTTTAATTTTCATTAACTAGAAAACAATAGTTTATGTCAATGTTTCAAAAGACATGCCATGTAAAGTCAATGCAATATATTTTCTATTGAGAAGAGTACGTACAATAACTTTCTGGGTTGTCAAAATGTTTATAGAATCAATGACCAGACATCAAATTACTTAATATGTAGTGAGACATTCAAATTTAAAAACATGGAATAAATGTTTTAGTTTATGTCAATGGAAACCAATGAATAATATTTGCATAATACATAAAGAAAATTATTGAAATTTACAGCTTCTAAATATTATTGAAATTTAAGCTAAAATAATTGATATATTTTATATTTATCTTTCCAATAAACAAAAGTGCAAAAAATAAAGAACCATCAGGGGTCAGCAAATTAGTGCCTCAGATCAACTTTTTAGTAGAATATTTTATAAATGTAGTATGAATTTTTCTTCATTGACAATGGCTCAAACACTAAGCATCTAAATACATATATTAAAATCAATTTCCTACAATTATTTATAACAAGCAATACAAAATAAATTATTTAGGGTCTGTTTTGGGGCAGGGTGTGAGGGCCCATTGGAAATATACAAAATATCATGGTGAGAAGGTGTAATGGTGGAAGGATTGGTATTGGAATATAAAATGTACTAAATTACATTTTATATAATTTTATATAACTTTATTTAACTTTATAACAATAAAATTTAATTTTAAAATAAATGATCTATAGTATATAAAAATGATTATTAAGTATAGGAATACCTTACTCTTCAAGTGCAGAGCATTCCTGGGAAACATTTCATAAGACAACACGATGAAACTGAAATATCTGAAAACTATTTTCAGATTTTTGCATAAAGCAAAAACATTTTCAAATTTTTGTTAGTAAAAATATGTACAAATATTAGTTTTTTAAGTGTGAAGTGGTTTAATGCAAATTTTTAAAATATTTGGGAATATGTGTATTAATTACAGTTATTTCCAGTAACATAGTTTGGAAACACCATGAATAATAAATGACAGCTATAGCAATGTTTGCTACAATAATGCATAATCATTTAAAATATCATTTTCAAAATAATGTAAAGTCACCACTACTTATTCTAATTAATTGCAAAGATGTAGGTTTTGAATTGTATTTGAGTTTTCCTGAAGTTAATATTTCTGACAAATTTCAAAAATATACTTCAAAACATTTGTAGTGATCAGTTTTTGAAAATGGCACTTGTATGCTTGAAAAGTAGTACTCTAGTTTTTAAGAAAATGTTTTAAATGTATGATAGTAATTGAACAATTATCTTGTCATTACAAGTGTTTGAGGCTACAGAGATAATGTAGGTGTCAAGGTGCTGATGTGTATGTGACTGACCCTAGTTCATAGCTGGCATCACATATAGTTCCTGGACACTTCCAGGAAGTGGGTCTTGAGCAGAGTCAGACCTCAACCAAATCATAAATAAATTTTGTTTCATTTGATAATTTCATTATCACTTGTATCACTTGTCACCCCATTCATTGATTTGCTCGAGCAGGCGCCAGTAACTTCTCCACTCATTCCTGTCGAGTGCTAGTGTAGCCCAGTGGTGTCTGTCACTCCAGGAACACAAAGAGCCTCAAGCTATTCATTCAGGGTTTTAGTATATGTGCTGCCGAAGCGAGCACACATTCAGGGCTTTGATGAAGAAGTCTGACCATCTCGTTGGTGGGCATCCATGCGGTCTTTTGACATCCTGTGGAATCCAGTCGGTAACAGCTCAAGTCCAGCGGTCGTCTTCAAGTCACATTATGTGTCCAGCCCATCTGATTTTCGATGCCTTGGCAAACGACTCAGCATCCCTAATTCTTGATCATCGATGGAGGTCGGAACTCCAGATTCCTTCTCTCACTTGAGTGAAACGTGATACTCCAAGCACAGCTCTTTCGATTCCTCTTTGGGATACCCAAATAGCATTCTCATATTGTCTTCAGACTATTGAATATGGCCATCCTTTAGCCATACTCTTCTGTTGTAGGTTAGCATAAAGCAGCAATTTAGAAGCATAGAATAGATGTTTGCAATCTATTCTGTGAATTTTAGTGTTGCCATGCTATAATCTTCCAGATATTTCAGATTTTGTTTATTATACTTTCTTGTGGCATCAACATGCTTAAGAGATACAGTTTGTTTGTTTTCACAATATTCCCAGAGGATGTATCTTCCAATGAGTGTCACCTTAAAATAGAGGGCCAAGAGTTAACCCCGTCCTTGTGAGCCTCAGTAGAAACTGTTTCCATTACTTACCATCACAGATTATTTTAAATTAAAAGAATGACGGTCCTAAAGCTTGAGAAACTATACATCATTTCAATCTTCTGCTCATTTCCTATTTGAGAAGCACTTGCTGCTTTATCCTAACCTACAACAGAAGATCATGGCTGGGGGGTGGTCATATTCAATAACCTGAATGGCATATTCAGGTTAAATTCATCAGCAAACCTATCTCCACTCTAACTGATTAATTTAGCTTTTTAATCTCATAATAAACATAAAGTAATTCCACCTTTGCTGTGGAAATTGCCCTCTTCTCTCTCCTTGATACTCTAGCTTAACAAGATAAATATTCTAGGTTCTAAATAAAAACAACTGTTTTTATTTAGAAACGGCTGTCATGCAAGTTTTCCTATCAGTTTACCATGGAACTGAATTTTCCTTTGCAGATTTGTGTGATGTTGCTTTGATTACTTATCCAAACTCAGAGGAACCTTAAGGGTAGGATGTTGTCCCCACCTCCTTGATGAGTTGGTGGTTATATAGTTTTCACTTCTCACAACTACTTTGGAAAGAAATTCTGGATGTCTAACAAGAATCAGCTAAGCAGATAAGAATCTTTGCTGATGCAACAATCGTTACCAAGTCAGACTTCAAAATCTCCCAATGAGATGTGAAAGTGAGAAAAGTTGGCATTATAAAGGAATAAAGACAGGAAGGATCTGGAAAGAAGACTGAGGAGTAAGGGGCTAGAGCAATAGCACAGTGGGTAGGGTGTTTGCCTTGCACTGCCGACCCGATTCCCAGTATCACATATGGTCTCCCCATATCACTGCCAGGAGTAATTCCTGAGTGCAGAGCCAGGAGTAACCCCTGTGCATTGCCAGGTGTGATGCAAAAAAAAAAAAATACTGAGGGGTAAGACACTCAGAGGAATCATTAACACAGGTGCTATTTTAAGAATTTGATCCCATCAGTTTTCCTTCATCCGAAACTTATTTGAATAAGAGTCGACATCATCTTACATGCCTATTTAAGGATACATTTTATCTGATGGTCACCCCACACTGTCATTGACAACCAGATTGGTTGCTCCAATTTAGTGATCTCAAAGGGTGCAACCTATCTGATCAAAGAAACAACTAAAGGGGTGGGGATATATACTACTTATAAACCCTGGCCCAGGTATAAAGATGCCTTTTCTCCATCTGCTTCTGCTTTCACTTTAGAGTTTTAGTTTTGTTTTCCTCTTGAAACTTTTTATTCTTAAATGTGCTTTCAGATTTCAGTGAGGGGTTTGGGTGTAAGTTCTATTTTTTTTTTTTATCTTGAATGAACCTTTTCTGTAGTTTCATGCATAGAAAATTCATGCTCTTGTTTATTGCTGTATCCCCCAAATTGTTACCCATTCTGAGATTTATGTAGGTATTTTTCTTCTGTATGGCTTTGTATCCTGATGTTTTTATAAAAAGGAAATATATACTTGGGGCCAGGGTGATAGTACAGTGAGTGGGTAGGGTGCTTACCTTGCACCTGGCTGTTCTGATTTGGATCCCCAGCATCCCACATGGCGTCCCAAACCCTGTCAGGAGTGGTCCAGGGCAAAGTCTGGAGTAAGTCCTAAGTGCAGCTCCTCCTTAAAAGGAAGCATGTTAATATTCCTGATATAAAAGATCACTGTCACTGTCACTGTCATCCCGTTGTTCATCGATTTGTTCGAGCGGGCACCAGTAACATCTCTCATTGTGAGACTTATTGTTACTGTTTTTGGTATATCCAATATGCCACGGGTAGCTTGCCAGTCTCTGCCGTGTGGACTCAATACTCTTGGTAGCTTGCCGGGCTCTCCCGAGAGGGGCAGAGGAATTGGACACGGGTCGGCCGCGTGAAAGGCGAACGCCCTACTGCTGTGCTATCGTTCCAGCCTGATATAAAAGATAATAGTAAATAATTATTGGAAGACATTTTGGTGGGCATATTAATTGTTTTAAGACATCAAAGTAACTACTGATTATTAGTACTGTGCTTTGAACCTTCTCCATTATCCTGTAAAATCCATGTAATAAAATGCTTTTAATGATTTTGGTGCACTTTAAATAGTTGTACCAACTCATTGGGAAACTTCTAAATTACTTATTGGTATTTACAAGTAATTGGAGAGCTTGGAAACTAAAGTTTTAAGTAGAACTAGTAAAATAAAAGTGAAATAAAAATAAATTTCTTCACTCTCCTCAAAATGGTTTTTTAAATAAAATGAAATTACTGAAAACAGACAAACGCTTGCTTTTGCAAAGCCTCATTAACAAACTGGGCCAATAATACCAAAGATGCCCTAAGGTTTCTGCAGTAGCCACTAGATGGCTCTTTAGAGCTTCCAAAATATGTACTGAATTCCAAATTGCAAATTTAAAGAAATGAAAGAAAAAAATATTAGATGAGTTCATTAATGTTCATAAAAACAAAAAGAAAATAAAAGATCTGCCTGCCCCATTTTTTGTTCTTTTCCTTTTGCCTCACTGGACTGCCTTTCATTATTATCACCAACTGAAGACACTTAGCCATCAAATTATGAGTAAAGAGACAGGACATAACTACGGATGACGCTCAGGGAAAATTCTGTCTTTTCTTAAATTATTTATGTAACATGACTAAAGATTTCTAACATAGTCATGGATATCTTCTATTGACAAAATATTTTGAAAGAACACTTCATAATATCACTGTAGTAGATCTTGGATATTCAAATTCAAGATACTGTTTTTTAGTTGTTTTTTTTTTCTTAAGACAAAGTTATTCCTTCACAAAATCAGTATTGTGAACATGAAAGGAAATACTATCCAAGCATTTGTTTTTTTCTGTATATGCTAAAAAATAAAATAAGAAAAAAAATATGCTCTTCTTAAATCCAAGTAGACTTCTTTGCTATGATTTATTAAAAATAAAGTACACAAATCACTTGTATCACTTGTAGTCCCATTGATCTTGGATTTGCTCGATCGGGTGCCAGTAACATCTCCATTTGTCCCTGTCTCGAGCTAGTGTAGCCCAATGATACCTGCTTGCTCCAAGAACAGGAAGAGCCTTAAAGCGTTCATTCAGAGATTTGACGAAGAAAGTAAGAAAGTACACAAATAGGGATAAAAATTAGCTATGCAAGATGATAAGCTGAGCTTTTAAACCTGTTCTTTCCTGATTAATTTTATGATAATTTCATTTGATATGTTGTTAGAGCAAGCAATATAAATTAAATTTGTTATGCTCCTACTAAAAGGGCAGTTTGGAGGGGATGGAAGAAAAATTGAGAAAATTGGTGGAGGGAAGATCACACCAGCTATAGAATTAGTGTTGGAAAGTTGTATTAAATAACTATATTAGGAACAACTTTATAAATCACACTGTTTTAATAAACATAAAAAATAAGATCTTTAATTTTTTTTCAGGAGTTATTTGATGTTCAGAATTAGCAAGGAAAGATATTGACATGCCCTGTCCTGCAAAACAGAGGTTTATCACAGAATTAATGATAAGAGATGCACCATTTATGGAAAAGATATATTCATAAAAATAACTGGCACAGTTTATAAATAATAAACTCAAACATTGCTAACAAGTAATTAATATTTTCTGCATGGAAATTGATGAACTACTGAGATATAAAAGAATCTTGTATTTGAAACTCAAGTTTTATTTTTCCCATATATGAGATTTTTTTTCAAGTGATTATGATCTACAACTAACACTTGCCTTTCTATCTATCTGATACCATCAGAATGTGAAATTCTTTAGTAACTGGTCTTTTTCTTAGTTCCAGATAGCTATTTGTAAAAGCTAGAAAAAAAACTTTCTTTCATAGTTGATTTAGAAACTGGTTACATTAAAAAGATTTTCACTGAAACGTCAAAGATCATACTTTTTGTAAGAATTAAAATTGACATCATGTTGCCCAAGTAAAAGATCCTGAAAAATAGCTTGCATGCTTCTAGCTTACTAAAAAGGCAACATCTTCCTTCCTTCCTTCCTTCCTTCTTTCCTTCCTTCCTTCTTTCCTTCCTTCCTTCCTTCCTTCCTTCCTTCCTTCCTTCCTTCCTTCCTTCCTTCCTTCCTTCCTTCCTTCCATCCTTCCTTCCTTCCTTCCTTCCTTCTCACATCTTGAGGAAAGATGTGAGAATGAGAGACTTTCGAATCTGCTTATACTTGGTGGATCTGTGTAAATGATAAGTGAGTATATGGATATGTTGCTGAGTTATTCCCACTCATTAGGAATTTCTAAGTACTCATATCTATTAAGTTTTGTTTATCCTAATGATTTAATCTTTAACTCATTTCTCAAATTCAAACATACTGCCTTCATTCTTCATGCTTACTATAATCAATCCTCAATTACTGCAAATTTTAGCTCTTGAATATTTAAATCTACCTACTCATCTCCAAGTGTATAAAACCCTATTTTCAAATTATTGTTTCTTAAAAAAAAACTTCTACTCATGTATTATTTGTATTATATTTTATTTATAGATTGATTTAGGAACAGTTGATATCTTTAAATTTATGGTTCTAAGCATTGTAACCCATGATATATTATATATTTTTGTCTCATTTCAAGAGTTTTAGGATTTTATGCACAAAAAAACTTACAAATCTTAAAAGTTTAATTTTAGGGGCTTGAAGAGATGGCAAGGGAGGGTCAAAGAGCATGGAAGACCCAAGTTCAATCCCTGACACAACACATTACCCAGAACACTGCTGAATTTATCGTTAGATGCTCCTGGAACCACAGGTCCTATATATAGGGTTACTCTGCTCATCATTGACCCAGTCAACCAGATTGTCACAAGGTGTAGAACCAGGGGCCCTTTTATACAGTTTGGGTGGCCCTTATACTTTTAATTTTTTAAGTTTTATTTTTTTCTAGCAGATGAATCACAGTTGCCTTCATGTGCTTTGAATTAATTTATATATAATCAATTTATATATATATCATGAGACTGTGTTGTTAGACATGTGTTACTTTAGAATTGTTTTATATCAATGAAATATTTAATATTTTACTATTATGAATTGATAGTATTTCATATAATATTAATACTATTGCTATTATGCAAATACAGAACCCCTTCACATTTACAGATTATTTAAAAATTTATTCTTTTTAATTTAAGCACCATAATTTGCAATCTTGTTCATAATAATTTCAAGCTTACTATATTTAAACTTGTACAAACCCAGCCACAGAGTCAACACCCCTCCCCGGGATGTCCTTAGTTATCTTCCTACCCACCGTCTGCCATCTTACCATGCTCAAATCTATCTCCCACCTAGTAGTTGGACTCAGTAGCAAACTCATTAAAATATTCGCTATTCTAGTTAGTACACAAGACTCTCAGCCATGGCATTATGTTACTTCCATTCTTGCACATCAAACCCGACTCCATTTCTTGGCATTCTCAGTACTGTAATCCAGGGTCAAAAGTTTGACATGAGACACAAAAAAAGAATCTTGGACCAAGCAACTTGCTGCAGAGATGGCCCGGGACTTGGCAACAGGCCCTCTCCGCTGGACTGCTCCAGAACGGGGGCAGGCTTTGTCTCTCCTCCTGCCCTATGAGAGCTCCAGCGACTTCCATTTTCTAGAAGCCAGTGAGAAGCCCCAGGTATGCGTGGAGGTGACAGCAAATCCCAAGTCTCTTGGGACAGGGAAGGAGTGGACCCTTCTTTTTCCCCTGCCCGCATGGGACTAAGAGATGACGACACATCCGCCCACTGTCTACTTAAGCTCCCACACGGACACGATCCAGAGACACGCAAACAAATATCAGCCGAGTAACTTGCTGCAGCGATTTCCTCAGAACATAATTATTAAGATCTTAGAATTCCTAGAGTGCTCAGCTGCTCTTACGGCCATGTGACATTACAGGCCATCAAAACACATTGTCTAGCATTGCATTTTTGGCAGGTATGAGGGGTGGTAGGACTGGTCTAGAAATATCAAAGGTAACTAAAGTAGAAAAAGAGTATTTAGCAAATTGTCACACAGGCAGGGGGAGGTGTGGAATGGGAGTCAAGGGGTATGCCGAGGATTTTGGTGGTAGAAAACGTGCACTGGTGAAGGGATGGGTGTTTGATGACCATATGATCAAAGTTCAAACATGAAATTTTTGTTACTGTACCTCATGGTGAATTAATAAAAATTTTTTAAAAGTTTGACATCATTTGATTATCTTTCATTCCCTTTTCCCATTGCTCTAAAAAATTAGTGAGAGCATCTGATATTTATCATTATTCCCCTAATTTACTTTTCACTTAGCACGGATTCCCTGCAATTTTATTCTAGTTGCATCAAGTTGCATGATTTTATCAGTTTTTACTGCTGCCTCATATTCTAATATGTGTATATACCACAATTGCTGTATCTATTCATCCATGAACATTTAGTTTGTTTCCACAGTCTGGTTATAATACTGAGCACTACAGTAAAAACTTATGAGCATATGTATTTTTTTGAATCAATGTTTCTATGCTTTGCTGATAGATACCACCTATTATTTGGAGTCATTTTGATATGTGAATTTCTCACTGTACAAGAAGATATCTGATTGTTATAAAAAAAAACAACATAGCTATTATCACATAGTTTTATGCTATATTATACTGTGCCACACTATGCTGTAAATTTTGAAATTTTATACACGGAGATCAATTTTCTCCATGAAAACCCAAACAACCTTTTGAAATATCAAACATATTCAGATCAATGGCCTTTAAATGCTTCCCATGATTTCCTGTTGCAGTTAGGACAAATTCCATAAAAGAGATAAATTTCAAGAGCTTTGCTCTTTTTTATTTTTCATCAGATGTTGTTCAACTTATTAGTCTGGTTGAACTTGACTGTTGTTCAAGCTTTATACTCTAATTGAATTTATTTTACTTTCACCTAAAATTTGTCGCATTTTTCTGAGGTATCAGGTTATATCTTACTTTTATTAAAAGTTAATCTGTGAGACTTAAGATTCTCATGTATATTTCTACATGTTTAAAACAAACTTCTATACCCACCTATCACCCAGTAATATAATGACTAGATATTCTCTTGGTCCTTTAGTAGATATCATAGCATATGTTTCAAAACATGGCATATCAGCATCTTAAAAACTGGCAAATAATCAACTAATAGTTGTCGTATGATATAGGATAATATTGCCTTTTCTGCCTTGCCACAAGGAGCTTAGGTTTATTTGGGTTACTTCCATCACAGCACTCCCATTCCTCTGTGTTTATTTGTAACTTCTCTCTTTGTGCTCTGTTGACTTGTAAATATTGTTTTCCTCTTCTCCTTAAGACCTTTGCGTAGTTTATTCAGAGTAATGTTCTTTTTGTATGGGCACAGGAAGAAAAATAAATGCTATGCTTTTGTAACATGGGAGTTAATTGACTCTCAATGATATTTACCTCCTGGGAATCTGTTCTCTCCACTTAAACCTCAGTTGCTCTTACTTCCTAGCCCTCCAAAAGCAGGGTCCCGACGAGAGACTGGATGGACCCAGGGCAAACGCTATGTGCTTCCCTGGCATGGAGATGGGCCTGGCCAAAGTGCCATAATGCTTAACTATAAGTTAAGAGCTTGGTCATGGACAAATTCTGTCATGATCCAAAAAGTAATAACTAGATTTGGACCCTGCTAGGGTTAGGAATAATTAATCTGGCCTGAGAACTACAGTCTGAGTCTATGGGAAGATATTCCCAGGAGAGCTTCCCTACAAGCCTCAATATATCTCTTACTGTGTTGATACAAAAATAACTAATATTAAGATGTTAATTAAGATGCTTGGAGTAAAGGAATACCTCTAGGAGATGTTTCTGCCCTGGAGCATAGTGGGCAGTCAGGAAGGACTTTCTTATGTTGATTTTGCTACCAGACTGGGTGTAGCCTGGGCCCAGAGGGCTAGGAGTGGAGAGATGAGTGGGGGAGAGGCAGAAAAACAGAGTCAGGGAGTCAGTTATAGGGGGGAGAAGCAGTCAGAGTCAGAATCCAGAGGTCAGAGTCAGAGAGAGAATCCAGAGAGCTGGGATCAAGTAATGAGAGAGAGGCTAGGGAAGGAAGAGTGTGCGAGGTAGGAGCGATGAGAGATTGAATAAATGGCAGCCGATAAGCAACCAACTTGGTCCTCATTCTTCATTTGCCTGCCCATCGCCAACAGACGTCCTGATCCAGTCCATCCACAGCAGCTTGAGAGCACTGAACGCGGGCAGTGAGAGAGAGCTGCCCAGAGAGCCTAGGAACACACATCCTTCTGCGTGTGTATTTTTTACAATATGACAATTGTCTGCACTATACAATGAAACCAATTCTATCAAATATACTTTAATTGTAGGGTCACGTGAAGTTTTCATATGGTTAATATTAAAAATTAAACAATTGCTCATAATTTAAAAAATGGAATGTTTGATAAAATTTTGTTTTTTTTCTTTTTCACATGAAAAGGAAATTTCAGGTTACAGAAGGTAGAATGAAAACATGAAATAGGAACTGCTGCTAGGTACCATTTAAGCACATTGACAGCCATGATCCAGAGATTCATGACTGGGTCTTGGAACTGAGAAGCCCTGTGCAGGGATGGCTCCGGACTCTGATTATTTGAATTTTCAGACTCCCAGTTGAATGCAGTTAATATTTCATTTTCACCAGAGGAATTCTTCAATAATTATGTTAATGAAAGAAAATGCTATTATTTAATATTATTTTAAATTTTTAAATAGTATTTGTAATTTTAAAATCAGCTAAAGGAGTTTTTTTAAAGAAATTTAGATAAAAAATGAATCAATGGCTGCTTCACTAATCTTATTCAGCAATTCAGTGACTAAACTACTGATATTTGCCTTTTTTATTCATAGACCATTGAGTACTTGGGACTGTTCTAATACATCACCCAATGGTGAGAAGAATTAGAGCGAGAGTTGTACAATCCAGTTCAATGAGATAACTCTCATTGAATAGAAAGTCGAGACCTTTAAAAATGTTAAAACAAGACTATATAGAGTTATTTTTTGTGTGTACTTATAAAATAAAAAATTATAAAATGTTTGAAACAGATATATATGTACAACTAATTGAATTTAATATATTTAATATTAAATATTTAATCTAAATATTTAATGGAACACTATTGTAGGATTGAAGTTATTTTAAGAAATGAAGGGTAAAAACTGAAGCATACATGAGATGTAGCACATAGATTAAAATATAATTTTCTCAGCATACATCAATTTCATGCAGAAGATTGTTATCAGGAATTTCCTTAAGAACTACTATCAGGAATTTCATATACAGAAGGAACCAATTTGTGATTACCATCAGTATAAATTAGCTTTGCCAATTCTTAGAAGAAGTACAAATGCAGTTGTAGGAAAAGTCATTTGGCATGGGTGTCTTGCTTCTTTCACCCAACAAAATGTGCTTGAGACTTATAGTATGTTGTAGCTATATTAGTCACAGGTCTTGTTCTCTATTCTTACCCTTTAGAAATATCCTGTATCTTCATATTAATGTATAGGATACTCAGTTCTTATATTTTCATCTTTATGCTCATGAACAATCTTCACCTGACCTTATTAATTCAATAAACATAAATGTTTGCTTTCACTTTTAAAAGTTGTTTCTCAGTTGCTTTAAGTCACTATTCTCAATGCTTGCTATTTAGTCTCAGTTTGGCGTCAGTTTGCATCTCTATCCCCACTTCTTATCTTACGAAGCCTAACTAAATAATTATTTCTTATCTAATAGAAATTTGCATTAAAATTAATTAAAAATTAGTTATGATTAATGATTAAAATTTGCATTAATAATTGTATAACTTTGATGCAAAAATATACTGCTTCATAGTTCAAAATATTTTGAATCAGAATTATTGAGTCATGTTTTTTTATAAACATGCTTTTTAATTTGAACATATTCGTGGATTTTTTAATACCTTACTGAAATTGGCTTAGTATTTAATATATTATAATTAAAAATCATAACATCATTTTTATGCTTTCCAGTCTGATGTTGGTGAATATTTTCATAGCTCAATGCATTATTTTCATAAATTTGAATATGTATTATGCATCTATCACAGCACTTTGTACAAAGTACTGAGCTAACTTTCAGAACAATGTTTTTCAACAGCTCAACATTATGTTGAGTTTGTGTACTTTCAATTTATAAAATATTAAGATATAAAATGTCTATTAAAATACCCAAATTTAGATTATCTCTTTTTTGTGTCCATTTTTTATTTGCATGTTTTATTATCTTTAAATAAGTTACAACTATGTGTATTGTGTTTGCCTGATAAACTTTCAAATATTTCCATAGATGTCATTAAGAAAAAATATATTTACCTATGACAATACATTTTGTTTTTAAGTTTCATTGCATTTTCTGTTATCACTCTGCATAGCATGAAAACTTCTGTGCACATATATGTATACAGCACTCACAAATATTCACTATGCATATAGTTAGACTTTTAGTATATTTTATTCTTGTACGTTTGAGTTTTGATATGTATCATTTAAAATCTAAATAGCTATAGATTCCCATATGCCCATAATTCTATACACTCTATCTATTCCCCTATTATCAACATATGGCATTAGTGTTGTACATTTGTTGCAACTAATGAGCCAGAATTAATACATTATTATGAACTAAAGTATGTGTTTTATACCACAACTTACTCTTTATTAATTATAATTTGTCATACTATGTAGTATATACCAGAAGATTTGTTCAACTATTCAGAGTGACAAATCTATATCATGTTCACCATCACAATATCACAGAGACTAGTTTTACTTTAATAATAAAATTCTTCTGTTCTCTTATTCCTTTTTCCATTTTCTACCCATGGCAACAACTTATCTTTTACTATATTATACCATCTCTGGCATGTTATATAGTTGAAATTATGTGACGTGTCAATTTTTTCAATTGACTTCTTTCAGAAATATTATTAAAATTCCTCCATATAATTTTTTCTTATATTTTTATTTCTCTATATCACTGAACACTATTTCATTGTGAATATTTACAACACTTTGTTCATTTACATATAAAAAGCCATTTTTGTTATGTACAAGTTTTTGTGAACATAAATGAAGTTGCATTAGACTTTGATGTGCAGATTCTAGTATACACACACACACACAAAAAAAAAGTTCCCTTGAGTAAATATAAAGAAATATTACTTATCAGTATATTTACCTATAGCATATAACAATTGTATTAGTTTCCATTTTGGGTAGCAATAATTAGAAGTTACTCTGGCCTCATATTGTTAGCACAAAAGTACATTTTCCCAGCTGGTGGGTTCTTGAGAATTGTAGGAAAGGTTGCATACAAAACTCAAATGAGTGAAAGTCTGTTTATTGGACAGAGAAGGAAGGTAGTTCCAGGTCCCTGCCCTGATGTCCAGGCCTCTCTTTTATCTATGAAAAATAACCAGGAACTTGTTCCTGATGCTGTCGGATTCCATGAACAACTTCCTTGTCCCATTCCATGCAGTATTTTTGCCTCCAGTGAATGATAGATGAGCCCTGTGTGCAGTTTCCTCTGTCTCCGGCCAGCCACAACCACATGTCCGTGGGTGAGAGTGTTGTGCTCTGCACTTTATCCCCTCCTGAGCATCCAAGTTCTGTCTGAGTTGTGCCCTTCTCTGGCCCTGAGTTGCCCACCTGCACCAGGCCTCCTCCAGGCTCATGAAGCCCTACCTTCCTTGGAGCCCCTGGGAGAGAGAAGTGGGTCCAGGGAATGCCGTGGTCCCCCAAAGAGGCCTTCTTTGTTTGTAGCCAAATTCCACTCCCAGACATCCCATTTTATGCTGTGATTGTTGACCTTTTCTGTGGACGGGGATTTAAAGTGATCTGGTGCTCCAATACCGTGCTGTTTTTACTACTACCACGTTGGAATACAGACTGTCATGGGTACCCTTATATGGATCACATTGAATCTGTATAATGCTGTAGGGTGTGTTGCCACAGATCAGTGGAATAGGGTTGAAAATCTTTACACACATACCCTCAAATATATGATCATATACTGATCGGTAAGGGAGCAAGGAATACAAAGTAGAGCAAGGAAAGCCTTTTTAGCAAATGATGCTGGCAAAATTGGACAGCTATATTTGAAAAAAGGGGGAGGGGGCTCAGACCTCTACCTAACGCCATGCACAAAAAATCAGATCAAAGTGGTTTAAAGACCTCAGGGCTGGAGCGATAGCACAGCGGGTAGCGCACTTGCCTTGCACGCAGTTGACCCGGGTTCAATTTCCAGCATCCCATATGGTCCCCCGAGCACCACCGGGAGTAATTCCTGAGTGCATGAGCCAGGAGTGACCCCTGTGCATCGCCGGGTATGACCCAAAAAAAGCAAAAAAATAAAACTGGATTAAAGACCTCAACATCAGACCAGAATCCATAAGGTACATTGAATAAAAGGTCGTCAAAACCCTCTACGACATTCTAAAGGTATCTTCAAGGATGGAATGCCATTGGCCAAGCAAGTGGAAACAGAGATAAACAAATAAGACTGTCTCAAACTAAGAAACTTCTGCACCTCAAGAGAAATAGTGACCAAAATACAAAGACAGTCTACAGAATGGGAAAGGATACTCACCAAATACCCCTCAGATAAGGGGTTAACATCAAGGATATACAAGGCATTGGTTAAACTCTATAAGAAGAAAACTTCCAGCCCCATCAGAAAATGGAGCAAAGAAATGAACAGAAACTTTCCCAAAGAAGAAATCTGAATGGCCAAAAGGCACATGAAAAAATGCTTTTTATCACTAATCATCAGAGAAATGCATATCAAAACAACAATGAGATATCATCTCACACCACAGAGACTGGCACACATACAGATAAACAAAAGCAACTGGTATTGGTGTGGATGTGGGGAGAAGACTCTCCTTCACTGTTGTTGGGAATGCTGCATGGTTGAGCCTTTTTGGTAAACAATATGGACAACAATATAGACATTTCTCAAAAACTAGAAATTGAGCTCCGTTTGATCCAGCAATACCACTTCTGGGAATATATCCCAGATATGCAAAAAAGCACAGTAGAAATGACATCTGCATTTATATGTTTATTGCAGCACTGTTCACAATAGCCAGAACCTGGAAAAGAACTGAGTTTCTGAGAACAGATGACCGGTTAAAGAAACTTTGGTATATCTACACAATTGAATAGTATGCAGCTGTTAGAAAAGATGGAGCCATGAAATTTGCATATAAGTGAATCAATATGGAGAGTATCATGCTAAGTGAAATGAGTCAGAAATAGTGGACAGACACAGAATGACTGCACCCATTTGTGGAATATAAAGTAACATAGGAAAATAACACCCATGGATAGTAGAGATAAATGCCAGGAGGGTGGCCCTATGGCTTGGAAGCTGATCTCATGTGCTGGGGAAAAGTCAGTGGGATAGAGAAGAGAAAACTAAGCAAATGATGGTTAGAAGGATCACTCAGGATGGTAGATGCATGCTGAAAGTAGGCTATGGACCAAACATAATGGCTCCTTAGTGCCTATGTTGTAAACCATAATATCCAAAAGGAGAGAGAGAGTAAGAGGGAATGTGTCTGCCACATAGACAGGCGGTGGGAAGGGATAGGGGTGGCGAAGGGACACAGGGAACATTGGTTGTGGAGAATGGGCACTGGTGGAGGGATGGGTACTCATGCATTGTTTGATTGAAATGTAATCATTCAAATTTATATGTCTGTACTGTATTTCACGATGATTCACTAAAATAAAAAAAATTAAAAAAATTAAATAAAGTGATATGGTGCTCCATACTTCAGTTCCTGCTCTATCAATATATTCTTCACTATTTTCCCTTTACTTGTTTTCTTCTGTTTTTTGCTTTTTAATTTTTTTCTATGCAAAATATCATACCTGGTAGTTCATAGATGCAAAATACAGGAGCTCTACCAATTACTGAGCCCCATACTTTTCAGCTTACCTCCATACTATCTCATATTGTTTTATATTTTAGCAATTTTTAAAATATGTGTACTGGTATCTCCCTGCTATTTAAATTTTCAACTCAAAAAATGCGTAATTTTTCTGTTTCCCTACTGTTTAATATTTGGAGAGGCATATGTCAATCTAGATATTTCTAAGTTCTTCAGAACATCCTTAGAGTGCACTCAGTGAAGTGTCTCAGAGGGATTTATCTCCACACAGCTGTCCTGCCTCCACCTTCTGATGATTACTGCTCTCTGCTCTGTTAAGGCATAAAGTGTCACTAATGCGTTTTTCTCAGCTTTCCCCATCTACGTTCTACAGAGAATCTCTGAAAGGTGTTGGGTCAAGGACTAGAAAACATTCAAGAGTTTTCTTTCTTTCTTTTTTTTTTTTTATTGAATCACCATGTTGAAAGTCACAAAGCTTTAAGGTTTAAGTCTCAGTTACATAATGCTCGAACACCAATCCCTCCACCAGTGCTTGTATTCCACCACCAAGAACCACAGTAAACCTCTCATCTTTTCTTACTTTCCTCCTCTCTTCATTTAGAAGCTATAGCACTTTCACTGTTTTCGGTGCTTCGAAGTCCTCTCCTTTGGCTATCTTACCGTGTCCTGGACCTCCAACAGGCAACTGTTGTTAATTATTATGGAGCAATTGAACTTCTTAATTGTCAAGAATAACTTTTTATTCTTGGCACTCAATCAATGTTGTGTATTTGCATATAACATGATTCATGTAGCACCGCAGTGCTGCTGTCTCATTGTTCATTGATTTGCTCGAGCAGGCGCCAGTAACGCCTCCACTCATCTCTGTCACATGCTAGTATAGGCCAATGGTCTCTGCTCGCTTTAGGAACACAAAGTGAGGCCCATTACTGTTACTGTTTTTGGCATATTGAATACGCCATGGGTAGCTTGCCATGCTCTGCTGTGCAGGTGGTATACATTCAGTAGCTTGCCAGGCTCTCCTAGAGGAAATATACAAGCAAGTATGTTAAAACCAAACACATGTGTTACTTTATGATTTATGTAGTATATATAAATATAAGATATTTATTACTTTTAGATATGTAAAGAGAAACCAGAGATAAAGGAGGTATAAACTTTGGAGGTGCAATGCTACCACACTATACTCATCACAAATACCATCACACTCCCAGGTAAAGTCCATTGTATCCACTTTATTCCTTCAACCTACTCCTTCAACATTTTACACTCTATTATATAGTCAGATTCAAAGGGATATTTTATTGGATATTTTTAGTGTATTTGATACATATTTGACAGTATACTCACAGTGTTTCAGTACATTAGACAATAATGGACATTACCAATATTGGATTTTGTTTCTTCATACATATTTCATATGAATGCAACCATAGCTATTTGTTTCTCACTTTGGACTTTGCTTATAGTAAGACACTCACCACGTTCATTGTGTAGCACAAGGCAAGAATTTACATTTTCATAAAACAGAGTTGTATTAATTTTTGTCTATATATGCCATAGTTTATTTATTTACTAGTCATTAGCCAATTGGGATATTTCCAGACCTTGGCTATGGTAAATCACATTAATTAACAGAGTTGAGCATAATACTTTGATTTATTTTTTTGTGTGTTCTTAGGATATATTTAATTGTTAGGTAATATGTCAGGTTTATGCTTGAGTTTTGTGCTAATTGCATGCTATTTTCCATGGTGGCTGAACCAGTTTACATTTATAACACCAGTATATGAAGTGTTGTTTGTTGCAACACCATCACAAGTACTTCTTGTTTTTTCTGTCTTTTTACATAGTTATGATGTGATATCTAACTTCTTATAATCAATGACTTTGATCAAATAAGTATTTTCTCATATGATATTTGTCTTCTGTAGAAGTCTATTCAACTCTCTTCCCTAAGGTTCATTTATTGATTTTAGTAGATATCCCCAACAATAATAAAACTCCATGAAAATATAAATTTTTCATGTTCTTTATTTTCTGAAAAAAATCATAAAATGTAACTTCATTTGTGCAGAAAAGCCTAAACTATACCATGCTGGAAACAGCACATAGCAAGTCTGGGTAGCAGAGCTACTCATGTGGTAGCACAGCATCACCTGGCATGTGGTAGAAGTGGGGTTGATCCCTGGCACCACATATAGTCCTATGAGCCCTAACAGGAGTGATCTCTGAGCAGAGTGTGGTCCCCCTAAAAATACCCCACACCATATATATTTCTTTATATGCATATGTTTTTAATTTATCTCTAGAATTTAAAAAAAATACATGCATAATGAATATTTTTTCACGTACATTTTTAAGCTACCCAAACAACTTTGTAAAATAAGATGATTATGCTCTTTGTTTGCTTGTTTGTCATCTGTACTTGGCTGTGCTCAGGTCTTATTCCTGACTCTGTGCTTAGGGGTCATA
Organism: Sorex araneus; assembly: GCF_027595985.1. Taxonomy (NCBI): domain Eukaryota; kingdom Metazoa; phylum Chordata; class Mammalia; order Eulipotyphla; family Soricidae; genus Sorex; species Sorex araneus. The sequence continues at coordinate 168,085,243 of NC_073305.1, forward strand.
GTGGGTGATGCTCTGGGGACCATACACAGTGCCTTGGATGAAACCCAGATCAACCACACTCAAGGAAAGTGCCTACCCATTGCCCTCTCTCTCCAATCATACGAAAACTTGTCTACTAGTTATTTTGTAATAAGATAACACTTTAAAATAATGACTACACAGTGTTCATATAGATGTAAAAGTGATATATCAACCAATGGCATCTTATAAAAGATCTTTTACTTGTTTTTTATAATTCATACCATGGAAATGAGCCTTTATGTTTGGTCAATTTCTAATACTAATTTGTTTTATTTGATAAGAGCTTGAAGCATTGTATATACAAAATATTATTATTAAAACTAATGCAAATCACAGTGTCTAAATATAAAAGTAAAGAGTAATACAGGAGAGTTGTATTGCATAGTAGTTATTACAGTAGTAGTTGTAGTAGAAGTAGTAGTAGTTGGACATTTTGATAATTTCAAAGGCTCTATAATGTTTTACACTAAAATTACAAATGTTCACATTATATTTTTTTTTTTTTTTTTTTTTTTTTTTTTGCTTTTTGGGTCACACCCAGCGATGCTCAGGGGTTACTCCTGGCTTTGCACTCAGGAATTACTCCTGGCGGTGCTTGGGGGACCATATGGGATGCCAGGGATCGAACCCGGGTCGGCCACGTGCAAGGCAAGCGCCCTACCCGCTGTGCTATCGCTCCGGCCCCACACATTATATTGCCATGTTACCTAAACTGCAATAAAATTTTTAAAGCACTTTTTAAAAATAGGACTTCATAGTAAATATCATGCTGAATCAAAATAAGTTTTATGTTGATAGAAAAAATAAAACTTCAATAATTAAGTTATTAAAATGTTCAGTGCCATATGAAGTACTGGATTTTTAATGAATGAATATAAGAAACAGAAAGAGCTCCATTAAAATCTAAATCTCTATAGAATTTGGAAATTTATTCCAATCGGAAATACATAAGTGGATTCGTAAACATAAGTAAAGAATAAGAAAACATAATTCAAATTTTTATAAAACTTTCACGTGTCCATGGAAACAGAATAACCAGATTTCAAACATCTTAAAGTAGTTCAGTAGAAATCCTCAAAAGCAGCTCAACCTGTTAAGGGAAGCTGTCTAAACAAATCTAAAACCAGTTTAAGCAAGTTTAAAGGCTTAGTAACACAGTATTTAAGATTTCATTTTTTTAAAAATTGAAAGTAAACTGAAACACATTCATCACACAAGCACACACACACACAGACAAACACAAACACACTTGTATGCACTCGCATGTGTGCACCAGTGCACATGTATACACAAAGAAAATCTTCAGAGTCCAGAAAACTAAGGTCATAAAAACAATTAAGTCATTAAATTCATTTTATCCTAAAATAAATCGATTTTTTATAAATTATATGATTTTTACCATAATGAATTTTCTGTTGTTATTATTTGTATATTGGGCCACAACTAGAGATATTCAGTCCTTACCTCTGGCTCTGTGTTCAGACACAATATCTGGACATACTCAAGAATCATATGCAGTGCTAGGATCTTTAACAATGGTTAAAAAAAACACTTATCTCAAATAACAGTGAAGATTAACTCCAATGGGAGATAAACCCAACGCTTCACTTGAACTCCATAAATGCAACTCTGGGATTGAATGTCTATAACATGTTTTTGTTCATTTGTTTGTTTTTTAACCAGCTGTTTTAATGAAACAAAGTCTAAGATATTTGAGTCTATGTTTTATGATAAAAATGAACACAAAAAAATGAGGAAAGATATACTATATCTTGATTTATTAGCAATTTCATACTGCTGACAATCAAACAGAACCGAAATTTAAAAGTGATAATTATCCTTATATTTGATTATTTTGTGCAATATAAATAACACTGCAATTATTGGTTACTAAAATTTGCAATTTTAGTTTAGCACACCAGAAAGGGAAATTTAGGTGCTAAAAAAAATTATCAGAGGGTTTGTGACTGAGTTTAAAGTCAGAAAACTCTTGGGTCAAGTTGTAAAAATAGGAAATGCCTTAGGTCAAAAATGAAAGCATCTAACATTGTCTTTCAAAATGATAAGATACTGTTTCTAAAAACAGGATTCTATGAGCAAGAGTAATGCTAAATGAGCTATATGGATGAGAAATGTATCTCTCATGTGCGTGACTCATTTGGTTTCTTTTTTATTTTCAATGGGAGCATCACATAACAGCTAACCTCATTGGCAGAACCAGGTTATCATGAACAGTCACTGTGCAATAAATTATTATAATTTAAAATAACAGGGAGCAGAATAGCAGGGATTGTGTGGTTAGCATACTCTACATAATTCATTCATATGAGTGAATTCAATTTACTCATAATTAAATAAACTATTGGAAGTTACATTTCATCTGCATTTCTCTCCTCAGGTTCTCTAAAGGTCCCAATTCTTGTTTATTTTGCTCCTTTTATTCTTGCTAAGGTGTTCCCTAAGTATATCAAGGCTATTAATGTATCAAATTACCTTAGTAGTAGGTATTTAAAAATTTATCAACAAAATTAAAGAAATTATTATCAGGTATGTAATGAACTATAAAAAACATTTCCAATACCCTTTTTACTAGAAAATCTAGGAAATTTTGTATTTATATTTTGAAAAACATTAGAGCTTTATTGTCTCAGGAAATGTGTATAATGATAAATCTAACTTTAAAAGAGAGCTGTCAGCCAGAATTAAAATAAATTGACTATTGGTTTAAATGTTCTAGGTATAGCTAGACTTCATGTAAGCCTGTATGAAAGCATTGTGTAATAATAAGGAAGTCATTTAAGTCATGTTTAAAACAAACAAATGTGAAAGCCTTTCAAAGTATTTCAACTGCAATATTAAGAATCTTTTCCTATTTTATCTATCTCAACAAAGTCTGCTTAATTATATTTTGCATCCCTTTCACTATTCTACATCATTTATTTACATACCCACACGTGTTTACCATACTTGCATAAGTTAGAAAACCAAAGTAATTCTTTTGAACACAGCACACTTCCTCATAGATTATGCTTTTTACCCTGCCTCTACGGATCTGTTTAGATTTACTCTGGTACTGGTCTCCAACCAAAGGGTGGTGAGGACTGATCTAGAAATAATCAGTATCCTCATGCATAGTTACTGACCTAGGAGAGAATATTAGCCCTTGACCTGCTTTCTGTCACTAAAGACTGTACTTTACTTTTCAAATTTTTCTTTTTTTTTTTTTTTTGGGGGGTCACACCCGGCGATGCACAGGGGTCACTCCTGGCTCATGCACTCAGGAATTACTCCTGGCGGTGCTCTGGGGACCATATGGGATGCTGGGATTCGAACCCGGGTTGGCCGCGTGCAAGGCAAACGCCCTCCCCGCTGTGCTATTGCTCCAGCCCCCTTTTTTCTTTTTTTTATAACGTAGGAATACTTCTATTCATTCAGCCATTGCTGAAGCTGATTGAATTGGGCATGAACTCCACATTACTTTTTCTTTTTCTTATTCAGAATGTTAATTTTATTTTATTATTTTATTATTATTTCCCCCGCCCCCTTTTTTTGATTCACCATGAGATACAGTTATAAAGCTTTCATGATTGAACTTTGGTTATATAATCATCAAACCCACCCGTTCACCATGCACATTCTCCACCACCAAAATCCTCAGCATTCCCCAACCACCATCCCCATTCTAACCATCCCCCTGCCTGTGAGGCAGACAATTTACCCCATACTCTCTCTCTACTTTGATTATATTTGATATTTCAACACCATTCTTACCACCACTGAAACCTGCCAAAAAGGCAGTGCTAGAGATTTGTTTTGTATTGCTTGCTATGGATAGAATATAATGTCCAGGAAATTCTGTGTTGTTCTTTTTCAGGGCTTTAGTTTATAAGTCTATGAGTCTTGGCAATAAGATTACATGTAGCCAGGGGCAGTTCTTGGGCATGACTGCCAAGCTACCAGAAAACTGGAGACCTGGGGGGAGGAGACCCAGTCCTGATCCAAGTGGTCTTGGAGATCTCAGTCACGAGTTTCCGCATACCTGGATTTTCCTGCCGGTCCGTTCTCCAGTGAGGTTCATCCTGTCTTGGGCGAGGCTCGTCCCCTCTTGGGAAAGGTCATCTAAGCATGTGAAGAGTGGCCTTATGCATGGCGGCAGTTGGGTTCTGGAGGTTTTCCACTGCTGAGGTTCTGTTTGGGGTGGGGAGAGAGACTCAATCCACCGCACTACCTCCATGCTACAGGCCCTAACTGCATCTTTTGATCTTTTTGAGGTGCCCCAGTGAAGACAGCCTGGTGCTGGGTCAGGACATTCTGCACTCTTCCAGGAGTTTTAGTTTAGAGTCTCTGGGTCTTAGCCCTTGATGAGATTGCATGGTGCTGGGGGCAGTCTGTGGGTATGACTGCCAAGCTATTGGAAAACTGGGGACCTAGGGGGAGGAAGCCCAGTCCCCTGATCCAAGTGGGCCTGGAGAGCTCAGTCATGGGTTCCTGCCTACCTCCATGCTACAGACCCTAACTGCATCTTTTGATCTCTTTCGAGATTTAAGGGACTTTGATATAAGGTCAATAAGTAAGCTTATTTAGCTGAGCCGGATGTGGTTTATGGGTTTGGCTTCCACATACCTAACCTTTGGCTGATTAATTTCTTGGCAAATTTGGCCCTTAGTTGTTGGGGTCTGGCCAAAAGCACAGCAGCAATTTTGGGGTATCTGGAAGTCTGAAGGCACCATCAGGTTGCTGATGCACTGATGCATCCCAGGTACAGGTTGACCTACTGGTGGCACCATACCCTCTCAAATTTTTCTATAGTTTTCTTCAGGCTGAAGTTTTGAAATATTTTTCAAATCTTATTTGTGTTTTTAATTGAATATTAACCATTATAATGGGTATGAAAAAATAATCACATTATGTAATCACACTTAATTTGCATTTTTATCTTAAATAAAACAAGCATTTTTCAAATATAGTGTCTACTTATGTACACACATATATTCATAATGTATTTCTTCAATGTTTATAGTGCTATTTTTCTTTCTATTATTCCATCTTAAGAGCCAAATATTTTTAGATTAAAAAATATTTCAAAAACAGATGACTGGTTAAAGAAACTCTGGTATATCTATACAATGGAATACTACATAGCTGTCAGAAAACATGAAGTCATGAAATTTGCATATAAGTGGATCAACATCGAAAGTATCATGCTGAGTGAAATGAGTCAGAAAGAAAGAGATAGACATAGAAAGATTGCACTCATATGTGGAATATAAAGTAGCTGAGAGGTACAAGCTTACAATCATGCAATTTCTGGCAGATATTTCTCTGGACTTAGTTACTAAAATACTAAAATACAGAAATCCAAACCCGTGCGGCTGCTAGTGTGGCCTCTCGACCTCATATCTCTTCATTCTCAGCAATGGAAAACAAATTATTAAATGCTTTCTTTTCAGCAGGTCGACTTTAGGGGTGAGAAACTCCAAATCAATAATAGTAGTTTTTTGTTGAAATATTGAATGTAATCAAAGTAAAGTGAAAGTAAAATTTACCAGTTACACATGCGGGGTGGGGGGCTGGGGATATGGGGGGGAGGGGAGGTATACTGTGATTCTTGGTGGTGGAATATGTGCACTGGTGAAGGGATGGGTGTTCAAGCATTGTATAACTGAGACTTAAACCTGAAAGCTTTGTAACTTTCCACATGGTGATTCAATAAAAGAATAAATTTAAAAAATTTTCAAATATATTTATTACAAGGTATTTAATGTTTAATTATTAGAATATTTTCTTCCAGGCAGCAATATTTATTTTCAGTGTCTTTCAATTAAATTTTTAATTTTTTAACTTTCCGTTATATTTTATTATTTTTAATAAGCTTTATTAGATCACTATGAGATACAGTTTCAAACTTGCATGATTGCGTTCCAGTCAAACAATGCTCTAGCACCCATACCTCCACCAGTGCACATTTTCCACCACCATTATTCCCAGTGTCCCACCTGCCACCTCCGCCCCATTCCACTTCCTGCCTCTGTGGCAGGTACAATCCTTCTTATTCTCTCTCTAATTTAGGGCATTGTGATTTGCAGTACAGATACTAAGCGGCCATTAGGTTTGGTTCTTGGTCTACTTTCAGCACACATCTCCTGTCTCGGATGATCCCTCCAATCATCATTTACTTAGTGGTTCCTTCTCTATCTCAACTGCCTTTTCCTGCAGCACGTGGGGCCAGCTTCCCAACCATGGCATTACCTTTCTGGCCCTTAGCTCTACTGTCCTTAGCTGTTACTCTCATATTATGCTACTTTATTTTCCACAAGTGAGTGCCGTTATTCTATGTCTGTCCTCTTTCTGACTCATTTCATTAGCATGTGACTCTCCATGTCTATCCACTCATAAGCAAATTTCATGATTTCATCTCTTCTAACAGCTGCATAGTATTCCACTATAGAATAGATGTACCAAAGTTTCTTTAACCAGTCATCTGTTCTTGTAATTTGTTTTTTTTTTTCCAGATTCTGGATATTGTGAACAGTGCTGCAATAAACATACAAGTGCAGACTTTTTTTCTTTCATCTCTGGGATATATTCCCAGAAGTCATATTGCTGGGTCATATGGAAGCTCAATTTTTAGTTTTTGGAGAAATGTCCATATTGTTTTCCAAAAATGGCTGGACCAGTCGACGTTCCCACCAGCAGTTAATGAGAGTCTCTTCTTTCTTTTATCAGTGCCAGCACTGGTTGTTCTTGTTCTTATTAATGTGTGACAGTTTCTGTGGTGTAAGATGATACCTCATTGTTGTTATGATTTGCATCTCCCTGATTTTTTTCGATGTAGGACATTTTTTTCATGTGCCTTTTGAACATTTGAATTTCTTTTTTGTGAAAGTTTCTGTTCATTTCTTCTCCCCATTTTTTGATGGGGTTGGAGATTTTATTCTTGTAAAGTTCTACCAGTGTCTTGTATATTTTGTATATTAAGCCCCTATCTGATAGATATTGGGTAAATATATTTTCCCATTCTGTGGACTCTTTCTGTATTTTCATCAGTCCCATTTGTATATATATATTTATATTTATATATATGTGTATATATATATATATATATATATATATATATATATATATTCCACTTGCTTGGTCAGTGCTGTTTTATCCTTGAAGATACCTTTAGCTTCAATATCATGGAGGGTTCTGCCTACATTTTCCTTCATGTACTTTATGGATGTGGGTATGATATTGAGGTCTTTAACCCATTTTGATCTGACTGTAGTGCTTGACATTAGACAGAGGCCTGTGTTCATTCTTTTGCATGTAGCTGTCCAGTTTTCCCAGCACCAATTGTTCAAGAGGATTTCCTTGCTCCACTTCACATTTCTTACTCCTTTATCAAAGATTAATTGATCATATACTTGGGAGGCTGTGTCAGAATATTCAATTCTGTTCCATTGGCTTGCGGGTCTGTTTCTGTTCCAATGCCAGGATGTTTTAATTGCTACCGTTTTGTAGTGCAGTTTTGCGATTGGGCAAGGAGATGCCACCCATTTTCTTTTTCCCAAGGATTGATTTGGCTATTCATGAGGGTTTATTACTCCATATCAATTTCCAAAGTATTTTGTCTATTTCTTTGAAAAAATGTCATGGTTATCATTATAGGGACTGCAATGTATCTGTTCAATGCTTTAGGATGTATTACCATTTTGACGATGTTAATCCTTCTAATCCATGAACAGGGGATAGATCTCCATTTCCTAGTGTCCTCTTTTATTTCTTAAAGTGGTGTTTTATAGTTTTCTTTGTACAGGTCCTCCACCTCTTTAGTTAGGTTGATTCCAACTTACTTAATTTTCTGAGGTATTATTGTGAATGGGATTGCTTTTTAAAATATCTCTTCTTTTTCATTACTTATATATGAGAAGGCCATGGATTTTTGGGTATTCATTTTGTAACTTGCCACTCTGCTATACAATCCTATTATTTTAGGAGCTTTTTTGTTCCCGATCTTAGAGGGAAGGATCTTGAGATTTTTAATTTTGTTAAAGTGTTTTATCTTCCTTTTTAATTCACGAATAATTTACTCAGAATGACAAGTAGTGGCAACACAATTTTTCTAACAAGTATTTGAGTGTCTATTTTACAAATTTTGTAATTTAATATTCAGCTCTTTGATAGTTAATGAGTTAAACTATTGCCCAAATCTAAGATAAAAGTCAAGATTATCTGAAGTGTGTTCCTCTGTACTCTCCGTTGTTTATTTTTGATTCTTTAGGAGATTCCTTTCTTTTCCCTTGATCTTATTTTATTTCAATAAAGTAGTTCACAGTACTTTACCATATTCAGTATTCCAACACCGATCCCACCACCATAATACCTTCCTACCGCCTTTAGTTACGCTCCCCACCATCCGAACCTGTCATGTGAGTGGATTATAAAAACTTCAGGGATTCTGAGATTTTAGATAGGGTGACACAACTTGGGGATCTAGTGAAATTTATTTGTCAGTCTCTGGATCATGGCCCTTTGTGAGTTTAAATGGTGCCAGAGGTGGTTCATGGGCATGGCTGCCTGGGCTCCAGGAAAACAGAGATATGGGTGGAAGTCGCCCATTCCGCAGAAGCCTGGGGCATCACAAAAGCCACATATCTTGGGTTTTCAGCAGATTCCTTTCATGTGAGAGGGGCTGACTTAAGCCTGTAGAGATCAGCTGTGAGTGCATCGTTGATGGTTTGATTCTGGCTGCCAGGGTTCTGCTAAGACGGGCAGAGGGACGCACCATCCCCCCTCCTATTGACTCGGATGAATCAGCCTGGATGGTAGAAAAAGAATTCCCCAGTCTTTGGGTTCTTCAAGTACATACCAGCACTGTTAATTTTGTTCTCTTTGTGCTCTGACAATCTCTACAGTGTGAAATGTGATCATCCTGTTGATTTACATTTCCCTGATGATAAATGATGCAGAAAACTTTTACATACATATATTGGCCACTTGTATGCCTTCTTTGAAAAACTTTCTGTTCATCTCTGCTCCCTATTTTTCTAAAGTTTTTTCTTTTTCTTGTTAGGTTGTACTAGTACTTTAATTGTTTGGATATCGGTCCATTGTCAGATAAGTGGTGGGGAAATATTTTGTTCTAGTCATTGAAGTGTTTTCTTATTCTGGTCATTCTATCCTGTGTAGTGCAGAAATTTCTTAATTTAATGTAGTCCCATATGTTTATCTTTCCTCCATTTGCTTGACAGTTGACATTGGATTGTTGAAGATTCCACTGGATGTAATGTCATGAAGGATTCTACCTATGATTACCTCAATGTAATTTATAGTTTTAGACCTAATACCTTGGTCCTTACTAAATTTTGAATTGAATTTTTTGTATTATGTGAGGTAGAAGTATAAATTCATCATGTACATGTGATTAATCAGTTTTCCCAGCACCATTTATTGAAAAGGTTTTCCTTGTCTACTTCCTGGTCTTAGCTCCTTTGTCAAACACTAATTGGCTGTATACCTGAGGCTATTTCTCTGAGCTCTCAGTTCTCTTCCATTGGTCTGAGAGTTTCTCTTTATTCCAGTATCACACTTTCTTGATTTTAAAATAACTAAAGTGATTTAACAAAATCCTACCAGATTTTTTAAAATTTACACTAGTTTTGCGTGACAGTGCTAACAAAATCCTATCAGATCTTTTAAAACTTAGGCTAATTTTGCCATCTCTGATGCATTCGGATATCTTTTTGTCAACTTTGTAGGAACATCAGTACATTTAATACTTTAGGGTGATGTATTGCTGACTTTTAGACTTTATACATATACAACCTACAACATAAGAAGGATTAGGAGATTAGTTTCCCATTCTGTTACTTTATATTCCACAGATGAATGTGATCTTTCTATGTCTGTCTCTCTCTTTCTGACTCATTTCACTTAACATGATACTTTCCATCTTGATCCACTTATATACAAATTTCATGACTTCATGTTTGCTAAGATTAGTAGAGATAAGGGCCAGGAGGTTTGCCCCACAGCTTAGAAACTGACCTCACATGCTGGGGGAAAAGGCAGCTGAGATAGAGAAGGGAACACCAAGTGGAGGATCTTGGGAGGACCTATTCGGGTTGAAATATTCATGCTGAAAGTAGACTATACACCGAGCATTTTGGTCACTCAATACCTCTATTGCAAACTACAACACCCAGAAGGAGAGAGAACAAGGAGGAATGCCCTGCTGCAGAGGCAGGGTGGGGTGGTTGGGGATGGGGTGGGGGTGGTGGGAGGGATACTGGGAACATTGGTGGAGGAGAATGGGCACTGGTGGAGGGATGGGTAAACGATCACTGTATGACTGAAATGCAAACACAAAAGTTCATGAGCTTCTAACTGTACCTCACGGTGATTTACTAATAAAAATTAAAAACAAAAGGTAAAGAGAGATACTACGACAACTTTCCAGGTCCATTTACATATTATCATATAGTTCTATAAATGCTAAAGCTTTAAGTCCCATAAATTACAATCCCATCTCCTTACTTCCAGGAGGCCAAAAGACTCCATTTGGGTTATTCCATGTACCTGGGATTTACAAGTGGATGTCAAAGAGAAAAATAGAGGAATCATTGACTTGGATTTATCCGTTTTGTTGTCTCAGTAGTCATATCCTCTACTGTCTACTTTTTAATGTATAAATTATTTTAATGGATTTTTTCTAAATTTTTAAGTTTATGGTAGAGGTTATGTCATAACCCTTATCACTAGATCATAGAAGGAGGTAAATTTCAACAGTTTGCTTTTTAAATATAGACATTTTAAGATACAGTCTAGATTTATATAAGTTATAAGAATATTGCTTTAAAATTATACACACTTAGTTTCCCATGTTGTTAGTATTAGTATGGTACATTTGTCCAGCTAATAATCCAGTATCACCACATTCTTATTAATTAAAGTTTACATATTCTTCAGATTTCATTAATTTTCCTACCTGATATTCTTTTTTTCCATTCCAGAATCCCACTCTATGATATTATGCTACATTTATTCATCATATTTACTAAAGCTCCTTTAGACTGTGACAGTTTCTCAGCTGTTTTCTGTTTTGATGACCTAAACATTATTTCTACTTATTTGTTTCCTTCTTCCATTAAACATTACCGAGAGTATATGGTGTATTGAGTCTAAAACATTATTTACAATTATAAGATCAATTTTTGATGATTTTAATCTAATACCACTTATATGTTTTAATATAACACCATTTATGTATTTTTAACCCCTTTTAGGGTGGGATGTATGTTTTATAGGTTCAAAATATATATATCATTTTTATTGATTATTTTGTAATATTTGCAACTTAATTTGCATTTTCTGGGATAAAATAAAGCTTATTATTCCAACTCAAAAAGAGGCATAGTTATCACGGGTGAAGAAAACAAATAATGGTGAAATGTATTCCATTCATCCTGCCCCAAAGTAAGGTTCATCAAGCATCAACTAATCTGATCCAGTGAAGTTAAAGGTTATATTACAGAAAAACATGAAAATACACACTTGGAATAACATTTTAATAAAAATTTTTCTTTTTTTACACTTTCATATTACTCTGCAATACTATGTTGTATAATTGTTTGGCAACACATCAGTCTAGATGTTGTTCTAAAAACTTAATTTTTATGTTATTTATATCTACAATAATATCTACAATAATAATACAATAATATTACAATAAATAAATTATGTTTAATGAAGAATATCCTTAATAGTGTTGGTGAAAATATTCATCTAATCAGTTGAAAGTCCTAGAACAAAGTGTAGTTACAAATAGGAAATCTAAGATTAAACAATAAATCAGTGCATATGACAAATAAGAACATATTGTTGATTAACTCTATTACAATACTGTGATTTATAGCAAAGATATTTAATTCAAGTGAAAAAAATCTATTTCCCATGTATATTTATAGTTGTTCTTAAACTAAGATTCTTGAAACATTATCCTAAAAACATCAGGTTTTCCATAATTGGAAATATCAAAGACATCTTTGACTTACGGAAAGCCTTTAAAGTTGAAATACGGTTGATAGTGGAATCAACCATATGTACATATAATGGTATATATACAACATATACCATATATACATGTATGCATATATTATGTGTATAACATATACACATATTTTTCATGTGCACATAATACATTTAGGAGTATATAATATATGCATTTATATCATGCATATATACATATGTGTACATAAAATGTATACATAAATGTGTACATATGTATATATCATATAATTCAAACATTTATATATGATGGACTGGATAGATAGCAGAGCGTGTAGGGAGTTTGCTTTGCACGCGGCTGACCTGGTTTGGTTTCCTCCGTCCCTCTCAGAGAGCATGACAAGCTACCAATAGTATCCCACCCACACGGCAGAGCCTGGCAAACTACCTGTGGCATATTAGATATGCCAAAAACAGTAACAACAAATCTCACAGTGGAGATGTTATGATATTATTGGTGCCCGCTCAAGCAAACTGACAAACAATGGGACAGCAGTGCTAGAGACAGTGCATATACCATATACCATATGTATAGCAGTACATATAAATTTATGTGTATGTATATTTATATATGGTATATGTCATATATACCAGTACATATATATGAAGATTCACATATAAGCTCTCTTATATGTGCTTCAAATCTGATTCAAACCCCATGATTGGAGAGAGGCGAAAGAAGTTTCAACATCAAGGATTAATGTCATAACTAGTCATTGAATTATGACTTTATCAGACAAAACTCAAAAATAACAGAGTTCAAATAGCATCTCAGTTCCTTAAATATATTCAGTGAAAATGGTGTGCTTGAATCAGACATAAAAATTTTGTGCCCTTTCTTCATATCTTGCTTTATGTTACTGTCATGTGTCCCTGAGTTATATATCAATATATAATAAATTCCTAAACTGGCAAGACTGTTTTTTTGGCTGCAACTGACAGTGCTCTACACTCAAGGATCAGTTCTGGTGGCTCTCAAGGGACCATATGGGAGAAATGGAGTCAAACCCCGCAAGCTCTGTACACGCTGTACTATTGTTTCAACCCCAAACATAAGTTTTATTGGAATATATGAGGCATTCTAACAACTAAATCAATCTTGAGGAAGCTTCTTCTTGGGGCACTTGATTTATAGCCTTTTATTCAGAAGCACAGTAACAATTTTAAATGAAATCGGCAAGTGAAGGGCAAAGTTGGGGTCAGAATGTGGAGAATGAGATCAGTGAGATTTATTCTTACAGGTCTGAGTCCTCAAAATGTTGAACCTGGTTCTAACTCCTAGTGGTTGGTGTAAGCATTAATATAAACTTTTGGACATGTAGTTTATGCCCCAAAAATTATTTGTTGGGTTCATGGGAATTTCCTCTCCCAATTTGAAATTGTGTCTAAAAATGAGAAACCCTAACACCATATTAATTGTGGATTGTCTTGAGATTTTTTTCAGTACTAATCATGGTATCTACATAATATTACTTTAGATTTTAACAAGTTTACATGTACTAATTGGTTTACTCCCAAGTCAGTGTCAAAATTCAAGTACTGGGGCCTGGAGCAATATCGCAGCGGGTAGGACTATTGCCTTCCACGCCACTGACCCAGGTTTGATTCCCAGAATCCCATATGGTCCCTCGAGCACCACCAGAAGTAATACAGAGCCAGAAATAACCCCTGTGCATTGCCAGGCGTGACCCAAAAAGCAATAATTAAAAAAAAAAATTAAGTACTACATCAAATCCTTCATAGAGCACAAAATAAGTAAATATGGAGGAGATACTCAAGATTCCAGAGTTGGTAAGCAAAAGAACTGCAATTTCTTTGAACTCAAACAGTCCATATTTGCAAGATATATTTTAAGGATATTCACATTTTCTTATTCACACCAGTACAGGGAGGAAAGTTTGAACCTCTCCTCTGCACCAGTTAACTGGGACTCCACTGACTTGCACTCTAAAACCGATTGAGAACACAGAGGGTCTCACTGCAGAGACAAATTCCCCCACTAATAGTCCCCGCTACCAAAACAGAGGCCCTAAGCCTAACTATACCCCTGCCTATCCTACAGAAATATCTACATACGTAGAGCAATAGAGAAATAATATGAGCCTGATAGTAACACTGTAGCACTGTCGTCCTGTTGTTCATTGATTTGCTGGAGCAGGCACCAGTAACATCTCCATTGTGAGACTTGTTGTTACTGTTTTTGGTATATCGAAAATAGCATGGGTATCTTTTAAGGCTCTCCCGTGCAGGCAGGACACTCTCGGTATCCAATAGGGATGGAGGAATCGAATCCTGGTGGACTGTGTGCAAGGCAAATGCTCTCCTCTCTGTGCTATCCCTCCAGTCCATGCACCTGATAGTATCAAGAACACATAAGATCTCCATTCATTCATCTTCTGGAATATGAAGGTCTATCATCATCACTCAAGAAACACTAAAAGAACAATGAATAAATAAAGCAATGTAGCTTCTTTGGTTGTCAAAGAAAAAAATTCTGGTAAGCTATTAAATTTACCAAAATCTTTAACACTGGACAAAGAGGACATAAAAGGGACAGTGATTATGATAGTATTGGAAATGAAGGAAGAACTGGAAGAAAATTCACTCAACTCAAAGAAGAAATGATACAGAATGTTAAAGAATTAATTCAACTGGAATTGAAGGAGTTAAAGTAAATACAATAGAAGTGCTAGGTGGAAGAGATTGTCCAGAAGGTAGGGCACTTACCTTGCATATAACTGACCTGGTCTGGAACCCTGGTATCCCATAAGGTCCCCCAAGCACCCCCAGGATAGATTACATAGTACAGAGACAGGATTTCACTGGGTATGGCCCAAAAATCAACAATGAAAACTCACAATGAATAATCACAGCTGTAGAATTAAGTGTGCTAAAAACCATATCAGCAAACTTTTGGACAAAGCACAAATTATCACAAGGAAAGAAGAGGCAAGAGAAAAGACATTTTAAAAAGTGATAAACTATAAGGCATTTAATGCATCTTGACAAGAGGAATAATCTCTGAATAGGAGCACCATAAACAGGGACAAAAGAGAAAGTGGAAATATGATTAGTATGACTAGTTGGATGACATAATAGGTCTGAGCTTCCTATCTTTCTAGGGAGATCTTTGCTTAGATTCATGAGCCTCAAAAAAATCAAGCTAACTAAAATCAGAACAACACCAAAAGACCTTGTTATCAGAATGGCAAGAACCAAAGAGACAGACTACAGATGAGAAAGAGGCAAAACCACAAACACATGTGAAATAGCATAAAAATCAAGCATATCCCTCACGTGAACTCCCACCAGCAGGAAGGGAATGGAACAAATATTCAAAGTACTGAATGAAAATAAATCCTCAACCTGAGTTCTCTAATTTTCAAAGTTATTATTCAGATTTGAGGGATGGGTAAAAACATTCTCAAGAAAACAAGAGCTGTGAAATTTGTTACATTGAAACCAAATTTTCAATATGCATATAAGGCCTCTTCTAGAGAACAAAAGGCAGATAGATAATTGTAAAACAACAAAAATATTCATAGAAACATGGTAGTGCATTCCTTTGTGGAAAAGAATTTCTTTCAATAACAATGAATTAAATTCTCCCCTGAAAGGTATAGAGTGGCCGATGGATCAGAAAACAAAATTCTACATTCTTCTGCTAACAGGGAGCGATTATAGGGATTCAGGGAATACATATAAGTTCAAATTAAATGATGAGAAAAATCATACAATCTAGTGGTAGACAAAACAAAACAGAACAAATGGGGACTGATTTATATGTCAGACAATCAAGCAAAATAATGTTTTGAGGATGGTCAGGCCATACAGGTTGGGGGACCAATAGATGAAGGGATCCTGACTCTTACCAACAAATATGTCCCAAATAAAGGATCAGCAAATTTATCAAGAAATAGTTCACAGAGCTAAAATTTCACTTAAATGGAAACTTGTAGTAGTGGAGAAACTAAGCCTCCACTTTCACTATTAAGCAGACAAAACAGAGTATCAGTAAAGAAACAAGAGTCCCCAAACTGGTTTTGTAGGAGATGACATTAATTGACAAAAACAGGAAAACCTATCAAATACCTTCTCAGACCACAATGTTCTGGATCTTATCTGAGAAAGAACAATAAGAAAAGAGAATGGAAAGTATCAAAATGTGGTTAAACCCTTGACAGTAAATTAGAGCAATGAAATTTCTAAGGACAGAGATAAATGGAGAGGGGGTGTAAGACGTGGTTGTGGAGGTTGGATCTTCAGTGCTCTAGAGATACTGTCCTGTTATATCACTGGGAAGTCATTGTATCCAGTATGACACAGAAGCAACTAGGGCTTCTCATTGAATTTTTGTACACTTCTCATATTAGAAAATTTCTTATCCCCCTCATCCAGTTTCTACAGACAGCACAAGGGAAACAGAAGTTAGCCGGAACTTATCTAGCACTTGTTTTTTTTTGTTTTGTTTTGTTTTGTTTTTGCTTTTTGGGCCACACCTGGCAATGCACAGGAGTTATTCCTGGCTCTGCACTCAGGAATTACCACTGGTGGTGCTCAGGGGAACCATATGGGATGCTAGGAATCGAACCCCAGTCGGCTGTGTGCAAGGCAAATGCCCTACCCGCTGTGCTATTGCTCCAGCCCCTACAACTTGGTTCTACTCCTTCCATGGCTGAGTCCCCAGACAAACACTCAAACACTCAGGTTCACTGCAAAGTTCTCCAGAAAGTCTAAAAAAGTCTACTGTCACATTGTTCAAAGAAAAAAGTCATGGCACAATGGAACAGTTATCTTTGATTTTGTCCCCTAAGCACCAGATTTTGTAGGAGCTCTACCCTTCTAGAAGTACAGCTGTAGGCACCTTAGGATCTGCAGTGGAATTAGCCACACCCAGCAGCCTCCTCAACCGTGCCCCAGCTAGAGAAGGATGGAAACATGAGAGAGGAAGTAAAGATGAAGGGGAGAGAAGTAAATAAACCAATTGCTTCGTGATTTCCCAGATCAAAGTAAGTAGGTGGTGTTGAAACTTAAGAGTCACTTAATATTTATCTCTTGGTGTGATTGCATGTCAGTTTTATTATCCTAACAGGCCACTATGTAGTATAAATGTTAATATTTTACATATTTTTATAGACTATTTGTTATTCTGGACTGGAGTGATAGCACAGCGGGAAGGGCATTTGCCTTGCGCATGGCCAACCCAGGTTCAATTCCTCCGTCCCTCTTGGAGAGCCCAGCAAGCTACTGAGAGTATCTCACCCACATGGCAGGGCCTAGCAAGCAACCCGTGGCATATTTGATATGCCAAAAACAGTAACAACAAGTCTCACTATGGAGACCTTACTGGTGCCCGCTCGAGCAAATCAATGAACAATGGGAAGACCAGGCCACAGTGCTACAGTTTCTTAATCTGGGTTCACCTTGTATAATGTAAATGTTTAAAGGATTATTTCCCCTATAAATGTTTTGCTTAAACTGCACTGTAGCCCTGTAGCCTATTATGACATAAATGAAAATTGGAAAACTAAAAAAAAAGTTATTTGTGTACATAAATACTACTAGAGTCAAAACTATTGTAGACATGGACTCCGAACTACAATAATTAAAACTAAAAATGTGTCTATTAAGCAGGTGGTCTGGGGTTTGGGAAGGAACCAAAGGACATTGGTGGAGGGGTGAAGGCTCTGTCAGCGGGATTGCGTTGGAACTTTGTATGACTAAAAATCTATTATTGACAACTTTGTAACTCACCTTTTTAAATTTTAAAATGCAGTTTCCCTGCCCACCGCTGACAGGGATTCTATTTTAGGCACCACATAAAGATTCCTGAGCATTGCCTAGAATGATCCCTGGACAGAGAGCCAGGAGTAAAGACTGGGCACAGCTGGATGTGTCCTAGAAAAGAAACAAACCGAAAACAAATAAAGAAGAAATAAAAAATGTATATTTTATTGCAACACAATCCCATACCCTCATTTTGTTGTGTTTTATGCCTCCTTTTATGCTGTCCTAGAAAAGTGTGATTTTAAAAGATACCATATAGGCAAAAGTAAGTGCCATTTTAATATACACCATTCGGTTTTGATGAATTCTTGTTAGATGGAGATCATTAAAAATTTCATTTTGATATTTATGCCATTTGAAATTACATGTAAAATGTTTCCTTGGCTAAAATTCCTGCAAAATTGGACACCACTAACTGGACACATTTTAATTTGGACTGTGTGATACTTTAAAATCTTAGCTATAAAATTATAAATGAACCATAAGTAATTTATAAGCTTAAATTCTAATGTTTGGTTTCACTCTTTTTTTCTTTATTACAACAGAGATGGGACCTCAGCCATAACTGCAGTGTCCATTAAAATATTTTAAAAATAAAAATAGAACTTTCATATGACCAAGTGATTCCCTGCTTTGTCATCTGTTCCAAGATCACACAGACTCTAAAAAGATATTTGAGCATCTATGTTCAAATGTATTAGCTAACATATGTGAATATTTGAGTATCCAATGACAATTGAGTGGGCAATGAAATTACAGTCTGTACACACAATGAATAGTACTCAGATATAAAACTAGATAAAATTTTGCCTTTGGCTACAAGTGAGACAGAACTTGTAGAGTTCTGGTTAAGTGAGTTTGGTTAAGTGAAGTTGTCAGAGAGAAGAGGACAGATAACACATGACTTTTTAATCACTATACAAAGAAGCAGAGTGGGGTAGAGATGGTATCTTATGACAACAGCCTAGAAGTGACATCTGATTCTGTATGCATTAAGTATGAATGTTTATATTATTATAACCATAGTCCCTTATGTAAAATAAAAATAAAATGCTTACAGGCTGCAGCAGTAGCACAGCGGGTAGGGTATTTGCCTTGCACGCAGTCGACCCAGGTTCGATTCCAGGCATCCCATATGGTCCCCCCAAGAACCGCCAGGAGTAATTTCTGAGTGCATGAGCCAGAAGTAACCCCTGTGCATTGCCAGGTGTGACCCAAAAGGCAGAAAATTAAAAAGAAAAAAAAGCTTAATATTGGGTTTGGATCAAGTTCATTCCCCACATTGCCTTGCCTCTCAGGGCCAGAGCCTGGTGTAGGACTCTATTAGCCCAGAAAAAAAGAAAATAATTATACTTCAATATTCAACTTGATCCTCTTCTGAATGTCTCATTCGTTGTATCTTGAGTTTTGGTATTTTTCTCTTTCTTCTGTATCCGTCTTGTTCACTGTTGGCTTGATCTTCATAGTTCCTTTTAGATTTTTTCCTCATCTTATTGATTTAGTTTTGGGGTCACACCTGGCGGTGATCAAGGTTTACTCTGGGCTCTTCTGTCTCAGGAATTATTATTGGCAGTGCTGAGGGGACCAGATGGCTGCCAGGGATGGGGTCTGGTTAGCTGCATGCAAGACAAGCAGACTACCAGTGGCAATATTGCTCTCGACCATATTTCCTCTTTTTTTTCTTTCTTTTTTTTTTTTTTGGTTTACTTAGTTAAACATCTTTTTTAAAAAACTTTTTTTTATAATATTCCATTGTGTACAGCTGTTAGAAAAGATGAAGTCATGAAATTTGCATATAAGTGGATCAACATGGAAAGTATCATGGTAAAGTGAAATAATTCAGAAAGAGAGAGACAGACATAAAAAGATTGCACTCATCTGTGGAATATAAAGTAACAGCATGGGAGACTAACACCTAAGAGTAGTGGAGATAAAGACCAGAAGATCTGCTCCACGGCTTGGAAACTGGCCTGACATGCTGGGGGAAAAGGCAGCTCAGATAGAAAAGGGAACACCAAGTAAAGGGTGTTGGGAGGACCCATTTGGGTTGAGAGACACGTGCCGAAAGTAGACTATAGACCGAACACAGTGGCCACTCAGTACCGCTATTGCAAACTACAACACTCAAAAGGAGAGAGAACAAAAGGAAATGCCCTGCTGCAGAAGCGGGGTGGGGTGGTGGGGGATGGGGAGGGGGTGGTGGGAGGCTTACTGGGAACATTGGTGGGGGAGAATGGGCACTGGTGGAGGGATGGGTGAATGATCATCGTATGACTGAAATGCAAACACAAAAGTTCATAAGTTTGTAACCACTGTACCTCACGGTGATTCAGTAATAAAAAATTTAAATAAATCTTTTTTTAAACTAAGAGTCATGATTTACAAAGTTCCTGATAGTTGAGTTTTAAGCATACAATAATTCAATACCAATCCCTCCACCTGAGTAAACTTCCCTCCACTAGTGTCAACAGATTCCCTCCCCACCCCAAACCCCTCTCCACCCCTGTCTTTCAACTTGACAAGCACATTTACAAAGTTCCAGTGGTTGCATCTTAGACCTGATGTTTTCAGTTCTGTTGAATTGTGTTTGGGTATATGGCTATCCTCCTCACTCAGACCACTGGTTTATCTGAAGTACTGATACCAATTAGTCCATTACTTCCTGTTCTCTTCTCCTCCACTTGGTTTCTTTTCTTATTATTAATGACCCTTCCCTCTCAGTTCATACACACTTAATCAATGATTGGAACCTGTGTGAGCTTCATGTCTTGGTGAACAACAGTAAGTGTTGCTTCCTTAGGAAGTTGTCCGTTTTATTCAAAGATTTCCAAATGAGGGAATTTGTAAACTTTTCCCTTGTGCCAATCAGATTTGATGTGGAATCCTGCATGCATATGCTCTAAGTTTTGCTCAGAGTAAAAGTCTGCACCCAGTAGGATAATGTAATCAGGGTTATCAGCACTCAGAATGAAGAATTTGACACAATCCATCTGTTTTCTGTAAAGAATCTTAACCCATCTTTAACTATCCACCATGGGGGTGGGAGGAATGAATGAATATAAACTTCCTACTATAAAAAAGGTAGTCAGATAATCTTTTTTATCAATCATTTGAACACTTGTAACAAAAATAATAACTAACAAAAACTAAAGAAAGGATAAAAGGACAAATAATTATATAAATGAAACATTTTAAATGTTTACATTATCTTATGAGCTTTAAGGACTAGTAATAGTATTTAGCTCCCTTGCTTAGAACAGAAAATAAAATTCCTTAAAGGTTTTCTGATAAAACAATTGTAAAAATGAGTCATCCATAGCTCTAATGAATTTAAAAACTGAGAAATGCTCATAATCAGTGTTAAATTCAAACAAATGTAGTCTTGCTAAGATTAGCAGTGTTATACTAACAAAAATTAACCTAAAACCTCTTTCCTGAAGAAAATAAATGTTAAATTCTACAATTACTAAATAACTACTCATTACAGTGAAATGCTTTGTTGTTTTGAAGATTTTTTTAAATTATCTGAACAGTGGCAACCAAATAAAATTTAGTTTTTCGACTGTTGATCTTTTATATAGAAAAAGAACATTTATTATTTGTCAGTAAATGGAATAATCAACTAATTAGCAGCCCTTGTTATGTAATGAATATACAATTACCAGGATAGAAAAGAGAAAAGATGCATCATACTTGAGGAAATTAATTCATTTTTTTTCATAGGGTGAATTTAAATCTATCTGGCAGAAAATATAAACAGTCTCAGTTAAAGTCTTGGGAGATTTTCCAAAATTGAGAAATTAAGGAGTTTATAACCCATTCACTCTGTTAGAATATGATTGCCCCACACAGGTTGTTTCTTTTATGTGTTGCTAACTTAGTCACCTCTGCGTAAAATGAGCATGTTTTACAATACTCAGAATATTAAGATTTTTCTTAGATCAAGTTTTTTTTCCACATCACCCCTTTTACCCAATGAAGTTTTATGTGATATGTAGGTATATAAAATAGGTCTGCAAATGAAATACTGATAATAAATCATAAAGAAATAAGTTACAAAGAACTTTATTTAAGGGGCCCAAGGAGATAGAGAGCTTGCCTTGCATGCAACTTCCCCGGGTTCGATCCCCAGCAATCCCATATGGTTCCCTGAACACTGCCAGGAGCGATACCTGAATTCAGAGCTTGGAGTAAGCCCTGAGCATCTCTGTGTGTCCCTCTTCTAAAATAAATTAAAAACAAGAAATGTTTTATATGTTTTTATATGAACAACTCACAGCTTAAGACGGTAAGATTTAGATTGAATAAGCTATTTATTATATTTGTAGTTTCACTTTATCATTTGTCATCTCTACTGCTGTCCAGCAAACTACTTTGTGAAATTGATTGTATGTTTTAACTGTATTATTTCCATTTGATACCATTCTTTTTTAAAAAAAAAAAGCCTTTTCTACTCTGGAGAAGTCCATGTTCGTGTTCTCTTGAACACACTCTCTTTTTTTTTTCTTCCACCACATTACTATAAGTAAATTTTTAAGAATAGAGTTTTTGCTCCCCTACCCCCCAAATTATGGCAGACCCTAGCAAGCTACCCGTGGCATATTCCATACGCCAAAAACGGTAACAACAAGTCTCAGAATGGAAACGTTACTGGTGCCTGCTTGAGCAAATCGATGAACAATGGAACGACATTGCTCAAGTGCAGTGCTACTAGTAGCCATATTGTTTTTATTTATCTAATTCATTTACTTATTTTGTTTTGGGGCCCCAGTGTGGTTTCATAGATTACTCCTGGCTCTGTATTCAGTGATCAGTCCCGGAAGGGCTTAGGGAACAATATGTAGTGCTGGGAATTGAACCCAGTTTGGCCATGTGGATGGCAAGTGCCCTTCCTACTGTACAATCTCTCCCGAAGTCCATAGCATTTTTAATTGACTAAATTTTTTCCTTCTTTTCTTTTAAATGCAACATTTTTCATTGTTAATGTATTTTTCCCCACATTGAATACTTTCTTCCACAAACTTTGCGGTCTGAAACTGAGAGGTCATTTATATCTGTGCAAAGTACATTTCAGGGAGGTATATCTATTTTTATAGCTTTTGGAGAAAAAATTCAGTGATCAATGATAGAATCAAAACATTATATAGGTTTTGTGAACATTATTATCCTTCAGAGCACTCTATAGAAAGTGAGTCAAGTGTTTCCCTATAGCCCTGCTTTAATCAAATATGAAAAGAAGAAGCTTGCTTGGCTATATTTAAAAACAAAAGAAGGAATGCCTAAGTCAGGTAAATGCATTAATGTAAGAATAATTCACTGTGAAAAGCTCAGTGGAGAGTCATAAGATATAATTTTTGCCTCAGTTCAACTGTTAGGTCTTTAATCTTAGGAAAACCATAGTACATGGGGGTACACTACTTACTCACTTGTAAAATATGAGCATTCATAGATACCAAGGAATATGCAGGTCTAATGTTTGGGAATTGCCTGTATCTTGAATAGGAAATTAAAATTCTCCATTTACTTCCATCACAGATGATATGGTGGTGTCATTTATATTGCTATTATTATTTTCCTGCATTGTCTGATCTAATAACACAGAACATGTTACAGTTAGTGAATGACAGTGACAATAGCATATAAAGCCTTTGCTTTTGTAATGAGCTCTCTCCATTGCAGTGAAATTTGAAAACAAGAATCTTTAAATGCATCTAAGCTTCATAGTAAAATTCATCAAGAAATTTTATCTCATGGCACAATTAAAAATCAGGAGTAATTAATTAGTGCCTATTTTAATTAATGATTTAATTTAGGAATGATTAAGATAGAGAGCTACTAGTAGATAAATTAATACAACAAAATTATTTAGCAATGACACTCATCTTGTTCTATTAAAATAAAATGGATTATGGGTGGCTCTTAATGTGTTTAAAATTATTTATGCACTTCCATTGCCTATTATTTTTTTCCAATTACTGGTATTTTGATGACAGATATGTTAGACAGAAATAAAACAATATACATGCAAGAGTATATTAGGAGACAAAGAAAGGATTTTAAATGTATGAGTTTTCTTTCTGCATGCATACATTCAGTAAGCAACATGTGAAGGCTTTAAGGAAGGAAAAAGGTTCTCGCTCACCAGACACTGAATCAGCCATGTGTGTCTTTAACTAGCTGGGATCTGTAAAAAATTAAAATATCTTTAAGACAAAAGTTTATTATATGTTTTGTTTCAGCTCAAGAAAACAGAAACAGGGACATAACAGATACAGCTTCCTTATAGTCTTGATTCTCTACTTTTAATAATAAATTAGCAAATGACTTGCATCCTGGGGTTTAGAGCAGAACTTGGAATTGCTAATGGAAAACATGGCATTTGGAGTGCCATATTGCAGAAAACAAGATTGCCTGATGGTCTCATAAAAAGATAATGAATACAGCCTTCTTCCACTCTAATGAAACCCATATTCTCTCTTGAACATGTATCTCTCCCTCTTTCCCTTCTCATTCCTCTAAGTAATTTTACTCACTAAAAATAATACAAAAGTGAAAAGAAATATTAAGAAAAATCCATGTCATCTGAACATTTTTTCCAAGTGCTAATGTCTTTTGTATTTTATCATCACTGCAGATTTTGCATTATTTTGTAATTACCCAATTCTATATCTATCTTAACACTTCTTTTTTTATTTTGTTTTGTTGTTGTTTGTTTTGGGGGTACACCCATAACTGCTCAGAGATTATTCCTAGTTCTCTGCTCAAGTGTTGCTCCCAATGGGACTTGGGGAACAATTCTTGGTTCAGGTTCAAGCACAGCAAATGTTTTTAACTGCTGTACTGTCTATCCAGAGCAACCATGTGATCCTTTGAACTAAAAAAAAAAAAAAAGATCTCCAGCATAATTTTCATTACTTGAAATATGGTCCATAAATATCTTACTAATTACATAGTTGAATTAAGGAAAAAAATACTGTGGGTCACTTGTCCTATATGTCACAAAAAACTTTAGATTAAAATAGCATTCTGATGACTCTAAGTACTGAGACTTAATAAGTAACCATTCCTTTTGAGTAGTTATGATTTTGAAAATTAAAGTTCTATAGTTTACATTGAACTCATGGCTGCATCTCCCCAAAGGGAGCATAAAATGAGGCCCCTATAGCCATGCCACTAGACTCTGCACCAGGGGTGCCCCAGAGGGGGGGCAAGTGAGAGACCTCCATTCCCCAAAGGACTCAGTCCCAGCAGCTGACCTCCACTACCCAACTGCCACTACGCTCCAGGCTGCTCTCCACACACTCAGGCTGAGTATCACATATGAGTGAATGTATTCCTGGGCTGAACAATACATCATCATAAAGGGAAATATATATAAATTATATATATAAACAAAATATATATGATATATATATATGTATATATACCTCTCGGAGAACCTGGTAAGCTACTAAGAGTATTCCGCCTGCATGGATGAGCCTGGCAAGCTCCCTGTGGCGTATTTGATATGCCAAATACAGTAACAATAACAAATCTCTTCTCCTGACACTGAACAGAGCCTCCAATTGTTGCAAAAATGAGTAAGGAGAGGCTGCTAAAATCTCAGGGCTGGGATGAATGAAGAGGTTACTGGTGCCCGCTCGAATAAATCAATGAACAACGAGATGACAGTGATACAGTGATACGGTGATAGTTTACATTGACCACAGAAATTCATATTAGAAAAATCAAGGATCTCTTTTCCAATAGGTCCTCTATTGAACATAGAGCATTCGTAAAATTTACAAGACTACGATTTGAATCATGGAAGTAATACATATTTGAGCAAGTAACCTTATAATATTTTATCAAAACAATTTATATTCCCCTTATTTAATTCTGCTTAATCATTGAAAATTTAGTACCTTTCTTCATTGGAGTAGAATGAGGATACAGATATAGGTAGTTATAAAATAGGTGAGATACTCAAAGAACACAATTAATTCAAAATTGTGTAATATCCTAAATTATAGTTAGGATAGTTAAGCATAGTTAATGATGCATATATACATTATTTTTCAGCTTGGAGAATAGAACAAATCTTTAGCCCTATTTGGTCATCGCATATAATTACTTTCTAATACTGCAGTGACCAAAAAATTTAATATTCATCATTTTATTCTAAAATAAAATAAAAACATATCCCCAAATCTTTCCTACATTTATAATCTTCACATTTTACAAAATCATGTGATCCTTCAACTTATCAACAGTACACATTTTTGCTAATAGGACTGACCTTACACACTTGAACTTGACTTCACGTTGAAGTGTACACTAATTTAGAAAGTGTCTCTACAAATCTGACAAATATCATTGAAGATTCAAATATCTTGTAAAATATATGTAAAGAATAAAAATATATACCACTGTTGTCTTCCTATTAGTATACACAGTTATCTAATCAAATTATATATTATATATATCGTGCTTCACATGATATTAATAAAGTACATCTGGTATTTTACAAAATTACTCTCTGTTGGACTGGAGCGATCCACAGAGGATAGGGCATTTGCCTTGCATGGGCTCAACCTGGGTTTGATTTCTCTGTCCCTCTTGGAGAGCCCGGCAAGCTACCGAGGGTATCCCACCTGCAAGGCTGAGCCTGGCAAGCTACCCGTGGTGTATTCGATATGCCAAAAACAGCAACACGAGTCAAACAATGGAGACATTACTGGTGCCCACTTGAGTAAATCGATGAATAATGGGACAACAGTGCTACAGTGCAGTCTAAAAGAAAATAACCTCACTTACACAATGAAATGTTCCAAAAAATATTACTTTATATTTTGTTAAAGTATATAACACAGCGAAATGAAATTTTACTTTAGCATAAAAAATATTCGAGAACTGTGACAATGGCAAGAAACTATATTTTCTGACCGCTAACACTCTGTATCAAGTTACCTGTATATCAAATGGAGATCTATAGAAGTCATGTGTGTCAAAAAAATAAAGTAAAAATATTGGAATGATGTGAAAGGGAGAAAAGGCTTTTGTGGTATGAAAGGAAAGATTTGAGTTTTAAGCAGGAAGGATAATACCTGGTTTGGGCGTCTGTTTGCACAGCAGTCACCCAGCAACACCTGTGGTCCCTGGTGCCCCACAAGGGATGAGCCCTGAGCCCCCAAGCCAAGAGAGCCCTGAACACACTGAGTGTGGCCCAGAAAAACAAAAATGAAGAAAGAAATTTGTAATAGAGGTCCTATGACCTGCAAGCTATAAACTATTTACTCGCTAATCTCTTAAAAGAAAACAGATGTAAATAACATACCAAAAATTTTTTTCTAGTCCCAAGATTCAAAGATTCAAAATACAGATACAAAGCATGCAGTAAGCTTCTCTCTCTTTCTCTCTCTCTCTCTCTCTCTATCTATCTATCTATCTATCTATCTATCTATCTATATATCTATCTATCTATCTATCTCACACACATACACACAGACACACATACACATACACACACATTCACACATACACCCACATTAAATGTGTATCTCTGTTGCACTCTTTTTTTCTTTCATTTTTTTTTCAGTAATCCTCTCGTAGCATCTTCTTGAATATTGCCCACAGTTGTCCTTTCTTACTTTCTAACTTTCATTTCTAAACCTTATTTTCACTCAAGTATCTTGAATCAGTTTTCTTTTTCTAGATCAATCCTACAATCCTTTCTTTGTCCCACAACCCCTCGAAGTTCGAATTCCAGCCAACGATTTTCAGATTCTCCATCATCTTCCCTACCCAATCAAACCAGTATTTTTTCCCCAGTATTCCAAACTGTCTCTGCAGCTCATGATTAGTCTGCTCTCTAATTTCCTCCTATAAGTTACTATTATTAAACCTCATTTAACATTTGAGATTTGACTCACATATTTTCTCATTTTCTCTAGCTTTGCCTTTTATATAAACCATCTCTGTGAGACAGAAATAATAATCTCCATCAGTAATGAACCAATCTAAAATCACTTAGGTGCAATCTTAAGGAAGTTACACAGGAATATCAGACATCTAGTAATACCATAAAAATCATCACAGCCTAGGATCCTTAAAACAATAGAAATGTATTATTTGCATTTCTTGATGCTAAAAGTTAAAATTCAAGGTGGCCCCAGGACCTTCTTTCTCTCATAATACTGGGAAAAAATACATCTTTATCTATTTTTTGCTGGAAATCTCATGCATTCTCGGACTTATAGATATAGAGTACACTTAGTCCAATTTCTACACTTGTTTTCTTAGAACTGTCTAAGACATTTATATGTCCCCCCAAACTCCCTCTCCCTATAAGAAACCTATCCCTGGAACTGATGGCAGAATTAAAATTAATCAAATATTACTACATATTAACTTAGTCATGCAAACGCTGTTTTCAAATAAGCACATATTCATATTAGGATGGTTGAAGGATATATCTTTTGAGGGTATATAATTCAGCTCATAATTGAGTCACTGAAATACACCTAGACTAACTATTCATTAGTAGAATATAAGAATACTCCACATAACTCTGCTTAAATGTCTCAGTTAACATTATAATATCACACTTTAGAAAATCAGCACTTATATCAGTGGGTCACTAGGACTATAGTAAAAATTAACATTATTTTGAGATAAAAACACACTGGCATCATTCTCCTAGTTTTGGTCTATATTCTGAATAATGCATAAATGTCTTAATATTAAATGGATATAGTTTGTCCTCCTACAATATTTTCTCCAGACTGTACAATCTTATTTTGCCCAATATTTAAAACTAGGATCAGAGTTAAAAGCATGGCATTGTCTCTCAGGAAAACTATTTAAGTTCAATTATCTGATTTTCAAGGGATATCTCTGAATTGCCTATTTTCATACAGAATTGGGATGCATCAAATTGTAATAGTTTTGATGCCAAATAGATGAACTTATGAATCTCATATTTGCCAGTAAGCACTTATGCATCCTGTACAACTGATTTCTCTAGGCCTCATGCTTCCTTTAAAATAATCATAATATAACATTTGCCTTAAAGATTTAATGAAAGCAATAATTAGGTAATAATTAGCGCAATGCTTAGTAGATGTAATGGCTGTTAGTTAGCAATAACATAGCTTTTATTGGGCTGCCTATATTGAACTCTCACTTAAGACACAAGAACCTCTATTTTATTGAGCATGGCCTAGAGCCCTTACTGGTAATTTAAGTCTTGACAATGGCATCGTGGCTAACATGGATTTCTATAATGTTTTGCAGATCTAGCTATTTTCATCTTGCTGACTATTGAAGTGTAGGAACAGAAGAGTTAGAATCACATGTAAAGTTCTGTGGTGATACCATTCGCCCCCCCCCCACGACCCCATTGGTCAATGCAGGTAATGTAACCTTTTCACTCCTTCAATTGCAGTTTTTACCCTCAAAGAGCTATCTTCTGAAAAGCCTGTGAAACTCCCCAATTTAAAGTAGTATCCCTTTCTTGATCTTTTCTTTCCCATTATTTATCTCCCATTACCCTTGACATTTGAGGCAGCAGTTTTTATTTGCCACTGACACCGATTTTTTCATTTTTCCTTAAATAAATGTTATTTGAAGAAAAGAGTCAATATAGTTGTGAAAAATATCTGAATAAAATGCTATACCGCTGTTTGAGGAATACGTTTCTTTGAATTAAATTCTGATCAAAGATTATAATGTTTTTATAAAGGTAGAATTATTCAAAATTTATTTTGTTTATAAGAGCTGTTCAAAATCATGTATACAATCTAAAAGAAATGTGACTTTGTACAATCGGCTGGAGTTAAATTAATGTTGCAGGATTGAAACCTGTGGGGTGATCTGAATGAAGAGATGGCCATTTATAAAAATAGTAGTCCTCTTCAAGGGTAGAGTCTTCCCTAACTCTGGAAATGTAGGAAAAGCCAACATTCTTTGGCTTCAAGATATTAATTTAAATAGCAGCTGGATGTGGCTTCATGGCAAACCATCAGAAGCTCCTTATCACTTGGAAATGAATTTCAAAATTGCCTTTCCCCCTTACAGTGTCCCATTTTTTTCTTTATTTAAAGGGAAAAGGGATGGACATTTCCCTGTTTTTCAGCAATATTCAATATTCAGAAAGATATGTAGAAGTGTTTCTGACTCCATTATTGGTATCTGAGACGCATGACTTGTCTGGGAAGCAGTCTGGGGGTATATAGCTGTGTCTCTTAGAGCTGTAACATATCCCTTCTTAGCTGATGTTGCTTTGATGATGGATGTCAAGAAGATTTCCGATAATTTTAGGAGGAAGTTGGAAGCTCAATATGCTCAGAGACTCTAGTCAGACTCAGATGCACTTCCTGTGAGACAAGCCTCTACTTCTATCTAATCAAAACCACCGCTATTTTGTTGTCTGCTTTCCGTAGGTCAACCTAACTCCACTCTTGACCTAAAACTAACT
Source organism: Sorex araneus (assembly GCF_027595985.1). NCBI lineage: Eukaryota > Metazoa > Chordata > Mammalia > Eulipotyphla > Soricidae > Sorex > Sorex araneus. The sequence goes on from NC_073305.1 coordinate 168,115,559, forward strand.
AAATATAATCTTCAAATATGTAATGGGATCACAGAAAAGGGAATTCTTGACTGCTATGTCTTTATTTTTAGTCCCTGTTATTTTATTTGTGGGAAATTTCCTCCACAAATTTTCATATAAAAATACTGACTCATCTTACTAGGTAGGTGACTCAGAGGACTGGAGTAGATGCTTTGCAGACAGAATTGATCCTGTTTGATCCAGTTTGATCCTGTTTGATTCAGTTGGATCTTCTGCACTCCATACTTTCCTGAGCAGGAGTAGTTCCAAATTACTACAAGGTGTGGCCCCAAGATAAATAACAAAAACAAAACAAACAAACAAAAAAAAACAAAACATTAAAGCATCCAGACTCTAGCTATTGGGAATAGTACTTCAGTGAACATAGAAGTGCAGATGGCATTTCTGCTGTGTTTTTAGACCCCTGAGGAATATTTCCAAAAGTGGCATTACTGGGTCATATGAAAGCTTAATTTCTAGCTTTCTGAGGAATGCCTATATGTTTTCAAAAAAAGGCAGAACCAGTCAGCATTCCCATCAATGATGAAAGAGAGTTCCGTTTTCCCCACAACCATGCCAGCACTGGTTGCTCTTACACTTTTGATGTGTGGTATAAGATGACATCTTATCATTGTTTTGATTTGCATCTCCCTGATGATTAGCAATGTAGAGCATTTTTTATGTATGCATTGGTGATTTGTATTTCTTCTTCCCAATTTTTGTTGGGTTTGGATGATTTTTTCTTGTAAAGTTATATCACTTCCTTATCTATCTTGGATATTAATCTCTTATCAGATGGGTATTGGGCAAATATTTTCTTCCCATTCTGCAGACTGGTTTTGTATCTTGGTCACTGTTTATTTTGAGGTGCAAAAGCTTATTAGTTTAATGTCACCATTTCTTATCTTTGCTTCCACTTGCTTGGTCAGTGGTGTTTCATCCTAGAAGATGTCTTTAGTTTCAATGTTCTGGAGGGTTCTGCCCAAGTTTTCCTCCAACCCAAGTGCCTGAGAAACTACTGTACATCTACACAATGGAATGCTATGTAGCTGTTATAGAAAAAACTAAGTTAGGAAAAGAGCTTATAAATGGATGGACACGGAGAGTATCATGGTGAGTGAAATGAGTCAGAGAAAGAGACATAGAATGATTGAACTCATTTGGGGAGTATAAAAATACACAATATGATGCTAATAATATGGTCAGTCCTACCAAGGACAGTAGAAAAAAGGGCCAGGAAAATTGATCCATGGTTGGAAGTCACACTCAAGGGCTGGAGAAGAAGGCAGTTGGGATAGAGAAGGGATCACTATAACAAAGATAGTTGGAAATGATCACTCTGGACAAGAACTGAGTGCTAAAATTAGGTAAAGGAACAAAGATGATAAGCTCTCAGTATTTGTATTGCAAACGATAATGTCCAAGGTGGGGGGGGGAGGAGAACAAGTGAGCGAGCGAGTGATCCAGCGAGCAAGAGAAAGAGGGTGGGGGAGAGCATGTCATAGAGACAGACTGAGTGGGATAGGAGGGAAATTGGAGACACTGGTAGTGGGAAATGGGGACATGTATACTTGTGGTGTGATGGGTGTTGGAACATTGTATGACTGAGACTCAACCATGAATAACTTTGCAACTGTACCTCACAGTGATTGAATAAAATAACATTTAAGGAATAAAAAAGAGAATATATAAATTATTACAGAGTAACTCAGAATCAAACTATATTTAAGGATAAAGGACTTTCTAAGTAAGTATGTTATAATGAAATAATTAGGGTGAACCCAAAAGTGACACGACTGGTCCACATATGAAAGGGAACATTTTTTAAAAAATTGTTGAGGTATTTAAATGTATAATATTATTATTATTTTAATTTGTAGAGCTATTAAACTGCCCCTTCCAACCAGTATTTCAAGATCCCTTGATTATTATCCAGTGATCTTTCTCCCCTCCCACTAACCTTCACATTTTCCAGTTCCATTGATCATGGCACTGTATTCATTTCAATTAGAGATTGTCTCATCCCTTTCTTTGCTTCTTGATACTCTGCATATGAGCAGAGATATTTTTAGTTTTTATTTTTCTTTGTATTTATAAAATGTATAGTTGTTCCTTAAGAGTGATAATGGTATGTGAACTAATTGCACCACAGAATTGACTTTCTTAAAATAATTTAGAGGAAGTAAATTATTGTGAATCTCTAACTCTTACTCTCACTTGACCTTTTGTTCCATTCTCTAATTTGCTCATAATGCACCAGCCACAAAAAACTTCCATAGCATTCTTTTTCAGGAGACTTTGACTATTTTTCTGTCTGATTTCCTTTATCATAATGCCTCACTCAAAAAATCACTCATTTTTATTATGTTATAATATTTTATATATTAAAGGTAAAGAAGGCTCTTTATTCAACAATCTTCTTTACACACATATTTCTAAGGACTTTATTTATAATCAATGAATGGAAGCAAATCCTTTAATAGTTAAAAGTGTGGTGTATCCATACAGTTCATGGAAAGGGATACTATCAGCAATTAAAAGTAATTGACTATTGATCAGGTGACAGAATGACTCTCAAAAAACATCAGTGAAGACATTGAAAAGTGAAGGAAATCATCCTGAACTTGTACATTTCAACATTCATGATTTTCCAAAAAAAAAAATAGATCTAATGACACAGATCAATGATTTTCAAGGGCTGAGATGGGCGATGATGATCATACTGTTCTGTATCCCAATTGTCAGTGTGGTCACATAAATCTATACTTGTGTTAAAATTGGTAGACACTATACACAAAACGTTCAATATCACTGAATGCTAATTTAAGGTTTTTTTGAAGGCCTGGTTGTATATAGGTTAGTCTTTGTTGACCTTTTTTGTTTTCACACTTACTCTGCTCTGCTATTGTAGTAATAGAACATTTATGGACAATGTATTAACAGAGAAGTGTTTATATTCTGTTAGAGTAAAACTAGCTACAAAAGCAGGTTGCAACTTGATTTTACTGGAGGACTCATTTGCCAACTGCTGCTTTAAATCAAGCAAGCATAATTCCTAGCATGCTTTGTGGTTCTGGAATTTAAAGTATGAAGCAAGGACATCATCTGTGCCTTAGAAAAAAAAAATTTAAAGATGGTTTTTGGACTTCATGTAGTTAAACACCTGGCTTTGCTCAAGTACAAAAGACCCAAGGGTTTAATTATTTCTTTAATTACTTTTGGTCTGAAAATATTTTATCAAGAATTCAAGAGTTTATGGGGTTCTAGAAATATTACTGTGAAAAGGTGCTTGCCTTATAGACATCCAACCTGGGTTCGAGCCTCAGCATCATATATGATCCCCTAAGCACTTCCAGGAATAAACCTAAGTACCACCGACCAAGACCATCCCAGAAAACCTGAAAAAAAATACAAGACCATTTTAAAAAACACATAAATTAAAATAAAACTTCAAAATTAGTATTGTGAATTGTTTTGGTGAATTTAGTTTGCAGGGAGAGAAGAACTCTTTTAAGCAAATTTATGTAAAAAAATGAATGAAAACAAATCAACTCAAATCAGCATGAATATAGGTCATTTTTTTTCTTTTTGGGTCACACCTGGCCATGCACAGGGGTTACTCCTGGCTCATGCACTCAGGAATCACTCCTGCAGGTGCTCAGGGGACCATATGGGATGCTGGGAATCGAACCTGGGTTGACCTTGACCGTGTGCAAGGCAAACGCCCTACCCGCTGTGCTATTGCTCCAACCCCAGAATATAGGTCATTATTTGGAGCTTGCCATGTGAAAGGAATTAGCCTCCTCTCAGCTTTTGGCAAATTTAAAGTCAAGTTGTGGGAAACCTTAGTGATTAAAATAGAAAAAACAAAAGAAGACCAATATGTTTGCATATCAATATGCTTTCATTAAAGGTGTTAACACAAATGAAGTACTAAGAAGGGTATCAAGATGTTAGGCATTATCAATAATTATTTTGGGGGCTATATCTGGTTTTCTTAAGGTAGCTCTGGGTTAAACTGGGGACAGAATTAGGAAGCCCCGATAGACACATTGTAATTTCTAAGTGATTGCTGCAGATTTTCACTTGACTTTCTAAATTGTTGGCTGCCTAGTTTGCAGGTCAAATGTCTCTCCTCATATATTTTCTTGTCATTTTGCATTTGTATATTCATCAGTCATGTCAAACAATCACCAAACATTTTGTTATTACTTTTGCAGATCCCAGGCACTAGTTGAAGAACGAAAAGATAAACCAATAAAAATTTTATTTGGAGTTACACTCTGTAACTCAAAGGGATTGAAACCTATGGTTTTATTTATCTGTGGCTTGACCTATTCTAGCTTTTCTGGCTATGCAGTAGCCAGTGAGAAGGAATGAAGAGATCATGTAAACATATCAGGAGATAGAAAATATCATGCACTACAACACAGTTTAGTAAGCAAAGACAAATTGGAGAGAGATATAGTACTAAGCATAATTATGTTCTTACATTTTAAAATGATTACAATCAAAATATGCAGTGCCTTATTTTATAAAGTTAATATAATAGTTCTAAAATCTTCCAAGTGTGTCTGAGGAAAAATATTTAGTATCCCATTTCACTCTAAACCAGGAATATAAAATTCCAAAATTTATATATATATATATATATATTTATTAACCCAAGCCCAGGAATAAATTATAAAGAATTTATCATAATCAAGAATATTTATTTCACTGTTACTGTCACTGTCATACCATTGCTCATCGATTTGTCGGAGCAGGCATCAGTAATGTCTCTCATAGAGAGGCTTGTAAAACACTAGAAACACCTAAGATACTGAATTTTTGTCATTTTTGTTCCTGTGGGGCTACTTCAGAGAGTGCTTGGGAGCCCCTAGGACCATACTGATTTTTGTGTAAGGAGTCATTTGGATGTACAGTTATCAAATCTAGAGCTTTATACATGCAAGGTATATACCCTACCACTCTGAGCTATAACCCAGCACTAACCAATATTTTTTTAAAAAGTATATGGTTATTTTAACAGAGTCAGAAAATCAGAATTCTATAAAGCACACTTCAAGCTCATGGCTAATATTTTTTGAAACCATAAATAGAAACACATTTTTGTAAAACATTAAAAAGATACCAACAAATTGCCCAGGCTAGTGTATACAATGATAAAATGTGATAATAATTTCTTTTAAGAACAAAACTCCTTGCTGTCAACATACCAGATTGTTATTTAGAGATAACTGTTTATCTAGAGATACAAAAGAAACTAGAGCTAATATAAAATTCAGCACATTTATTTAAACCCTAGGTACAATATTACTATGAAATCAATAATTGCATAGCCAGCAACAATAGAAAATATAATTCTGTAATGAGTACCATTAACAATAGGGTTCAAATAACAAAATAATCAGAAAAATTTCAATGAAAGTTGATACAGAACTGGATTTTGTAATTATATTGAAAGACAAACAACAGTTGTTAAAATAGTTCACAGATGCTAAATTTACTGAATACGGTTATAGAATAGATGTAATTCTAATAGAAATCTGACAGAATATATTGTGAAAATTGACAAGCTTATTCTAAACTACATGGAAAAAAGCACAACATAACAATGGAATAATCTAGTGGACAATTGAAACATAACAAGGGACCTCAAGATAGAAGTGCATAAGCCCAAAGTGTATTTGAAAATGGAAGAAAAATAAATTTAATATATTTTTTACCATTTATATTAAATGTAATATAACAAATGTTTGAAAAATAACAGATGTTTGAAAAATAACATAGGACAAATATGGGGGATATTTGGCAATATTGGGGGCTGGAGCAACAGCACAACGGTAGGGCATTCGCCTTTCATGCAGCCGACCCGTGTTCGATTCCTCCGCCCCTCTCTGAGAGCCTGGCAAGCTACCAAGAGGATCATGCCCGCACAGCAGAGGCTGGCAAGCTACCCATGGCATATTGTTTATGCCAAGGACAGTAACAGTAAGTTCACAATGAGAGATGTTACTGGTGCCCGCTCGAACAAAGTGATGAGCAGCAGGATGACAGTGACAGTCAATATTCAAATAACTCATATGGTGGAAAGAAATTTCTAAAGTAACATATAGAAATTACAAGCTGTAAAAATAATGATGTGCAATATATGAATTATCTGATTTGGGGGCTGGAGATATAGTACAGTACTTAAAGCATCTACGTTGCACGTAACCAACCTAGGTTTGCTCCCCAGCACAAAAATCAAGAGTAATTCCTGAGTACTGTTTGGTATGCCTAAGAACAAAATAAAAATGAACAACGAAAAATGCACTCAATTCTATCACTCTTTACAAGGAAAATTGGAAAGGAGCTTTATAAATTGGATTTTAGTCATTTGAAAAAGGCAGTTTTCAGTGCCTAAGAAATATCTTTAGCGGAATTGAATTTTATTTATTTGGGGGGAGTTGGTGGTGCTCCAACATGGTACTCAGCAGACCTGGGGTGTCTCTCCTGCAGTTTTTGGCCAACAGGACTGCATTTCAGTGCAAGGGACTAGCATGCTGGCTCCTCAGACCTTGCAGAGCCAGAAAAGATCCAGGTCATCCAACTGGTGCCTGGAGTCTCCAAGTCCACACCAGCTGGTGTTCTGAATTCTCCAGGACGGCACACAGAGATGCTTAGGGGACCATATGGTGGCAAGAGTCAAACTGCAACCAGAGGCATGCTAGATATGCACCAGAACTCCACACTCCAATTTTTTAAATTGATATCTGGGGATGTGTTGGGGGCCACATTCAGAAGTACTCAAGAACTACTCCTGGCTCTATTCACTGGCAGTATTCAGTGAATCAAATGAGATGCCAAGAACTGAACTGAGGTTGGCCACATGCCAAGCAAGAGCCTTCCCACCTGTACTATATATCCAGTTCAATAATCACATTTAAAGAAAGTGTGCTCTAATGCAATTTCAAGTCTCTCACCCAGAGTTCACACTTTTCAAAGTTGCTTATAGTAAGACTTTTTTTTTATTCATCGCAATTAGAAGGCTACATTTTAAACATATTCTTGAACTGGTATCTTTTATCCATGAATTCATTCATATTTAAGACCTCACTCAACCCATGAAAATTTTCATAAATAGACCTTAAATATAAAGCTCCATTTTTTTTTTTTTACCAAATGAATCTGGGAGTTCTATAACATGTTACTTTTTTCAACCCAAACATCATGAAGTGGCCTTTTATATATTGTTTTAATGATATCTTCTATCAATATTATTGTTGTTGTTGTTGTTATTATTATTATTATTTTGGTTCATAGGCCGCAACTGGTGATGCTCAGGGATAACTCCTGGCTCTGTGCTCAAGAATCACTCCTGGCAGTTTTCAGGCGACCATATGGAATCCGGAGACCAAACCTGGGTTGGTTGCATGTAAGGCATCTTTCCAAGCCCTGTTATCATTTTTTTTTTACCATTTCCTCAAGTCATTTGATCACAAATGCTATCACATTCCAGACCTGTGGGATAGACCTAAAAGAGTCCTTTAAACTTGATTTCTTCATTTATTAATGAGAACAATACAGACCAGAAAAATCAAATAACCATCAGCTGTTTTTAAAATTAATTTCAATAAGCGGGCACTGAATTTTGATCATCAAACATTCTTTCTTCCAAAAAATCCATACCATAAAATAGACAGTTTTTACCTAACACATCCTTGGCAATTAGCTTGAAATTTTTAGCAAACTTCATAATTCTACATATTAGCAGAGCTCATTTCAAAGTCAGACTTGGGCCAGGAGACAGGAGTGCAGTTGGTAAGGCATGGGCATATGCCAAGCATCACCAGCTGTGGCCCTGGAGGCCTCCGGTACCCATGCAGGGCTCCAGCATCATTGCTTCCTCATGTCCTTGCAATAAAACTCTAGCTCGGTAAGTGGATAATCAACTTAGGTATTCCAGGCTTTCTGAGAACTGCTTGGATGCACCCCTTCACCTCCCAAAATACATTATGCTAAAGTACAGGTGAAATTCTGATTTATAGATTCTTAAACTAGGTTTTCCCACCATAACTAAGATGGACTAGTAGTGCCTGTATGTGAAATCCAATTTCTTGGGGAATGGATGAACTAGTGTCGTCTTTGCTCCTTTTTTTGGTATCTTTTTGTTTTGTTTTGTTTTTATTTGGGGGCCACACCCAGCGCTGTTTAGGACTTATTCCTGGCTTTGCACTCAGGGATCACACCTACAAGTCTCAGTTGAACCGTATAAAACGCCAGCGGTATAACCTAGGTCAGCTGAGTGCAAAGCGAAATCTGTACTTGCTATACTATTGTTCTGGTCCCTCACCATTGTTTTTTTAACCATCAAGACACTGTTCTTGTCATTCACTCTTTTCTGCTCAAAACCAGAAAACTTAAACTTACTGTTGACATTTAAGGTAATACACCCTTCTTCAAACTCTTTTGATGCTCCAAATTGTGAATATACTTAACTTTTTTTTTTTTTTTTTTTTGCTTTTTGGGTCACACCCAGCAATGCTCAAGAATTACTCCTGGCTTTGCACTCAGGAATTACTCCTGCAAATGCTTGGGGGACCATATAGTATGCCAGGGATCGAACCCGGGTCTGGCCACGTGCAAGGCAAACGCCTACCTGCTGTGCTATTGCTCTGGCCCCTACTTAACATTTTTTAGCGTTTTGAAAAAATATATATTTATTTCCATTTTGGATGTGTTAGGCCAGTCCTGGCTGTGCCAGGGCTCACTCCTGACCCTGCACTCAGGGATCCCCCTTAGTGGTGCTGAGGGGCCATTATTAGGTGCTTGGGGTCAAAATCCAGTTGGCCCCTGGCAAGGCAAACACACTACCCTCTGTATTATCTCCCTGGCCCCTAGATATTTTTATAAAGAGTGTTGCATACAGTAGGCAAAAAAAATATATATATCATTCCACATCATTTTCTTGTAGTACAAATTTAAAAAATGAAATCTTTAACAGAAAATATATATATTTGAGGAAATGAAAACAATTTTCATAAGATGTTGCTGTGGTTTGAATGTGTATGTCCCTCGTCCCCAAATTCATATACTGTAATCACAATGCCTGAATATCTGAGCATTACTGGGATTAATGCTTTTATATTAAGACCTCAAAAAATCAGTTTACCCAAACCAAATAGTAAGAGGCACTGATAAGTATTCTGCTAGCACCCATGTGGCTATCCTGATCTCACTACAGTCTCCATAAAATGATAAGTAATTCATGTGTGATTTTGTTTTGGCAGCCTGGCAAGCTACCCGTGGCATATTCAATATGCCAAAAACAGTAACAGCAAGTCTCCCAATGGAGACGTTACCTGTGCCTGCTCGAACAAATCGATGAGGAATGGGATGACAGTGACAGACAGTGACAGTCCAAAGCAGAATATTTTTCTTTGTTTTTATATATCTGAAAAGTGTTGTACTGATTGTTCCGTATTGATTTTATGGGTAAATAATCATTCCCACCCTCTAATGTTAAATAAAAACCAACATAATTTCTTATACGATTTAAGTAATTGCTATAAATAATTGCTATATTATTTATTTCATTGGTTCAATTTTTAACATATATTCACATTTTCAACTTTTAACGTTCCCAAATATTAGCATAAGTTTAGCCCATTTAAATATTTAAATTTAGCAATATTTTATATGAATTGTCTTTTTTTATAGTTAGGATTGTCAGTCATTTTAGCACAATAATTAGATCTAATAAACTGTCCAGAACCTTGGAATCCATCCTTTATGAATCAATATAATCTTCCAGCTTCTTGGTTGTCATAGAAACTGATTATAGCAGGCATATTTAGTGAACAACACTTTATATGGATAAATGATTGACGTACTGTTTTTAAAATGACTCTAAAATAAAATCATGTTTATAACAACTTTATTGCATTCTATATTTCATAGAATTCATTGTTTTACAAACATTAACATTAATACATATATTATTGATCAATGTATGAAGTGATGGTCCTAATATGATACTGTATGGTAGAAAAAAAGAAATACCATATATAATCCATTGGTGTATGTTTGTGCATATAAACTAAAAATAACAATGATTATAACTTTACAGCTAATATTTGGTAGCTCTCTCACAAAGAAGAGATTCAGTTATGCCAAGTTTAATTCCAAATGTACGATGTTTCAGTGTGACTTATCCTAGTAATTGAGTTACTTTGCTTCTGATCCCTTTAATTATTACTGACATTGCCTAATTATGACTTGATGGGTACAAAACCTTGGAAATCCAACTGTAAGATAATGCAAACTGCATGATTTTAAGAATCTAAAATGTAATTTTTAAGAAAATATAGGGACAAGATTAGAATTGTGAAACAACTAAATAGAGAATCCCATACAAACAATAAAGACCCAATTAAGAACACTTTTTTATTTTAAGATTTTATTCATAAAGCATTATGGCAAATGACAAATTATTGCTTAAAATAAAATGCTTTTATTTTTTTGGCCCAGGGGCAACACCTGATGATGCTTAGGATTTACTCCTGGCTCTATGTTCTGCATCACTCCTAGCAAGGTGCACGGGAACATATATGGTGCTGGGGGTTGAAACCTGGTTGCCTGTGTGCAAGGCAAAGACCCTACCCTCTCTACTATCTCTCTGGCTCTAAGGTGCATTTTTATATGTGGCTTCTTTTAGCCACTTGAATATGCAGCACCAAAAAGAACATAAGCATTTCCAAAGAGAAACATATCAATCTAAATAAGCAATATTAATGCCTAGCATGAAACTCATGTATTTTATATTAAGATATAACTCAGATAAATAAGTTTAAAAAGATGAATGAATTGAAAATATATCTACAAAATGTGCATAATTTTATATACATATAAGTATAAATATCTACTTATATCTACACAAAGTATATAATTTGAGGAGACAACCTGAGTGCATGTTATTAAATTAAACATATGTGGTGTCTATTAAATATGTATCACAATAATATATGTATATTATATTCAAAACATATATTATATATTGAAATAATTTACATGAAAATATACACATGATATATGTACATATAAAGAGATAAATACTTTTATCTTTTTATTTAATATAATTTAATATATATTCATGATTTTAAATATCTGACACTTTATTTTATATATATCCTAGTAAGATTACTAATTTTATTTTATTTTTTATTTTTTTGCCCTAGTTAGCATATTATTTATTCCAAAATTATTGAAAATATAATTTTGTGTGTGTTTGTTTCTTTTTTTAAATTTTTTTTTAATGAATCACTGTGGGTACAATTACAGATTTACAAACTTTTGTGCTTATGTTTAAGTCATACAATGATGGAATACCCATTCCTCTACCATTGTCCATTCTCCACCACCAATGATCCCACTATCCCTCCCACCACTTCCAGCCCCTCACCCCCATTCACCCCACCTCTGTGGCAAGGAATTCCCTTTTGCAATCTCTTCTTTTGGGTGTTGTGGTTTGCAATATAGGTATTGAGTGGCCATCATGTTCGGTCTATAGTCTACTTTCAGCTCAAATCATCTTCCATCCTGAGTGGGCCCTCTAAGCACCCTTTACTTAGTGGTCTCTTCTCTATCTCAGCTGCCTTTTCTCCAAACATGTGAGGCCAGCTTCCAAGCCATGGAGCAATACTGCTGGTACTCATCTCTACTTTTCTTGGGTGTAAGTATTATCCAATTCTGTTACTTTATATTCCACAAATGAGTGCAATCTTTCTATATCTGTCCCTCTCTTTCTGACTCATTTCACTTAACATGGTACTTTCCATGTTGATCTACTTATATGCAAATTTCATGACTTCATTTTTTCTAACAGCTGCATAGTATTCTATTGTGTAAATGTATCAAAGTTTCTTTAACTAGTTATTTGTTCTCAGGCACTCTGTTTTTTCCCAGATTCTGGCTATTGTAAACAGTGCTGCAATGAACATACAAGTGCAGTGTCATTTCTACGATACATATTTCTATCTCTGGGATATATTGCAAGAAATGGTATTGCTGGGTCAAATGGGAGCCCAATTTCTAATTTTTTGAGAAGCGTCCATACTGTTTTTCAAAAGGGCTGAACCAGTCGGCATTCCCATCAACAGTGAAGGAGAGTCCATTTTTCCCCACATCCGTGCCAATACCAGTCACTTTTGTTCTTTTGGATGTGAGTCAGTCTCTGTGGTGTGAGATGGTATCTCACTGTTGTTTTGATCTGCATCTCTCTGATGATTAGCATTTTAAAAAAAGCATTTTTTAATGTGCTTTTGGCCATTCAGATTTCTTCTTTGAGAACATTTCTCTTCAATTCATAGCCCCATTTTCTGATGGGGTTGGATGTTTCCTTCTTATAGAGTTCAACCAGTGCCTTGTATATCTTTGATATCAACCCCTTATCAGATGGGTATTGGGTGAATATCCTTTCCCATTCTGTAGATTGTCTTTTTCTTTTGGTCACTGTATCTTTTAAGGTGCAGAACTTCTTAGTTTAAGATAGTCCCATTTGTTTATCTCTGTTTCCACTTGCTTTGTCAGTGGAGTGTCATCTATGAAGATACCTTTAGTTTCAGTGTCATGGAGAATTTTTCCAACCTTGTCTTCAATGTACCTTGTGGATTCTAGTCTGATGTTAAGTTCTTTAATCCATTTTGATCTGACTTTTGTACATGGTGATAAGTGGAGATCTGAGCTCATTTTTTTTGCATGTAGCTTTCCAGTTTTGCCAGCACCATTTATTTGTTAAAGAGGATTTCTTTGTTCCACTTCATATTTCTTCCTCCCTTATCAAAGATTAGATGATCATATATTTGAGGGTGTGTGTAAGGATATTCAACCCTGTTTCATTGGTCTGTGGCTCTACCTTTGTTCCAGTACCATGCTGTTTTAATTATTACCTCTTTGTAGTAGAGTTTGAGGTTGGGGAAGGTGATGCCTCCCATCTTCTTTTTCCCAAGAATTGCTTTAGCTATTCGTGGGGTTTTGTTGTTCTATATGAATTTCAAGAGTATTTGATACATTTCCTTGAAGAATGTCATGGGTATCCTTAAAGGGATAGCATTGAATCTGTATAATGCTTTGGAGAGTATTGTCATTTTAACAGTTTTAATTCTCCCAATCCATAAGCAGGGGATATGTTTCCATTTCCTCATGTCCTCTTTTATTTCATGAAGTAGTGTCTTGTAGTTTTCTTTGTAGAGGTCCCTTACTTCCTTAGTTAAACTGATTTCAAGGTACTTGATTTTCTGTGGCATAATTGTGAACGGGATTGATTTTTTTCATGTTGCTTTCCTCTCTTTCATTATTTGCATATAGGAAAGTCATAGACTTTTGGGTATTTTATAGCCTGCAACTTTACTATACAAGTCTATAGTTTCTAGGACTTTCTTGATAGAGGCTTTAGGGTTCTCTAAATATAGTATCATATCATCTGCGAATAGTGAGAGCTTGATTTCTTCCTTTGCTATTCGGATGCCCTTAATATCTTTTTCTTGCCTAATCGCTATTGCAAGTACTTCCAGTACTATATTGAACAGAGGTGGTGAGAAGATTACTAATTTTAGAACATCACAACTCAAATATCATTTTAAACACATAACAATTCTAAAATTATTTCTTTATTAACACAAATCACTGAAAGAGAAATTGACACTATTAATCAGCTATGTACAGATGATTTGTTATTTTATTTTATTTTATTTATTTATTTATTTATTTTTGCTTTTTGAGTCACACCCAGCGATGCTCATGGGTTACTCCTGGCTTTGCACTCAGGAATTACTCCTGGCGGTGCTTGGGGGACCATATGGGATGCCGGGGATCGAACCCGGGTCGGCCGCGTACAAGGCAAACGCCCTACCCGCTGTGCTATCGCTCCGGCCCCTGATTTGTTATTTTAATGTTGCTATTTATTCAGTTATACATGTTGTACTGCCACTCTGTCATCCCATTGTTCATCAGTTTGCTCAAGAAGGCACCAGTAACGTCTTCATTGTGAGACTTGTTTTTACTGTTTTTGGCATATTGAATACTCTATGGGTAGCTTGCCAGGATCTGTCGTGCAGGCAGGATACTCTTGGTAGCTTGCCGGGCTACACATGAAACAATTTTAGTGTTGCATTTGTTTATTTCTGTTGTCAATGACTTTAAGTAATTTTGAGATAGTTACTGTAGCTTAGAAAGTGTTAATAGTGCAAATTGTAAAGTGACCTTTTTGATTTTTACAAGAAGATAGACATGTGATTTCTGAAGCATATATATTAAAAAAATAGCAATGACAATGGTTTAAATTTTTTTCAAATATTAATATGTATAATTTAAAATAGAATAAAGTCAAATATTTTTTTAGATTTATTAGATATAAATAATAGCTCTGTGAGCATAAGTAGTAATACATTTTATTTTATTATAATAATATTAGTGATGACGTATGCATCATATGCTGATGTATATTATATAATCATATATATTTCTGCCCTCGATTATGTGTAGTATTTATCTTGTTTAGTAATGCATTACAACTGGCAAATCATTCTCTTATTTCATATACTTTCAAGAGTAGAGGAATCAAATATGTGTCACCAAAAGCTAATCATTAAAGATATAAAGTGCAGTTTGAGGGCAAAAAGGGTAGATTGAGAAAATTATACTAAAAGATGTACAAGAAAAAAAGACTACTCAGGACAACCAAGACTTCCTGATTATATATAAATAACTAAAACTAATCAATTCCCACTTTTAAAAAATTCATTATATAATGCTACCTTATAGATTTTTAAAAGTACATGTATTTTTCAAATTATTTATGAGAAAATTATTTAATAATTATAACCTATGATACTAGATATGATAAGAGCAAAGTTTAAATAACAGCTATTTGCTCTTGCTACCTGTATTATGTGGCTATGCTACTCACAATTAAAACCTTTGTCTTATTATAAGTATTTTAATTTATCTCTGCTATTACATTTTTTTCCACCAGATGGTAGCCAATAAAAGCAGAAGAGATAAACAATTAAATAAAAATTTAGATTAAATCTCAAATAGAATATTTGATTATAATTAAGGAATAACTATGCTTGCTAAATGTATATGTATTGAGAATTTTTTTAGAAAACCTTTTTTCAAGTGAAATATACTTCTTGTATTGAATTTGTATTACTTTATTAAGTTTAATTTAAATTTTTGAAACTTAGAGATTGTAATTAGACAGATTAAATGGTTAATGAGCATCGGAATTAATGTCCTTTTTTAAATAGGTCATTCCAAAGGTATGAATGCAGCCTTACATTAAATAGCTCTGTGCCTTTATTAAAATAAGTATCGCAACATCCTCTGTTTTCAGAATATGTATTTCCAGACTTTAAAAAAAATCTATCTATTCGTCTTAACTCTCAAAAATCGTATGTATATATGAAGTTCTTTTCCCTCTATGGATCTTTTCCTCTAGTCTTGTTAGTCTTGGCTTGTACATGAAGTATTCATTATTTGCAAGAAGCAATTATCATCCTTGTCTGGATACATTAAGATTTTTTTCTACAAGTCTTTTCCTCTCTATCACATTTTAAGCAACAGTTTACATGAATTATTCATAGTTCCCATATTGCAGCCAAGTTCTTTTTTTATTAAATTTGATCATAATAATAGTTATTACCCCAGTCATGGCAGTTTTATGAGTCTTCTTCAATGCCATTACCTGGAAAGATTTCAATCAAGAAATATAAAAGATGCAAATCAATTTCCATAATAAAATTAAACTATACTATCTACTCCTTCATTCCAGCAATCGAGCTGATTGACAGTTTCATCCTAATAGCTGGAACAGATAACATTCAGATGCAGAAATGGAGAATGGCAGATTATCTCTTAAGAATTTCAGAGTCTGTTTTTCCTTATTGCTGTTTGGTATTTGCTAATCTCACTAGAACATAAAATTTAACTCAATGTTTGTACACAAATTTATTTTCAAATAATATTAATGTCTCCATAGGTTATATACTTGGGTAGAGAACTAATTGCTATGATATTGATTTTGTCTTAACAAGTCTATATAAAAATGCTTTTATTGGGAGGAAAGAGTAGGTAATTTTGTCTAAGTGAATTTCTAATAAGAATTATCAGTTTTATGGTGAGAATTATATTCTAAGAAATACCTATTATGCTTTTCTACAGTAAAAGAATTTCATTTGGTTGCACTGTAATATTACAGTGATTTCTTTCAATCACAAGATGTCTGAGAGTAGAATTGTGAATATGTGCAGCCTATACCCTGCTGTGCAGCCCTATATCCATTCTTGCTCTTTCCACAAAGTATTGAGTAAAAAGGCAAATAGAGTAGCATCTAATTCCACTTTTCCTAAAACATAACAAAATTTAAGTACATGAGATAGAAATAATGATCTGTCATAAGAATAACTTTCAACATTTTGCAAAGAAGTGACACTAAACAGATATTATATTTAAAATTTATTGTTCACTCCAACAAACATTCGTACATTGGCAGTACTTAATATTGGCTCAATATCTAAAATGCTTCCAGTTTAATAAATTTTGTAAATTCTACTTACACAAATGTGTTGTCCTGTGATGACATTAATAAATTTTTCTGTGTTTAGTTTTTTTTTAATTATGGAATGGGCATTTTATGGACTGGAGTGATAGCACAATGGGTAGGGCGTTTGCCTACACATGACTGACCGGGGTTCAATGATTCCTCTGTTTTTCTAGGAGAGCCAGACAGGCAACTGAGAGTATCTCACCCGCATGGCAGAGCCGGGCAAGCTCCCCAGGGCATATTCGATATGCCAAAAACAGTAACAAGTCTCACAATGGAGACATTACTGCTGCTTGCTCGAGTAAATCGATGAACAATGGGACGGCAGTGCTACAGTACTATTCCTAGATCAATGCTCTAGGGGACCCCTGGCAGTAGTTGGGGAATCATATGTGATGTTGGAGATCAAATCAGATTCAACCACGGGCAAGGCTAACACTTTCAAAATTAAACTATCTCACTAGCCTGAATATATAACTTCTGAACCAGGAAAAGTAACTTAAATAATTCATGTTAGAAAATTTAAAGTTAACTTAGCAGTAGTAACCACCAGAAAGATTTATCACATTATACTTCTTATATTCCTCAAGCCAACTTGAACTTAAATTTTCCAGATTTTAATAATTGTTCTATATTTTGAACTTCTTCTCTCACTGGTCTATATCATAGTACTATTGAGTAAGAACACTGCCTGATTAACTGTTAATGATCAATGCCAATGGATAGTACTAGAATTGGGGATAGTAATGAGTAGAAGTGTGTGAACAAAAAGCCAATACCTAGAATGACGATCAGTCCATGTTAATTGATATGAATGGAGGGTTTGATAAATAGAAAGTCCATTACATAGAAATCCAGAAGATGTCAATTAAATGTTGAAATATACTAAGATAATTTTATAGGGGAAAGTGTTCAACAAATGGTTCTAAAACAACATAATATTCATTCATATGCAAAACATTTTTCATTTATACTTCTCAGTATTTACAAAAGTTACTTTTATATGTATAATAAACTACATAAACTATAAATATAAAACTTCTAGAATAAAATGTAGGTATAAATACAAATGATAGTGTATTACATAATAATGGTGCATACATATGTCTATATATGTCATAATTACCACACCATATTTGATAGAGTTCAGACAGTAGGCAACAAATCATAGAGAGTAATACATATATGTACATATATACATTTATATATTATATATGTATATATCGGAGATCCCGGCAAGCTACCAAGGGTATCCCGCTTAGGGGCAGAGCCTGGCAAGCTACCCGTGGTTTATTGGATATGCCAAAACAGTAATGTTAGTTCTCATTCCCCTGACCCTGAAAGATTCTCCAATCATTGGGAAAGAGAGTAAGGAGAGGCTGCTAAAATCTCAGGGCTGGGAGGAATAGAGAAGTTACTGGTGCCCACTCATGTAAATAGAAAAATGGGATGACAGTGATACAGTGATATATATGCCTATTTTCATAAATGTATTTATATAATTCATATAATTATGTATATACAATAAAGGAACAAAGAAAGAGATATTGGACTTCATCAAATTTAAAATCTCTGTGAACATGCTCAAGAAGCTCATATACTCCTCAAATTGGGAGAAAATATTTTATAATCACATCTTCTGTAAGAAAACCATATATATATATTTGATTAGAAATTGTTTATAATGTAATTATGTTACAATTCAACATTAACCAGACATGCTATTTAAAATACAATAGAGTTTATAGATATTTTTCAATAAATGCCTGAAAAGATGTGCAGTGTCATCAGTGACTGAAGACCTATAAATCTAAATAAAAGTAAGTTCCATTTTATACTCAGTGATATGTTTACAACAAGATATGGTGTCAATATTAAGTGCTGGTGATAATGCAGAACAATGGGCATTGTTGTTTGCTGGCATGATTGCAAAATAGTTTTGAGAAAAGGCATTACAGTTGTTTTGAGAAATAGCATTACAGTTCCTCAAAAACTCAAAATTATCATATCCCCATAATGGCATAGTTCTGAATCCATGAATATGGGATAATATATCCATATAACAGTATGCATTTTTTGTAGAAACAGTCATTATAATAGAAAGAATGTGAAAATGATTATCCACATGCTGATGAATAGATAAAACATACTCATAAAAGGGAATATTAGTCAATTAAAAATAAATAAAATCCTATGCATGCAATAGTATATGTAAACATGATATTGCTATTAAAATAAACCAGCCAGAAATGACCTCTATTATATTTTTCTACGTATGTTTAAAAGTCCAGAAGAAAAATTGAAGTATCCAAGTGCACATGGGAAATATAGAACAGAGAACAATGTGATAATTTTGTAGTGGGTTTGTTTTTTGTTTGGGGTCACAACCTACCGTGCTTAGGGTTTACTTCTGGCCCTGTGCTCAGAGATTGCTCACACCAATGCTAAGAGGTCCTAGGGGAGAGAATAATAACATATGAAGTGCTGGGGATCTCACAGGAATCAGTCAGGGCAAGGCAGGCACTTGTACTCTCTCTTACACCAGAAACTTCTAATCTAACCATCTCAATGCCCACTTTAATGGTGAACGACAAAGACACCATTTAAAGTATCAGACAAAACTAACAATCTTTAAACACCAAACTAAATAATACATTTTCTGAAGCTCATTTTATTTATTTATTTATTTATTGCTTTTTGGGTCACATCTGGCACTGCACAGGGGTTACTCCTGCCTCTGCACTCAGGGATTACTCCTGTTGGTGCTTGGGGGACCATATGGGATTCTGGGAACCCAACCCGGGTCAGCCGCGTGTAAGGCAAAAGCTTTACTTTCTGTGCTATCGCTTCAGCCCCTGAAATTTATTTTAAATATAAATAAATGTATAAGTTAGGCATAAAATATGTTTAGATGATAAGATTTTGTGATGTTTAAGTCGAATTATAGAAACATACACAAATAATATTTGTGAGAAATGATAAGATTTCAATTGTTAACATAATCAATGAAGTAAAATAACACATAACAGATAATTTAGCTTGCATTTTCAATTTATATAATCTAATCCAAAGACAGACAGTAATACTAGCCATCAGTAAAAGAGATCTAATATGAGCTTCTACAATCTAAGACGAGAACTATTATGTTCAGATGAGCCTCACGCATGAAGGAACCCGCAGAGGAACCCAGGTGTGCAGGACACGGGCCGAGATCTCCAAGGCTGCTCAGATCGGGACAGAGCTTCTTCTACCTAGATTCCCCATTTTCCAGTAGCTAGGCAGTTACACCCAGAAACTGCCCCCGGCACCATGTAATCCCATCAATGGCTAACATCCATAGACTATAAAACAGAGCTTGATGTGGCCGTCTGACATCTGATAGCCTAGTTCTCCCACTTGGAGAACTTGACAAGTTACCGAGAGTTTACTGACTGCACGGGGAAGAGCCTGGTAAGCTCCCCGCGGCATATTCATATGCCAAAACCAGTAACAATTATGGGTCTCATTCCCCTGACCCTGAAGAGCTTCTACTGCGGTACCATTGGGAAGGATGAGTAAAGAGAGGCTGCTAAAATCTCAATGCTGGGATGAATGGAGGCATTACTGGGCCAGCTTGAGCAAATGGATGATCAAGGAAATGACAGTGATACAGTGATACACTCTTGGAACTCAGTGTCAGTTTGCTGTTGTTAATTGCTTTGTTTTGTTTGAAGACCATTTCTTCAGATTGTTTTTCATTTGCTTCTTTATTTGGGGACAGGAACAGTCTGCACCCAGTGCTTACTCCTTGCTCTATGTACTTTGGGGTACTCCTGGCTGCCCTCAGAGGACCTTCTTTTCTTGATCACAAAGTGACCCATAGATTCATTTTCTGAAAAGTGCAATCCCAAATCCTTTCCTTGAGGCAACCAAGGGCAACATACTTTAAATAAACTGTGAGAAGTTTTGAATTATTATTCTGGGAGTCATTATGATCAATCTCTTCTAGAACATACTCCTTCTGTCATAAAAATGTAACACTGTAAAATCTGTAACTGTTGCTAATTAGTATATAAAATATAGTTATCTTGTTAATGTTCATTCTATTCTCTATTTTCAATATTAAAAGAGATTCAGAGGGGCTGGAGTGATAGCACAGTGGTAGGCAATTTGCCTTGCATGCGGCCAACCCGGGTTCAATTCTCATACTGTTCCCCTAGCACTGCCAGGAGTAATTCCTAAGTGCAAAGCCAAGAGTAACCCCTGAGCATTGCCAGGTCTGACCCAAAAAGAAAAAAAAAATGTTTTGTAACTATCTCACAGTGATTCAATAAAATTTTTTTAAAAAAGAGATTCAGAAAAATATTTTAAATTTAAATTGAATAATCTGTTTGACATTACAGCTAATTTTTGTTTTGCTATTAAATAAGATCTGGTGTTGAATAAATGTGACAACAGTAAAATAACTTGCTAAATTGTATTTTTGCCTGGCATTTCTAGGTGAAGATATACCTAGATGAAAAATAAAAATAAACCACAAATAAATAGTGTCTATATTCTCAAACAGATCACTTTTGATTTTCTGATATTGACTGGAGTGATAGCACAGTAGGTAGGGCATTTGCCTTGCACACGGTCAACCTGGGTTTGATTCCTAAAGTCCCTCTCAGAAAGCCCGGCAAGCTACCGAGAGTATCCCACCTGCACAGCAGAGCCTGGCAAGCTTCCCATGGTGTATTCAATATGCCAAAAATAGTAACAACAAGTCTCACAATGGAGACGTTACTGGTGCCCATTCAAGCAAAACGATGAACGATGGGATGGCAGTGCTACTGTGCCCTTTGTGTTTATTCATCCTGAAAATTCATCGTAATTGAATCTGTAATTTAATTTCACCTACCTAGATATAAGCAGAAACTCTGATGTCCTGCTCAATACCCACTACTCAACAAAGAGATTAGCTAGAACTGGTGCAATACCTTGTTCCTTACAATTTTATAGAAAATGCTTTTCCCTCTCATATGGGAAACTCACTTAAAATAAGTCAACTTCAACCAAACATTTTATAATCAAGAATCTTCATGCAGTAAAATTTTCCTTATTTTTAATACTCAGAGACTAACAGATGACAACTAATGTACCCATTTGCAGTTCAGGTTTGTAAAGATTCACTGAACTTCAACACTTGTTTCAGAAATCTAATTTTTATAAAGGTCTAGAAAGAATCCCTAAATGCCCTTGAATTCCTTGAGAAATAATGCTATCACTGATATATTGAAGTGAAATGATAGGCAGTTGAAAATCTGCTAACAAAACCATAAATATATATGTAAAAGCTTCTTTAGGAATCTCTGCTCATATAGATACAATCCCATTAGATTAGCTGTGAAAGTACCATGCTATTTACCCAGGGTCACAATAAAATGAGATCTTTCACATAGTATGTTATTTATGTTCTGTATTAATAAACAGCATAAGAATTGTGGGTATTATTTTTTCCAGTGCTGTGGTCTTTTTTTTTTTTTTGAATAACCATGAGATACAGTTACAAAGCTTTAATGTTTGAATTTCTAGCATACAATGATCGAATACCCAACCCTCCACCAGTGCACTTCTTCCACTACCAATGTCCTCAGTATACCCCCCCAATCCCACCACTACCCATGCCTCTATGGCAGACAATCTCCCCT
Source organism: Sorex araneus (assembly GCF_027595985.1). NCBI lineage: Eukaryota > Metazoa > Chordata > Mammalia > Eulipotyphla > Soricidae > Sorex > Sorex araneus. The sequence continues at coordinate 168,137,816 of NC_073305.1, forward strand.
ATACTCGCTTTTGTGTTGCTTGTTATGAATAGCATACTATGACACACGCTCCTTAAATTCTAAAATTTTAGATAATTAGGGTCTGGAAAATCTCTGCAGTGAGCTGCTCAGTTCCTTAAATTCTTTTGTGTGTCTCTGGATCAAGGCTGTTAAGGATCTTAAATAGCAGCCTGAGGCAGTTGGTGGGCGTGACCTCTAGGGTCCTATAGGGAGGGAGGGGACTAGCTCATTCTCTATCCCTTCAGGCCTGGAGTCGTCATCACTGGACCTGTGTACGTGCACTTCTCTTTGGGTTCTGGAAGTTGGCGGCTGCTGGAGTTTTTATAGAGCAGGTGGAGGGACAATGAGTGCCCTGTCTAAAGCTCTCCGTGAAGTCGGCCTTATAATATCCAGAGGCCTTTCTGCAGTGAGCTCCTCAGTTCCCAGATTCTTTTGTGTGTCTCTGGATCATGGCCGTTAAGGAGTTTAAATAGCAGCCAGAGGCAGTTTGTGAGCAGGTATTTTTAGAACAGCTTGACAGAATACCTTCTGGACATAATTTTCTTCCCCCTGTTTTGTTTGCTTATTTATATGTATATATATTCACATAAACACAAGCACACACAAGGCAGTGCAAATGGAATGCTGTTACATATGGAATTTTTTTTCTTTAAAAAAATCACAAGGATTTATGGGGCCAGAGAGAGATTAGGAAATAAAATATTTGCATTAAATGTCGTCCAACTCAGTTTGATCCCTATCATTGCATAAGGTTCCCAAGCACTGCCTGGAGCGACCACTGAGCACGGAAGATGAATAAGCCCTGATAGCTGACAGAGATGACCCAAAGTTTCAGAGGACATAAATAAAAGTCGGGAATTAGTAAATGATCACTATGAAGCAGGAGTGTTGGTGCAGAGTACGTACCCTACCCTGTTTCAATCACAGAGTTCATTTTTTGTATTCATCATCTCCAGAAAGAAAAACTAAGGTTCTAGTTCTTACAATAGTGTATCTTAGAAGAAATTTCACCAGAAAGAGAAATTCAGAAAAACAGAGAAATTCAGAAAAACAAAGAAATTCAGACAAACAAAGATTCTAGAGAAAAGAGATATAATAGGTTAAAGAGACACGTGTGTCATGAAAACTAAGCTCTATCCATTACACCTGCACATCCATCATTCTATCATGCCTTCCTTCCATGTTTGTATACCTTTAGTATTTCTGCCCTTAAAATAAAAGTTCTGAGGCCTTTGTTCAGAGTGCCAGTCAATAGACCCTGCACTGCGGTCACTCTTTTGTACTACTGCAGAAGCTACCTTTAATGCAACTTTAATTTCCCTTTGGTCTCATATTATTTCCTATTTTTGTTGCTGTTTTTTAATTTTGAATTTGATGCCACATATGACTTGCCCAGGGCTTACCTCTGATTCTGCACTCTAGGAACACTCTTGGAAGGACATGGGGAACCAATTAGGGTGCCAGGGATCACACCCAGGGAAATAAGGATCCTGCTTGCTATATTGTCACTCATGATCCCTCATATAAATTAATAGTTGCACTGAAAGCCAAATACTTTTTTAGTCCTTAACATTGTTACTTAAGTAAATGTCATTTAAAAGGCAGTGCTATAAAGGTATATTGTTTGTGTACATGCGTGTGTGCATATATTGACACATCAGTCAGTTGTGCAGGTTGCATAAACTTGGGAAAATATAAAATCTTTCTATGGTCACAGATCAATAGATATTGTTGGACTATAAAATTCATTGTATATTTATCTCACTGGTCATTTTTAAAATTAATCTACTGATATTGATAATAAAAATGAATTAGACTCATAATAATTTTAAGGGGCTGGAGCAACAGCACAGCGGGTAGGGCATTTGACTTGCATGCAGCTGACCTGTTGTCGAGTCCTCCCCAGTCTTGGAGAGCCCGGCAAGCTACCGAGAGTACCTCGCCCACACAGCAAAGCCTGGCAAGCTACCCGTGGCATATTCAATATGCCAAAAACAGTAACACGTCTCACAGTGGAGATGTTACTGGTTGCTTGAGCAAATCGATGAGCAATGAGATGACAATGAAAGTGACAGTGAATAATTTTGAGTTTTAGATCTTATAAGGACCACTAAAGAGAGGTATGAGCTTGCAGCAAAGAGATGTGAATGAGATCTTGTGATGGAGGTGGTACCGGCGAAACTCTCTGCTGAGATGTGACCCGAGTGTCCACACATGCGCAGCCTCTCCGCTGGATGACCATGATCCTGGAGGCCAGCTAAACTACTTTTGGTACCAGCAGCTTCTTGCAGAAATGTCGCTAGACTGTGAAATAAGCCACAGCCCCAGGAGGGGAAAGGTTTTTCTCTCTCCGCTTTTCCTTTGGGGGGGTGGGTGAGGAGGAAGGGAAGGCGTGGCAACCGCCACCTTATAAAGACCACTACAGAGAGGTACAAGCTTGCAATGATGCAATTTCTGGCAGAAATTTCCCTACTTAGTTACTAAAATACTAAAATACAGAAATCCAAAACCTCATATCTCTTCATTCTCATCAGTGGAAAACAAATTATCAAATGCTTCCTTTTCAGCAGGTCTGATTTGGGGGGGGGGGGAACTCCAAACAATAATAGTGAGGTTTTCTGTGGAAATATTGAATGTAATCAATGTAAAGAGAAAGTAAAATGAAAATTATCAGCTACACAGGTGGGGGCAAGGGGTGGGAGGGGAGGTGTACTGGGTTTCTTGGTGGTGGAATATGTGCACTGGTGAAGGAATGGGTATAACTGAGTACAACTGAGACTTAAGCCTGAATACTTTGTAACTTTTAACATGGTGATTCAATAAAAATAAAAAATAAATTTAAAAATGGCATCGCAAAGAACATGTTTATCCCTCACACCACTCATATTTCAAGAGTAGCGCACCACATTTGATGGAGTTTAAAGTAGAGGCAACCAATTTTAAGGATAATATGTTTTTACAGATATAAGCACACAAGTCTCAAACCTTAACAACATATTAGTGATCTCTTAAAAAAAGGGCTTAATGTTCCTTTGGTGATATACAACAATCTTCACACACTCTCCTCTAAGGAAAGATTTTTGGAGCATTTTCAGTGGTCTATTCATAACAAACAATACAAAATAAATTATTTTAGTTCAGTTTTGGGACTGGAGTTGGGGTTTGGGATGGAAACATACAAAATATGGTGGTGGGAAGATGTAATGGTGGTGGGATTGGTGTTCAAATATTAAATGTAATCAAATATTGTGAATTGTCACTGTCACTGTCATCCCGTTGCTCATCAATTTGCTCAAGAGAGCACCAGTAATGTCTCTTATTGTGAGACTTATTGTTACTATTTTTGGCATTTTGAATATGCCATAGGTAGTTTGCCAGTCTGTGCCGTGTGGGCGCAATACTCTCAGTATTTTCTGGGCTCTCCGAGAGGGGCGGAGGAATTGAACACAGGTTGGCCGCATGCAAGGTGAAGGCCCTACTGCTGTGCTATCGCTCCAGCCCATTGTGAACTACTTTATAAAAATTAAATCAAACTAAAATAAAAAATAAGATTTACTTAAAAATAAAAAATGAATAATTTTGAGTTTTAGCTTTCAATGTGTATAAATAAATAATATTGCTTAAGAAGACAATAATTCACATATATTTTGTGCTATAAAACATTAGAATTTGATCAAAACATTATGGTTTTGTATTAAAAACATAGTTTTATCAAATGTTATAAGAATTTAAATGAATATATTTGTGATCAGTGCTTTAGTATTTACACTGACTTATTTATATAGAAATAAAATTGTTTTTCTCCCAGCTTGTCATTACCAAAAAATATGGAAATTGCTCTACTGGGTATTCAGGTACAGCAATTGCTTCTCTGAAAGTAAAAGCAAAATAAGACATAAATCAAAGTTTCAAGATAAGCACTAAACAAATCATATGTACCAAATCTATTGTAACAAAATAGATATCGTTATAATTGAGTGAGATGATTGCTCATTCAAATACTTAATATAACTCAATATAACTCAATCTCATTAATTTGAGTGAGATTATTGCTACTCAAATACAGATTATATCAAATAACAATAATAACAATAATAATCTGTATTTGAGTAGCAATAATCTCACTCAAATAAATACAATTAGTACAATATCTATTCAATATGCCCAAAACAGTAACAACATGGGGCTCATTCCCCTGACACTGAAAGAGTTCCCAATATGGCAGCATTAAGAAGGATGAGCAAGGAGAGGTTGATAAAATCTCAGGGATGAACTAGACTGCCAAAATGAAGAAGGACTAAAATGACTGACTGTAGTTTCAATGCATGTACGCTGGTATCTGAAGCTCATAAGATCAAGTATGACATCATTGGCCTAACAGAAACGAGAAGGCATCGGTCACATCATGCCATATTTGACACTGGAGAAGAACTGTTCCTTGGAATATGCAACAGTAGAGGCATCAGTGGTGTCAGTGTCCTTGTCAACACGAATTTGGCCATGAGCATTGATTCATTTGAATGCCTAACAACCCAAATCGGATAATTATGCTTAAATAGATGTGGCTCACTGCCGGCAGTTTCTATCTTCATCATCTATGCACCAATATCCAACTAAAGATGAAGAAGAAATTGAGAAGTTCTTCATAGAGCTGGAGAAGTTCTATAAAGTAGACCACACCTTCTACAAGATTATTGTCAGTGATTTTAATGCCAAGATAGGACAGAGAAGGTCTCCCGAAGAACTCAACATTGGTACCCATTGCCCAGAATGGAACGAATAGGGTGAAAGACTGTCTGAGTTCATCATGTCGACCAAGACCATCTATGGTAACTCGCAGTTTCAGAAAGCCAAATCTAAACATTGGACATGGGAGCCTCCCAGGGGACAGTTCCACAATGAAATTGACCACACCATATTCAATCGAAGGCTTTTTCTTGAGGGTTTTTTTTGGGGGGGTCACACCCGGCGATGCACAGGGGTTACTCCTGGCTCATGCACTCAGGAATTACGCCTGGCTGTGCTCAGGGAACCATATGGGATGCTGGGATTCGAACCCGGGTTGTTTGGCTGCATGCAAGGCAAACGCCCTACCCACTGTGCTATTGCTCCAGCCCCTCAATCAAAGGTTTTGCCTGACCGATGTCGCCATTGTCCCAAAATTCAAAATGGGATCGGAACACCATCTCATTCATGCAAACTTCTACTTCACAGAGCAGGGAGAAAGGACGCAAACTTTAAGTTTAAGAAGAGAACTCCCAGAATGACCATCAACTGGGAGCTCTTTGGCACTATAGCAGCAACATGGGAAGATGCCATCATTGACAACATTGACGAGGAATACGATCAACTGGTTCAGCACCTCGATGACTGCAGGAGGAATGCCTAAAGTGGGAAAGCTACAAACAGATACCTGGCTTCGGAAACTCTCGAGTTCATTCGCCAACGTATTTTTTTGGCACAAGCCTCAGGCAATCACAAGCTAATGTCCGAGCTCGCAAAACTGTGCAGAAAAGCAATAAGAGAGAAGAGCAGCAGCTTTGGCCGATGCGGCAGAAGCCGGGAAAAGTATTCACAATGCTCGCCTGTCTTTTGACAACTACAAGACCGAGATGACTGCCCTTCAATGTCCTGATGGATCTATCCTATCTTCCAGAAGGGCACTGGAGAGAATTATTCATGACTTCTCCTCATGACTTCTCATGTCAAAATCTCTTTGACAGCTACATTCACCTGCCTACATTCCAAATTCTGCAGGATGGATATGCCATTCCCAACGTCCTCCCTTCCGAAATCTGATGCACCATCTTGTCAGTAAAGGTGCGTACAGCACCTGGTCCAGACAAGGTCAGACCTGAACACCTGAAGAATCTGCTGCCAGTACTCGTCAATACACTGACTTGGCTCTTCACATGCTACCTGTCCATATGCAAGGTTCCATCCAAATGGAAAACCAGAAGGACCATTTTGTTGTACAAGAAGGGAGACATCCAAGACATTAGCAACTATCTTCCAATCTGTCTGCTGTCCATCATCTACAAGTTGTTCACTTGAGTCATCTTGAGTAGAATAGGCAGAACGCTAGAGGAAGGACAGTTATGCGAGCAAGCCGGATTCCAAAAAGGATTCAGCATGATCGACCATATCCACACAGTCATCAAGATCATTAAGGTTTCACAAGAGTTCAAGATGATGCTCTGTCTAATATTCATCGATTTAAAAAAGTCTTTGATTCTGGTGAGACTGAAGTGGTCATCGAAGCCCTAGCCAAACAGGGCATTCAAACTCAGTACATCAAGATCCTCTGTGAGCTTCATTACAAATTCACCACCAGGATCTCACCAGTCTATAAGGAACTGATCATTGATGTAAAGAGAGGGATTCAGTAGGGAATATCATTTCACTGGAACTCTTCAGTGCCATCCTTGAGAAACTCATGAATGGGAAGCAATGGGAAGCAATGGGAGTGAAGATAGACCGTCGGCAACTACACCACCTCTGCTTTGCTGATGACATCATTCTAATAACACTAAACATTAGCCAAGCAGCACAAATGCTAGCTGATTTCGACTGTGAGTGTGGAAAAGTCAGATTGCAGCTGAATCTCACCAAAACAATGTTCAAGAAAAACGAACTAGTCTCTGACGTTTCATTTGCTCTCAACAGAAGGAACATCTCCGAATGCAGCATCTATGTGTACTTGGGTCAAGAACTCAACGTGAGGAACAACTTGGAGCCAGAACTGCGCAGGAGGAAGAGAGCAACATGGAACACCTTCAAGAGTGTCAAAGTGATTAAGAGGATGAAAAACTTCTGACTCCGGCCACATCTGTTAAATTCCACCCTTCTTCCTGCATTAACATCTGCCTCAGAGACTTGGGCCTTACGCAAACAGGATGAGAACACTATTTGGGTATCCCAAAAAGGATTCAAAAGAGCTATGCTTGGAATATCACATTTCACTCAGATGAGAGAAGAAATCTGGAGTTCCGACCTCCATCGACAATCAAGAATCAGGGACGCTGTCTCGTTTGCCAAGGCATCAAAAATCAGATGGGCTGGACGCGTAATGCGATTCAGAGATGACCGCTGGACTAGAGCTGTTACCGACTGGATTCCACGGGATGTCAAAAGACCATATGGCCGCCCTCCTATGTGTTGGTCAGACTTCTTCATCAAAACCTTGAATCAACGTTTGAGGCTCTTCGTGTTCCTGGAGCGAGAAGATACCATCGGGCTACACTAGCACTCGACAGGAACAAATGGAATCATTACTGTTGCCCGTTTGAGCAAATCTAAGATCAATGGGCTGACAAGTGAGAAGTGACAAATAAAGATTATATGTTTAACTATAATAATTTAATGAAATCAGTTATCTAATGAATTTGGTTAGAAGAAAAAATGGGTGTGGGACCACAACATGAAGGATGATTTATCCACTCTGAGACACAATCGATTCTTTAAAGGCTTCTCATATAAGAAACATAGTAGAGGAATGACAAATTTCCAACTGCAATAGAAGCAAAGTCCAAAAGAAGTTCTGCTTTGGGGCAGAGGCTGTTTTTCGGGATAGAAACATCCAAAATATGGTGGCCTGAATGTGTAATGGTTGTAGAATTGGTGTTCGAATATTAAATGTAATCAAATATTGTGAGCTACTATATAAAATAAAAAAAGTTAAAAAATAAAATAAACATAGACAGATACAATAAAAAATATTCAAATGGAACTTTCAAACCAAAACTATACTCTCTGAAAATTTAAAACAGCTATAGAGTAGCATTTCTTTATTAATGGGAAGATTAAACTTGAACAGAGGACCTAAATAAAACAAGCATCCAATAAAAATTAACCTCTTGTCAGTTTCTTCACTCCCTCCACCACCATCAGGATCCACAAGTACAAACGCACACTATAATTTAATTGTCCGAAATAAGAAAAATCTTTAAGCAGGAGCAGGGATGGTGGAGAGTACTACTTACACACTTTTTAGTTAAGGAAAAGATTTTTTAGTTAAGAAAAATAGATGGAGACTTTCATTTAAACTCAGAAATGGTAATGGATGGCTAAATACATAAAAAAATTATTTTTCACTTGTAATTTCCATTGGGTTTAGCAGAGTTTTAAGCAAAAAGAATACCACCATACCATGACTGTGTCATTTAAAAAATGTGAAAAATATACTTGTAAGGCACAAAAAGCAAGAAGAACAACAGGAAAAAATAAAACTACTTTTATGATCCTCTCTTGTAAGATTATTACTATTATTATTCTCTAATAATTTCAAAATAAGCTTTGATAAATTGCATGATATCATCCTCAGAATAACAAATAATAAATAAAATAAAGTATGTATAGGAAGCCAGTAGATAAAATTAAAATGTAACATTAAAATGGATTAATTTATAAGTAATTTATCATCATACAAATAAAGATTACGAAGACATATAGAACATATAAAACCATATAAAACAATTCACTGTAGCACTGTCATCCCATTGTTCATCAAGTTGTTCAAGCGGGCACTAGTAACATCTCCATTGTGAGAAATTTTGTTACTGTTTTTGGCATATTGAATACACCATGTGTAGCTTGCCAGATTCTGCCCTGTGGGCAAGACAATCTCTGTAGCTTGCTGGCCTCTCTGAGAGGGATGGACAAATGAAACCCGGTGGGCTGCGTGCAAGGCAAATGCTCTACCCGCTGTGCTATCGCACCAGTTCAATATGATATATTTAAATGTAAATAATTTAAAAATATACTATCAGAATTGGTATACCAAACTATACAGTCTAACTGCATTTTATTTACAATAAATATACTTTGAATATTTATAATAATAAATACACATGTTGATTAGTATTAAATCAATTGAAAATTTATGGATGCTAATATTAAGGATACTGGAACCACTTAACATGGAGATTTCAAAATAAACAATAAAACTTGTGATAAAGGAATTATTTCATAACAAAATAAATAATTTTATAAAAATCCTAAATTACACAGTCTCCAGAATTTTATGTGTAAGAAGCCAAAAACTGACTGAAATAAAAAATGTATAATTTCAATTACAAGTAAGGAATTTAACATGAAAAATGTTGATAGATTACATAAACAGAATATCAATTCTTGGAGATTTTGAAACACCATTGCTTTCTTGGGTCTATAGACATAATAACAACAGTAGCACTAAGAATATATTCAAGTACTTGCAAAACTACATCTAGCAAAAATCAATAGAAAAGATGATAATCATATCATGTATATGCTTTGTAAATAATTGCTTAGTGTACAAATTAATACGATATAATATACAATAAAACAGTTGTAACTGCAAAACTGCTTTTGGGGAATTAAAAATCCATAAAAAAAACTAAAATACTACAATCCCATGTCTGAAAAAAAATGAGCCAAAAATAAATCACTAGGAAAACTAGAAGATATTTTGGAGTAGAATAAAAAATCAAACCACAACATATCAAAATGAGATGTTTTAAAAGTTATTAAAACAGAATTTATGCTTTTGACTAACATAAATTATAGTCTCATGGCCTAGAGTCAAGTCAGGGGTTCTATTTTATTTATAAGATTTAAAAACCAAAATAGGAAACTAAATCAAAACAAAGGACAGAATCTATAATGAGTCAAAGAATAAATCTTTTTCTCAAGAAAATAATAAAATTTTGCCTATAAGGCAAAAATCACAAATCAAAGGAAAAGAAAGAAAAGAGAAATCAACATAAACATACCCTAGGTTTGCTCATGAGTGTTGGTGTGACCATGGTGTCTATCAACACCTCCAGCCCAAGGAGGTGTAAGGCAGAGTCTAACTAAGAGGAATGCGTCCCACAGGCTCCTGAGTTTCACTAAGGAGGGTCCTTTGGGGACCACACTCGCTGTGTGCAGGGCTCACTCTGGGCATTGCTCAGGGGACCATATGGGGTGATAGAATGGATCTCCAACAGCCCTCTCCTCTCCCTCCTAGCCCCAATTGTGATTTATCCTGAGTGCAAGGCACATATTTTATTGTCTCTCCTGCCCATGTGAAAACAATATTTTAAAATGAAGAGAGGTTTGAGACCATGAGTGTAAATTCAGGTCAAGAAATGCAGGACAATTATGTGGAGGCCTGAGGCTTATCCTTTGCACTAAAAAGAAAGATGAGAGAGAGAGAGAGACAGAGAGACAAAGAGAGAGACAGAGACAGATTCCTAAGTACAAGACCATGGAAATTTTTATTTTTCTATTTATTAGTATTCCATATCGAACTGGAGTGATAGCACAGCGGGTAGGGCATTTGTCTTGCACACGGCCTACTCAGGTTCGATTCCTCCGTCTCTCTCCAAGAGTTCGGCAAGCTACCGAGAATACCCCGTCCACACGGCAGAGCCTGGCAAGCTACCTGTGGCATATTTGATATGCCAGAAACAGTACCAACAAGTCTCACAATGGAGACATTACTGGTGCCTGCTCAAGCAAATCGATGAACAATGGGACAACAGTGCTACAGTGCTAGTATTTCATATTACATTAATTTATGTATTGAACCACCCTGCCTCATAGTAATGAGTCCCACTCAATTTTGGTATACGGTCTCTTTTATATATTGTTGGATTCAGTTTGCTAAGTTTTTGTTCTATTCTGTTTTGCTTGGGGGTTCCATACTGGGGAGCTTAAGAGTTACTTCTGCCTCTGGACTAAGGGATCACTCTTTGCAGGGCCTGGAGGTCCATATGGGATGTCAGAGACTGAGGCCAGGCATGCTACATGAAATGTACACCTTACCTTCTGTACTATTTCACTGGCCTGGCTCGTTAAGCTTTTGTGGAATACATTGATTTTAATGTTCATCAACGATATCAGCCTGGAATTGCTGTATATTTCAGTCTCCTTTTGGCATTGGGAATTAATTGGGTTGCATAAAAGCCATTAGAAGGGTTCCCATTTCTAAAATATTCTCAAACAGCTTAAGAAGTATAGCAATAGATTTTTGAAGATTTAGAAAAAACTCACTAGTAAATGTGTCTGAACCTTGTTTTTTTTCTTATAGAGGATTTTTTTTTATTACTCTTTCAATTTTATTACTAATATTGGTTGTTAAGATTGATCCCCAGATTTAATATTCATGAGTCTAACAATGCATCCATTTCTTCTGGGTCCCCAGCTAAGATGCACAGAAATGCCCAGAGTAACCTTGTATACTTCAGAGGTGTCTGTTGCAATGTCTCCCTTTTATCTCCATTCCAATGTATTTGGGTTTTTTCTCATTTTTTTCCATCTCTTAGCTATAAGTTTGTAAATATTTATTCTTTTAAAAAAAACCTACTGGTCAAACATTCAAGTGATAGCACAGCACGTAGGCGTTTGCCTTGTATGTAGCCCACCCAGGTTCAATTCCTCCGCCCCTCTCAGAGAACCCGGCAAGCTACCGAGAGTTTCTCACCTGCGTGGCAGAGCCTGGCAAGCTACCCATGGCATATTCGATATGCCAAAAACAGTAACAACAAGTCTCACAATGGAGACGTTAATGGTGCCTGTTCGAGCAAATCGATGAGCAATGGGATGACAGTGCTACAGTGCTACTGGTTCATTTAACATTTGTATTGTTTTCTTGATTGCTATACTTATGACTTTTTTTATTTTTCTTGTCATTTCAACTCTTATAATTTTGGGATTTTTCTTTGTTATTTTCTAATTTGTCAAATTTTGTTAACTTGCTAAATTTGAGCTTTACTTCTTTACCGATGTAAGTCTACATCACTGATGTGAACAAGCCTGCCCTTGCTGCATGTCCTACATCTCATGCATTCTGATTGTTTGTATTTTCACCATCTTTAATATTAAGAGGATTTTTAGATTTTGACTTCCTTCTTTCTTTCTTTCTTTCTTTCTTTCTTTCTTTCTTTCTTTCTTTCTTTCTTTCTTTCTTTCTTTCTTCCTTTCTTTCTTTCTTTCTTAATATTTATTAATTTATTTATGTTTTACTCAATTGTTATTTACCTATATTTTGTTAAGTGTTTGCACTTACTTTTTCTAATCTTTTTCTTTTCCTTCTAAAATGTTGTTTTATGGCTAAATTCTACCTCTTGATACTGTGGTCTGAGACAATGCTTGACAATGATTACTATTTTCATGACTTGATGAATATCAAATTATGCTCAACATGCGACCTATCCTTGAGAATAATACATTGGCTCTGGAGAAGAATGTATGTTTGGATTTTGTGGATAGAGGGTCCTATGCGTTTTTATTAATCCCACCTTTTCAAATTACTTATTTGGGACATCTGCCTCCTGACTAATATTCTGCTGGTTTATCTGTCCAAAAGTGGAGTGTTACTTGAAACCTAGTTATAAAGATAAATAAAAGTCTTATAAGCATTTGCATTTTTTAATGAATACTAGATATATTTTAAATACTTTTAAATCTAACTTAAAGCACTTCACATAGATAATTTAGACAGTACCTATACCCGTAGTTGAGCATATAAGGTGCTTGCCCTTAATTTTGTTGACCCTATGTCTATTCCTGGCATCCCACATGGTTCCCCCAGCACTGCCAGGAGGAATTTCTGAGTGCAGAGCCAGGAGTAAACCCTGGGCACCACAAGGTGTGGCACAGATTTTTTTTTATATCCCAAATATTTATAACAACTATGTAGATACTTACTAAATCTTAAATACAATGAAGATAACCTTCAGTTGGTGAGTGGATACATAATTATAATACAGTCTTACAGTGCAATAGTATTCAGTGCTAAAAAAAAATAAGCTATCAAACATTGAAAAGTGCTTAGATGCATACCTTTCACATACCTGAAAAAGGTATATAGTTTGAGAAGGCTACTACTAAATAATTACAACTATTAAACATTATCAAAAAGGAAATGAATGTGATTACAATAAGAAGAGCAATGTTTGGCAGTATGTGTACTGGGAACAAAAATTAGGAACACAAAGTTAATAGGAAGAACAGAAGATTTACAATCATTTCATTGTTTTCAAAGAATACATTTTTTTCTTTGATTTTATGGCTTTTGTCTGTTTGTTTGAAGCAACACTAGACTGTGTACAGGACTTCTAGTATGAACTCAAAGATCACTCCTGGTGAGGCTTAGGGGACCATATGTGGTTCCAGGGTTGAAATGCAGGTCAGCCATATGCAAAGCAAGTTCCATACTCAACAGAGGACCAGCCTTCAAATGCAACAACTTTAAATAAGATGTGATTGGCCAGTTGACATAAGAAAAATGTCTGTGATTGAATTCAATGTTGCTGTGAACCTGATACAGCCTCCCCTCCCCCTGTTTCTCCCACACAAAAATACACTACAGTCATACTTTAAAAAATATGGAGTATGGTGAAAAGAATCCCAGGTTTTATTTTGGTTTTGAATAACATTAATATAACTTAGGGCTGGCAAATAAACAATAGAACACTGTAGACTTTCATGAATTGTGTTTAACAAAGAAGATAGCTAATTAACACCTAACACATATTTAGAATACTGTTTAAAACTCAAAAATTTTATCCACCCTACTTATTTTAGTAATTTTATCAGTGGTCTATTCCAAATAATGAGAATACCATTTTATCTTACAAAACGCTCATCTTACTTTTGATTCCTTGGTTGAAATAATGGTTTTGAGATTAGGGATCAACATGATTTCCATAATATGATAGGTCCATATACTCACAGATAAATTACAACAAATATTGCATTCTAGGAAATAGAATAATGCATAATTAAATATAAAATATATCTATTCTTTGCAATTTGTGATTATGTTACTATGATGCTATGGAAAATAGGCTTGGTAGGCTAGATTTTATTTGTGCTGGTCATTTAATTTGCTGAAATGAGTAGATTGTGACTGTCAGTTTCTCAATCTTTCCATTTGAAGGAATTTTGTTATTGAAAAACATTGTTTATGTGAATTACTTAATTTTCATAAAAGCCAAAGTATGTTCACAAATATTTTGTATAAGACCTAAAGTGGTTAAGTAACTCCAGAGAGTAAATAAAATATTGCTCTAGAGGAGTTAAATTTCAATAATTGAATATTAATTAAAGATCTGACTGCTTCCTGTTGGATAATATTGGTTTGTCCTTGCTCTTCCCACAGGGAGCTTAGGTTTATTGAGTTGCACCCATCACAGTGCTCCTGAGGCATACCCAATTCCACCAGGCACTCCCAATTCTATATTGCTATTTGTTTTCCTTTGTGTTCTTTGCATAGTTTAGCAATGCCCTTTCTATATAGACACAGGAAGACAATCAATGCTATGCTTTTGTAACATGGGAGTTAACTGACTCCAAATAATATTAACTCCTGGGCATCCATCATGTTTACTTGACTTAAGCCTCAATTGCCCTTAGTTTCTAAAACTTCCAGAAGGCAGGTCCCACTGAGGAACTTGTATGGACCTAGGGCAAGCCTTAAGCTCCCCTGGCATTGAAAAGGGACAGGTTATGTGCCACAAGAAGTAGAATAAGTTAAGAGCATGGTCATGGAAAAAAAATCTGTCATGACCCCAAAAGAAGTCACTGAATAAGAACCCTGCTGGGCTTAGGAAAGACTAACCTGTCCTGAGGACTGTGGTCTGGGATGTATAGCGAGATGTCCCCAGGAAAAGTCGCCCTTTAAACTTAATCTTTGTCTTACTGTGTTCATACAAAATGACTAGAAATATTAGTAAGAAGCAAATCGAATGATTGTTTAAATGGATCATTAGCTAAGGAAGGAGAAAGCAATACACCTTTAGATGGAATCCTGCCCTGGAGTGGATCTCCTAGTAATCTAGAGTGCTGAACCCCCAAATGAGATTTTATTCTTGAGTTAATCTCCTAAGAAAACTTCCCCCCAAGGAGGGGATTTGCATATGTTTATTGTTATGGTAATATTCATTCTCACCCCCACCCTTCAAGATTTCTGTATAACTAACAACTAATGATGTGAGACTGAAATGAAAGGTCATTGATTACCAATGAGGCTGTGACCCTATTGATTAGTTTCCAGTTCCTTCTTTCCTTCTTCACTGGTCTGTCACTGTCACCTGGCCTTGGAGGTGGTTTTCAGTTCACTGAACACACCCACCCTTAAACTCACACTTCCCCTATTTTCTTATGTAATCCTCAATTCGCAATAAATATGCTTGTTCATATTTTACAATGCAGCTAATAAAATGTTGGTGTCATGTGTAGATAGCTGTAATGTTATTTTAGTCATTAGCAGTTATTTACGAGCAACATTAGTAATGCATAATATTACTAATCCTTCATTTTGAGACAATATTCATTTGAGGACATTTCTTGTGATGCATAAAATTTTGCTTCTATTTTGTTTGAATCTTAATATTTTATCGCTATCTGAATTAACTGCACCAAATCAATTCCTTTTATCCTATTTCATATTATTGGAGACTAGTTATTCGTGCAAAGACCTTATCTGCGTTTCCACAAATAATCTGCAATACTGTTTGATTCCTCATGATCAACCCTTTTATATATAGTTTCTTTATTTTAAAAAAATCATTAATTCAAATAGTATGAGAGTGAAAGCACAGCAAGTAGGGGGTTTGCCTTGCATGCGGCCAACCTGGGTTCGATTCCCAGCACCCCATATGGTCCCCTGAGCACCACCAGGAGTAATTCTTAAGTGCATGAGCCAGGAGTAACCCCTGTGCATCACCGGATGTGATCCAAAAAGAAAAAAAAAGTATAAGGAACTGATAAAGCATTTCAAAGCATTTTATTATAGCACAAAGTTCATGTTTTCTCATTGATTTTTAAGGTTATTAGCTATTATAGATATTTTTAAAAAGTTTTTACCAGGATACAGAGAAATTTCAAAATTACCAGCAACTATAAATAGAGGATATCATTGTAGCAATATCGTCCTGTTGTTCATCAATTTGCTTGAGAGGGCACCAGTAATGTCTCCATTGTGAGACTTTTTACTGTTTTTTGGCATATTGAATTCGCTACGGGCAGCTTGCTAGGCTCTGCTCTGCGGGCGGAAAATTCTCGGTAGCTTGCCGGGCTCTCCGAGAGGGATGAAGGAATCAAACCCGGGTCTACCGCATGCAGGGCAAAAGCCCTACCCGCTGTGCTATAGCTATAATTTATGTTTTCATTGTATGCACTTGCAAACAAGTCATTAAATAATATAACTAAAATGCAATATAAATTGTGAGTAAATATTCTGTGTTTAAAGGCCTTTAAAGAGCTGCTCCAAAGGGTAACTACAGATATTTGCCACAAGGGGGCTCAGCAAGGGAGGAAAAAGGAAAGTGGAATGTAACATTTTAAAAGGAAGAAATATAAAAAGTAACTTTTCACAAATTAAATATTGCATATGTTTACCTGCTCAAATAAGAACTTAAAAGTTATGATTTTTCAGAAGAATTCTAAGAGCTATGCTTATCATATAGCCTGACTAGCCTATTTTGTAGAAAAAAATTAACATTCAGGTAGTTGTAAGAATATCTTAAAACCTGTGCAAATGGCTAGTGCATTCATATAAAATTGTATAGATATAGGCATATTTTTACAACTCAGTAAGTGTTTCTGAAGTGCACAGAAGCCATTGGCACAGATGTTCAGGTTTTCTACAATATTTGGGTGTATACATGCACGTGCACTTCCTTTTATCATTCTTCTTATTCTCCTAACAACTCTTTGTTTTTTATAAAAATAATTTTATATAAAATATTTTTCAGTATATAAAGTATAATTTAGAGTCCCTGGAATCAGGCATATTCAGTGTGAAGTCTAGTTTTTTTGTGTGTGATTTAGTATCATTTGTATTTATAAGCACTGGTTTCCTTCTCTGCAAGTTTTGAAAATGCCTCCTGCACGGTTATAAGAAACTTTGATCCTGTAAATAAAACACAGAGTACAGTAACTGGAAAGTAAGTCCTCAATATACTGTAGATGCTTTTAATACTATATGAGTGTATATATATATAAAGTTAAAAACAGATTTTATTTGGGGAGTTTTAGGAAGGGAATGGAGGGAGAGAAAGTGAGAGTAACATGCTCATAAGAATACATGGGCTTCTCCAAAGGCAGAAAGAGTGGCCCTACACACATCCCAGCATTAGATAAGAAAGCATAAAATGCACATCTCAAGAGAGGAGATGTGCACAAAACATGTCTTTGGGCACCACATGTACTAGGCCACATTGGCACAAGCAGCACATGAGTTCAGGCAGCATATGGATAAAGAGGTATACTTTTAAAAATAATGATTTATGTAACTGGAATCAATTGTTCATATTAACTTTCATAATCTGAGTTTTAAGCATTTAACACAGAATCTTCACACACCATTTTTTACTCTTCTATCACTCAATGAACTTTTCAATGTAATGCTGAAAAATCAAATAATAGTCCATTGATATATAACTAGACAAAGAATTATGCAGACTCAGTAGCCAGAATTTATTTTCCATGAAGATTTCAAACATGAAAAAAAGATTATTGGTAGAAAAAATTTAAAAGTAAGAAGTTAAGGAAGACTCAACTTATAAAATAAGTCACTAAAATAAAATCAAATACATGACTAACACTCTGTGGATTTAATCTATATCTTACTGTGTTAATACAAAATGACTAGAAATATTAGTAAGAAGCAAATTGAATGATTGTTTAAATGAATCACTAGCTAAGGAAAGAGGAAGCAGTGCGCCTTTTGATGGAACCCTGCCCTTGAGTGGATCTCCTAGTAATCTAGAGTGCTTAAGCTTCCGAATGAGATTTTTGTCTTTGAGACAATCTCTTACAAGAACTGCTCCTGAAGGATGGGCATTACATATGTTTATTGTTATAATAATGTTCAGTCACACCTATGTGTACCTCCGCCCTTCATGATTTCTATATATCTACTCTGTAAGAGAAAAATGCAAAGAAATAAAGTCACTGATTACCTACCAACCTGGGGTCCTGTTCATCCTTTCCTTGGTCCTTCATCTGTCACTGTCGGCCAGCTAGGAGATTAGTTTCCAGCCACCACACAACATGTGATGTGCCAAACACACTTTTGGAACTCACATCTACTTACATATACATATACACACATATATGTATATATGTATGTATATATATGTGTGTGTGACGCAAACTATAATACTTAAATTTTAAAATATACCTATTAAGGAGAGCATTAAGCATTGGGAAGACATTAGCAGAAATATGCTGACATGGGTAGTTGAATTGGATTTGGAACTTTGTACAAATGGAACTTTGCTATTGACAGCTCTGTAAAACATGGTACCCAAATAAAATATCTTTGTTTTAAATAATTTTAATACAAATAATTTTGAGGCATTGAAAAACTGAACACTAAATAAGTCAAGTGTTATATGCGAAGTATTACTGGCAACAAACAATTTTGACTATTTCAAGTGTCACTGTCCTTCTAGGGCTAATATAGGTTCTTATTTAAAAAAACAAATAACTAACAATTACAAAATTGTCACCACCCCCAAATTCTTCTCTATTGATTCTATCGATTTTTTTCTTGGAGATATTATACAATTCAAAATATTTATTTGGAAACAGTCATATTTTAATTAAATAATATTTTCATAGCTGATAGATGTTAGAGTCTTAATACATTTTTCTGGAATAGGCTCTCTGCTCTATCTTTCCATTGTTATTCAGTTTATGCACCATATATTATATCCCAGAATGTTTAATAAAGATACATCAACTACATTTTTAGTTCAAGCCTCTGGCAATAAGTCATAGTCTACAATGGCCTTTTGTGATCTTAAATAACCTTTGATTCCAACTCAAATGCCTCAGTAAATTAGAAACGGGAAATACAGGATCTCACCTCACAAAGTAATGGCTTATCTAAAGTAGGAAACTACTGTATAATGTCAAATGCAGTCACTAAAATAACTCTTTTGTCTCCCAAATATTTTAATTTTTAATAAAAGATAAAAATCCTTCATACTATAAAGTATTGGTTGTTTCGTTCCAAATGAAATGCTGGATTTATTTTCTTATTTTGGAAAGATCAAAATTAGCATATAAAACCACGATTGCTGTTAGGTAACATACATATTTTGGATATTTTGTAATGTTTCTTGATTACAGAAAAATTTGCCAAAATTACAAAATTATCAGTATTTTTTCCATCCATCAGGGGAAATTGGTAGTATGTGATAGCGCTTCACCTTGATTTGAATAATAAATGATTACAAAAATCATGTTTAAAGCACATTATCCATGTCAGCCTACAACATTAGTGAGGAAGAGAAATAAATTGAGACAGAGGCAGAGCACTACTGGTTCTGATTCTATAATTGCCACTTTATGTTGACTCAAGGGATGTTAGCCTCTGTTCAACTCATCAGACAAATTTCTCTTTTATCCAGAGGAAAGAGCAGAGAAGAATGGGGATCTGGAAGTAACGTGATAGCTCCCAAACACTTCTGTTAAGGTCATAAGCAAAATTTAATTGATAGAGAATATATCATCTCAATATAGTCCTAGTTTTGTATATTTTCTCAACAGTTATAACTGCTTGATAACTCTGCATGAAAGAAACAAATAAATTTTTCCTGTTACATTAAAATATACTAGTTAATATTCATGAAGAATATCATTAATATCACAAATATGATTTTGTAATTATTGTCAAAAGTATTTGATTGATTTTATATCCATTGACACTACAGATATGTAGGAATCTTCCAGATTTCCTGTCGTGTTCATCTCAAAATCAGGTTTTTATCATTTTCCAGAATACCTCTTTGACTACAATTTATTCTTCACACCTTCATATAGTTTTAAAACAAGTATCTTTCTTAAGGATTCAGAGAATGGTGACTAGAGAGATAATACAGGGTGTAAGAAGGGGCTCACCTCAAGCATATTAATTCATGGTACAGTATTATGGTCTGGTGCAAATCTGCAGTTGAGAACAGCTGTGCTTAATAAAAGTTGGGGAGTTGATCTTTTACTTTTCTTGTAATAAAGATTACAAAGTGTGCAAATGAGGATACAATTAGTCATTGTGATACCAATACTCTTCTATGCATAGAATTAAGATTTCTTGTTAAAATGTATAAATTATTTAAGCTCATGAAATTGAAATATGAGATATCTGACTATATATTTATAAGCATGTGAATTGAAATAGCTATTATAAAGAATACTGAATCTAAGCAAACTTTTAGCGAGGCTTTATATTTCTAGAATTGTTAAATTTTAATAAATTACAATGCATCCTTTAAAAGCTATTTTATTTGCTTTTGACTACATAAGGAAAGCAATTTTACTGCATATATAAGTTCTAATGTGATTGGTTTCATTTTATGTATAACAAACATGTATATTTAAATCTGTGACTGAATTTCTTCAAAATCTAAAAGGAAGGAAGGAAGGAAGGAAGGAAGGAAGGAAGGAAGGAAGGAAGGAAGGAAGGAAGGAAGGAAGGAAGGAAGGAAGGAAGGAAGTTAGTTCTGTAAAGTATGCAAGATCACAAATGCAGGACAGTGAAAATTTATCATGAAAACCAATAAATGTATTCACTAAAATGTGTAAATCATAGCATTGTCATCTGATCTAATTAAAAAGTCTTCCACTTAAAGATTTTATAGGGCAAAAGTTTTCAAAATTTGAATTAACTGAGAACATTTTTCCATTAACATTTGGAACATTGTCACAACATATTTTTAAATAACTCCACTGAATATAATTTCCATCCCATAAAACCACTCATTATAAATGAACTACTTAATTTTAATGCATTAATAAAGTTGCATTCTCTTCAAAATACAAAATAAAATACACTCTTCAAAACAAAATTTCAGAATGTTCCACCAACAAAAGTGTTTCCCTACCCATATGATGTAAATCCTATTTAGCACATCGGTCGGGCATTCGCCTTTCACATGGCCGACCTGAGTTCGATTCCTCCGCCCCTCTGGGAGAGCCCGGCAAGCTATCGAAAGTATCAAGCCAGCGCGGCAGAGCCTGGCAAGCTACCCGTGCGTATTGGATATGCCAAAAACAGTAACAATAAGTCTCTCAATGAGAGACGTTACTGGTGCCCTTTCGAACAAATCGATGAGCAATGGGATAACAGTGACAGTGACAGTGACTTCCACACAAAGATTATGTAGGAAGATTTGAGTTGGGGAGATAGCACAGCAGGCTAGGCACTTGCCTTGCAAAGTGGCTGATTTAGGTTCAATCCCCGGAACCCCACACAATCACCTGAGTCCTGCCAGGAGTGCATCATCACTGAGTGCAGAACCAGGAGTAAGCACTGGACAGACCCACATGTGACCTTTAAAGGAAAAGAAAAGTTGCTAGACTGAATACATAACTAGCATATTTATTTAAGATGCAGTATTGCAGAGCTTTGAGACTTTGAGACTCTTCATTCCTTATTGTCCATAAAACAAGAATTGGTAACAGTGCTGAACAAATGCCGTTGGTATTAGTCCCTGACAAGGTAGCTTTGATTAATGCTTGAGCTTTCATCAGATCCTGCTGAAGAAGCTACAGCTCAATAAATTAGAAGCACAGAGAAGTAGGGCAAATGCCTGCCAGCACTGGAAGGTTTACATGATTTACTTGCCAGAGAAAAGCTTACTAGATGGATTACAGGAAAAACTAGCCATGAAATAACATTCTTTGATGGTTTTTTTGCCCTTAAAATTCACAAAATACATACACATTGAAAACTCATTGTTTTGAAGACAAACATGCTAATTCCAAAGTACTATTGGGAAATGCAAGGGAAAAGCATGCCCAGGGTGTTCTTTTGAATTTTATTTCTGCTATCTGTACCCTTATTTAGAAATGAAAGCCTGATGAAAGATGAAAGATGGAAAGGGTAGGAGAACAGGAAAGGGGTAGAGGGCCATACAGGCAGATTCAAATCAGAAAATGGGAGTGGGGACACAAAGCAATGAATTCAAAAATTATAAAAGCAAATGGGGCAGGGACAGGGGCAGAGCAGTCACAAAAGCAGGTAAAGTGCTTGCCTTGCATACAGTTGACCCATATTCGATTCTTGGCATCCCATATGGTATACAAGCACCACCATGAATAATTTCTTAGTGTGGAGCTAGGAGCAACCCTGAGCATCAACAGGTGTGGCCCCCAAACAAAATAAATTAATAAAAGCAAATGGGATTTGAAAAAGAATTTTGTTGCCTGCCCCTGTTTCAGTCTTCCTTTTAGGATCTTGAAAAAGCCAGTCCAGAAAATTAAGGCCAGTGTCAGGCTTCAACTTAAGGTGACAAAGAACCCAGTTCGCACTGAAAAGCTGGACTCCCTCAGGAGAAAACTTGGCAGTTATTAAGACCTGACTCAATGCTGAAGATGTCCACAGTTCAGGATTCTTTCTCCTGGGCAATGCCCTAGCAAATAGCTAAACCATCCTCATAGAGAGATGCATTCCAGAGCAGATTAGAAAAGGCACATGACCAGCCTCCCAGAACAACTCCCTTCCCCTGTGCCCTGGGTACTCTTCACTGGTGTCCCCTGAATGCAAGCTGAGGATGCATGACTTCTCATCCTTTATGTACTGGGACCCTATCTCTTTTCCTCTCTTTCTGCATCTCCTTAGAATCAGTACCCATCCCTCAGTATTTCACTATCTGTCTCCTAAAATAATTTTCTGAGGCCGATGACAAGTAACCCAAACCTAGGTATAAATTGAGCTTGACCTTCATTTTCCTGCGAAATATTTAACCTCATGTCAGCCTGAGAACTGTGACTCCCAGAAAAACACAAGTGGTAGCAATTAATACACATGCCCTGCAGATTAAGTGGAATTAGGGTGAACCCTGAGGAGTGCCTTCATGGGGGTTGGTAATAACAGAGTATTGATGCCATGCAGAAACTTGTGTGTCTTGACCTGCTAATTTCCTGATTTCCCCTCTCCAACAAACAAATGACAAATTGAATAGAAAGATCTAGCAGTCTAGCTTTTAAGATGCAATTATCTGACTGACTTTTCTTGTATTTTATATATTTTTTTCTCTTGAAGAGGGTTGGGGGCTACATTCAGCAGTGTTGAGGGCTCACTCCTAGCTCTTCACTCAGGAATCACTCCTGTTAGGGATGGGGAACCATATGCGGTACCAGGGATCAAATCCATGTCAGCTTTATGCAAAGCAAGTGCCCTACAGAATGCAATATTTCTCTGGACTCTATATCTATGTATTTCTTAAGATAAATTTTTGATCATTATTTTCAGTCATTTACTTCATTTTTTAAATCAGCAGATAAAGTCATAAAATTCTTTTGTCAGGGGCTGGAGCGATAGCACAGCGGGTAGGGCATTTGACTTGCATGCGGCCAACCTGGGTTCTATTCCGAGCATCCCATATGGTCCCCCGAGCACCACCAGGGGTGATTCCTGAGTGCAGAGCCAGGAGTAACCCCTGAGCATCGACGGGTGTGACCCAAAAAGCAAAAAAAAAAAATTCTTGTGTCAAATTTGGCTTCATTGCCATAAACTTTGATAGGTTCAACTATGTTCACTTTTTAAAAAAAATATTTTCAAATATTTTAAATGGTCATTTTCAAATGACCAATTCAAAGGTCATTTTCAAATGACCCTGTGATTTATCTTTCTTTTAAAAGATGGGGCATGAGAGTCATTCCTTAATTCAGAAGGTATCTTATTTTTCAGAAGTGTTTATTGAGACACCATGATTTCCAAAATTGTTCATAATAGAGTTCTTTCATGCATACAATTTTCCAACATTAGTCCTTCCACCAATATCCCCAGGTTCCCTCCCAATATAGCAACTTTATTTTCTATTATTTTGGTCCCATAAAATTTAAATAAAAGTTAAATAGAATTATCATAAAATAAATTATTAAAAGTAAATTTGTGATGATTCATTGCTAAACGTTCTTAATCTTTTTTAATCGAGAAGAGGACAACCACATGCACTACTAGTGAGAGCCATACTCAGTGCCACATGATGGGAAGTTTCTCCTGTCCTTTAAAGGAGCCCTCTTAATACTTCTTACACTACTAGACTTCAGAGGATCTATAGGGTTCCTTCAAATCTGAATTATTATGTAGAGAATAGGGTATTCTCTATGAGGTGCTTATTTTGTTGTATTTTTGAACTATGTTCTTCTGTATCCTTCTGGCTCCTAGGCTCATTTGACAGATCTGCTGTGCATCTAATGGGATTTACTTTATATATAAGTTCCTTATTTCATATTGCTGCATTAAATAATCTGTCTCAAATTTTTGGATTTTGTCATTTTAAGTATAATGTCTTGGAGTTTTCCTAGCTGAGTTTATTTTCACTGGGCCCCCTCAGGCCTCATGCATATCAGTACCTATAATCCTAAACTCTGGGAATTTCTTATTAATGATTTCTTTAATAATTGTTTCTTCATTACATTTGCCTTCCTGTTCTTCAGGGACTCCATTGATTCTTGCATAGCTCTTCTTAAATGCACCCCATAGTTCTCTGATATACTATTCTTTTTTTTTCCAAACTACTTTCCACCTTCTGTTATTTCTAGAAGTTTCTTCCTCATCCCAGATCTCCTCAATCTTTTGCTCACCTTCTACTATTCTGCTGTTCAGGGCTCCTATTGACTTTTTTTTTTTTAATATCACTCACCATGTTCTTCATTTCTTTCATTTTGGTGCTATTGTTTTCTGAACTCAGTGAACATCATCACAGTGTCACTAAAGACAGTCTGAGGATTTACTGTTGTTTATGTCTTCGGTGATATTGTTTTCACTCTTTTGACCTTGGTGTGCTAAATATTTTCTCCATTGCTTTTCTGCTGTCCTTGCGGTGCTGCGGTGAGTCTTTATAGTTAACCCCCTGGAAGATTCTGAGGGATTAAGCTGGAGTTTGCTCTCTATCTCCTCTGCTTTTGCTGCAATGGTGAAGCATCAGGAAGATGTTCAGGAAGGAGCTGTGGTACGGACACCTATAGTGGTGCAGGAAGGGTGTAAAGCCTTCTGGAACTCATGAAGGGAGGGGGTGAGGGGAGCTTGTGGGTGGGGGCTCTGCCTCCTGTGACAAAAAGGAAGGGACAAGCCTTTATGTCAGCAGGGACAAGCTTTACTTATAATGGTGGAACACCAAGCAGAAGCCCCTGAGATTTTTTAAATTCTTTTTTTTTTTTTTTTTTTTGCTTTTTGGGTCACACCCAGCAATGCTCAGGAATTACTCCTGGCTCTACACTCAGGAATTACCTCTGGTGGTGCTCAGGAATTTCCTTGGGATGCTGGAAATCAAATATGGGTCAGCTTCGTGCAAGGCAAACGCCCTACCCACCGTGCTATTATTCCAGCCCCATTTTTTAAATTTTTAAATTTAATTTCATTTTTGTAAAGTTGTTCATAATATTTGATTACATTTAATATTCAAACACTAATTCCACCATCATTACATCGCCCCACCACATTTCCATCCCAAACCCCAAACCCTGCCCCAAGCAGAACCAAAATTACTTATTTTGTATTGCTTATTATGAATAATCCGCTGAAAATGATTCCAAAAAACTTTCTTCACACATACAACAGTGTGTGAAAACTGTTGTATTTCACCCATCAGCCATTAAGCCCTGCTATAAGAGTGTACTAACATATTGTTAAAGGATGAGGCTTCTGTGCTTATATCTATAACTGTATCGCTGTATCACTCTCATCCCATTGTTCATCGATTTGCTCTAGCCGGCACCAGTAATATCTCCATTGTGAGGCTTGTTGTTACTGATTTTGGCATATCAGATATGCCACAGACAGTTTGCTAGGCTCTGCTGTGTGGGCAAGATACTCTCAGTAGCTTGGCGGGCCTTCTGCAAGGGGCTGAGGACTTGAACCCGGGTCGACTGTCGCACCAGCCCACTCATATCTATATCTGTATAAATACATTTCCCCCTAAGATTGGTTGCCTTCGACTTTAAACCCCATCAAATGTGGTGTGATAATTTTGGAATATTAGTGGTATGAGGTATGAGATGTTGGGTCGATCAGGAATAGATTCACACATGGGTGAGGCCTGTCTGAGCATGTGGGGAGCATCCGAGAGTGTGGCATCCAGTTGAGTTTTGGAGGTTTTCGGCTGCTGGAAGTGACTCCGTTGGGGTGGGAGGGGTCTCACCAGCCCCCTTCTGGGTTACCCCGAAAGAAATAGCCTAGTGCAGGGTCTAAAGGCATGACTATGGCATATCCTTTTTAATTTTTTAATTATCTGAGTTTAAGTATGTTTGGACATTTTCCAGAAACTTCTGTTACTTATTTCTTTTCCTTGGGTGAGGTGGTGGTGAGAGGATGTTGTTTCTCAGGTCTTATTCCTGGCTCTACACTTGGGAATGACTCCTGATACTGTTCAGGCGACCATATGGGTGCCAGAGTCAAACCCAGGTCAGCTACATGCAAGGCAAATGCCCTACCAGCTGTCTATCATTCTTTCCCCTAGTAGAGTTGTGTGTGTGTGTGCTTGTATCAAAGATTTTTTAATATTCCATTTAAATAGAGGAAAGTTTGACTTAAGATAGACAATTAGTAAAGACCAAGGATCAACATTCTTCTTGCATTTTGTTAGATACATAGTACTGCTGAATAAAATTGCCGCATCTCACCGCTAAAAACAAGGCAGTTATTTTCCCAGTTTCTGTGGTTCCAGAATCTAGGCACAGCTTAAGCTGTGTAACTGCAAAACTATAATTAAAGTGTCAGGCTACATGGAGGCAGGGGACGTGGGGGTTTTCCCTGCGATGTTTTCCTGGGAAATTTTCTACTTCCAGATTCTACCAGATGTTGTAGAATTCACTCAACGTGGCTTTAAGGCTGTGAGTTTTATATTTTTCTGACTCTTAGCTGAAAAGCTCTGTAAACTCATAAAACATGCCTATGTAGCTCCTTGCTACATGAGTTTCTTTTGCATGACTGATTGTTTGCTCAAAGCCAGCAAGAACATGATGGATTCCAACAGCAAAGCAGTACCAGCATTGTATGGAATATAATCAGATAATCACAAATCTGTCATCATTACTGTTGCTCTAATGTATTGGTTAGGATCCAGTCACAAGTCTGTCCTACTACATTCAGGAGAATTTCTCTAATGAATCCATTAGTGAATTTCTCTAATGAAGGGCATGAACACAAGGAAGTAGTGATTACAGTAGGCACAGTAACTCCTCACACACTTTTTCTCTCCCTCCCCTCTCCTCTCTCTCCCTTCATCAACCACACACACAGTGCATTTACTTTCTAAATGATCTCTACATTTTTAAAAATGACTTTACTTTCCATCGTCCTTTTAAAAACTGCTATTGCTATACTTCTCTGTCATCAAGATTAACACTCTTTTCTTTGGTGCCTCCGCACCCAGGGAAAATGTTACCCTTTACAGGGGGGAAGGGTAGAGCAGTAGGGAATACAGTACAGTCCCAACCCTACTGGGAGGGGCAGGAGGGAGGTGTTGCCATAACTGGACTAGAGTGATAGCACAGTGGGTAGGGCATTTGCCTTGCACTTGGCCAACCCGGGTTCAATTCCTCCATCCCTCTCGGAGAGTCTGGCAAGCTACCAAGAGTATCCCACCTGCCTGGCAGAGCCTGGCAAGCTACCAGTGACATATTCAATATGCCCAAAACAGTAACAACAAGTTTCACAATGGAGACGTTCCATTTGCTCGCTCGAGCAAATCGATTAACAACAGGACAGTGACAGTGACTTCTTCTCTGGTGCCTAACACTTAGTCCTCAGCCAATAACTTGAGGACTCACCTTTACTGCTCTATACATATTCTAGAAGAACCAGGATGTAACTAGTGTCCTTAGTCAGCCAGGAGAAATAAAAGAGAGTTGGAACTGTGTGTATTGCTATAACACTAGCCACATCGAACTGATTTACCAGGTGAAACACAAATAAGGTTTTTGCTTTGTTCCTTCCTACCAAATCTCACGCAAAGTAACTCATAACCCATACTAAATCTGTATTGTGTATAAAAGAGAATTTAGCAAGTGGAGCTCTATCTTAAATCGACACTATACCCAAAGACTACAACTACTTTTTCTCTAGAAGATCTAAAAGTCTAGATTTTGTACATGCTGGTCACTGTCACTGTCACTGTCATCCCATTGCTCATCAATTTGTTCGAGCAGGTACCAGTAACGTCTCTCATTGTGAGACTTATTGTTACTGTTTTTGGCATATCCAATATGCCACGGGTAGCTTGCCAGGCTCTGCCTTGCGGGCTTGATACTCTTGGTAGCTTGCCAGGCTCTCCGAGAGGGGCAGAGGAATAGAACATGGGTCGGCCACGTGAAAGGTGAATGCCCTACCGCTGTGCTATCGCTCCAGCCCACTGGTCACTGACATATTTCAAATTAAGGTTTGGGTATGGTATAAATCATAATATATGACACCGATCTATGTGTTAGGAAGAAATTTATACTTGTCATAGGGTTATCTATTTCTAGCATTATTTACAGAGTATTTTTATTTCATCATTGGATTACACTGATAATTGTGTCAAGTAGTACTTGGACATGCAAGTGTGTCTTTAATTATAAATTATTTTTTATTTGCCAATCTGTTCTTAATCCAATAACACATTGTCATATTTGTCATTCTAATGGAGAAAAAACATTTTTGTTTATATAAATTACACATATAGGTGGAAAATTTATTTATTTGGAGTATAAAGATATTAGCATCCCTGTTCCATTAATATTAATTCCAAAAATAATTCTCAGAGAACAAAACACTAAGGGACATGAAAGTCAGAAAGGGCCACCTTGTAAGAGAAACTCTAATTTAAATGCTGCTCATCTATTTATTTTGTATAATTTCTTTTGATTTTTTAAAGCATTATTAACTTATTGAGGTAATGATACTAACCCCCCAAAAAAAACAGCAAGGTCTTCTAGCCAATGGTCCTTTTCTTCTTTTTCCAAAAGCTTGAGATAAGGACATGTTGAATCCTTACTCAAAAGCTTCTGGATTCTACTTGCCAATAAGATTTAAGCAGGGATCAGCCCAAGAAGAAATTAGAGAATCACTCTAGTACCCAGTGGTCTGGGCTGTATATATATATATATATATATATATATATATATATATATATATATATATGCTTTTACTGTAAAATGGATCCTGGTAACGATATTCTTTTTGTAGACAAGTGTGTTGCTTCTTAGGTCAACAGTGTCTGAATTAGCCTGCAAACTCAATAATACAAACTCTTCTCTCTTGATTCTTGACCTTCAAGCAGTGAACATTAGTATACAGAGGTATACATGTTAATGTATTTTGTGGATACAATGTAACCATACTAGACTCTTTACCAAAGTGCCATTATGCCTCCATCACCATTCTGCAGCACAATGATAACTTTATAATGCTAAATAATGCATTGAAAATATATAAAGCACAATGATAACTCTACAGAGTGAAATTATCAAAAATTGCCTTACCTGTTGCAAGACTGTTTTGAATCTTCTAGTTTTACCTTTTCCAAATGTATTTTAATATAGGTGTGTCAAGGTTTTTGCTACTTTTTTTTTGAGGGGGGGGGTGGGCAAGACAGTCATGTTGCACAGCTACTCCGGATTCAATATTCAGAATATCTCCCTCCCAGTAGTGCTCAAGGAGAACTATGTGGTGCCGGGTATCACACTGGTGTCAGCTGAATGCAAAGCAAGTGTCTCTCCAGGCTCTCTAGAGAACCCGAGTTTTATTAAAAAATTCCCACCAGGATTTTAATTTATATTGCAGTGATCTAAAGACCAATTGGGAAATAATGTCTATCTTAACATTTAAAAGCTATAATGTCATTATATGACTGAGACTTAAACCTTAAAGCTTTGTAACTTTTGTCACAGTGATTCAATAAAATAAAATTTTAAAAATAATTAAATAAATAAATAAATAAGTGGCCAGAGAGATAAAAAATAAAAAATAGATTTAAAAAAAGCTATAATGTCTTCTCCCACTCTAGATTAAAATATTTCTCAACAATCAGTGACCTGTGTAGAATTCTCCTGTGTAGAATATACTTACAGCCATCATTTTATTGTGCAGTTTCCTAACTAAAATATCTGATTTAATTGTGTATTTTGCTATAACAATTTTACCTCTACTTCATTTGTAAGTCCCATCTATTCCTCTGTTTTTTACATGGTTAAGGAATGGCTGCCATGTTCGATATAATGGATCTGAAAGAAATTTAGGGACAAATCTGTATTAGTAAGTGACCTATATATACATGATATGCTTTCAATAATAACATTACAAAAACACAGTTCATTAGGAAAAAAAAGAGAAAAGACAAGTGCCTGCCATAGAGTCAGGGCAGGAGGAAAGAGGAAAACAGGACATCAATGGATGACAGAGGACATTGATGAAGAGATTTTTGCTTGATAATTGTTTACCAGAAACTCAATCATAATAACTGTAACTGTTAAATTATGGTGATTCAATAAATTTAAATAAATATTAATATATCTATGTGTATATATTTATGCATGTCCTTACCACTTTTCATATAATCAAATTACTATACAAGACCTATGTAGACCTTGCCATATATTTAATCTTAATAGTACATATCAATTTCTTTATAGTATATATCAATTTTATATTGCAAAAATTAGTCTGTGGTACTCTTGTATTTATGCTTTATTTTGTTCTGTTTCACTTCCTCCATCTTTGTGTTCTCATCTGAATAATATTTTTTTCTACTTGAAGAATTCCTTTTAATATTTTCTTTATTGTATGCTTTGACTACAACTTCTTAAATGTTTTCCTTGAAAATGTCTTTGTTGATGGCTTATGAAAATTAATAAAATTCAAGTTAACTTCTATCAAGTTCAGGTTTTTATCCTGAGCATCCATCCAGATGCCTTTCAAATGGTTCACAGCAGGATGAAAATGTCTTAAGTTGCCTTAATTATTGTAGAACTTCTGGCTTTATAAATCATTTTATCTTGGCATTTAACTAATTAATTTAAGAATATAATATTGTCTAGTTTTAATTTTCTTTTGAGAGCTGTATCAGTATCATATCTTCACATTATCATTAATTTAAACTAAATAATTAATAAATAACACAAAATACTTTTCTTTCTGCTTGTCTTTGAATATTTAGTTTGATGTTCATAAGTAACATTTTCTTTTATTTAATCATATTGATATTTTTAAGAAAATCTTTAATGTGGACTTTATGCCTTTTACTAGCTTTCTGAATCTAGTTGAAAATTCTATATTCTGAGTATCTCTTATTGTTGTTATACTCTTTTGTATATTTTTTGAATTGGATATTATCCTATTTTCTCACTTTGAGTAATTTTCTATGTGTTTCCTAATCAGTGAAATCTGAAAATCTATTGATTCCTAATTTCTGATGCTCTCATTTTATGTCTGCAGTGGTAAAACTATAATTTTACTGAGCTTTTTCAAATGTTTTCATCTTGGATGCTGCAGAGATTGTACAGCAGGTAGGACACTCCCCTTTCACTTGGTCATCCTGGGCTTGATCCCTGGGACCTCATAAGGTCTCCTGAGCCATGCCCAGAGTGACCCTTGAGCACAGAGACAGGAATAAACACTAAGAACTACCAGGCATGTCCCTGCCCCCAATCATATATTTGCTACGAGTCATTTAATTTCTTTAATGTGTTTATTATATTATCTTAAAGTCCTATAAACTACTTCTATGTCTATGTTTCTACTCTACTTCTAATGTTAGTTACTTTTTGTTGTGTGATAAGCATTTTATCTTTCTTCAAACCTAGCATTTTATTAATCACAGAAAGCTCTATAAGAAACTGTAGACAAAACTGAAGATTTTTAGATTTTATTTTCCTCTAGAGATAATTTCATTCTGCTTTAAACATATAGTATGATAAGAAATAGTTACCTGGGTCTAGCAAAAAGTTAACTAATTTAAAAATAGTCTTCTAACTCTGTAGAGCATGGCATCCTCTGAATCAACATTGCTCCTGGCATTCCACGAAAGTTTGGAGTACATAAACTTAGTCTCAATATTGGCAGACCATAAACTTTATTTATTCCTTCTGTCCCCATGAGACATTCTGCTGTTCAGGCTTACAGACTCAGTTTTAAATTAAGCAAACACCCCTTTAAGGCCAGTAAAAAGTTATGTTAGTGTCATATTTATGGATCATTTTTGTTCAGGATTGTGAACTTTAAGTCATCACTGTCAGTATTAGGAAAGAAACTTCAAACAATAATGTCCTAAACTCACAATATAAATATAAATTCATGTATCATGTTCAGATGTATTCATTGACATTTTTCTTTTATTCACATATCTTTGTAATTTCTGCCTGCCTCTAATGAACACTCTTTCTTTTTCTATCATCAAATTATTGTCTTACTCTATAATATTAAACTTATCTCACACATACAACTTTTCTTGTTTTTAGTCTTAATATATAAAGGAGTAGACTTCTGGGCTAGGGCCCAGAAGTCTACTCCTGGGCTCCATAGTACAGAAGGTAGAGTGTTTGCCTTGCATGGCGCCAACTCAGTTCAATTCCCAGCATTCCATATGGTTCCCTGAGTACCACCAGGGGTAATTCCTGAGTGCAGAGCCAGGAATAACCCTGGGCACCGCAGGGTGTGATCCAAAAAGCAAAAAATAAAAAAATAAATAAAAAAAATAAAAGGTAGTTAACTTCAATTGTGTCTTTTAGTGTGACGCCAGTGGGACCCTCCTCTGAGTGAATTGTGAATTATTGTGAATTATGTGAAGAGGAGAAAAACAGTCACTTGCTCCCCATCCACCTCTGCCACACCAGGATTGGCTGGGATGACTAGAACTGATCAAGTCTACCATGAGCCTCTGCATGGCATGTACCTCCAGTCCTGCCAGCTATCCCCCTAGGTAGCGGTCAAGCTACAACTGACATCCACTTGTTCTGCTTGGCATGGGAGTTAATTGCACCACCTGATTGCTCCAGAGCCATGGACTCAGGCTGGAGTGAGAAATTGCTCTTTGAAGGAAGGGAAAGTCAATCCTAGACCTTGCTTGTACCTTTCTTGGTTCCTTTGTCTTCCTCACAGAAAATACTTTCAGGAGATGAGATTTTACTTAAATCTTAATGAAACAGACTTCATTTGGAGGCTTTTGAGGAAAGAGAAGGATGAGGAGAAAGGCAGTAAAAATAATGTACCCAAGAGAGTACAGACTTCTCCAAGGGCGAAGAGAGCCCTAAGACACTAGAGCAATAGTACAGCAGGTAGGGCATTTGCCTTGCACGTGGCCTACCCAGGTTCTATTCCTTCATCCCTCTTGGAGACCCCCGAAAGCTACAGAGAGTATCCTGCCCACACAGCAGAGCCTGGCAAGCTACCCGTGTCGTATTGGATATGCCATAAACAGTAACAAGTCTCACAATAAAAAATTAGATATGAAAGTATGAAAATACACATCTCAAGAAGGGAGATGCAGTCAATATATATATATGCTTGGGCACCACATGTACTAGGCCACAACACATGGATGCAAGCAGCACATGAATTTGGACAACATATGCCTGCGCTTTCTTTATTCAGGTTGGCTTTTATAGAGTTTCTTTTTTTTTAATTTTTATTTTATTGAATCACCATGACAAAAGTTACAAAGCTTTCAGGTTTAAGTCTCAGTCATATAATGATCAAATCCCCATCCCTTCACCAGTGCACCTGTTCCCCCACCAAGAACCCCAATACATCCCCCGCCCACCCCACCCCCACACCTGAGTGGCCAATGATCTTCACTTTATTCTCTCTATACTTTGGATACATTCAATATTTCAAAAGAGAACTGACTATCATTATTTGGAATTTTCCCCCAACAATCAAAACTGCTGAAAAGGTATCATCTGATCATTTGTTTTCCATTGCTGAGAATGAAGTTCATAGGAACGGTTTTGGATTTCTGTTGTTTTAGCTCAGTTTACAGTCTAGATACATTTCTATAAGAAGTCTCTGGGTGCCAAAATGGGTTAGTAGACCTCCCAGATCATAGTCTTTAAGGAGCAGAGGGACTTATAGAAATGTATCTAGACTGTGAGCTGAGCTACAACCCCATATCACCAGGGGAGGGGGAAGGATTTTCTCTCCCAACACTTTCTTTCTACGGGGAAGATGGCAGCGGCAGCAGCAGTGCTCATGCAACATCCACAGCTCCTAGAACTCGAAACCCAGAGGTACAAGCTTGTAGTGACGTGGCACACAAGAGATCACGGGATGGGGGTGTTACTGGCACACTCTCCGCCCAGATGAGATTTCAAGCAGCCGCACTTTTATAGAGTTTCTCCCAAGTTTCCCCATATGGGCATTCTATCTAGGTAACAGTCCATTGCTAGGGTGGTTGTCAAGAGGGTAGAGTTGGAAGCAACTGATAATCTTTGAAATTCCTTTCTTAGCTTTTGTTCCTGCTGGAGTCTCTCTGGGGAAGGCAGGGAGGGGTCCTGCCTTCTCTGGTCTGTGTTAGTGTCAAGTAAAGGTCTTACATGCTTTAGTTTCTGTGTCCCTTAGGTGGATCCTGACAACCTTAAAGCTAGCCGGTTTTATTACTTCCCAAAAATTCCATTGTCATAGGGGCCCTTCCCTATTTACCTGGCTGCCTGAAGTATATTCATCAAGCATACTGTGATCTATATCCTTATACAAAAAAAAATTGTTTTTACAGGTATAACCTTAAATAGTTCTGTTCTGTTATCTCCTTCAACCCTATAATTCTTTTAGATTGGGATTTATTTTAAAAGTATTTTTTAAAGTAACATGCAAAATATCTGAATTACCACCAAATCCTCCTCTCTTCATATTTATTCATCTAACCCTGTTTAATATCTAAATAAAGCTTCAATTTATTTGAATAGATTACATTGTTTTCTCATTTTGTTTTTGTTCTTTTGGGTCACACCTGGCAATGCACAGGGGTTACTCCTGGTTCATGCACTCAGGAATTACTTCTGGCAGTGCTCAGGGGACCATATGGGATGCTGAGAATTGAACCCGGGTCGGCTGCATGGAAGGCAAATGCCCTACCCTCTGTGTTATCACTCCAGCCCCCTGTTTACTATTTTTGAACTATGTATTTACTCCCAGTTTTATATGTTTTATCCTATTATTCATGATTTGTCATAGAAATTTAAAATCTGTGTTAAGTGGAAAAACTTTCATACATAAAAGTGCATTAAGTTCATACAGATTAAAAAATACAGTAAGCTTCAAATTTCTACCTACTATTTCGTCGGATTATTTCAACAAAATTTTTGGCTTATTTTTATAAATTATTTTGTAGCTTATGTTGATATAGAAAACTGTCTTGAAGCAACATCTCAGAGGAGGCTAAATATAGTCCGGTTTGTTGTAAAATGAGTAGAACACAAATGCAAAATTTTGTTTTTTTTCAAGGACTCCTGTGCTTAGTATATACTTCCTATAAACATATCTTTCATTTTAGAATTTGTTCATAAAAGTTTATAAAATCATGTGGTTTTTCTGATGGCAAAGTTTAAGTGTCAGTTTGGTTGAACTATATAATACATTATGATGATATAAGGACAATATATTTAAAATGATTAACATTTACATTAATAAACATCAAGTAAAGAAAATAGCATTACATAAAGTCATGAATATCATCCAATCCATGGGCAGTGTTAAGAGCAAAGGCAGGTTTACTGAAGAATAAAAACAACATTCTCAAAACTGTCCCAGGGAATTACCTCTCTGTAGAACTCAGTCAAGTTTACAGTATCATCTTTGATCAAAATTTCTAGATTTCCAGCCTGTTCTACAAATTTGCCAGTGCTTCCATCCTCTAACCAATATAATTCATAACATTTTGGCACCTATATTTTTTTCTATATCTATTCCTAACTGGTTCTGTTTCACAAAAGAATCTTAGCTTGACTTGAAAAAAAAGAGGGGGGTAAGCCAGTTTAGTTTCTTTCTCAGGAAAAAAATGGTAATGCTTATGCCCTAGAGCTTAGGAGAAAATCAGGATGCAGGGAGCATCTTACAGTACAAAGGGAAACAGGCTTCTTATATGAGAGTAAACTATCCTCCTGGTTCCAGTTCATGGATGTGATAGGTGAAAGGAACCCACAGATTATATCTCAGAGAAAAGAAATGGTACATATATATCTGGTAGTAAAATGTGATTGGCTACTTGTCATCCTATATTAAAAATCACCTTCTTTAGGGCACCAGATAGATAGTGCAATGGTAGAGCTTTTGCCTTGCATGCAGTCCACAGATGTGGGGATTGATCCCTGGCACCCATATGGTCGGCCAGCAACACCAGGGGGTGCCTCCTGAAAACAGAGACAGGAATAAGTCCTAAGTTCCATGGGTATATTGTGTTGGATAGGGCCCCCCAAAACAACAACAACAAAAAATAGCCACCTTCTTGAACATACTTGTATCCAATAAAAAATACAAATTATAATTGTAAGAATGGTGGAACAAGAAGATTCCATCTGAATTTCAGCTTTTCTGCTTAAAATCATTGTATATAAAAAGTACACACTTGCTGAGCTGTTTGATTTTGTTAGAAATTAAAGATAAAGATTACTGTATCTGGGGCTGAGTGTTAGTATAGTGGGTATGGCATAATTGCCTTGCATGAAGTAGACTTAGTTTCAATCCCTGACATCCTATATGATTCCTGAAGTTATCCTGAGCACGGTGGCAAGTGAGCCCAAAAAGAAAAAACAGGTTATCTTTCTGTCTCCTTAAAAAATAGTCTTATGGGGCCAGAGAGAGAGTACAGCAGATAAGACATTTGCCTTGCATACAGCCGACCTGGGTTTGATTCCCAGCATCTTATGTGGTCCCTCAAGCACCACCAGGAGTAATTCCTGACTTCAGAACCTGAGTATCACTGGGTGTGTCCAAAAATAACATACAAAAAAGTAGTCTTATAAGATAATAAAATCTCACACACTGGTTATTGTTTATGGCTAAATTTTTTATGTTGAAATGAATTTTGAAATAAGACAAGCCACAGTCACATATGGCACCAAAGAATACTGTGTACTACAGTATATAGATAAATTAGAAAATTTGTAAGCACTTGCTTAAGTTGAGAACATAAAATACCAACACTGGGGGCCGGAGCGATAGCACAGCGGGTAGGGCGTTTGCCTTGCACGTGGCCGACCCGGGTTCGATCCCCGGCATCCCGTATGGTCCCCCAAGCACCGCCAGGAGTAATTCCTGAGTGCAAAGCCAGGAGTAACCCCTGAGCATCTCTCGGTGTGACCCAAAAAGCAAAAAAAAAAGACCAACACTGCATATAATATATTATAATAATTAATATAATATTTTAGAAATATATATATATAATATGATTACACATCACACACTAATGAGAAGAATTTGCTGGAAAAAATCACCAAAATGTTCCTCCAACCTGAATTTCTGCCCTTCAAGTTTTAAAATACTATTAATCAGTCTTTCTCAATGCAGGAGGTATCGCAATTAAAACCATGAAGACATAGACAAAGCTGTCTGCACAGTAGTACACTCAAGATGAATATTAATATATATATATGAAAGACTCCCTAGGGCAGATGAGCTTTTTAATCATAGTGTTCATCTTTCCATATCTGATTTGTTGTTTCTTCTATGGCAGGAGGACGGAATTGGTAGCACATTTTTCTGTAATTTCTTGATAAGCACTGCTATCAACCTGACATCTTGGACTGATTAAATATCTCTATTCACATGCAGACATAACCATTGCCTTTAAGAACCTCTGAGGCTAAAATTAAATGTAAATTAACAAGATCCCAAACCCTCCTTCAGCTTCTTTCTTCTCAAGCAATTAGTACATACTACTTTGAGAGGAAAAGAACATGTATTACACTTACAACTTAGACTTATTTTTTTTAATTTCATTGATCTCCTAGATGTTGAATGAGATGCAGCCAGTCGGGAGAATAATAAAATCAAGCAATTAAAGAAAGCCATAATCAAATTTAGAGAAAGAACCATAGAAACAGAAATTTCAATAGACATGCAAATTGACACAGAAAGTTCAGAATTTAGGAAATAGAAAACAGTATGTCTTCCATGTTTCGTATTTAGTCTTGCCAACACTAACCAATTAGAGAAAACTAAAAAGCTGGTTTCAGCTCTTGGAGCCAAAATGTCTGAAATCTCTTGTGGGAAAATGGGGCTCTTAAAAAGATAAAAATGCTGATAAAATAAGAATGTGTAATTTGGACCTGTAGTTGGTATAATCAGTGGAAATAATGCTTTTTTAATGAGTTCTCTAAACTTTTTGAGATTCTATGAGTTGCAATTTTCTGCAGTCATTTACTTTGGTTCAAAGTTGAACTGAGGTGCTCAGAAAGATAAAATTCAGAAGAGGAGCTGATACAAGGGCATAAAATTGAGTGAAGCTTATTCAGAAAAAATAACTGGTAGTAGTATCAGACCACTACTAAGGTCTTTCCAAATAAATTAGCAAAGTAATATAAATTTGTGTCCATTAAGATAAGTGAGAGTGACCCTGAACGCATTCTGATAATGCATGACAATCTTGCTGCATTTTTGTAACCAGTTTGTTCACACTAACCATTTAAAATGCACTTGACTTTCTGTTCTTCCAACCCTCTAGGTTTATATTCTTACCTTTTCCATATTCCATTCCATTCTATTCCACATTCCATTCTATTTTAAGGTAAGAGAAAAATATCCTGCTTATATAATCCAAATAAAAATCAATTCATTTTCTTCTCTTAAAAAAGTGATTTTTCTTATTCTTTTCTGAAGTCAATTCATACCCATAATCATAAACACACACACCATAAAAAATAAATTTTTTTTGTATATCTGTCTCTAGTTTTACAGTTGCCATGTTTTAGCCACCAGCCCTTAAATGTGCATTTATTTTTCCTCATCCTATAAAATGTCCTTATTTGACCAATTAATGCCAGGCACCCTAAATGTTGCATCATTTCTTTCCTGTCTTTAATACTTAACAGTGTAGTGATCTCAATGACTATTCCTTTTATTAATATGTATTTTTTCTTTTACAAAGTCGTTCACAATATTTTATTACATTTAATATTCAAACACCAATCCCATCACCATTACACCGTCCCACTACTATATTTCAGATGTTTCCATCCCAAACCGCAGTCCCTCCCCAAAGCAGAACCGAAATAATATATTTTGTATCGTTTGTTATGAAGAAACACTGAAAATGCTACAAAAACATATCCTTAGAGGAAAGAGTGTGGAGATGGTTGTACTTCACCCATGAAGCCCTTGTCTAAGAGATCACTAATATGTTGTTAAAGGTTGAGCCTTGTGTGATTTTATATATATATACACACACATATATATATATATATATGTAAAAAATATATTTATTTCTAAGATTGGTTGCCTCCTTCTTTGAAGTCTATCAAATGTGGTGCGGTAATCTTTGAGTATGGGTAGGGTATATATATATGGTTTGAAGTATCGTGAATGTGGCCACATGACCCAGGAATAGGTTCACTTGTGGGTGATGTTCTGCCCGAGCATATGCGTGCATGGCAGCGGTTGGATTCTGGAAATTGTCGACTGCTGTGGGGGGGAGGGTCCCTTGGGGTGGGAAGGGGGTCTCACCCACCCCTCTCTGGGGTTCCCTGAGTGAAACAGCCTGGCATGGGATCTGGCGGAGTGGTTACGGCAAGCATATGTTATGCTCCCTTCTGGGAGAGAAAGACATGCAATCTGGATGGTGGTCAATAACGAGATCTCATAGGTGTGACTGCTGAGTCACTGGAGATAGGGGTGTCTGGGAAGTCAATGACCATTTATAAATTAATTATTCATAGAAACACATCTTCCAGATTTCAAACCATTACATCCAGTTGGTATTTCTATCTACTCTAAGGTACTTCATATCTTTGTAACACTCAGAATATCAAAATACTTATTTCCGGGGCTGGAGTGATAGCACAGCGGGTAGGGCATTTACCTTGCACACGGCCGACCCAAGTTCAATTCCCAGCATCCCATATGGTCCCCTGAGCACAGCCAGTGGGAATTCCTGAGTGCAGAGCCAGGAGTGACCCCTGAGCATCACTGGGTGTGAACCAAAAGGCAAAAAAAAAAAAAAAAACTCATTTCTTTACAAGAAAAAGATAGTTTCTTCCTCTTCACAGTGGCAGTAAAAATCATTGCTTTTATTTTTTTTAATTTATTTTCCCCTTGCACTTTATATAAACACTGCAGTTTACAAAGTTCTTTATGATTATTTGTTGCAGGCATTCAATATTCCACCACCAATTCCACCAACAATACACCTTCCTTCCAAAGTTTCCAACTAAAAATATGATTTTTTAGAAAAAATCATGATCAATTATTCATTTTCCTGCAGTCCCCAAGGCAAATCAAACATTGATTCTTATTAGTGTATTTCATCACTATGTATAGAGTCCGTATGTTCATGTCCATTTTCTCCTCTCTAATCTTAATTGAAATCACCATCAACTCTCATTTAGGCTCCCAAGACCTGATTGTTCCTTTATCTCTTTGTCTGATGATAAATTTATGATAATAAATTACTGATGATAAATTTCTGCTCCATATATCTTTACAGGCAGAGAGTCTCTTGCCTGCACGCCTGGCTGTCTTCCCCGGGGCCTCTCGGAGGGGATGGGCTCCATTTTCCCTCCCCACCCCGAGCAGAGCTCCCGGCGGATGAAGACCACCGGAACCTAGCTGCAGCCATGCTGGAGGCCCCTCTCCACACATTTGGACAGGCCTCATGCATGAAGGTACTGGCAGAGGAACCCAGGTGTGTGTAATCCCATCAAAGGCCAACATCCAGAGAGAGATTTAAAAGCAAGCTCTCAGGAAAGCCTCAGACATCTTTAGC
This sequence comes from Sorex araneus, assembly GCF_027595985.1. NCBI lineage: Eukaryota > Metazoa > Chordata > Mammalia > Eulipotyphla > Soricidae > Sorex > Sorex araneus. The sequence continues at coordinate 168,178,690 of NC_073305.1, forward strand.
CTACTTCTCCCTCTGGGAGAAACTGGCAATCTTCTGAGAGTTCCCTGCCCACATGGCACAGCCTTGCAAGCTTCCCATGGTGTATTCATATGCAAAATCCAGTAACAAGCTGGATCTCCTTCCCCTGACTCTGTAGAGCCCCCAGTGCAACATCTTTAGAAGGGCCGAGTTGAGATGGACTTCTAAGATCTCAGGGAAAGGACGAAATGAGATGTTACTAAGCCCGCCCGAGAAATCTGTGATTAACAGAATTTTGTGATTTCGTTCGTGATTTCGTGATATCTTTACACAGAAATAAAATCCTTAAATTATTCTGTATTTTGATTTGGGGGCTTTCTGGGTTCTCTACCTACCTACATCATCATCATCTGGATATATCAGTGCTCCTTGATTCTCTCGAATGTGTGAGGTTACTTTCTCCACAAATGCTTTTATCTAGAATTGTTTTCTTCAAATGTTTAATGTTATTTTATATCTTAGATTTTAATATCAATTTTTCAAATAATCAACTTAATTCACTGTGATATAGAAGTCTTAGAAAACATACAGATAATGGGTTAATGCTTTATAAAATATTATACAGAAGCAGGAATCAAATTAGTTCTCTGTAGTACATTATTTTGCCAATAACTAGTCTAGACTAACTTGTTATCTTATTTTTATATGATTCATTAATACCCATCTTTTAGGGATTGTGTTATCATTTACACTAGGAAATATTTTTAATAATGGGCTTTTGTTGACTCCTATAAGTTTGCTCCCTGATCCCTAAGGCAATTATTTAGTTAATAATTGTGTAATTGTGCTTAAAATCAATTTTTTCCTAACAATGTAAGCTCCAAGATGATAAATGCTGTGTATAAATAGTTAACTACTGAATTTCCAAGACATAATACAAAATACATATGTTAAATATCTGTGTTAAGTGTGTGACTATTCTCTGAAGCCCTGAATGCATGCCACTGAGACTTTCTCTAATCATAATATGATAATCTTTATTATTTAGCAGTTTTTATTTACTTGATTACCATTGTCTAAGAGAATTAGTCTGACCAATTGAATGATATAGAAATGAAATGTATCATTATTATTTTTATCTTGATCTTTTTGGTCACACCTGGTGATGCACAAGGGTTACTTGTGGCTCATGCACTCAGGATTTACTCCTGGTGGTGCTCAGGGGACCATACAGGATACTGAAAATCGAACTCCAGGTGAGCTGCATGCAAGGAAAATGCCCTACCTGTTGTGCTATTGCTCCAGCCAGGAAATGTATCATTTTAAAACATAGTTTTGAAGCAACAATATTCTCTTAATACACCCTCCATCTTCTGCTTGTAAAGTTTGAAGCGGATAACAATAAGCAACACTCCTGGGTAGATCTCACTTAAGACTGCTATATACAGCAAATGAAAATACAGCAGAGCCATTAAAATTTGATTCCTTATCTTTGGCATAAGTATCACTTGTCATCCGGATGCTCATTGATTTGCTTGAGCGGGCACCAGTAACGTCTCCATTTGTCCCTGACATGTGCTAGAGTAGCCCAGTGGCGTTCGCTCACTCAAGGAACATGAAGAGTCTCAAATACTTTATTCAGGGTCTTGATGAAGAAGTCTGACCATCTCGTAAGGTGGGCAGCCAGGTGTTCTTTTGATGTTTCATGTAATACAGTCGGTTACAGCTCTAGTCCAGTGGTCATCTCCAAATCTCATTACGTGTCTGGCCCATCTGATTTTCGATGCCTTGGCAAACGAGACAGCGTCCCTAATTCTTGATCCTTGATGGATTCCTACTCTCACTTGAGTGAAATGTGATACTCCAAGCATAGCTCTTTCAATTCCTCTTTGGGATACCCGAATAGCGTTCTCATCCTGTTTGCATAGGGCCCAGGTCTCTGAGGCATATGTTAGTGGCAGGAAGAACGGTGGAGTCGAAAAGATGTGCCCAGAGCTGGAGGTTCTTCGTCCTCTTAACCACTTCTTAGACGCTTTTGAAGGCATTCCACACTACTCTCTTCCTCCTGTGCAGTTCTGGCACCGAAACATTCCTCAAGTTGAGTTCTCGACTCTTGAGTTCTACACATAACTGCTGCATTTGGAGATGTTCATTCCGTTGAGAGCAAATGGAATGTCAGGCACTACTCTATTTCTCATCAACATTGTCTTTGTGAGGTTCCACTGCAGTCTGACCTTTCCACACTCACAGTCGAAGTCAGCCAACATTTGTGCCCTCTGGCTAATGTTTGGTGTTATGAGAATAATATCATCAGCAAAGCGGAGGTGGTGTAGTTGTCGACCATCTATCTTCACTCCCATTTCTTCTCATTCCAGTCATCCCATGGTGTTCTCAACGGTGGCACTGAAGAGTTTCGGTGAAATGGTATCACCCTGCTGAACCCCTCTTTATGTCAATGATTTCTTCCTTGTAGAATGGTGAGATCCTGGTGGTGAATCCATAATACAGCTCTCAGAGAATCCTGATGCACTGAGTTTGAACGCCTTGTTTGGCTAGGGCTCCAATGATCACTTCAGTCTGAACATAATCAAAGGCCTTCTTTAAATTGATGAATGTTAAACAGAGTCTTAGTACAAGTACAACCTAAATATTCCGTGATATATGCATGCACTTTTTAAATTTTCCTAGCTGATGTTCAAAATCAATTGGCAGTTCAGTATTTTACTTGGAAGTTTTGCCTAAAAAAAACATGGAACATGAATAAAAATAAAATACTGCTTTTGTAAGTTTCTGAAATGTAGGGGTTTCTGTTACCACAGTTTATTCTTTATAAAAAAAAAGGCAAGTCTTAGGACTACAGTGATAGTATAGGAGTTAGGGTGCGTGCTTTGCTGCAGTTAAGCCTGAGCAGCAGAGTTATCTCATTATTACTCATAGCATCCCAGGAAGCCTTAGAACATCACCAGGTGTGGGTGTGTAAGTCCCACAACATGGCAGGGACCAAGCAGCATTGCATTGTTGGACTCTCACTTTGGAGGGGAGGTAGGACTCCTGAAATCACTTAGTATACTCCCCCTAAATTGTAATACAAAATATTATTGCACTGTATTTCCTTCCCATTGAGTACTATCAATTGAGACTATATTTCACCTTATTCAGAAGATACTTTTCTTTCTAAGTGACTTTTAACTGAAAGAAAACTGAAAAAGAGAGAGAGAGAGAGAGAGAAAAGCCCTGGGTAGATAAATGGAGATAAGAGGACTCAGAACGAGGAAGTGTTAAGATAGAGGGTTTCTGTGCACAGTTTTTTACCCACTTAGTCTAGAATCATGTCATAACAGGAGTTTTATATAATATTGTCAATCCAATTGTATTTTTCTGCTCCATTGGCACGCCTGATCAGTTGTTGATATTAGGGAAATAGCCTGGCGAAGGAAATTGCATAAAAATACATGCAACATGCTGTGACTTAACATCTGCTGTGATGTTCTATGCAATTGATCCATTTTAGTAAATTAGGGAGTTCAGACAATAGGAAACATGGGCAGTGCTGGAGCATTTGACTAAAAGAGCTCACCTAGACTTTGCTGATATATGTGCAGCAAGAATGCGGTTTCATAGCATATTTATATCTTTTAATAAATGGGTCAGTAAGGTCTCCACAATAAATTAGGGTTTGATTACAGTATTATAGGAAAAGAACTATACAAGCAATGATAATTAATGCAGGGAGGCAAGTGATTGTGCCTCTGTGTGTGTGTGTGTGTGTGTGTGTGTGTGTGTGTGCACGAGCACCCACATGTGTGTGTGTGTGTATTATTCCTCTCTGGGAAATTTGCAATACTATTTTTTTAAATTTTCATGTATCCAGCCTTCTACACTAGTGATATGAAAGAATTTACTATGTTTTCTTAAAAAGTGCACACTGCTACTAGGTAAAACACAGTTATTTAAAGTTCATTTCTGCTCTTGCACAAACTGCTCATATAGAATTATCTTAAAAGCAGACTGAAATCTAAGGACATATACAATTTTTTTTTAAGGAACCATTTCAGAAGAAAGAAAGAAAAATATGGAAGTAGACCATGAAAATGGAAGAAATCAAAATAGGAGCATAGAAATGAGGAAACACAGAGTCTCAATATAATCCACAGGGGTTCTAGAATTTAAATTATATTATTGATTCCATGTTGGTTGAGCACTTTACTATTTATATTCATCAATTATTGCTATCCCATGTTAATGAGAATAGACACTCTCAGTTCTTTACCAAGCTTTCTCAAATCTCTTATTAGTTAAGTCCAGGTCCTTATTAGTTAAGTCCAGGAAGAATCATATACAATAATAAATCAAATTATTAGACCTAGGAATACTACAAGTGGTGTCTAATTAAGAAACAAAAGGATGATATGTCACTTTTAATATAAGATAGCAATTAAGAATAATTGATGCTACCTAGGGCTGGAGCGATAGAAGCATGGATAGGGCATTTGCCTTGCACATGGCCTACCCGGGTTCAATTCCTCTGCCCTTCTCGGAGAGCCCAGCAAGCTACTGAGAGTATCTCACCCCCATGGCAGAGCCTGGAAAGCTACCCTGGCATATTCAATATGCTAAAAACAATAACAAGTCTCACAATGGAGACATTACTGGTGCCCGCTCAAGCAAATCGATGAACAATGGGATTACAGTGATACAGTGAAACAGAATGCTACCTAAAAGTTAAAAATATACTGTATAAATTAAGAAAACTAAGTGATATTAATGGATGAGTATGTAAAAAATATCATGGTGTAAGTTTGCCTTGAATACTGGCCTTTAAATTAATAAAATTATTACTAAAATTTAATTTTGTATGCAGTTAAAGAATTCATAAAATTGGCCTAAACATGTGGAAATGTTTATAGCACTGTAGCAATGTCATCCCGTTGTTCATAGATTTCTTCAAGCGGGCACCAGTAACATCTCCATTGTGAGACTTTTTACTGTTTTGGGCATATTGAATATGCCATGGGTAGCTTGCCAGGCTCTGCCATGTGGGCAGGATAGTCTTGGTAGATTTCAGAGCTCTCTGAGAGGGATGGAGGAATCAAACCTGGGTTGACCTCTTGAAAGGTAAACGCCCTACCCTCTATGCTATCACTCCAGCCCACTAAGCAGATTATTTAGTGTAGGGAATTCTGTTCTTGATCAGGACATAAAGTCATCTGGCAGAGCTTGAGGCAACGCCAGGTCCTCCTGCCCCAGCCACACAGTGCTCCTGAGGCAACCTGCAAGGGAAATCTGCATAGAGGGGAGTCCGTGGGGGGCTTTCTGTGGGGGAGGCTCTGAGTGTGGGTCTCTGTGGATGGCTGGGTTTGTGTGGGGGTCTCTGTGGGTTTGTGGGCCTGTTTGGGGGTCCCTGCGTTGGTGTGACTCTGTGTGTGTGTGTCTGTGTGTGGGTGGGATGCTGTGGGAGATGTTTATAATTACATAATCACCAATCATGAAATCCCGTTAATCCTCAATTTCTAGAGCGGGCTCAGTAACCTCTCATCCGTCCTTTCCCTGAGATCTTAAAAGTCTCTCTCGTCTTGACCCTCCCAATGATGTCTCACTGGAGGCTCTTTCAGGGTCAGGGGAATGAGATCCAGTTTGTTACTGGGTTTAGCATATGAATACACCATGGGAAGCTTGCAAGGCTGTCCCATGTGGGCAGGAAACTCTCAGAAGCTTGCCAATTTCTCCCAGAGAGAGAAGCAGGCTATAAGATATTGTGCGACCGCTTTGCGTGCTTCTGGGAGCTCACTTTTACGTCTCTGGATGTTGACCATTGGTGGGATTACACACACCTGGGTTCCTCTGCCAGTACCTTCATGCGTGAGGCCTGTCCAAATGTGTGGAGAGGGGCCTCCAGCATGGCTGTAGCTAGGTTCCGATGGTCTTTGGCCGCCGGGAGCTCTGCTCGGGGTGGGGAGGGAAGCTGGAGCCCATCCCCTCCGAAAGGTCCCGGGGAAGACAGCCAGGTGTGCGGGCAAGAGACTCTCTGCATTGTAATTACATAAATAAACAAGAATTTGGGACCAGTGCAATAGTACAGTGGGTAGAACATTTGCCTTACACGCTGTCAATCAGGGTTTGATCATGGGCATCCAATATGTTCCACCAAGCACTGCCAGGATTAATTCCTGAGTGCAGAGCCAGGAGTAACCCTTGAGTATCGCCACATGTGATCCAAAATGCCAAAATTTTATAAAATTTAAAAATAAAAGAATTAAGTAAAGAAGAGCAAATGCTAAAAGTTTCTACCGAATTCAAACATATTTTATATACTGAAAATTTCTCTCAATGTGATATTTGCAAGCATATTATACTATCAAAAGTCATATGAAATTTCAATATAACTAACATTTAATTTTTAACGGACAAAATGAGTGAATTTTAACCTGAGATTGTCTTTGACTTGTTCATGAGTATGAGAAATATGAGAAAAAGATTCACGACTTAATATTAAAGACAAGAATTAGCTAAGAGAAAAGGCTTGATGGGGGCTGGAGTGATAGCACAGCAGGTAGGATGTTTCCTTGCACACGGCCTACCTGGGTTAGATTCCCAGCATCCCATTTGTTCCTGAGTGCCGCCAGGAGTGATTCCTGAGTGCAGAGCCAGCAGTAACCACTGTGCATTGCCAGGTGTGATCCAAAAAAAAAAAAAAGAGAGAGAGAAAGAGAGGGATAGAAAATGCATGAAATAACATTTCATATATAAGAGATCACAGATAAAAAATGTACATTCTTATGAAATATTCAGAACAGATAAACTTATAAGGACAGAAAGAGGGATAGTGGTTGCTAAGACTGGGAAGAGAAGGAATGGGTTTATAAGGGCTATAGGACTTTGGTTGATGGCTAAGGAAAATTCTGCCATTCAAGTTGATGCATAACTTTGTGAATCTACTGAAAACTACTCATCGTACATGATTAAATAATTATGAATGTGAATTATATTTATAATAATATAGCTACAAAAAAACTTTCTATATTCCAAACTGTATCATAATATTCCAAGAAGAAAGTAGACTTTCAAAAATAAATAGGAAATCAGAGGTATTTATCATTTATTTTAAGATACTGCAGCATTCAGAGGGCAGAAAGAGCACAAATTAAGGAATTTAAATTTTGTTAGCAAGTGCCTGCCTCTCATAATTTATTTTCTAAGTAAAATTCAGTACTACAGTAAAATAATCTCCTCACAGTATTGATCTTAAACAAGTTAAATCAAAACACTAGATAAGTTTTTTCTTGGTTGATGAGCATTGATTTAATCATCTATGTTAAAATACAGAATCTTATAATAATTGACTTTAAAAAGTCTATAATACATATTATTCATTTTCAGTTTATGTATCGGGAGAAGGAAATAATGATCTTTTATTTTCTAGAGTGATTAGACATTGATCCCGAGAACATTCTTTCACTAGTTAAATTTAAAAATTATCTGAAAAATCCCCCAAAGCCAACTTCTCATGTACATTTATTATGACTCTAAACTCAAGCTATTGATTGACCTGTTTCTCAGCTGCTCTTTTTCATAATACAGTTAGAGTGATTTCAGTTGCCTCAACAGATGCTTTTGGGTATAACTTGAAGACTCTGATTGGCATTTTAATAACTATTATACTCACTTCAATAAATGTTATTTAGCACATTTTTCTAAGGAGATGCCAAAGTTAAAAAATGCATTTAGGTTCCTCATCCAGGTGCGCCTCTTTCCCTCACTGAGCTTCCCAGCCCTCAGTGCCCACAAGCGCTGCTTGCATGGCCCCTGACCCAATCTCCAACCAGTGTCCAGTGACCAAAAGGGGCGTGACTTCTTTGGTAGTGGGCTTGGCCCAACTTCAGTGGGCGTGGTCACCGGGTGCGGTGGCCTCTTACACAGCCACATTTATTTCCCCCGTTCTAGTGTACTTGACAGAGGTCGAAATCCCCATTAACTAACTTTGTGGAGATCTCCCCAGTAACCTCAACACAAAAGGCTAAATTAACCACTAGCCTACTCCAATTGCACCAAAATATCGAAAACTCACGAAAAGATTGTCCCACCTCCATACAACCATGACAGCAAAAGGAAACAGCGCAAATCCCCACACCAAGAAGAGGACGAACAAAAGAGTAGTCCAGAAGCCTCAGCAGGGGTTTCCCACAAATGTGATCTCTCTGATAAAGAATTCAGAGAAGAAATGCTGAGAATGTTCATCGAACTTATAGAAATGATGGAGCAGTCAGCGAAAAAATTATGGGAAGAAATGAGAGCAGAAATAGGAAAGCTACATTCAGAAATGTCACAAATAAAAGACACTGTAGACAAAATAAAAAACCCAGTTGGAGCCCTCAACAGTAGAATGGCTACAGCTGAAGAGAGAATTAGTGAGCTTGAAGATGAGCAACAGAAAGCCCACAGGCTACAACAAACAATTGGAAAATATCTTAAAATAGCTCTAGGGTGAATCAGAGACCTCGGGGATGATGCCAAGAGGAATAACGTAAGAATCATTGGAGTTCCAGAAGGACAGGGAGACAACCCAAATGAGAAAGCAACAGTTAAAGAAATCATTGCTGAAAAGTTCCCAAAGCTGGATAATGCAGATGTTCAGATCCTAGGAGCCAGAAGGGTGCCAGCTAGAAGGAACCCTAATAAAAAGACTCCAAGACATATCATAGTCAAAATGATGGATGCCACAGATAGGGACACAATACTGCAAGCAGCAAGTTTTAAAAAAGAAATCACATACAAAGGAGAAACCCTTCAATTCACAGCAGACTTATCAGAGGAAACCCTCCAAGCCAGAAGACAGTGGTGGGATATAGTGAAAAAAAAATTAATGAAATGAATGCCTCACCATGAATACTTTACCCAGCTAAGTTCTCACTCAAACTCGAAGGAACCATACACAGTTTCATGGATAAACAACACCTAAGGAACTTCATAGACTCAAAACCAAGCTTAAAAGAAGGACTAAAGGGGCTTTTGTAAGACAAGGAAAAACCCTAAAAGAACAACAAACCCCGCAGAAAGATGACACAAAACCCCATGACAATAATCTCTCTCAATGTCAATGGCCTAAATGCACCAATTAAAAGACACAGAGTGGCAAAATGGATTCGGAAACAAAACCCAACATTCTGCTGCCTACAAGAAACACACCTGAACAGTCAGGGTAAACACAGACTCAAAGTCAAAGGATGGAAAACAATTCTGCAAGCAAACAACTCCCTCAAAAAAGCTGGGGTTGCCATACTAGTATCCGACAACATAGATTTCAGGTTGAAAAAGATTAGAAAGGACAGCGAAGGTCACTTTCTATTTATCAAGGGATATGTACAACAGGAAGAAATCACACTCTTAAACGTATACGCACCTAATGAACAACCAGCTAAATACTTAAAACAAGTCCTTACAGACTTTAAGGAGGACATTGCTAGCAACACAATAGTAGTCGGAGACTTCAACACCGCCTTATCACCTCTGGATAGATCGAATAATACTCACTAAGGAAATACTGACTCTGAAGGAAAAAATAGAGAGCCCTAATAGACCTATACAGGACTTTACACCCCAAAAAGAAAGAATACATATTCTTTTCCAGTGCACATGGAACAATTTCCAAAATAGACCATGCACTGGGCCACAAAACATACCTCAACAGAATCAGAAAAATAGAAATTGTATCAACTACTTTCTCAGACCACCATGCGCTGAAGATAGAAGCTAACCATACACAGATGCAGAGAATCAAAGCAAACACCTGGAAATTAAACAGATCATTGTTGAACAGTGTGTGGGTCAGGAAGGAGATCAAGGAAGAAATCAAGAGATAGCTCGAAACAAATGAAAATGAAGACAAGAGCTACCAAAACCTATGGGATGCAGCTAAAGCTGTGTTAAGGGGAAAATTTATAGCTCTGCAAGCATTCCTTAGGAAGGAAGAAAGGGCCTACATAAATAGCTTGACTTCACAGCTTAAGGCCTTAGAAAAGGACCAGAAAAAGAAGCCCAAACCAGACCGAAGGAAGGAAATAGTAAAATTTAGAGCAGAAATTAACAACATGGAAACTCAGAAAACAATCCAAATGGTCAGTGAAACCAAGAGCTGGTTCTTTGAGAAAATAAACAAGATTGATAAGCTGCTAGCAAGACTCACAAAGAAAGAGAGAGAGAGAACCCTAATAAACTGAATCAGGAAAATAAAGGGGACATCATAACAGAAACCAATGAAATTCAAAAGATCATCAGAGACTACTTTGAAAGTCTATATGCCACGAAACAAGAGAACCTATAAGAAATGGATGAATTCGTTGATTCCTACAATCTCCAAAGACTGAACCAAGAAGACTTGGAATACTTGAATAGACCCATTAATATCAAGGAAATTGAAACTGTAATCAAAAGTCTCCCCCAAAACAAAAGCCTGGGTCTAGATGGATTCTTCCAAACATTTAAAGAAGACCTGTTGCCAGTTCTCCTCAAGCTTTTCCAAGAAATTGAAAAAACAGGAACTCTCCCAAATAGTATCTATGAAGCACATATCTCCCTAATACCAAAAGCAAACAAAGACACCACTAAGAAAGAAAACTATAGACCAATATCCCTGATGAACACTGATGCGAAGATCCTCAACAAATTACTAGCAAATAGGATCCACCAACTCATCAAAAAGATCATACACTATGACCAAGTGGGATTCATCCCAGGGATGCAAGGATGGTTTAACATTCGGAATCAATCAACATAATCCATCATATCAACAAAAGTAAAGATAAAAACCATATGATCATATCAATAGATGCAGAGAAAGCATATGACAAGATCCAACATCCATTCATGATGAAAACCCTCACCAAAATGGGTTTTGGAGGAACTTTCCTCAAGACAGTCGAAGCGATCTACCACAGCCTATGGCAAGCATTATCCTCAATGGAAAAAAAAACTAAGGGCCTTTCCTCTAAGATCAGGCAGAAGACAAGGATGCCCACTCTCACCACTGCTGTTCAATATAGTACTGGAAGTACTTGCGATAGCTGTTAGTCAAGAAAAAGATATCAAGGGCATCCAGATAGGAAAGGAAGAAATCAAACTCTCACTATGTGCAGAAGAAATGATACTATATCTACAGAAGCCTAAATCCTCTACTAAGAAATTCTTAGAAACAGTAGACTTGTACAGTAAAGTTTCAGGCTACAAAATCAATACCCAAAAATCCATGGCCTTCCTATATGCAAACAATGAGACAGAGGAAATAACATGAAAAAAGCAATCCCATTCACAATTGTGCCCCAGAAAATCAAATACCTCAGAATCAGCTTAACTAAGGAAGTAAAAGAGCTCTACAAAGAAAACTACAAGATGCTACTCCACGAAATAAAAGAGCACATGAGGAAATGGAAATATATCCCCTGCTCATGGTTAGGGAGAATCAACATTGTCAAAGTGGCAATACTCCCCAAAGCATTATACAGATTCAACGTGATCCCTATAAGAATACCCATGACATTCTTCAAAGAAATGGATCAAGCAATCCTGAAATACATATGTAACAATAAACGCCCACAGATTGCTAAAACAATTCTTGGGAAAAAAACGATGGCAGACTGTTGGAATATTTCCCCTTTTCCAGCTGCCTTCTGGAGTTTTGTCACAGAAACCTAGCTGATCTTTGACCCGCAGATCTAAGGTGCTAGCCTAGTCTTTGGGATGTAAATTTCAGGTGCTGTCTAGTTTGTAGTTGACATGTAGATTTCTTGCTGCAGCCCAGCCTGGTCTTTGGGATGTAAATCCGAGTGCTTTCAGCCCAAAGAAGGCTTGGTTTTGGTTTTGTATCTTGTTTCCGGGGGCAGATCCACAGGGCCAGATCCACCGAGAGAGATCGGGGAGAGACAGGGAGGAGGAGAGGGAGAAGCCAGAGAGAGGCAGCAGTTGAGCAGGAGATCCAGAGAGAGGCTGGAGCTGGGAGTGCGGGAGATGAGAAAGCTTGAAGATTGAATAAACGGTAACTAATCAGCAACCAGCTTGGTCCTCGTTCTTCCTTCGCCTGTCCTTGACCACCGGCCGTCCCGATCCAGTCCACACACTGCGGTTCCAGAGCACCGAACGCGGGTGGTGAGACAGAGCCGCCCGGAGAGCCCGCGAGTGCACTCGCGCCCCCTCGGCGCTCTTTAGTTTTTTACAGCAGACATCAACCTCCCCAACCTCAAAATTTACTACAAAGCGGTAATAATCAAAACAGCATGGTACTGGAACAAAGGCAGAGTCTCAGACCAATGGGACAGGGTGGAATATCCCTACACACAACCCCAAACGTTTGACCATCTAATCTTTGAAAAGGGAGCAAGAAATGTGAAATGGAGTAAGGAAAACCTCTTTAATAAATGGTGCTGGCACAACTGGGCAACCACATGCAAAAAAATGGGCTTAGAGCTCGATCTGACACCATGCACAAAAGTCAGATCAAAATGGATTAAAGACCTCAACATCAGACCACAAGCCATAAGGTACATTGAAGACAAGGTCGGCAAAACCCTCCACGATATTGAAGCTAACATTTTTTTTTAAAGATGACAAGCAACTGATCAACCAAGAGGAAACAGAGATAAACAAATGGAACTACATTAAACTATGAAGCTTCTGCACTGCAAAAGACACAGTGACTAGAATACAACGACAGTCTATAGAATGGGAAAGTATATTCACCCAATACCCATCAGATAAGGGGTTGATATCAAGGGTATATAAGGCACTGGTTGAACTCTACAAGAAGAAAACATCCAACCCCATCAGAAAATGGGGCGAAGCAATGAACAGAAACTTTCCCAAGGAAGAGATACGAATGGCCAAGACACATGAAAAAGTGCTCTACATCACTAATCATCAGGGAGATGCAGATCAAAACAACCATGAGATACCACCTCACACCACAGAGACTAGCACACATCCAAAAGAACAAAAGCAACCGCTGTTGGAGAGGATGTGGGGAGAAAGAGACCCTTATATACTGCTGGTGGGAATGCCGACTGGTTCAGCCCTTCTGAAAAACAATATGGACGCTTCTCAAAAAATTAGAAATTGAGCTCCTATTTGACCCAGCAATACCACTACAGGGAATATACCCCGGAGAAGCAAAATAATATAGTCGAAATGACATCTGCACTTATATGTTCATTGCAGCACTGTTTACGATAGCCAAAATCTGGAAAAATACCAAGTGCCCGAGAACAGATGACTGGTTAAAGAAACTCTGGTATATCTATACGATGGAATACTATGCAGCTGTTAGAAAAGATGAAGTCATGGAGTTTGCATATAAGTGGATCAACATGGAAAGTATCATGCTAAGTGAAATGAGTCAGAAAGAGAGAGGCAGATATAGAAAGATTGCACTCATGTGTGGAATATGAAATAACACAGTAGGAGACTAATATCCAAGAATAGTATAAATAGGTACCAGTAGGTTGGCTCCAAGGCTTGGAAGCTGGTCTCACATGCTGGGGAAAAAGGCAGCTCAGATAGAGAAGGGAACACCAAATAAAATGTGGTTGGAGATCCCATGCAGGAAGTAGACTAGAGACTGAACACAATGGCCACTCAATACCCCTATTGGAAACCACAACACCCAGTTGGAGAGAGAGAGACCAAAAGGGAATATCCTGCCACAGAGGCTGGGTGGGGTGGAGGGGTGATGGTATTGGGGGGCGGGAGGGATACTGGGTTTATTGGTGATGGAGAATGGGTACTGGTGGAGGGATGTGTTTGTGAACATTGTATGAGGGATAAACAAGCTCGAAAATGTGTGAATCTTTATCTGTACCTTCATGGTGATTCACTAATTAAACAATAACATTAAAATTTTTAAAAAAATAAAAGAATTTAGATACAAAAGAATTTCTGAAGTGAATAGCTCACTGCAAAGATGTCTCTGGACCTTGTGCCAGGCCGATTTCACAGGGTGCCACAGGGGAGCCAGCGTCATTCTTCTACCTTCACCCGAGGAATCCCAGGGGCCAACTTCCAGAACCCAGTGAAAATCCCAGGTACACGGGGTCAGTGAATGCAAACTCCAGGCCTCATAGGATAGGGCAAGGGCCAATCCTTCTCATCTCCCTGCCCCTATGGACGAGCAGCTCGCTGCAGAGATCTCTCCAGACCTGAATTGTCTAAAATTTCAGAATTCCAGGAGTGCATGGCCACTCTTGAAGCCATGCAACATCTTACGCTATTCTTAACAAGCAATACAAAATAAGTTATCTAGCATCTGCCTGTTTGGCAGGTTTCAGTGGGGGCAAGAAAATTCAAAATAATGGTGGTGGGACTGCTGTCAAAATACTGAATGTAACTCATTGTTGTGAACAACTTTATAAAAATATTTTTTTAAATAAAGAATTTTCTATTGAGAAACATAAAAAAATGCATTTAGTTGGCTAAGTTAATAAACCTATAAAATGCCTCTAAATTGATAGAAGTCAGGAAATTAATACTAATTAAATGCCTCATTATGAAAAAGCATTTTAGATCTAAGAAAACTGATTTACCATAAAAAGGACTTAATTTCATTTGGATATATGTACAAACATATGTTCTCTACTTTATATTATCTGTAATCAGCATTTCACATTTTACCTTTTATAAAAAAAGGAAAAAAATATGCTTTGCGTCAAAAAATTTACCTTCTATAAAAAAAGAAAATATGCTTTGTGTCAGAAAAAAGGTGTCAGAAAATATGCTTTGTTTATTAAAACCTATATTATATATATGGCATTCTTATTATAATAAAATAGGGAAACAGTGTTTTGTTCCTAGCATTTTATGTTGAGTGTTTTAGTTCTTCATAGCACTTTATAGAGTTATCATAATCTCTAGAACATCTTCAAATTAGGTCAGAATGGTGAAATTGTATGTAAGAAAATAATGCTGGTGGGGTCCCCTGCTGACGTATGTGAAGTGGAGAGGAGATACAGATGCTTCTAGATTAATAACACAGAGTAAAGGTATGGAATCTAGAGGAAATCTAGGACTGTGAGCCTCACTTCTTTCAAGAAAGCAAAGTCAGCCCTGCACCTTATCCAGGACTTTTGGGTTCTTGCCTTTCTCTCAGAAAAGAATTTCAGGAGAAGATAAGTAGTGAATTATAACAGATTTCATTTGGAAATTTTGAGGAAGGGGGCTCTGGGGAGAGAATACGTGCTCAAAAGAGAACACGAGCTTCTCCAAATTAGAGCGAGAGCTCCAGTATACATCTCAGAATTTGATATGAAAGTTAAAAAGTGCACGTCTTAAGAGGGGAGATGTAGGAGACATATGTGCTTGGTGACTACATGCACATGGCAGCAACATAGAAGCACAGGCATCACATGAGTGACATGAAGCATCAAAAATATGCACGTGGCTATTTTTCTGGCAATTTTTTGCCATAGTAGAGACATCTACTGGATTTTGTGTGCCAACATCTGTTTACCCTTCATCATTCATGTGAGACTGGCATGAAAGATAAGATAACAAAGGCATTTTAATAAGAGGGAGATCTAGGTCTTACAAGTTATTGAATTTTCTGAAAGAAAAAGAAAAAGTGGATCCTATGGTGAGTCACACAGAATGATTCATAGAGCAATACAGATTGACTGCAAAAATAGTTACTTTCATCAGAGCCACTATTGGATCTATTCTAGAATAAAAAGAATTACAGGACAAATCCTTCTCAATAATCTTTAGAGTGGACATTAAAAAGTTGTTTCAGAAGGATTTCAGAGGCCTTCCTTTCCTTGGCATTATTTGTCAGCAGAATTACCTCCAAATTCGAGATATATTCCTTCTTTCTGAGTTATAACTACATTTTGTCACAGTGATTCTAATGGAAAGATCTAATTAATACCCAATAGCTTCACTAGAGGAGTCTCTTACAGGTACAATTTTAGCTTTTCTTTTGTTATTATTGAGGTAACATGGCATACAATACTTTTAATATCTATGCTTTGGACACACAGTGATACTATACCAAATGGGCCAGGACAGTTCAAAAACCATCTACCACTCTCCCCAAATTTTCATCTCCAACACAAGCTAGGAGTGGAAGCTTAACGTATCTATATTTCACTCTCCTTTGGAAAGGAAAAATCCTCAACATAGTTACCTATTCTGTTAAATTCAAGTATTTAATTCTCCTTCCTCTAATCATCCCAGTGGGTGTTTCACCAGACAAGTTCAATCAAAAGATCTACTTAATCTTTCACATGTGTCAGAGTTCCAGACAAGCAGCGTCCTCTTGGGTGTTTTTAACAAAATGATGAAAGGGATCCTGTATCTACTGTTTAATTGTGCAATTGCTAGTGTATGATAAATGAAGAGCCAGTGATCACATAGCATCCACTCTCAAAGAAACATAGACTTGATGAAGTGGACATCAGTCTCCTTCACCTAAGTCTCTTTCATCCAGTGTGACTAAAACTAGATAGATCATATTGTTACATGGCAAAGGCCTAAAGTGGAAGTTTCTGGGTTTGGGGAACAGCTGCACTAACTACCAATTGTGCTCAGTGTCACAGCTCTTTATTGACAGCTTGCCCGAGGTTAAAGCAGACAGGGACTCCAGTAGCTATTTTTCAGCAGTTGATTCTCTCCAGCAATTTCTGCACCTTAATTCATTTCCAGCACCTGCTTCTAGAGGTAGCTTCTTCCTCTTCCAGCAACTAAATATCCAGCAATTTCTAACTGCTAACACCCAGTCTGATTGGCACCTTGATCTCCATCCAGCAGAAGTCTTCTCTCTCTTCTTTCCTCTCAGAACTTCCAAATAAAACCTGTTTTACTTTACTGCTTGTCTCCTCCTGAAAATCTTTTCTGTGATGGAAAAACAGGGACCAAAAAGGTTTGGATAAACTCTAGGACCGACTTTCCTTTTGGGTTAAGAGCAAAACTCACAGCTGTCTCAGTTATTCCCTGGGTGGCAGAGATGGATAGAGAGAAAAACAATAGATTCCCTTCTTGAGGCTGCCACCTCTCTCCTCCCCATTTCACATAAGTCACCCATGGATTCCAAAAGCATCAGAAGAAAGATTGGATGCATGGTTTGTAAGATCATAAATGTTTATGACATTTCTCATTTTCCCCCTGATTTCTAACAGCAGTGTTATTGTCACTTCGATTACAAAGCAATATATCATCACTTTTACTTTTGAATTTTTTTAATTACCAAATAAGAGCTTCTTTCAACATAATCATTGTTCACTTGGTCTTGCTCATCTATATACTATTATATAGGGAGAGCCTGGCAAGCTCCCCATGGCGTATTCATATGCCCAAACCAGTAACAATTATGCGACTCATTCCCCTGACCAGAAAGAGCCTCCAATGCGGCACTTTTATTCACCGGGAAGGACGAGTAAAGAGAGGCTTCTAAAATCTCAGAGCTAGGACAAGTGGAGATGTTACTGAGACTGCTTGAGAAAATCGATAATCAATGGGATGATGATGATAATGATGATAATATACTGTTATAGTATCACAATTAATGGGAAATCATTTATGTTAAAGCTTATTTATCAGTCTGAAAATAAATTTCAATATAAATTATCTAACATAGTTAATACCATAAAATGCATATGTATCTTTAATTTAAGTATATGTTATTTTGCTAATTTTTTGTTCTATTGCTCAAACCAATTTCAAATAGGTAAACATAAAATATCCTAAAAATGACAAGTGTTTCATCATTTTTTGTATGAATTATATTAATATTTTTATTCACATAAAAAGTAAGATTTAAATTCAAAACGTTAGGAATTTAATTCAAATTGCAGAAAATGTAAACATTATTTTTTAGAAAATTGACATTTTTAAAATATTATTTAAGATTTCTCTTCAGGAATATGACATGGCTTTCTATTTGTCAAGACTTTGCTTGAAATTATTCCATGAAATTTGATTACTTTTCCCATTGATAGCCTATATGTTGTTGCTATACTTAGAATGACACTTTATTTCTAAAATGAATCGGACACTTTGTTCACTTTATAATTTCTAGCTCTAGCTTAGCTTACTAACAGAGTAAAACCCTAAAATGACTTTTTAATTACTGGAACCATGATTAATTTATATGTAATTTTTTCTGAAAAATCTTTGATTTATAGACAAAATACAAATCAGTGAAAAATAGTAGTCTCCTTCTATTCAATATTTTTAAAATCTAGGTAATTTGAACCATGTTAACTCTACTGACAGGTTTGTATTCTGCTTTTCTCTACAGTATTTGCATGTAAATACTGTTTAAGAATATTTTATTTTTATTTCAATGGAGATTGTGACTTCTTAAAAAATAATTTATCTTAAATAAGTTTATTTGTGCATCTTACTATTTCCCTATTTCTTATGGCATTGCATTATCCTAGAAAATAGTTGCTTAATTTTGAAATTGTTCAATTAACATTAATATTAAATAGGTTGCTTTTGTTTTATCTTAATTACAGTAAAATAATTAACATTTTATAAATCTAAATAATTCACAATAATCTTAGTTTTGCGGATATTTTGGTTTGCAGATAAAGCAATTAGAAAGCACAGTTCCCATATATTGCCTGAACTTCCTGCTGCCTATACCAAATTGTTTCCCCATTTACTTATTTAAGGAGTTGTACTGTATCTGCTGTCACTCAGGCTTTACTCCTTGCTCTGTGCATAGGAGTCACTGTTGGAGGTACTTGGGGTATCGTATGTGATACAGGGATCTTACTAGATGCCTGCATGCAAAGTAAGTGCCTAATCCCTGTATGAACTGAACCACCAGCTTCTCCTTCTATTTACATCTTGCAATAGTGTGATATATCTGTTATCAGTAATAAGAAGAATAGATAAATTATGCTATTAACTAAATCTCATGATTTCATTAGGAGTCACTCTCAAAGATGTATAGCATTTATTGAATCTTAACAAATATACCATTATATATAATGGTGTAGCCACCATTCTCATAGCACATAAAAGTTTCACTGCACTAAAATTATTCTCTGCTCTACTATTCAGCCTACACAGGAACTCTTGGGAGCTCCTAAATTTTCACACACTCCATTTTTCTTTATCCAGAACTTCAGCTGGAAAAAAATAGCATGTAATCTGAAAATTCCTTCCATAGCAACATACCTTATTTCACTTCCTTAGAAATATCCTCTCATGTTCCTTAGCAAAGTTTTCCTCTTTCTAATTCATTATGGCAAATAGAATGAAGTAATAGGTTAACTTTGTTACCTTTGCTCTACTGTAAAAACAGTTTACAGTATTTTGAGTAGGTAGGGGGTGGGGCTGTGGGAATCAGAGAGCACTCCTGGTGCTTCTTGGTTTTTAGAACCAAATGGGTGAGTACTAGGTCTAAAAGGATGTAGTACTTATCATTTCGGGCCATGGGGTGTGGATGACAACCAGAGATAACTTGGGGTTGATAAAGAAGTGATTGAGGCCTCAAGTTTTACACTCTGTCATGCTCTGACAGGGGGATTATATGGGTCTGCAAGTGGAAAGAGAAATCATACTTATTAAGTATTCGCTAAAATTAATGTACTGGCTCCTGGTTATGCGTTATAGTATTTTTACCAATATTCTTATGGTTATTTTTTAATTCTACTGCCTTTTTCCTACTGTATGGAAATTATTAATTTTATTTTTTGTATGATAAATCATTATATAAGCTTCCCTAACACTGGTCATGCAAAAATAGCTTTGTTCTATCTCCCTCTTGAATGGAGTGTTAGGTGGTTTTTAAATTGAGGTTCACTGTTTTCCTCAACATTAAGAAAATATTTATTTGCAGTTTTATTGGAATTTTGTCAGGTATGTGACATCTGTTGTTACTAACATAAACACCATTCTGGGCTTTGTTCCTTTCTGTAAATGTTTCAGTTTTTCCTCCTTGTCTTTCCTCTTTGATCCTTAAATATAGCTATGTGATATTCTGGTTTATTTTGATATCCTGCTTAGATATTCTGTCTGTAGAGCTATCTCCTTCAATTAGAATAATCTTCAACCAGTCTTCATGACTTGCTTCTTTCCTATTTGCAATCATCTTTTTTCCAAAATACTATTAGAAACAGACATTCCCTATTTCTTTGGTGTCCTTTCCATGGTTCCATCTTCCTATCTCATGTGCACTATATGATTTTCTCAAGTCTATTTCTTCTTCAATGTGTTCTTTATGCATATTTGTCTATGGCAATGCTGTTTTATTATTCTTTCTCTTTTGAGAAATTTTATTTGACTCTCATTCAATGTACCATCTCTTTACAGTATAAAAACACCGAAGAATATTTTTCCCTATGTTTCTAAGATTTTCACCCATTGATATTTCAAATAAATTGTGTCCCAAGTTATTCTCTTAGTTGTTTCTGCTTACTTCCTCCCCAGATTGATTTGCATTCAGCTCTTTTATAAATTAAAAACCAAGTCTTTGTCTTCAAGCCCATGTTCTCTTTTGAAGATAAGTCTTGCTTGACGCATTTCCACTTTGGAGAAGTCACTTGAGCATGTACTTCTCCCATTCTCTCCCCATAAATTTGAGTAAAAATTTTCTTGATTTGGGATGGAGAGATAGGACAGCAGGTAGGGCAGTATTTGCCTTGCCTGTAGGCGAACCGGGGTTCAATTCCCAGATTCTCATATGGTTCCCTGAGCACTGTCTGAGTGAAAATCCAGGAGTAACCTCTGAGTATTGCCTGGTGAGGTTCAAAAACAAAAAGAAAATAAAACAAAAAACCAATTTCTTGCTTCAAAATAAATAAACAAAAGCAAAAACATTTTTTTCTTATTTAACTCAACGTTGGTGTGATCTTCTTATCTCTTAGATTCTTCATTCGCCTGATATGTAAGAATGTGGTTTTTGTGTTGGTGCTCTATTAGGCTTCATAGGCTTCATTTGAGGCAAGATTTATCATATTTTTTTAAATAAATTCCTGCCATTGTAGTACTTGGTCAAGCACTTATTTTGAATTTGGACTAAAATCACCATTGTCATGAAATCTAAAAATTTAGTATTCTGCAACTTAATCTTTGTATGTAGGAAATGACAAATATACTGCTGCATTCTTTGGGAAAATAGTTTTTCCTGCTTAATATTAAACCCAGCCACAGCCATGATCTAGGCCCCTCTCCACATGTTTGGATGAGCCTCACACATAAAGGAACCGGCAGAGGAACCAGGGTGTGTGGGACCCAGGGCTAAGATCTCCAAGCCTGCTTGAAGCCAGACTGGGCCTCCTCCACCATTTTCCAGTAGCTTGGCAGCCACAGCCACAAACTACCCCCCACCCTCACCCCCCCAAGGCACCAGGAAGCTCCCGGAAGCTCCTTCTTATATCCTAGTTCTCGCTCTCAGAGAACCTGACAAGGTACAGAGAGCATCCTGCCCACAAGGCAGAAACTGGCAAGCTCTCCAATGGTGTATTTGATACGCCAAATACAGTAACAATGATGGGTCTCATTTCCCTTCCACTGAAAGAGCCTCTTATGCGACATCACTGGAAAGAACGAGTAAAGAGAGGCTGCTAAAATCTCAGGGCTAGGATGAGTGGAGACATTACAAGTGCCTGCTTGAGCAAATTGATGATAAACGGGATACTAGTGATAGTGATAGTGAATATTAAATAATATTCTTCGCCATAATTTATATCTCTAAATCAAGGCAATTTAGCTTAGGCCTAATTTTTCATTGTAATCACAATTTTTAAGGCTGTTAATGACCCTCTTTTATTAAAATCTATAGATATCTGGTTATTCTTACTGTCCTGTTGTTTCGTAGTTTAGGTAATTGGGATGCAATAGCATTTGAGCTTATAGAATTGATGAACAAAGTTACTTCAGAACACTGTCACCAAAGTGTTCATGACCATCCTGCCCTGTCCTATGTTATCTTTGATATTTTATTCCTTATGATTCCCCCAAAGCAGAGCCTGGCAAGCTACCCGTGGCACATTTGATATGCCAAAAACAGTAACAAGTCCTACAATGGAGACTTTACTGGTGCCCGCTTGAGCAGATCGATGAACAGTGATGGCAGTGCTACTCTGCTATGATTTCTGTGCAAGCTGTGACCTCCTGGCCTTCCTTAGTACCACCTACATGTTCCAAATTTTCCACTAGCTCTAAGGGTTGACTAGATGTCAACCTGGAAGTCAATATTAGAAGTAAATAACCTTTATATTTACTATAGTAAAACCCATTCATTCCATTAATGTTTTCCTCTAATGTCATAGTCTTTCAACTCAAGAAATAAAAATTATTTTTATTTCTCAATTAATTTTCATTTCTCAATAAAAAAATAATGATTAAATTTGATGTAATGTGACAAATCTATTTTTATTTGCGGTTTATATTTTTAGTTCCCCCTGATGAATATTGAGTATAATATATTTAATATTTAATTGTATATAGTGCATATTTAAAATAGTACTTTTAAATATGCACTATATATTTAAATAGTGTAAATACATAGTATTTACATGCAATGTGTGTACATGTAACTACATAGTAACAGTTTACTATATATCTTATTATGTATTCTTTTGTTACCCAGCAAGAATTCAAATCAATTTAACTGTGTGCATATATATGTGTGTGTATGTGTGTGTGGACTGGAGCAATAGCACAGCTGGTAGGGTATTTGCCTTGCACGAGGCCCCCAAGTTTGATTCCTCCATCCCTCTCGGAGAGTCCAGCAAGCTATTGAGAGTATTTCATCCCCACAGCAGAACCTGGCAAGCTACCTATGGCATATTCAATATGTCAAAAACAGTAACAAGTCTCACAATGGAGACGTTACTGGTATTGGTGCCCGCTTGAGCAAATCGATGAGCAACAGGATGACAGTGACTGTGACAGTGACAGTATATGTGTGTGTGTGTATGTGTGTGTGTGTGTGTAGTTTACTGTTCTAAAATCCCATTGTACTATACAGTATGTTCTCATCTCCTTCATGGATGGGCATTGAGATTAATTCCATCTCCCTGCTACCATAAACTATACTGTGATAAGAATCCTCATATATTTTGTTATTTATTCTCAGTATTCTATAGAGTTTTACTGTACCCGTATCTAAAATTCTGATTATTATCCTGAAGGCATTTATTTTTCTAAATAATCTAATTTTTCTCACCAATCTAATTTTATCCAATAGCTTTAACTGGTAGTAATAGTAGCAATGACAAATATCCATGCCCAAAAGATATCTCTTTTCCCAAAGTCTCACACAGATATTCCCATACTGTTCAAAACTGAGCATATCATTTAGCTTCAAAAACACACTTCTCTCCTCTATTTTTTTCATGCTATTAAATAGCAATAGACTAGTTACTCAGGACAGAATCTAGGAAATTCTTATTCATTCATCTTCTTTCCTTATCTCCAACATTCAGTGAGTGAGTGAGTCCAATAAATGCTATCCCTTAATCTGTTCAGCTGCCTATATTTTTCCTGAAACTTCCCTTATTTGGCACACTACAGCCTTTTGTTCTGTGAATTATCATACAGTTGGGTAGCTTACTATGCTGTTTATTAATCTTCTCTTTTCCCTGCTTATAACCTATTTGTGCACTATATTCATATATCCAGAATATAAAACACATCACATTAATTGAATGTTTAAGACTGTTCTCTTTTAAAATAAAACTAAAGGACTTTAATGTAAACTATATAGGCATTTACATTTGAATTCCCAGCTGTTTTTGTAATGTTATTTACATTGGCTTTCCTTTTTATTTATGATTTAATTATATTATAATTGTAATTATATTCCTCTAATCTCACCTTTTATGTTTTTGGTATCTCATTTCCTATTTATCATGAAAAATTTTTTCTAATTTATCCAAATAAGTTCTCTATATTCACTCAATTCCTGAGTAAGCTTTAAGACTTTTAAAAAATATTAATTTACATGCACACTTTTTAAATCTGGTCATTTTTTTCTCTAACCAGCATTTATCTATTCTTTTTTTTTTTTGCTCTTTTTTTTTTTGGGGGGTCACACCCAGCGATGCTCAGGGGTTACTCCTGGCTCTTCACTCAGGAATTACTCCTGGCGGTGCTTGGGGGACCATATGGGATGCCGGGGATCGAACCCGGGTCGGCCGCGTGCAAGGCAAACGCCCTACCCGCTGTGCTATTGCTCCGGCCCCAGCATTTATCTATTCTTAAGACAACTGACAAAATCAATTCAGCATGTTTCTGAGATTGTACCTTTATTTTTTAAATTTTTTAAAAATTTATTTATTTTTTAATTAGTGAGTCACAGTGAGGGTACAGTTACAGATTCACACATTTTTGTTCTTGTTTTTCCCTCATGCAATGTTTAAGAGCCCATCCCTCCACCAGTGTCCATTCTTCACCACCAATGAACCCAGTATCCCTCCCACCCCCCAGTCCTATCCCCCCACCCCACCCCACTTCTGTGGCGGGGCATTCCAATTTGATATCTCTCTTTGCTTTTGGGTGTTGTGGCCTGAAATAGGGGTATTGAGTGGTCATCCTGTTCAGTCTCTAGTCTACTTTCAGCACGCATCTCCCTTCCCATGCAGGATCTCCAATCACATATTACTTGGTGTTCCCTTCTCTATCTGGGATGACTTTCCCCCAGTGTGTGAGGCCACCTTTCAAGCTATGGAGCCAACATCCTGGTAATATATACTACCATTCTTGGGTATTAGTCTCGTACTCTGTTGTTCTATATTCCACAGACGAGTGCGATCATTCTATGTCTGTCCCTCTCTTTCTGGCTCATTTCACTTAGCATGATATTTTCCATGTTGATCCACTTATGTGTAAAGTTCATAACTTCATCGTTTCTAACAGCTGCATAGTATTCCATTGTATAGATGTACCAAAGTTTCTTTAACCAGTCGTGAGATTGTACCTTTAATGTCAATGTAATCTTTTCCCTTCTCATGTGAAAAGTGCTAATTTCTTTTGTGTGTGTGGGCGGGGAGAGGGGGGCAATCACACCCAGTGATGCACAGGGGTTACTCCTGGCTCATTCACTCAGGAATTACACCTGGCAGTACTCAGGGGACCATATGGGATGCTGGGAATTGAACTCTGTTCGACCACTTATAAGGCAAACGCCCTACCCGCTGTGCTATCACTCCAGCTCCAGTGCCAATTTCTTGATACTCTATTGTGTTACAAGGAATCCAATTCCAGGTCGGATTCATATTGAGCATTTAACTGATTCCAGATACAATTTTTTGAGGGGGGTCACACTCGATGATTCACAGGGGTAACTCCTGGCTCTGCACTCATGAATTACTCCTGGCAATGCTCAGGGGACTATATGGGATGCTGGGATGTTGGGAATTGAACCCAGATGGGCTGTGTGCAAAGCAAGCGCCTTACCGACTACACTATCACTCCAGCCCCAAAGAAACAATTTTTGACACCGCAAGTGCAGTAGTAAACAGGTAGAAATTAATAATCTCAAGGGAGACTAAAAAATTTATTGCAATAAATGCAATAAATCCAATAGATGAAAAAGAATGGTAGCTCATGTCTCTCAAGACTTACTTCTAGCTCTATGATCTTAGTAATCTAGAACTTAGTGCCTATTTTCTTATTTATGAAATTCAGTTTCTAGTATTATCTTCAAATTGTACAAAACTACAGGCAATCATATTCATAAGAAGTGAAAATTGTACTTAGCATTTTGTAAGAAATTTATATGTATTTTTAATGTATTAGATGCTCTGGGGAAAATCTTTGAGGGCTAGAGATAGAGAATAAGAAAAACAGTTTCACAGTTACGGCAAAATTATATTAATATTCAGCATGGTAACCAGGTACGCCTAGTGAAAAAGAAATAGTAAGCTGAAATAAATAAAATATCAACGCTTAAAATTAAATTGAACAAATTATTTAGTGCATTATAATACTATCTCAAGTTCTGGCAAATGAGTTGAGGTCTCTTGCAAAGAATGTTTTCGGGAGAGTTCTCCCCAAAGCAACATTAGTATTACCCTTGAGAACAAAGGAAGCTCTATAACTGGAATTTTTTTTAGCTACTTTGTGATTTTGCTGTAAGAAAAGCAATATTGACTAGTAGATGTCATTATGCTTCAGTTCATATTTTATAAAAATGTAATCATTCTATTAAAAAAAGTGAGCTCTTTTTTGAACAGACACAATAGTGATCTAACAGCAAAAATGGAGTATTTGGGCATTGGTGGTTATCAATGAAAACAAGTTAATCATAATGGATAAAAATAATATTTTATTTGGAAAAAAAACTAACATTTTGTGATATATAAAAAGGCGTAGCTAGAGAAAGAGAACATGCGGTTGTATCCTCTTGTGATCAATAAAAATTGGCACCAAGGCTTGAATTAGTTACATAAATTTCCCTGAAATCCGAATAAACAACCAGCAGGAGAAACCTCAGAAGGACCAGAGTTGAGGGGAATGTCCTCAGCAGGAGAGAAACTCAAATCAGAGCAAAAAACAACAATTTAGAAGAGATCCTAAGGTGTAGAACTTTACCCTGAGGAAAAGATGGAATTACAGTAAACACCCAGACCTCCAGTTCTCCAAACTTTTTCTTAGAATACTAACATGGGAGATAAGAAACTATAAGATATATGTAGGGGTCAGAATCACCCGCAGGTACCACATTGGTGACTTCTCAGAACCGAGTTGCTGGATGACACCATCTAGGATTCCCAGATGCCATACTAACAGTTAACAATAAGCTCCATTTAGTGATCTCACAACCTTCAGGGTGTTAAAATATTGGCTATATTTTCTTAGGAAAAGGGCTTGGGGCAAATGCTGACAAGAACTTTACACGCTCCAAGTTAGTAAGTGAGCTAACAAGAAAAAGCTAAAATCTGTATTTTCATTGACTATTGCAAAAATAGAAAGAGTCTCCATTTCATGTCCTCCTTCTGATAGAAGTGGGGATGGGGGAATCACATTTTGGGTGCATCTTACCAGTCTAGACTGAAAATAAAAATATTTTATGCTATCTTTTGCTCCAGAAATATTATTCCAGAGTCAGAATGATGAGAGTAAGGGAAGACATAATTCCCTCCTTGAAATAGTGTTATTTTAAGAAAATAAACTCTAATTTTCTAAAGAAAGAAGTTAGATGAGATGGCAAATGATAACTCCTCTGAGGCCTCTAAGAATATTGTATTAAGTAAAGAGAAGGAAAGAGAGAGAGAGAGACAGAGAGAGAGAGAGAGAGAGACAGAGAGAGAGAGAGGCCATATTTCTAATTGTTCCTGTTCTCCAGGAATTTCCTCTACTTCTTCCAAAGCATCTTTAGAATCTTATAAAATGTCTTTTTGAAACAATTGAATTTTATGTAGATATTGGTTTTGCTTTTTACTTTCTTAAGATAAAATATGATGCATGATATTAACTTTCCATTTGGTAGAAATGTTTGAGAGCATTTTTATTTTAATAATTGGATATTATATTTGGTGTGAGGGCTGGAGCGATAGCACAGCAATTGGGCTTTCGCCTTTCACATGGTCAACCCGTGTTCGATTCCTCCGCCCCTCTCGGGGAGCCCGGCAAGCTACTGAGAGTATGGAGCCCGCATGGCAAAGCCTGGCAAGCTACCCGTGCGTATTGGATATGCCAAAAGCAGTAACAATAAGT
Organism: Sorex araneus; assembly: GCF_027595985.1. Taxonomy (NCBI): domain Eukaryota; kingdom Metazoa; phylum Chordata; class Mammalia; order Eulipotyphla; family Soricidae; genus Sorex; species Sorex araneus. Next base: position 168,206,296 of record NC_073305.1, read on the forward strand.
CTCACAATGAGAGATGTTACTTGTGCCTGCTCAAACAAATTGATGAGCAATGGGATGACAGAATATTTGGTGAAATATTTTTTTAAATTATCAGTTAAATTCTTTCTCTCTTTACTTGAAAACCTAGGTCTGACTATATTGTTGAAATATTAATGAAAACTAACAAATATGCTAAGTATGAAAATTAGTCATTAGGACTGCAAACTACCCTCATCATCAGACATTTGCACAGAAGCACTACCTACAGTTATCATCAAGATGTAATTTTGAAAACCTTACTTATATACATAAAATATATGTATACAGGGACTCTGTGTCAATCTGTTTCCACTCGGGGCACCCCAGAAGGGGGTGGGTGAGAACCCTCCACACTCCAAGAGACCCAGCTCTGGCAGCCAACCTCCACTACCCAACCGCCGTCACAGTCCAGGCTGCTTTCCGGATGCTCCGACACATTATAAAACCCTTTTTACCCATTTTCCATAATTAGCACACCATCTTTGGTGGAGTTCAGACAGTAGGCAACAAATCATAGAGAGTAAGAGAGTAATATGGATATAGATGTAAATAAATAGGTAAATATGTAGATATATAAATAGATTTAAATATAAGCACACAAAGCTCAATCTTTAACAACATGTTAGTAATCTCTTACAGAAGGGTTTAATGGCTCCTGGGTGAAATACAACAATCTTCACACACCTTCCTCTAAGAAACATTTTCTGTCTCAGTATTAGCAGATTATTCATAGTAAGTAATAGTAAATAAATAATTTCAGTTCTGCTTGGGGGCAAAATTTGGTGTTTGGGATGGAAATATGGTGGTGGGAAGGTGTATCGGTGGTGGAATTGTTTTTTGATATTAAATGTAATAAAATATTGTGAACACTTTATAAAAATTTTAAAAAATTAAAAAAAAACGTACACATGGCATTTCTGCTCTGTGTTTTGGGGCCTCTGGGGCATATTCCTTGAAGCTGTTTTGCTGGGTCACATGGAAGCTCAATTTTTAGCTTTTTGAGGACCGATGTCGCTGTTGTCCCAAAAGTCCAACTGGGATCAGACCACCATCTTCTTTGTCCGAAATTCTGCTTCACTGAGCTGAGAGAAAAGGCTCCAAAATTTAAGAAGAGAACTCCCCGAATGACCACCAAATGGTAGCTTTTTGGCACTATTGCAGCAATATGGGAAGATGCTGTCGTTGACAACATCGATGAAGAATACGATCAACTGGTTCAGCAACTCCATGATTCTTCAAGGAATGCTGAAATAGAGAAAACCACAAAAAGATGTCTTCAGAAACTCTCAAGCTCATTCAACAACGTGGTTTGGCATGAGACTAAGACAATCACAAGCTAACGTCCGAGCTCACAAAGCTGTGCAGAGAAGTAATAAAGGAAGACCTCAAAGAGAGAAGAGCAGCAGTGTTGGCCAATGCAGCAGAAGCCAGGAAAGGTATTCGCAATGCCTGCCTGTCCTTCGCCAACTCTAAGACTGAGATGAGAAAATATATTTTATTTTTGGGTACTTTCTGTGGGATTTAGAGTATTATTTTTCTTATATTTACCTAAACATCAACAATATTATTTTATTTTCTCATGTTTTGTTTATGAATTATAAAAATAAATATTAGCTATCTTTTATTAATTTTGGTGATATGTTCTACAAGTTAATGTTATTTTACTTCAAATATATGCATCAGGATTTGCATAAATAAGATTGGCCTGCAGTTATCCTTTATATGAATTTGTTTTTTAGTTTAAATATTAAAGTTGTAATTGTGTACATATTATGTGCTGTAAACCAGAAAACTTTTGTATTTCAAATAAAATTACTCAGCACATGACTATATTATTTGAAATGATCAAAGGATATAAAGAGAGGTGAACATCTGTAATTGTTTTAAATCAATTACAGTTACAAACCAGTGAATACTTAACTCCAGTGTTACTAGAGACCCAGAATTGTTGTATCACACTCCTAAAACTTTTGCTGAAGTCATGTTGCCTGATACTGTTATGATGGAGATTTATGAAATGTATCTTTGATCTTATAATTGATTTATAACATGTACTCTTAGAGATAATTTTGCTTGTGGGTAGAAAATTTTATTATTTATTTATTTATTTGGTTTGGAAGGAAATGATATTTTTATTTTTTAATTGTGAATCACCATGAGATAAAGTTACAGACTTACAAACTTTCATGCTTGCGTTTCAGTCATACAATGATCAAGTACCCATCCCTCCACCAGCACCCATTTTCCACCACCAATGTTCCCAACATCCCTCCTACCACCCACATCCCATCCTCTCCACAACACCCCACCTCTGTGGCAGGGCATTCCCTTTTTCTCTCTCTCTCTCTTTGGGTGTTGTGATTTGCTATACAGGTATTAAGTAGGTATCATGTTCAGTCTCTAGTCTAATTTCAGCCCCCATATCACTGGTGGTGGGAATTCCAACTGGTTCAGCCCTTTTGGAAAACAGTATGGACTCTTCTCAAAAAATTAGAAATTGACCTCCCATTTGACCCAGCAATACCACTTCTGAGACTATATTCCGGAAATGCAAAAAAGTATAGTAAAAGTGACATCTGCACCTATATGTTCATTGCAGCACTGTTTACAATAGCCAGAATCTGGAAAAAACCTGAGTGCCCAAAAACAGATGAGTGGTTAAAGAAACTTTGGTACATCTACACAATGGAATACTATGCAGCTGCTAGAAAAGATGAAGTCATAAAATTTGCATAGGTGGATCAAACATGGAAAGTATCATGTTAAGTGAAATGAGTCAGAGAGAGATAGACAGACATAGAAAGATTGTACTCATCTATGGAATATAAAGTAATGGAATGGGAGACTAACATCCAAGAATAGTAGAGATAAGTACCAGGAGGTTGACTCCATGGCTTGGAAGCCGGCCTCACATGCTGGGGGGAAAAGCAGCTCAGATAGAGAAGGGACCACCAAACAAAAGGTGCTAGGTGGAAAATTTTAAAGATGTCTGCCCTGTCTACATTTCATGAACTTGGGGTGAAATAGGGTTAACTTCCCGAGTACAGGCTAAGAAAATGCTGATTGTAGGGATCTTCCTATTGCCATGCTGAGAAGGTGCCATGATATGTATGCATTCCTGTGTTGTTTATGTATGAAGCAAGTTAATGATTAGTTTGCAGTAACCCCTATAAAATCATGCTCTTGCAACTATGAGCTTTAATGTTTTAAGTACTTTAAGATCACTGGTTTGATCAGCCAGTGTAAATAAAAGCTTTCTTGTTCTCCTGCCATAGATTGTCTCACTCTGCTTAATTAAGTAAACACCCATTAGAACAATTTGGAACCACAGATCTGCAAGTTCGACTTTCTCCTGGCAGTGTTGCTTCTGCATGTCTGATACTTCCATATCATTTCTGCTTTTGTTGGAAATCACATTGTCTAAGCATGGAGTCAAAATTATCAGATTGCTACAGTTTGTAGCTGCGTACTTTCTTACCATCTTGAATACTCGAGGCTGCTGATGTTTGCAATTAAAGCATCATGTGAACAATAAGAGAAAATACATTTCCTAATCTTCCTTTCATCAGGTTGCCCCAAAATGTATCACATTTGTAGATCCTAAGTAGAGATTATTTACCTTGGATGTCTTTGAACTGTGACTTATGGAGTCTAAAACACAATCTGAGAGATGAGAGCACAAAAAGGCAAGAAGAGAGCTATGGATATGCAGAGGAATGACAAACAACTCACTACACAATAGGAAAATGGAAACTCTTTCCTTTCTATTTGACAGGATAATTTATGCAACATTGGTATTATATCATCTGTGAAGCATCATTTAGAACAAGCGCGACTTTTTTGCTAAATTTTATTTTTTATACAAAATCTGATGGTTAAGAATTTTGGAGTCAATTTCACTAAATTATAGCTTTCCTTAAAAAGTATCTATTTCTAATGTATTGTATTGGTACAAAATTTAGAAATGGTACCATGATCATTAAAACTTTGAGTTATTTTACTGCCATTTCTTATTTTGCATACTTCTTATTTTGACATTTTACCTTCTAAAGTTATCTTAGATTTTATATCATCTATCTTTTTATTTTTAAGCATTGAATTTTTAAATATTTTTTGTTCTAATCCATTAATTTTCACTTTATTTATTTTTCTTGAATTATAAATCAAATATAAAGCCATTTTAGTTTTAGATGTATGACATAATGATTGGACATTCGTACTTGGTAAAATGAGCATCACAATAAGTCTATCTTCTTTCACTTCCATATTTACATCTTCTCCCATTTGAAAATTTACAATGATGTTGTTAATTACAGTTAATCATACTATATTTTATCTCTTAAATTATTTGAATTTTTAACCTTGCTAAATTTTGTACTTTTAATTTTGTTAAACTTTGTACTTTAAATTTTGAAATTCTTTTAGCTTATTCATATAGTTTATTCAAGCAACTTTTCTAACTTCCATCAATCTGGAATCACCAAACTGCTTCTGATATTTAATTTAACAGATCAATTATTGAAAATGGCAACATCTAATAATTTTTGTTTGTCTATGTGGTATCTTTTGCATATTTATATAACATCCTGTAATTTAGTGATGGACACAAAAGTTCTTTTCATATATTAGCTATTATTAATAAAGTGGCAATGAAAATAGTGGTACATAGTACCTTTCATGTCTTCATTATTTGTGGTAATGAAGCCGATATGAAATTGCTATATAAGACAGTAGTACTGTTCTTAGTTATTTCTTTGAGAAACACATATAAGTTTCTATTATGCCTTTTTTCTAAAGATAAACCATTTATATCTTTGAAAATTAAGGTTATAAAATTACAATACGAGAGGCAGAAAATAACATTTCTTAGAAAATAGAAGGAATATTTTCTTTAGTGTTTCCTGGAATCATGTTAATTCATTTGGGAAATATCTAAAGTAACATTAAGAATAATTAGAAAATTTGAACAAAAAAGAAATGGTTTTAATGATTTTAAGTTTTGTTCTGTTTACTTAAGAAATATATTTTGATTAAGATGCCTATGATCTTTATAAGCTAAACTTTGGTAGAAATGTTTGTACTTCTGGATTTGATGAAATACTAAAGTATATATAGAGGTAAGAAAATAATTATTCTTTGGAAAATTGTGAACATTTAATAAAATTGCTATTGTGTAGGATAACATAGCCTCAGGTAGTTTAGGTTTATTGGGAACTTTCCTCTGTGTTTATTTGTAACTTCCTTCTTAGTGTTCTGTTGACTTATAAATATTGTTTTTCTCTTCTCCTTGAGTCCTTTGCATAGTTTATTCAGAGCCATGTCCTTTCGTATGGGCACCTGAAGACATGTAGCAAATGCTATGCTTTGAAACCTGGGAGTCATTTGACTCTACATGTGATTTTCCTCCTGGGCATCTGTTCTCTCTCGACCTAAGCCTCAGCTGCTCTTACTTTCTAGTACCCCTAAAGCAGGGTCCCGACGAGGGATGGGACGGATCCAGGGCAAGAGGTGAGTTTTGTGCTACCCTGGCATCGAGATGGGCCTGGCCAAAGTGCCTAATGCTTAACTATAAGTTAAGAGCTTGGTCATGGACAAATGCTGTCATGATCCAAAAAGTAATAACTAGATTCAGACCCTGCTAGTGTTAGGAATGATTAATCTGTCCGCGTGCTGTAGTCTGAGTCTGCAAGATGTTCCCAGGAGAGCCGCCCTGCAAGCCTCAATGTATCTCTTACTGTGTCCGTACAAAAATAACTAGTATTGAGATATTGATGGTTTTTTGGACTGAGGAAAGGAGAAAAGTACCTTAAGAGGTATTTTGCCTGCTGGCAGTCAGGAAGGGCTTTGGAATGCCCCTAGGTGGTGCTTCCTTTGAACCTGGTGGCCCTCAGAAAGGGCTTTCATATGTTGATTTTGCTACCAGACAGTGTGTAGCCTAGAGGGCAAGGTGGAGAGAGAGAAGTAGGGGGAAGAGACTAGTGGAGGAGAATCCTGGAGGAGAATTCAGAGAGCAGGGATGGAGGAATGAGGAGCTAGGAAGGAAGAGTGCTGGGGGAGAGAGAGGAGAGAGGAGAAATGAGAAGCTCAGAGAGACTGAAACAGGCGCGTGGAGAGAATGAAATAAATGGCAACTGATCAATCAACTGGCTTGGACCTCATTTCCTCCTCCATCTGCCCCATGGCCTAAGACACACCAGCTGTGCAAGCAGCTCGGGACCAACCCCGAACCCAGGGTAGGCCAATGGGGAGACCTGCTGGGGCTCTCCCCTGGTTCTGTCCCTTGCCAGATGTTTTTTACACTATTGTATTATTTAACTCATTCAGTACCAGAAATACTGCATAATTTACATTGGCAACTTTGAAAGATAACAAGTTATAGAAAATTTCTGCTCCCCTTTAGTAATTAAGTAATCTAAGTTTTTGAAATAGCCTATATAAATAATCTGTCTGTCGCTGTAGCACTCTCGTCCCATTGTTCACCAATTTGCACCAGTAACGTCTCCATTGTGAGACTTGTTACTGTTTTTGGCATATCGAATATGCCACAAGTAGGTTGCCAGGCTCTGCCTTGTGGATGGAATACTTTCGGTAGCTTCTGGGGCTCTCCAAGAGGGACAGAGGAATCGAACCTGGGTCCGCCACTTGCAAGGCAAACGCCCTACCCATTGTGCTATCACTCCAGTCTTTTTAAATAATGTTCATGTATTTGCTGACTTGGAAAATATATTCTGCTAAAAAGAAAAATAATAGATAAGAACCAAAAATCGAGTACTTAAGAAAAGGATGTACTTGATAAATTATGCCAGTATTATGCAATACAGTACTTACACTAGTAAAATATTTTTAAAAGAACATGAGGCAGCAAAGATAAATAAAATCAATCCATAATATTACAAATTGAGTGTAGCCGATCTATACGAATTTTAAATGCCTGTGAAATTAGTCATATTCAGTCAATGACATTTTGCTACTAGACTAGTTGGCATTTATATTAATACAATAGTCACTTGCTTATTTAAGATTTCCCATTTTCTGTTAAGATATATTTGTTGTGATGAATAGGCAGACATTTTTCCAGAAGACATTTTATAAAGGTGGCATCCCATTGCCTCCTTCTCTTCTTTTCTCTATCAGTTTTCAAAATAAAGTACAAAGTCAATTTTTATTATTCTCTAATTGTTGAATTTTGCCCAAGATGTATACCCATGTTTAAACTACCAATAGTAAAATTAATGAGAAGGAAGCCCAAAAAAAGTCAATGCCAGTCTCTCTGGAAAATAAAGCTTGTCACCTGGGGTCTAGGAAAACAGGAAAGGCACATGCTTTGTAAACTTTTGTGTTTTGATATGAACTGGCACCAACCCTTCTGATAAATCACTGAAGATCAGGTATTTTATATGTCAGAGGCAGTGCAATCTCGTGACTTTACAGCAGGCCGCATCAGGAATGAGAAAAGATTTGAAAATAGATGTCATCTGTTTAAATGTATTTTTAATTCAAATGAAACGTTCTATATTCATCCTGATGTGAGGATGTGATACTTTTTTCTTGATATACTATCACGATTCACCTTGAGAAAGCTGTGGAGTCAAAAGTCTGGCAATGAGTGAAGATGCGTTGATAGAGCCTGTGACAGCTACAGATGGGTCTGGTGATGCAGAGAAAAGCAATAAATGATGTGCCTCATTATTTTTGTTCTGTGATATTTTTCTTTTTCATAAAAAGAAATGAAATGTGTTTTGAGTTAACAGTTCGGTTCAACTTATTTTACCAGTTATGTTTACAGTTATAAATCTCATCGGCCTTTTTTAGCCTGGATTTAAATTTTTAGAATCCAGGATCTATTGTTTCATGAAACACTCCCCACCTGCCACTGGCATTTTCTTAAGTACTGTATTTGGATTCCAGATAAACATTTGTGTGAGCATTTTAGTAAAATATGTGCCAGACAGATGTTCAGGTAATATGTAAAAGGGAAAAACACTTCCCAGCTGTGTTGGGTTTTCATCAGCCTAGGTATTATAAAGTAGACCACCTATAATAATATATAAAAACTTTTAGAAGACTATAAATTCCACCTAAGATCAACACAGTTTTCTTAGAGGATAACTTATATATGAGAAACTAATAACTACAAATAAAATATCACCAACTCAATGCTTTGCATATTACTTAGCACGTATCTAGTCGATTGTAAGGAATTACATTTTTATTTCCTACAAATAACTTTAAATGAAAGTATTATTTTAAGATCTTTGGGTATATTTAACTTTACTTCCCTTTGAACAGTAAGCAGGTACTGTTCATAGGATTAGAGATGCATCATGAACAAATGCTTTCTACTTGCTGGGTTATAAAAATAAGAACACTAATGTGGCTGATGCAACATGAGGAATAGGAAGAAACAAGATTCCTAAGAACAAAGGGAACGGACACTTTGCTTCCTTGAAGACACTACCTCAGAAGCCTTTGAAAAGGGGGTGGGGGAAGCAAAACAATAACCACAACCACAACAAATCACTGCAATCAATACAGCTCTGGGTATTTAGTGTTCAGTTTCGTTTTATTTTGTTTTGTATTTAGGCTTTTTTTCTTTTTGCATACTTGTATTTTATGGAATTGATATAAGCAGGCAGGCAGATAGGATAGGCTACCTCCCAAAGCAATGGCAGTAAATTTCCTGGGAAGTAATACCCCTGGAGTTGAGAAAGCCAACCTTGCAGAAAATAAGGCCTGATAAGACCTTTCACTTGGCACCAGTCAGTAATAGACCCTGAGACTCTGGACAACCCCCTTGAACAGAAGCTCCAGCAGAAACAAAAGGTCAGAAAAGGAATTTTGAAGAAGACCATCACCACTCCCAACTCTAATCCCTTGGCAACCTCCTTAGTAACGGACCTTGACCTAGGTTGCTCCCTCTTTTGAGGGCAGGTTGAAGAAAGCCACCTTGAACAAAGGAAGGGTGTGCCTATGCTGCCTGAGCCCATGTGCTATTTGCACCCATGTGGCCAAGCACATGTGTCACCCGAATCTCCACTTTTGAGATCTCTGCTTTCATGTTCTCATGTTTAATACTGGGATGTGTGTATGAACTCACTGCTCTTGGAAAAGCCCGCTTTCTCTCTTGAGCACATTACTCTCCACTGTCTCCCACTTTCTCTTCCTCCTTCCCTTCAAAACCCCCAAATAAAATCTGTTTACTTCACTGCTAGTCTGAAATTCTCTTATGCAAGCTGAGACAAGAACCCAGTAACCCTGGGTCCTGGCTTCCTGTCTGGCAGAGGCAGATGGGGAAAAAGTGTTTCTCTCTCTCTCTCTCTCTCTCTCTCTCTCTCCTCTTTTGCTTTTTGAATCACACTTGCTCAGGGGTTACTCCTGGCTCTGCACTCAGGAATTACTCCTGGCAGTGTTTGAGGGGACCATATGGGTTGAATTTGGGCTGACTGCTTGCAAGACAAATGCCCTACCCGCTATACTATTGCTCTGGCTCTATGACCGTCTGTCTCCTCCCCTCTTCACATAAGTCACCTGCGCAACCTCTTATACCCTAGTTTTCCCTCTCAGAGAAACTGGCAAGCTATCGAGAGTTTCCTGCCTGCACGGGAGAGCCTGGCAAATTCTCTATGGCATATTCTTATGCCCAAACCAGTAACAATGATGGATCTCATTCCCCTGACCCTGAAAGAGCCTCCAATGTGGCACATATTGGGAAGGACAAGTAAAGAGAGGCTGCTGAAATCTCAGGGATAGGACAAATGGAGACGTTACTGGGCCCACTGGAGAAAATTGATGATTAATGGGATGACAGTGACAGTGACAGTGACACTATAGTGCTGGAGTACTAGAACAGCGGGTAGGGCATTTGCCTTGTATGTGGCCAACCTTGGTTCAATCCCCCACATCCCATATGGTTCCCCAAGCACAGCCAGGAATAATTCCTGAGTGCAGAGCAAAGAGAAAATCCTGAGCATCCCAAAAGGAAAAAAAAATCGGACACTGTCTCCTATTTGTCTATTCATCCATGGTTTAGCTTACACATTTTAGATATTAAGCAGATGACTATAAGAATACAACCGTAGCACTGTAGCACTGCCATCCCATTGTTCATCGATTTGTTCGAGTGGGCACCAGTAATGTCTCCATTGTGTTATTTGTTGTTACTATTTTTGGCATATCGAATATGCCACAGGGAGCTTGCCAGGCTCTGCCATGTGGGCAAGATATTCTCGGTAGCTTGACAGGCTCTCCAAGAGGGACGGAAGAATCGAACTTGTGTCGGCTGCATGCAAGGCGAACACCCTACCTGCTGTGCTATTACTTCAGCCCAAAGATTACAAAGCAATCAAATAACATTTACTATACAAGAACCTGAACATACACATTAATTTGAGTTTCATGAATCTTTGCTTAGGTAAATGCTTGAATAACTCACTTCTATGGAGTACACTGAAAATGATTTTGTCACACAGTACTTTCTTTTTCACAATTTTCTAGAATTTTATTTTACACAACTTGATACCTTTAAAACTAAGAGTCTTTTGTTTGTTTGCTTGTATTTTATTTTATTGAATCACTGTGAGATAGTTACAAGCTTTCATGTTTGGGTTACAATCACACAATGATCAACCAGTGCACATCCCCAGAATACCACCCCCTTTCCCACCCTCCCCCCGCCTCCATGGCAGACAATATTCCCCATACTCTCTCTATACCTTGGGGCATTATGGTTTGCAATACAGATACTGAGAGTTTATCATGTTTGATCCATTATCTACTTTCAGCACACATCTCCCGTCCCAACCAATTCCTCCAGCCATTATTTTCTTAGTTATCCCTTCTTTATTCCAGCTACCTTCTCCCCACCACTCATGAGGCAGGTTTCCAGTAATGGAGCAGTCTTTCTGGCCCTTGTGTCTACTGTCCTTGGGTGTCAGCCTCATGTTATGTTATTTTATACTCCACAAATGAGTGCAGTCCTTTAATGTCTGTCCCTCTCTTTCTGACTCATTTCACTTAGCATTATATTCTCCATATCTATCCATTTATAAGCAAATTTCATGACTTTATCTCTCCTAACAGCTGCATAGTATTCCATTGTGTAGATGTACCAAAGTTTCATTAACCAGTCATCTGTTCTAGGGTACTTGGGTTGTTTCCAGATTTTTGCTGTTATGAAAAGTACTGCAATGAACATATAGGTACAGATGTCATTTCTACTTTTTTTTCATCTCCAGGATATATTCCCAGAAGTGTAATTGCAGGGTCATATGGAAGCTCAATTTCTAGTTTTGAAGTATTTTCCATATTGTTTTCCAGAAAGGCTGGACCAGTCAGCATTCAGATTTACAGCTATTATTTAAAGAGACAACAATTCAGCTGTTAACCAAAATTCTGCTTAACTTTTGTTGTTTAGTCCAATCTGTGCCATTTTAAAGTGAAAATCCTAGACCAGCAAAAGAAAATGGTCAGAACCTGGTTCCTCATCTTAGCTGTATGTTGACTTCTGAACATAGACTCAATATATGAAATTTCCAACTTTTTGAACTTGAATGGACATTAAAACTTTTCCTCTGGCCTACTATTCAAAAAAAATAAATAAATAAATAAATAAAGTGAAAATCCTAGATCTGCCCTGTGAAAACTTTTAGTGTGGTCCAGTATTCATTTCTCAATTATGTAGTTTTATTTTTCACACAAATACTATAAGTCCTTTAACTTCCTGATAGTAACTAACCACAAATCCATAGTTAAATGTATTTAAGTTTGCACAAATTAAATACTATCTAATGTGCTTCTCTCATGAGGTAAATAAACATTTATTTATAAACTTACATTCTTGCCTAGTAAAGAATTATATTTGTTCATCTAATTATGTTCTAATGACTATAATCACTTATTACCTGTCATAGAATACATCCTATGAAAAACTTCATTTTAAATCACCCTCAGTGCTTAGCTGAAATAACTCAAAAGTGTTTATTAAAATTCTAAGAATAGAAAGACGTTTATTTTTTATTTATTTTTTAAGAATAGAAAGACCTTCAAAAGGTTTCAAAGAGCTGTCATAGGCTCCCCCACATTAATAAAAAGAACTCAAACAAAGTACATTTGAGAAAAAATATAAAAAGCATCTATCAATAAATAATTCAATTAAACAGATTTTAGGGACTCTAATATGCCAAACACTAGAAATATGTATTAATAAAGTACAATGCTTACTAAGTTTATAATCTTAAGAGAAAAACAAAGAAGTTGTGAGTTTACATCAAAATTCAATTACACTACTAAAGGAATAAACAAAACCTACTGGTAACATAAAAAAGAAATCTTCAATCTCTTTTTGAGAATAGGGACCATTTCAAATAGATAAAAGGCTGAAAAACTAATGAAAAACTGGAAAGAGGGATTTAAGATACTTTAGATATATTACAAAACCAAGAATGTCATTTGATTGTACAGATCTGATGCCTTTGTATTTTTCCAGGTATGATAAAAAATTGTTTTACATACTTCTTTAATTATTGTCTTGAGGTAAAATTGAATTTTAAATTTTAATTTATTTTTTCTCCTTGCATTTAACAAGAAGATGTTATATCTCTACTTATCAATTGCGACAAGGTATAGTGTCAATCGCTTATATCATCCTCTAGTTTGAGATAATTTCTTCATTTAAAGTGACAATTTCACTGTATAATTATATTTAGCAATTTTCTATTACAATCTCATACTTTTTGTTTTGCTTTCGGTCCATATCCAGTAGTGTTCAATGCTTACTACTGGCTCATTGCCCAGAGATCATTCCTGGTGAGGCCGACAGGACCATATGAGGTGCTGACCAACAAAGCCTGTTTGAGCAATGCAAGGCAAGCACATTACCTTCTGTACTTTGTCTCCAGAGTTGCTAAGCTTACTGAATTTTTGTTTTGTATTTCCAGTTCTTTATTTATTTGTTTTTTCTTACAGACATACAACTGTTCGGGCTTATGTTTCAGTCATACAATGCTCAAGTACCCATCCCTCCACCAGTGCCCATTCTCCAGCACTGATGATCCCAGTATCCCTCCCATCCCCACCCCTCCCCCCACCCCACCCCACCCCACTTCTGTGGCAGGACATTCCCTTTAGTTTTCTCTCTCCTTTTGTGTGTTGTAGTTTGCAATAAAGGCATTGAGTGGTCATTGAGTTTGGGCTATAGTCTATTTTCAGCACGCATTTCCCATTCCCAGCAGGTCCTTGAACCACACTTTACCTAGTGTTTCCTTCTCTATTTGAGTTGCCCCTTTTTCCAGCATGTGAGGCCAGCTTTCAATCCGTGGAGCCAATGTCCTGGTACTTATCTCACTATTCTTAGGTGCCAGTCTCCCATCTTTTACTTTATATTCCACAGATTAGTGCAATCTTTCTATGTCTGTCTGTCTCTTTCTGACTCATTTCACTTAGCATGATACTTTCCATGTTGATCCACTTATATGCAAACTCCATGACTTCATCTTTTCTAACAGCTGCATAGTATTCCATTGTGTAGATGTACCAGAGTTTCTTCAACCAGTCATCTGTTCTCGGCCATTCGTTTTTTTCCCAAATTCTGGCTATTGTAAATAGTGCTGCAATGAATATACGGGTGCAGATGTCATTTCAACTATACTTTTTTTTTGCCTCTTGGGGATATATTCCCAGTAGTGGTATTGCTGGGTCAAATGGGAACTCAATTTCTAATTTTTTGAGAAGAGTCCACACTGTTTTCCAAAAGGGCTGAACCAGTCGGCATTCCTACCAGCAGTGTAGGAGAGTCCCTTTCTCTCACATCCACACCAACAGCGGTTGCTTTTGTTCTTTTGGATGTGTGCCAGTCTCTGTGGTATGAGGTGGTATCTCATAGTTGTTTTGATCTGCATCTCTCTGATGATTAGTGATGAAGAGAGAGCATTTTTATGTGCTTTTTTGCCATTCTTATTTCTTCCTTGAGAAAGTTTCTGTTCATTTCATTCCAGCATTTTTTGATGGGGTTCAATGTTTTTTTCTTGCAGATTCCAACCAGTGCCTTGTATATCCTTGATATCAACCCCTTATCTGATGGGTATCTGGTGAATATTCTTTCCCATTCTATAGACATTAAGGGAATCTAGATAGGAAAGGAAGAAATCAAGCTCTCACTATTCGCAGATGATATACTATATTCTACTATATATAGTATTATATATTATATATAGTAGAATATATATTATATATGCAGTATATCATATATATATATGATATACTATATTCTACTATATATATTCTACTATACTTAGAGAAACCTAAAACCTCTACCAAGAAACTCCTAGAAACAATAGACTTGTATAGTAAAGTTGCAGGCTATAAAATCAATACCCAAAAATCCATGGCCTTCCTATATGCAAATAACAAGACAGAGGAAAATGACATAAAAGAAATCCCATTCACAATCATTTCCCAGAAAATCAAGTACCTCGGAATCAGCCGAACTAAGGAGGTAAAGGATCTCTACAAAGAAAACTACAAAACCTACTCCACAAAATAAAAGAGGACACGAGGAAATGAAACATATTCCCTGCTCATAGATAGGAAGAATTAACATTTTCAAAATGGCAATATTCTCCAAAGCACTATACGGATTCAATGCGATTCCTATAAGCATACCCATGAAATTCTTCAAAGAAATAGAGCAAACACTCCTGAAATTCATATGAAACAATAGATGCACACAAATAGCTAAAGCAATTTTTGGGGAAAAGATGATGGGAGGCATCATCCTCCCCAAACTCAAACTCTACTACAAATCGGTAATAATCAAAACAGCATGGTACTGGAACAAAGGCAGAGCTGCAGACCAATGGAACAGGGTGGAATATCTCTACACACAACCCCAAATGTATGAACATCTTTTCTTTGATAAGGGAGCAAGAAATGTGAAGTGGAGTAAAGAAAGCCTCTTTAACAAATGGTGCTGGCATTATTGGAAAACCACATGCAAAAAAAATGGGTTTAGACCTCAATCTAACACCATGAACAAAAATCACATCAAAATGGATTAAAGACCTCAACATCAGGCCAGAATCCATAAGGTACATTCAGGACAAGGTTTGAAAAACCCTCCATGACATTGAAGCTAACGGTATATTCAAAGATGACATGCCACTGATCAACCAAGTGGAAACAGAGATAAGCAAATGGGACTATATTAAACTAAGAAGGTTCTGCACCGCAAAAGATACCGTGACCAAAATCCAGTTCTTTTTTTTTATAGGTAAAACAAAACACATTGATAAACACTTAAAAATTTGTTATTGTTAGCAAAATTAAAAGAGTATATTTAGCAACACAAGGACTTGAAAGTGTCTGAGGATATACTAAAGCAGTATCGTATGTCCATGCTACAAATACTTTTCCATGGAATAAATTCATCTTGACTTCTTCCATGCCCAAAACAATGGCATACATTGTCTGTTTTAACCTTTATTGCAAACCACAACACCTAATCAGAGAGAGAGAACGAAAGAGAATATCCTGCCATAGTGGCAGTTTGGGGTGGGGGGAGACGGGACTGGGGAGGGTGGGAGGTACGCTGGGTTTACTGGTGGTGGAGAATGGGCACTGGTGAAGGGATGGGTTCTCGAACTTTGTATGGGGGAAACATGAGCACAAAAATGTATAAATCTGTAACTGTACCCTCACAGTGATTCACTAATTAAAAATAAAAATAAAAAAAAATGTTTTAATATTACCTGCAAGATATTTCTCTCAAGGAATATCATCAAACTAATTAATTAATTACATATTTGTTTTAGAATTAGAGGAAAAAACAATATTTGGTTATATAGGTTTCCATCACCCACAGAATATCTACTATGCTGGTATTTTCAGAGGTCATTTAAGCATCAAATATACACATGAATCACATGAATTGCAGACTTTGTCTAAAATGTCCACCTGTCATATTTAATCTGAAATCAGGTCCCTTATGCTGATTGTAAAGAGAGATTGCTGAGAAAAACACGACTCCAAAAAAATTGGTAGCAGTTTTAATGACAAGTAACTTCTTAAGAGGTTTTTGTCTTGAATGATTGAAAAACAAGGGCATTTTGGGGACACCCTCCCATTTAAAATCTCAAAAGTTCACAGAAGAATTTTAACTGGTTCAGTACATAGTTCAGACTGTTTCAACCTCACTCTAATAGTGTACACTGCAATATGTTATCTCAAGTTTTGGAGCAGTTTCTGGGAATGTGCATTCCAAGAAGAAAAAAAGAAAAAAGAAAAAAGCTATAATTCACATTCGTAGTAGAGTAGGGAATCTCCCACTGCCAAGGTCCACCTCTTGTTATTCATGTCTTTTTGGTTGCTTTTTCCAGTCACTTTGTAACAATCATATGATCACGAGAGTAAGGGAAGATAGCAAAATACTGTATACCTTACTAAATAACAGGTCTGATATAATACATAAGAATTCTTGAAAGTATAATTTCAGAACTTTGGTTAAATTTCTGAAGAGTCCATTTCAACACAGAACTATGTAGATAGTTTATGGCTTATAATTTTACAGTTGGTATAAATATAGCCTAGTACAAAATTGGTGTTTAGATAAGACTAATGAAGAAAAAGAAGTGTTTTCCTTATGTTCAGTAGAAAATTAAAATAGAAAACTATATAGCTCAGACAACAATTGGGATATATCAATCCCAGAGAATTGATTCATATTCCACTTTTGGGGTTGTGTATAGTTAAGTTTTGTGTTTATGGAGCTGGAGCAATAAAACAGCAGGTAGTGTGTTTGCCTTGCACATAGCCAACCCGGATTCGATTCCTCTGCCCCTCTTGGAGAGCCCGGCAAGCTGCCAAGAGTATCTCACCTGCATGGCAGAGCCTGGCAAGCTACCCATGGCATATTCGATATGCCAAAAACAATAACAAGTCTCACAATGGGAACATTACTGGTGCCTGCCCAAGCAAATCGATGGGCAACAGGATGACAGTGATAGAGTGATACAGTATATATGGAGTTGTTAGATTATAGACTGATGGAGCCTTGGAAATCCTGTATATCAAAGAATAAAGAGTCTCTTTATGACAGCTCAATGTCAACGTGAACTTGAAAAACAAACTCATGAATAAATTTTCTAAAATATTGATAGTCAAAAGTACTTGAAAATGCTATTTATCTAGGATATTACTATTTTGAACTTCTTACAAAATGCTAATTTCAGAAGCCTGCGTGCAAGTATAAAGGAAAGGAAGAAACCATCTGTCCATAATAAAATGAAAATTTTGAATGATTTAATGTACAGAAATTTCATATCACTGTATCACTGTCATCAATGTCATCCGGTGGCTCATGGATTTGCTTGAGTGGGTACCAGTAACATCTCATATCACGCCCTACCTGTTGTGATATGAAATTCTCTATTGAAGTTATATTTTCTTCAATTATCAAGTCATGATAACCTTGAGAGTAAAAGAGTATTAACTAATTTGTATACATTTATGTGTATACAATAAGGCATATTTACACATATATTTTAACAATATTTTAATAATAGTATGATGCTAAGAAGGATGAACAAGAAGAGGCTGATAAAATCTCATGGCCAAACTAGGCTGCCAAAACAAAGAAAGACTAAAACGACTGTTTCTTTTTTAACTCATGTACACTGGCATCAGAAACATCTATAGAGGACCTGATGCTGCAAGAGCGGATGATCAAGTATGATGTCATTAGATTGACCAAGACAAGAAGGCATAGAACACATCACACCGTTTTTGACACTGGAGAAGAACTGTTATTTGGAAGATGCAACACGAGAGGTGTCAGTGGTGTCGGTGTCCTTGTTAATAGGAACTTGGCCATGAGTATTGATTCGATTGAATGCCTAACAACCCAAATCATATCCTTATGTTTGAGTTAGTGTGGCTCTTTGCCAGAAGTTTCTATCTTTGTCGTCTATGCACCAACATCCAACTATTATGAAAAAGAAATTGAAAAGTTCTACATGGAGCTGGAGAAATTCTATAAAAAAGACCACACCTTCTACAAGGTCATTGTTTGTGATTTTAATGCCAAGATAGGATCTAGAAGGTCACCTGAAGAATTTCACATTAGCAAAAGGCGAAAGATTTATACAATGTGAAGAGAAACTAGAGCATGAGAATTTCACATTGGGACCCACGGCATAGAATGGAACGAACAGGGTGAGAGACTGTCTGAGTTCATCATGTTGACCAAGACCATCCATGGTAACTTGAAGTTCCAGAAGGCTGAATCTAAACGCTGGACATGAGAGTCTCTTGGTGGACAGTTCAACAACGAAATTGACCACATCATATTCAATCAATGGTTTTGCCTGACTGATGTCGCTGTTGTTACAAAATTCCAAATGGGATCAGACCACTATCTCTTTCTTGCGAAATTCTACTTCACAGAGTGGGGAGAAAGGGCTGCAAAGTTTAAGAAGAGGACTCCCAGAACCACCACCAAATGGGAGCTCTTTGGCACTATTGCAGCAATATGGGAAGATGCCGTTGTTGACAACATCGACGAAGAATACGATCAATTGGTTCAGCACTTCCAAGATTGTGTGAGGAATGGCAGAGAGAGAGAAAGACACAAAAAGTCACCTGTCTTCAGAAAATCTTGAGCTCATTTGCCAACATGGTCTGGTGCGAGCCTCAGGCAATCACAAGCTAATGTCCAAGCTCGCAAAGCTATTCAGAGAAGTGGGGAAAACCTTAAAGAGAGAAGAGAAGCAGTGTTGAATGACGCAGCAGAAGCCAATAAAATTATTCACAACACCCGCCTGTCCTTCGCCAACTATAAGACCAAAATGACTGCCCTCCGATGTTCTGAAGGATATATCACATCTTCCAGAAGAGCGATGGAAAAGGTTATACACAAATTCTACTCAGATCTCTTTGATAGCCACGTTCATCTGCTCACATACCAAATTCCGCAGGATGGATATGTTGTTCCCAGCATTCTCCCTTCTGAAATCTGACAGGCCACTTCGTAGGTAAAGAAGTGTACAGCACTCGGTTCAGACAAAGTCAGACCCAATCACCTGAAGAATCTGCCGAGAGTACTTGTCAATACACTGCCTCGGCTCTTCACATGCTACCTGTCTGAATGCAAGTTTCCATCCCAATGGAAAACGAGCAGGACTGTCCTGTTGTACAAGAAGGGAGACATCCATGACATGACATCGGCAACTATCGCCCGTCTTCCTGTTGTCTGTCATCTACAAGTTGTTCACTTGAGTCATCCTAAATAGGATTGGCAGAACACTAGATGAAGGACAACCATGAGAGCCAGCCAGGTTCCAAAAATGATTCAGCAAGATCGACCATATCCACATGGTAATCCAGCTCATTGAGGTTTCACAAGAGTTCAAGATGTCACTCAGTCTGACGTTCATTGATTTAAAGAAGGCCTGCAACTTCTGGCAGACATTTCACTGGACTTAGTTACTAAAATACTAAAATACAGAAATCCAAATTTGCGTATCAGCTATTGTGGCTGCACGACATCGTATATCTCCATTCTCAGCAATGGAAAACAAATTATAAATGCTTCCTTTTCAGCATGCCCGACGTTGCGGGGGGGGGGGAACTCCAAACAATAATAGTGAGTTTTTTATTGAAATGTTGAATGTAATCAAAGTAAAGAGAAAGTAAAGTGAAATTTATCAGCTACACAGGTGGGGTGGGGGGTGGAGGATGGGGGGCGATATACTGTGATTCCTGGAGCTGAAATATGTGCACTGGTGAAAGGATGGGTGTTCAAGCATTGTATAACTGAGACTTAAGCCTGAAAGATTTGTAACTTTCCACATGGTGTTTCAATAAAAAAATTAAATTAAAGAAAAAAAGAAGGCCTTTGGTTCTGTTGAGACTGAAGTGGTCATCAAAGCCCTAACTGAAGTGGTCATTTCACCAAAACTCTTCAGTGCCACCCTCAAGATCATCATTTGACGACTAGAATGAGAAGCAATGGGAGTGAAGATAGATGGCCGGCAACTATACTACCTTTGCTTTACTGATTATATCATCCTCATAACACCAAATATCAGCCAAGCAGCACAAATGCCAGCCGACTTCGACCTTGAGTATGGAGAGGTCGGACTGCAGCTGAATGTCATGAAGACAATGTTCATGAGAAAGGACTAGTTCCTGATGTTCCATTTTCCCTCAATGGAACAAACATCTTTTAATGCAGCAGTTATGTGTACCTAGGTCAAGAACTCAACATGACAAAAAACCTGGCACCTGAACTGCGCAGGAGGAAGAGAGCAGCTTGGAACGCATTCAATAGTGTCAAAGTTGTTGTTAAGAAGACGATGAACCTTTGGCTCCAGGCATATCTATTCGACTCCACCTTTCTTCCTGCACTAACATATTGCTCAGAGATCAGGGCCCTACAAAAGCA
Source organism: Sorex araneus (assembly GCF_027595985.1). Lineage (NCBI taxonomy): Eukaryota > Metazoa > Chordata > Mammalia > Eulipotyphla > Soricidae > Sorex > Sorex araneus. Next base: position 168,226,748 of record NC_073305.1, read on the forward strand.
GGATAAGAACTTTATTTGGGTATCCCAAAGAGGAATCGAAAGAGCCCTGCTTGGAGTATCACGTTTCACCCAAGTTAGAGAACATATCCAGAGTTCCGAACTCTGTCAGCGATCAAGAATCAGGGACGCTGTCTCATTGACCATGGCATCGAAAATCAGATGGGCCAGACATGTAATGTCCAGACTGCTGGACTAGAGCTGCTACCAACTAGATTCCACGGGACATCAAAAGACCGCGTGTCCTCCCACCTATAAGATAGTCAGACTTCTTTGTCAAGACCCTGAATGAATAGTTTGAGTCTCTTCATGTTCCTGGAGCGAGCAGATGCCATTGGGCTACACTAGCATTTGAAAGGGACAAATGGAGACGTTATTGGCGCCCGCTCGAACAAATCAATGAACAACGGGATTACAAGTCATACAAGTGATGGCGCAACATTCAATCTTGTGATCAGAGTGATAGTACTGTGGCCTGATCTCCAGCACTTCTTATGGTTCTCTAGAACTCACCAGGAAAAAATCCCTGAGGTAGAAATAGTTCCTGTCAGGGATAGAAAAAAATCATTCTAGTCTTTACTTAGTGTATTTAGCATCTCATTTGAATTCTGAGGTACCAAATTCCCACCATCTGATTCCCAAACATCTATTTGCCTAGTTGTCCTATACTAATACATATATACTAATATATGCACTGATAACCTTTTATTTCATGTAAAGAACTTTCCCAGTACAAACACAGTTTTGTGCAATTTCTTTTCCTTTTCTTCTCATAGACTCATGTTTTCCCCAGAATTATGTAAGCCATGTTTATTCCACCAACTTCAATAAGATTTTTTATACATTTGTAATTCAACTTTTTAAATTAAATTATTCAGTAATTTCAGAAATCCCCGGACCTTCTAATGATACTTAAACATTGCATAAAGATTTATTCTATAATGCAAAACCCTATCTAGGGGCTTTAACAGATATGAGTTCCATATATTCACCATTAGAGCATAATACTGAATAGATTCACGCCTGAGAATTCTCCCATTCCTCAATGGTTTGTTTGCTAGAGCTTACTCACTGCCCTTAATACGTTCTGTTCATTTTACTGTCTATACAGTTTTGACTTTTCAGAATTTCTTATAATTGGAAACATAGAATTCAGCCATTTTAGACTGCCTTCTTTAGTTAAGTATTATACAGTTAAGATTCTTTCACATATATTTGTGACTCAATATCTCACTTATTCTCCTACTACATAACATTTCAGTGTATAAGTGTACTACAGTCACATATTGAAGGACACTTTATTGCTTTCAGTATGGGGTGATTATGAATGAGTTAGCTATAAATATCCACATGCAGGATTTTGCATTGATTGAAGTTTTACAATTTGTTGGGCATATATATAGGAAGTAAATTACATAGCAAAGTATCATTTTCTATTTCTACAAGAAAAGACCGAGAGTTCCTGTCACTAAACATTCTTTTTGTATTTAATATCTTTTTCTTTGGTAATGAGAAATGATTATTCTAGATGTTTCACAGGGTTTATAGTAAGTAGTACATCAGTGTTTTAATTTTCAGTGGCCAATAGTACTGAACTTTTTTTTCATGCTTATTGACCCTCTACACATCTTTTTTTGAGAAGCAGCTATTCAGATCTTTTGCCTGTACTCTATTGTCTAATTGTTTTGTTTTAAGAGTTGCTCTTATAGTTTATGTACAAATTATTCATTGTATACATCAATTGAAAATATTTTGACTCAACTTTATTGTGTCTCTAGCGATGCACTGATTTTAATTATCCTAAAGTTTATTTCATATTTTGGTATATTTTCTTTTAGAATCATGTTTCTACTGTTGCAATTTTTAATTTATTACTAATACAAAGGTCACATATATTTTATTCTATATAGTCTTAAAAATTTAATTTTATCTAGTTGACTTCACTGTATCCCTGTCATCCCCTTGTTCGTCGGTTTACTCAAGCAGGTACATGTAATATCTCTATTCCTCCCAACCCTGAGATTTAGCAGCCTCTCCTTACTCGTCTTTCCCAACGATTAGAGACTCTTTCAGGGTCAGGGAATGAGACCTATTGTTACTGTTTTTGGCATAGCGAATACGCCACGAGGTGCTTGCCAGGCTCTGCCTGGCTCTGGCTATGGAGGCATGGCTATAGGGACCTCATTTCACACTCCCGTCTGGGAGGAGAAGCTGTTGAGATCTGGAAGGTGGCCAATGAAGAGGCAGGGTGTGGCAGGGTGTGGCTTATAGGTGTGATTCCTGGGTCACTAGAGATTGGGGGATAGTATGCAAAGGATCTCTGCTTTGGTCCCATTGAGTCCAGTGTCCAAGGTCACCAAGTTCCGCATTATCTGGATTCCGTGGGACATCATTCATGCATGAGGCTCGGCCAGAGCATGGCAGTGGTTGGCTTGGAGTTCGGGTGCCAGAACTGGGTCTAGTTACTTAATGTGGCAAATATATTTCAAAACACCACACCAAAATCATTAACATTTTTAATTTGTCAGAAACATTTTACTGAGTTTGAGTAAAAAATAAACTTTATACATTATTCATTACCATCCTAAATGCATAAGATAATACTATTTTATAATATACCAATTAATATAGTTTAATTCTAATATACACATAATCTCACATTTTCATGCATTAAAATATTTTGTTCAATCAGGCAGAATACTTACTTGGTTTTTAATAATAAAATTAACCCAACTAGTTTTTTAATATCACATATATTAGGAAAAAAATGTTGCAAGAAGTCTAAAGTTTTATAGAGCAAAAATATATTTAAGTAACTATCAACAAAATTTATTTTAAAGTAAATTCTTGGTTCTAAGTGTGTCTTTAATATCCATTGTTTTAAAGCTGCTTGAGTTTTCACTTTATGTGAGATATGAATTACAAAAGCAAATGAGCTAGCAAGAAATGACAGAAATGACAACCCTAATTCCTGGAATCTGTGGTAAGAACAATGGACACCAGAAGGAGAAGGTAGGAGAGGATCTATGAGGAGAAGGATCTTGATGTCTGTGTGACACTGGGATTTTGGTGGGAGTGGAGACAGTTGCATAAATAAAGAGGCATGAAATTAATTCCTTACATGATCAGCAATGGAGAAAATAAAATGAAACGTTTAAATTAATTTTTGTAAGAGGAATTATTTTATTTTAAAGTGCTTTTTGAAGTATCCATATTAAGGAAATTAACTTTCAAGGTTTGGAATTAAAGTGAACAGTACTAAGGAGTTGAAAGTCTTTCTAATTCCTTGGTGCTTTTCAAATGCTTAGTGCTTTCCAAATGATTTTCAACATTTAAATTTAAATTAAAAATTTAAGTATAAGAAAAAAATTAAAGAAGTACCTCTTAAGCCATGGCAATTGCATGGAAAGATTTTTAAGACGTTAATCCTGCACCTCAAGATAAAAGTTCTTCTAAGAATCTTAATGTGTGTCCTCTTGACTCTGGATAGACAATGATTTTCTAAGTCATTATGGATATTGTCTCAGAATCTTTTCAATAGTGTTGTGTTTAGCAGAAACACAGAGCGTAGAATAGGTAGGGGTTGAAATGAAATTTCCAGCTATCAATCTTCTTTGAATAGGAAACATTATGAAAATCTGATTGTATATATAAACAGGTACTTACTAATTAAAAGCAACACTGAGAATGGAGAATAATCTAGCTCAAGGATATGAACCTGAGGAACTTCACTACATCCATTTTAGGACTAATTGGGGTGATGAGCCACAGGTCTTGGTGTCTGTAATAGAATATGAGTAGCTTCCGTGGTGTGTGTGTGTGTGTGTGTGTGTGTCTTTGTGTGTCTGTGTCTATGTATGTATATACAGATCTTTTTTTTTTTTCAATAGAACCACCATGAGATACACAAAGTTCTTCACAATGGGATTTCAGTCACACAATTTTCCAACACCCTTCCAATGTCTAGAGTGTGTGCAGACTGTGGTATATTTGTGTGTGACTCCAGTTGATTTGCCATCTTCTCATTGGAGGTAGATTCTTCACTAAAAGTTGATCCTCTGAATATGAGTTGGTCCATGGATTGTTTTGACCAACAAAATAGGGTGCGAGAAACTGACTTCCAAGTTTGGTCATAACAAGTTTTTCTACATCCAATGAACCTTCAGGAAGACTTTATCAGGGAATGTTAAACTCAACTGCTACCTTTAAAAAAAAAACTCATGTGAATAAGAGAAAAATAATTTTTCATAATGACACAATCTGAATATCCAAACAGGAAGCAGAAACTGACAGTCATGTTAGTTTCTCTTCTAGTTGAGCCCTCCACTGTTCACATACTTATCTCATCACTGTCATTGTCACTGTCATCCCATTGCTCATCGATTTGTTCGAGCGGGCACCAGTAACATCTCTCATTGTGAGACTTATTGTTACTGTTTTTGGCACATCAAATAAACAACGGATAGCTTGCCAGGCTCTGCCACACAGGACAATACTCTCGGTAGCTTACCAGGCTCCCCAAGTGGGGCAGAGGAATCAAACACGGGTCGGCAGCCTGAAAGGCGAACGCAGTACCACTGTGCTATAGCTCCAGCCCACTTATCTCATATTTGATTCAATTGAGTAGTCAATGAGAACTACTCACCACATTTGGGGGACAAGCAGATCTAATAGGGATAATAATAAAGTGGTGTTTTCATCACAAAAGTATTGTCCGATTGCTTTTTAGTAATACATAAGCAAATCTACAGGTAAATTTATAATAATCTGGGCAGAAAAGCATTTTTCAATCATACAAAGGAAGAATTAAAAACTCAAGAGCAAAGCATGAAAATCTGGAGTTTATACTGATTTCTCTTAATTTTATTATTCTTCTCTTTAGTAATTATTCAGTTAGTATGTTAAACAAAAATTCAAATAGAAGATTTATTAACATCTTGTTTTTAGCACATAAAGCATTTTCTCACTTTATTGTTCTGGCTTATTTTTGTATTTCTACAGATATTTTCTATATTTTCAAATGATTACTGCTTATCATTTATATTCTCATTGCAAAAATGTTCAGGTTGATATATAGTTTTTGTTTTAACCAAAGTTCTTACATAAATTAGAGCACTATGATTTCTAAACTACAATTTTTTAAAGTGCAGCCACCTCTAATAATATGTATACGTTAATTATAATACGACACTGAACCTGACATTATGGAGAAGTAGAAATGTTATTAACACTTTAGACCAATTAGTAAATACAAGAGTCACTGCTGAGTACTGGAGAGAAAGCGTTAAAGTGCTTTGCCTTGTACACTGCTGACCGAAGTTTGGTCCCTAGCACCATCTACATGGTTACCTAAACCCTTCCATGAGTGATCCTTTAGAATAGAGCCAGGAGCAAACTCTAAGCACAGCTGACTATGCGCACTGCCCCAAAATAGTTACTATAGACAGAAACAAAGAGAATAAGCTATTACAGGGATAACTGTAATTATGCACGCATCATTGTAAGAAAATTGAAACCTATTTTCTTTTTAAAAAGGAGTAAATTTTGTTTCATTTCCCAAGTTAAACACACACACATGTGTACACACACACACATACACACACACATGAAAACACAGAAATTTGATAATTCAGGTTTTACAATTTTAGTCACTGTAGAACACAATAAATTAAAGACCAAAATTGTACCAACATTTGGCAGACAACTAACCAGTCCAGGCAGTGATAGCAATTTACTATTCAAGTTGAATAAACCAGAATTTTTATGGTGTAATAAAACAGAAGCAGTGGATTCAAAGGCCAGTGGATATCAGAATTCTGAATACAAAGAGAAGGAAAAAAACCTTTCCATAAACGTTTTCAAAATTTGGGTCAAATACAACAAATAGAAACCAATGCCTGAATAAAAATGGTGGCAAAATCAAAACCAAACAATTCCAAATAGATTTAAAACTAATAGGCTTGAATGAAACCTAAAAATAACCTATAGAGTCAGCAAGTGTCAAGCACCTGATTCAGAAACTGAATCAGACAAATAAAAACACTCCAGTGCAATGAAATCTTTCATACAAATTGAAAAATGGGCACCGTTGTGTGGTCGTCAACTGGGGAATCTCAGAAAACATATATGAAAAATAAAAAAGAAAAAAGTAAATATGAATAAGTTTTACTTTTAAATTTTGTTTTTGAAGAAATACAATCTTTAGAAGAAAGTTTTTCTCACCAAACTAAAAAGTGTAGTGGTGTCTAAAAATAAATGAATGCACAGAAATTACAGATAGTAGCATTATTTTATAAAATTATATTTAGTACCATTTATTACTGTTGTACAAAAATTTAAAAAAGTACCTCTGATATATTTGGTTGTCATCTTTGGATAGATCATGGTGTATGAAAAGATCTCTTCCTAACTCTTCTAATATGGTACATAATGAAAATAGATCAAATAGTGACAGTGACAGTGTTAGGGGAAGAGAGTATTTTATTTTTTAATATCCTTGGCAATTGTTTCTAAATCATTGCACTAGGTAAAAGTGTCTAGACTTCATATTATTAACAGAAAGTATCACCATATCAATAGTTTAAAGCCAATGCTTGTTTAATTGTGTTTTGAGCTCAGTACACCAAATTAGACCTGTACTCCACATTATGTTCTAGTTGAGATTCTGACATGCAATTTTTATTTTACTTCTGTTTCAGTGAGCCGTATGTTCCCAAGTCACTCTCAACTTTTCAATATGTATAGCATTGTAAAGTGAATCATGAAGACTTTTAGTAGCTTGTCCACTATAATCCAGGCAGTAAGAAGTAATGCAGTTTACAAACCCTTATAAACTGTCTATTGTTATTATTCTATGCTACCTCTCCTATAAAATATTCTTATTTTCTTTAATTAAATCATTTTTGTTTTATTGTTTGCAGTTCAGGGCTTTAAAAGGCACTCTGAGGTGTAAGGAATGTGTTATGTCTTAAAAATTGTATAATTAATCCTGTGTCTTACAAAACAACAAGATAGGCTAAGTGGTTTTAATTTCTGATGTTTGTTTGAAAAGCTAGCACCGGTTTACTAAGAATAACTAAGATAAAAAATAGTACAAGTTTTCTTACTAAAAAATGACAAGGATACATATTGAAATATCTACATAAGTATATTTTATTTAAAAAATATTTGCCTGGAAGCATTGTAAAGAAGAAAATTGAGGTCAAAGCCAGGAAGGATATTCTATATATCATATACCATAGATATATACCATACAGTTAACAATACAGGCAAAAGTGGAGGAATTAAAATAGCAATTGACAAATATAAGATATTAAATATAGTAGAAATAGAGTATAAATAAGATATGGTAATTTATTAAAGCTATATTGGAGAAAAGGAAGAAAAAATTATGACCTGTGTACCTAGGTAAATGGCCCTGTTTCCCATGAATACATTAAGTAGAGATGAAATAATTTCATAGAGAAGTGATGAAATCAGTTTCTTGTATAAGTGTGAATGATTGATTGTGACCCAATCATTAGAAATTTGCACTACATACACCAATATGGGCTGAAGTAATAGTGCAGCGGGTAGGGCGTTCGCCTTGCACATGGCCAACCCGGGTTCAATTCCACCGCACACCAATATATGTGAGTGTGTGTGGGGGGGGGGGGTATGGGTGTGGGTGTGCAAGTGCGCACGCATGTGTGTGCTTGTGGGAGAAAGAAGAGAGAGATATCAAAGAAAGGCTCAGGCAGTCTCTATAATTAAATGTTTCTTGAGTCAGAATATATGATTGAAGCATGGATTTGAATGACACAGCAAAAAGAGAATGACAGGATGGAATGTAAGCCAAAGTAAAATGTTCAGAAAAAATATTTTAAGCATAGAAGGACCAAAAAAATTGTAAGACACTGAAAATGCACTGTCAGAACAGACAGAATCTACAATAAAGTTATTACTTAAATACCAAATAATAAGAATTGTTCTTAGCCAAGACTAAACTGATCAGAGTCTGCAAATGCCAAGTGTATACAGGACAACTGTGTTAAATCCTGGAGAGAAGTAAAGTAAGAGAAATTTGGAAAAAAGAACTGTTACTATATTACTGTCATCCTATTGTTCTTTGATTTATTCGAGCAGGCACCAGTAATGTCTCTATTCCTCCCAGCCCTGAGATTTTAGCAACCTCTCCTTACTCGTCCTTCCCAACGATTGGAGGCTTTTTCAGGGTCAGGGGAATGAGACCTATTGTTACTGTCTTTGGCATATTGAATACACCATGGGAGCTTGCCAGGTTCTGCCCGTGCTATGGGATACTCTCAGTAGCTTGCCAAGCTCTCCGAGAGGTATATATAAATAAATATATATATATATTTAGACATATATATTACTCTTTATGATTTGTTACCTCAGAGCATTAGATGTAACCCCAAAATTAAACAAAACAGAACAAAATAAGGGAAAGCAAAGCAGGATGAAACTGCTAGAAAACCTTCAATATAATTTCAAAATAATTTAAACATTTTTTTCAAAGATTAAATAACAAAGTTATCAACTAGACAGATAGACAATTAGACAGCACAACCAGTAATTTGTTTGGTCTTTTCCCTGGGTTTTTAATGTGGGTTTTTACCATATTATTCTTCATTTAAAAGCAAAATGCTGGCTCCCAGAAGCTCGACCATCCCCGACAGAAGACCATATTTAGGCTTTACAAGAAGAGGAAAGGTAAGATAGTGCTGCAGCACGCAAGTGCAGGATTCAGGCATTCGGGCCTGGGAGATGCTCGCAGGCATCTGGGCCTGGGAGCAAAGCCTGGAGGGCAGGAGGTCCAGGCTCTATGCTCAGCACCTCAGGGTCCCCAGCCACTGTCAAAACTGACCTCCAGGCACCTCCTGGACAGAGTCTCTGGGCACTGCCAAGTATGGCCCCAAAAACAAAATCAATGTTTCAAGACTTTTCTCAGTGCCCAGTTGGGAAGCAGTGAAGAACAGCCCTGTACAGGCAGTGGTCAGGCTCTGCATGCCAACCATTGATAGTATTTGTGAAATTAAATTTAAGGTTGAGTGGACTAACTGGACTGTTAAGAAATTCTAAAGCTCATTTTACTCATCATCATCATCATCATCCCATAGATCGTCGAATTTCTCGAGAGGTCTCAGTAATGTCTCCATTCGTCCTATCCCTGAGATTTTAGAAGACTCTCTCTACTCGGCCTTCCCACATTGGAGGCTCTTTCAGGGTCAGGGGAATGAGACCCAGCTTGTTACTGCTTTTGGCATATGAATAAACCCTGGGAAGCTTGTGAGGCTCTCCCATGTGGGCAGGAAACTCTCAATAGTTTGCCAGTTTCTCCCCAAAGGCTATAAGATGTCACAAGGCCTCTTTGTGGCTATGCACTTTTGGGAGCTTGCTTTTAAGTCTCTGGATGTTGGCTGTTGGTGGGATTACATGGCGCTGGGGGTAGGCCCTGGGTGACCACCTAGCTACTGGGAAATGGGAAATCTATTGATGACTATTAAATCAGATTTACTTTTTATTATTTGATTTTACAATTTTAAAATAATAAATTTTACAGTTTATTATTTGATTCTTTGGAATATGCATTTACACTTTTTATCAAAATGTATGATGACTATTACAAATAATTACTTGTAAAAGATATAGATTCATATGTACATATGTGATTTAATAAATCTTTTCTCTGAAAAAAATCATTAAGATGTTTATGTAGAACAAAGAATCACAATTGCCATAATAAACATTTACAACCCTGTAGCAGAATAACATCTTGAAATGCACCGCGGATTTAAATATTAGTTTTATATTAACAATAGTTTTTATATAAAAATATAATGCTAAAGAGATAAGAAAAGTTTTTTCTTCAATTTGACCATAAATATCTTATTTTATAACACATTTTGTATCCGTGGTTACAAAGAATTGAAAAATGTTCTTTGCTCTTTATACAACTATTAAGAGTTGGAGATAGATGACTGGCATATAAACAAACAATTGTATTCATATCTATATTATTATGAAGTCATAAACTGGATATTTAATTTATTATAAAAACATTTACTTATTAAAATAAATGTATGGGGGACAGACCAGCCCAAAACGCTGACAGCAGATAGGGCATTTGCCTTGCAAGCATCCAACCCAGGTCTGATCCCTGGCATCCCATAAGGTCCCCTGAGTGCATTCCCAGGTGTGATTCAAAAAGCAAAAATATTCTAAAAATTAAAAATATGTTTATGGTATTTATGGTAGACAAGGGCTAAATGTTGTATCTGCCTTGCAAAGATGAAAAATGAAAATTGGTTAATTTTACTTTTATAAAAACCTACCGTAGTCCATGTTTCAGGCAAGAGTATCTAACACCAAACCTATTGATCCCAACAACAAGTCTATGCTGCAAGTTGGGAAGATAAGAAAATTACTTGCAGCCTTTTTATAACTTGCATGCCCAAAGGTGGTCCAGATAAATGAGTTATATAAGTCCTTCAATCTCCATTCCCAAAGGACTTTCTACATGGTAGAGATCAGTGCTTCTCAACCATTTCATAACTGTCTCTTTCCAACTTTATTCCTTCTTGTGCACCTTAATTCTTTAGGTTGGTCCCCTACTCTCAAGTCATTAGTCTCCGAACACGGAATTTTCACCTGTGGAGTTACATTGGAGTATTTTGAGGGTAATTAAACCTGTTGTCTTAACACATGGGACATACAGAGCTGAAGAAAGAATATGCAATCTGACTGAAAAGTGTTGGGGAGATAACTGAAGTGTAGGGGAAATTCATAGCATAAATGGCACGGTTCTCTGAGCACCACCAGGAGTATCCTCCAGCACCCTGAGTACTTTCAGGGTGCTCCCAGATATGAATATCCCATCACAAGCCCAAAGAATTAAACCATCATACTCAAGCCTGAGTGTTACTCAAGGGTGGTCATTGGACCCCAAGACAGTGTGAATTTCTCTAAACCAAAGAAATATTTCTGTCAAGTGATATTTCTTCTTTACAAAAGAAATAGCTTTTTTTTTCAAATAATATTTGTGTACATTGCACACATTCTCCAACTGTCTTTTATTCCTAAAAGAAATATGGGCAAGAGGAAAACAGGGGAAACTGGTGGAAGGAAATGAACATTGGTGAACAGGTTGATACCGAATCGTTGTGTGCCTGAAACTAAAACTAACTCTGTAACTTTGTAATTCACAGTGATGCAACAAAATAAATAAATAAATAAGAGGTGATGACTTTTGTAGAATAGAAAGAGTATTTTGAGAGTTCCATATGATCATTTTGACATCAGCAACAGTTTAGATGAAGGATCTGATTCTCGTGGTTTAATTTGATCCATCAAGCAGTTTTAGTCACACAGAAAACAAAGCATCAGATATGCCTGAAGCGGAGTCACAAATAATTTCACATGGAGTTAACTGTTCAAATAATTTGTGAAGCATGAGTACAGTTTTCAGACTAAGGAAGTGGATATGCAACCAGATGTCTAAGGAAAAACCACAGAAGTAATTGTTTATTATTTTTAGTCAGATGATAAAATACAGCCTTTAATAACACAATGTTTGGTGTCATTTTATCAATAAAAGATATGTTTGTGGTGGAAAAGAATGAGCTGTTTTCCCAACTTGAATTATTTATCCATCAACATATTCTGTTTAAATGGCCAAAAGCTAAATATAAACAAAATTAAATTAATGGGTGACCTTGAAAGCAGTATAATTCACAGACATTACAATTTCTGTTTGTTATATTAATTACTATTCATTATTCTAAGTGTATAAAATTAGACCTATGTTTAATCATTTAAATATATTTATACATTTTGCTAATTGTGTGTTTCCGTTATAGTTGCATCATTTAATAGAATCAATCAATGATAAAATATTTGTTAAACTAAAAACAAAAAGTATTTTTCAAACTAAACACGAGTTATAGTTAACCTGCTATTAATGAGAATAAAAATAATTTTCTTTGCAACTATGGAATGTAATGCCTCCCAAATTCTGCTTCCTCAGGATTCCATTGGCTATTTAAAGAATGTTATGGTCCCAGATAAATGATACAGTAATCCCACCCCTTGCTATGTGTCACAAGAAAAAAAATACAGCAATATAAAAAGTTATATACACAATTATGTTCACTGCAATGTTCTTTACATAGCAAATTTCTGGGATAAAGCTAAATGCTCCAAAGCAAATTAGTGGATTACCTGAATGGAATGTAACTCATTATAAAATAAAATCTTAAATCTTGTCACAGTGATTAAATATAATCTTAAAGTGAAATTTGGAAAAGCAGTCATATATTCAAGTAGTAGCCATACTTTGATAAAATAGATTTTTAACTGGAAAAACTCAAAGAAATGAATACATGTTATATAAAGTAAAATATATATATATATGTAAAGAGAGCTTGACACTCTTTAGCATATATGCACGAAAAGAAGAGGCATCAACATAAAGAAAATAGATGCTAACTTATATTAAAGAAGATATTAAAAGCAACCATATGATAGTAGATTTCAACTTTTCAGCCTCACATTTATCCACCAGACATATAATCATCAAGGAAATAAAAGCCTTATGTGAGGAGTTGGAAGAGATACAGGAGCTAGATTTGATACACATATAAAGCTAGTTATTCACTTCCAAAATGTAGAAACCAAAAATAAATATCTATATGTGAAACACATCTAAAGTAAAAGGCTAGATAAAATTTCATATGCCTTACTGTAAACTCTGCACTGTAGCACGGTCGTCCCATTGTTCATCAATTTGCTCGAGCGGGCACCAGTAACGTCTCCATTGTGAGACTTGTTGTTACTGTTTTTGTCATATCAAAATACACCACAGGTAGCTTTGCAGGCTCTGGTGTGCGTGCAGGATACTCTCGGTAGCTTGCCAGGCTCTCCGAGAGGGATGGAGGAACGAACCCGGATCAGCCGCATGCAATGCAAACATCCTACCTGCTATGCCATCACTCCAGTCCACTGTAAACTCTAATTTACAGAAATGTACATAGATGTCAATGCTAGCAACTAGAATAAAATATATTAATTGATCTTCATTTGTATATATATAAAATATATATTTGATCTTCATTAATGGTAATATTAAACCATTTTTCTAGAAATAATTTTAATAACATTGAAGATTAAAGATTTCACTATAAATTGTATTTCCTGCTCTATGATGTACAGAATACAAATCTCTCTCACATACCTTAGAATGCATCTATTGATAGCTTGTACTACATAAATTAACAAATAGCACAAAGATCCTTCAACAAAAGTTGAATCCAAACATGTAGCATATTCAGGCATAAAGGCCATATTATTTTTATTTCACTCATATAGAAAGAGAAAAACAAAACAAATAGATGAATTAAAATAATAAATAAATGTTCAGACTGTCAGATCAATAGAAGCAGTCATCACTCCTGGCAGAACTTGTAGTTCTTTATGAAATGTTAGGGACTGAACCGGGGTTAGCTCCATGTAAGGCAAATACCTTAATCCCTGTACTATCTCTCTGGTCTCATCTGAAATGTTTACATTATAGTGCAAATTTTCTTCAATAAAAAATGAACAAAAAAGAAAAATTACAATAAATTTTTAAAGTACAATTTTAAAAATTTTGTAATTTTTACAATAGAATTAATTTTTCTTATATTTTTCTGAAATAAGATTCATTTTACAATTGGTTTATTAAGACTCAGTATTTCATAATATCTTAAATGTTTTAAATTAATATAATTTATAGGTAAATTAAGGATATTAAAAGTTTCATATTTAAATACATAAAAAATATTGATTAACTAAAGCTACATATAACAGAACAGGGACTGGAGCAATAGCACAGTGGGTAGGACGTTTGCCTTGCACGTGGCCAACCAGGGTTTGATTCCTCTGTCCCTCTCGGAGAGCCCTGCAAGCTACCGAGAGTATCTCGCCCGCATGGCAGAGCCTGGGAAGCTACCCGTGGCATACTCGATATGCCAAAAACAGTAACAACAATGGCCCTCATTCTCCTGATCTTCAAAGAGTCCCCAATATGCCATCGGGCTAAACTAGCACATGAGAGGAACGAATAGAGACATTGCTAGAGCAAATTGATCAACAACATGATGACAGTGATGCAGTTATAAACACAGAATTTAGAACTTTTTTAATAATTCCAAAGGCACATGCTTGTGCATAATATCAAGGAAGCATAGCACATACACCATATTCCTGACATTATACAATTCCACACACCTTCATCCATGATTATTGTAGACTTTAAAATTCCTAAAAACTGATTTTAAGGAACTGTGTTTTTAAGGATTTCTGTGTTCCTCCCCTCTTGATACCATTTTCCCCCTCTCTTCTCCACTGGGACATACTTTTCATTTTTGGTCTAATGTATATAAAAACCTAACAGCGATAGACTTTTAGGGGAGTAAGGGACTTATTAAGATTGCATTTTTAAAAGCTCAATTTCCCACATTTTAAACTGAAAAAAAAGAAGACTGTTCACCAACAGTAAAAAACTTATACACGGAGCCAGCTGCTCTGTTTCAAAAATAGAAAATATGTCATGCAATCTCTCTAACTGCTGGAAAATGTGATTCAGATTTTTAGAATGGCACTCAAGCGAAATGCACTTGAAGGTGACATTCTTCAGAGAATAATTCTAAAAAATAAATAAATAAAGATGAAAACATCATTATTTCACATAGGAAGTGAATTACTAATCATATGTGTGAATTGTCTTTCTCACAGGACTAATAATATTTTGTTTCAGTCTAAAGAGGGAAATGTGTGAAAAAGTATCATTAGCCATTTTGCCAAGAGAGAAGATTAAATGGACAAATTATACAAAACACTTAGAATTACCATTATAATTTTTATTTTCTCTGTTATTCTAATTTACCAATAGCCTTGGGATATTCTGAACTGTTATTAGAGAGAAATAAAAGATGATGATTTTTGCCTTAGTTTTAGACAAGAAGACATTCCAGCAATAAACTATCTAATTTATGTTCTTACATTTTCCTTTTTATTTTTTATTTTAGATATCTTATGTTATCTTTTTATTTTTTCTTTTATGTGCCAGGAATGGAACCCAGCTCCCCACACATTCAAGGCAAGTGCTCTACTACTAAGCTATATTCAAGGACCCTTATATTTTCAAAAGTTATATTTACTTGTGAATCTGCTTTTTATTCTGTTAAAACTTCAAGTATCAACCTTATATGTTTCACTGACTTTCCAAATAATAGAAATTATTTAGCTAGAAACTAGTTTCTTGTAACTTGAACATTCTTTTTTTAAGTATTATTTGTTTATTTATTTACTTATTTTCCCAAAGTCAGACATGAACTTTTATGAATCTTGTTGTACTAAATGACAAAGTGTTAATAAAATAGCCCAAATTAAGATACATTTACTTTTATTTATTTTTTATTTTATGCTTTTTGAGTCACCATGAGAACAGTTACAGGGCTTTCAGGATCAAGTCTCAGTCATACAATGATCAAACACCCATTCCTTCACCAGTGCACATGTTCCACCACCAAGAACCCCAGCAGATCCCCCCTCCCTCTCCCCCTCTGCCTGTGTGGCAGATGATTTTCACTTTACTCTCTCATTACTTTGATAACATTCAATTTTTGACAGAAAACTCACTATCATTATTTGGAGCTTTCCCCCCAACAGTCAGACCTGTCAAAATGACATCATTAGATCATATGTTTTCTATTGTTGATAACAAAGAGCATATGATGTTGCACGGTCTTGAAAGTGGCCACCCAGTCCAGAGGTTTTCTGCCAGCAGCTGCTGCATTCCGAGATTGGTTTGTGTGCCTCTGGGATCATGACTGTTCAGGAGCAGGGGAGCTATTCGTGGGCAACCTCTTGGGGTCTCATTTTGACAGGAAACAGTGCCGGTTCTGACCCCCCCATTGCGAGATTCCCCATGTGTCCCATCAGTGCTAGCTCCTACCTCTCTGTCCAATTGGCTCTAAACGGTGGTAGTCGCCATGCTGCTGAAAGGGGAAGAGGCTGAAGGACAAAAACCCTTCCCCTCCTGGTGCTGCACAGGGCCTTAGTTTAGTTCAAGTCCAGAAGTGTAGCTGCCAACAGCCGCTGGGTTTCTGTACCTCTGGAATAATGACTGCTTAGGGGTGGTGGAGCTGTTCCTAAGCATTTTGTTGTTGTTGTTGTTGTTGTTTTTTGTATATCAGGAAAGGTCGTGTGGCCGTGTAAGCGGCCACGTGGTTTGAAGAGATATCCCAGCCCCACATACAAGAAGCGTGTTAGTAGAAGCTCAGTGTCGCTGGGACTCCACCTGGAGAAGGTGTGCTGGCTGTACCTTCTCCATCTGGTGCCCCAGTGTTGTTGGCTTGGTCTGGGGTCTGGAGCATTCTCTGGCTTGCAGTGCCGCCGGCCCAGATTCTTACTGCTGACTGTTGTGGCAAAATGGCACCGAGGCCGGGTTGAGGGCATGACTTCTGGCAGCAGGAGCAGGCTGGAGACTGGACTGATGCTGAACTTGAACATTCTTTTGCCAATATTTTGTTGTTGTTGTTGTTGTTGTTGTTGTTGTTGTTGTTGTTGTTGTTGTTGTTGTCATTCGAGAATCATAAGACGATTTTCTAATGGCACAGTTGTATCTGAGTTCCTTTTCTAGTGATACGTGTAATTTTATATTTTAAAATGTATTGCAAGGCTGGAGAGATAGTAAAGCAGGTAAAAAGTTTGCCTTGCATGAGGTCCACCTGGATTCAATCTCCGATGCTACAAATGGTCCAAGCTTAAGCCCTGAATATCACCTGGATATCAAAAGCAAAGGACACAGAAACAAATAACAACAATACATATTCCACCAGAGCGTCAATTTACATCCACTATCTTCTTGGAGTCCTCTCCCTATATCACCCTGTCCCCTGACTTCCCTTGGTAATTCCAGTCCTATAGACTAGCGCTCAAATTCATTTCTTTTGACCATTTGTTGTTCCCAGACTTCATTCATTTATACACCAGATATTAAAGAGATCATTTTTATCTGTCCCTCTCTTCTGTCTGGTGTCACTCACCATGATACCCTCCAGTATGATCCTTGTAAAGGCTAAAATCACATAATTTTGTTTTATTGTTCTTATAACCACTAGTATTTCATTGTATGTATATTCATATATATGTAAGAAGTTACATATATATTTATATAAGAAATGGTATGCACACTTCAAAAGGCTAAGAATTGAATCTCATACCACCCAGCAATCCTACTAAAGGGAATGTTTTAATAAAGTCATACTCATAATTTAGCAAGGGTTATCTTTATAAGCTCTTCAAATCATGAGATAAGGTCATGACACATTTTTTTCCATGTATGGACGAAGCTGTTTCTGAAACAATCACAATGGTCTCAAAGCATTCTTCACATAAGTGCAAATTTAAGTACACATAATACTTCCAGAGGTTCTGGAGGCTCCGGGGGCTCTGCTCATTGTGGGGAGGGAAACTCACCCACCTCCTATGAGGGGACCCGGTGAAGACAGCCAGGCTCGGGGGCAAGAGACTCTGCATCGCTCTCTTCTGGGAGCTATAATTAATCGTCAGCATTTCTCCACCACTGTTTCTAGGTCTCCTCACACCCTGACCCCCTTGTTTGGCAAACTCAATGCTGTAGGATGGCTATTAAGGTCTGATATCCTTAGCCATTGCTTTTCCCTTCACCATTTTCCTTTAAACCCTGCCACAGCCATGCTCAAGGCCCCGCTCTACACGTTCAGACGAATCTCACGCACAGGAACCCAGCTGTGTGGTACCTGGGGCTGAGATCGCCAAGCTTAGTCTAATTGGGACTGGGCCTCTTCTGCCCAGATCCCCCATTTTCCAGTACCTAAGCAGTCACATCCAGAAACTGCCACCTACATCGTGTAATCCCAACAATGGCCAACATCCAGAGACTATAAAACCAAACTCCCAGAAGCATATAGATATTTTATATCCTAGTTCTCCCTTTCGGAGAACCTGGCAAGCTACCAAGAGTTTCCTGCCCGCATGGGAAAGCCTGGCAAGCTCCCCGTGGTGTATTCATATGCAAAACCAGTAACAATTATGGGTCTCATTCCCCTGACCCTGAAAGAGCCTTCAATATGGCACTTTTGGGAAGAAGGAGTAAAGAGAGGCTTCTACAATCTCAGGGCTAGGATGAATGGAAACGTTACTGAGACCATTAGAGATAATCGATGATCAATAGGATGATGATGATGATGATGATGATGATGATGATGATGATGATGATGATACTTCCAAAGAGAAGTTCTGATTTGAGATTCTCTTTGGAGTCTAGTAGCCATTTTTAAAGCTTATAACCAACTAGTCTTCACAGAACAATCAAGACTGAGCAAGATCAATGGGGCAACTATAACCTCTCTGATGTAAGCACTTAATGACTATAGCTCCTAGAACAGGTTTACTTCTGCTCACATGGTGGAGCACAGTTCCAAACCTACCCTAAAAATGGATGTCAAGTGTATAAGCTGGTAGGGAGGCAGATCTTTTGACAGGAATCTTTCCATGAGTTAAGGCAGTGGATGGAATCTAAAGAAGCTGTAAGATTCTAAAAGGCAGTGAGAGTTTCAAAGACAAACCTTAGGAAAAGGTCTCAGACACCTAAAAGTTCATGTTAATTGGGTGAGAACAAAGGTGCCAGCCCCAGTTTTATCTTTCTCAGTACAAACCAGACAGACCAAATTAAACTATATTATGAAACTGTAATGTTCACCTAATTAAGGACAAACATATACTCCTTAAGCTTGTATCTGTAAATACACAGACACGCAAAAACCCCAAAAAATGATAGCAACAATTTTCAATGAAAATGCAATGTTTTCATGTCAATGCCTACATGCCAGAGCTAAATCCTTTGCAGTAAGCTCAGATGTAATAAAGAGTGAGTTGGAAGTATGGAAAAGTATGCTTACTTGTTCACATAAAAAGTGAACCGGAAATAGATTTTATGCTTACTTGTCCATATTCCTTCAACATGAGGTTGAAGGAAGAAACTCCATCTACTGTATCATCACTGAACCTTTGACCAAAGATTTCTGAATCTGTGCTCTAGTTAATTGAAGTTATATTTATTCCACTTGCCTGACTTTTTGCTTAAGCATACCTACATTTTTTAGAAAGGTGACTGATTTTGATATTTAAGATAAAACATCCAGAACCTTCACCAAGTTTACTATTCAAACCTTTAGTATAAAAGAATTCAATGATTCCTATAATTATTGGAAAGTCTATTACTTCCATGGTTTTACTAAATTTTTATTTTTTAATATTAATGGTTATATAGCTATTGAATAAAAAATATATAGTATTATCTGGTTCCCCAAAATTGAAACATGGCTAATAAAAGCTAAAAAATTGTATTTACACAAAAAACCCTGAACAAAAAAGAATGGTGACTCCTAGCTTCTAAGGGAAGAGGAAAATTATATCATAAATAAGTTCTCGGCAGAACCTGGCAAGCTACCCATGACATATTCGATATGCCAAAATCAGTAACAACAAGTCTCACAATGGAGATATTACTGGTGCCCGATCAAGCAAATTGATGAACAAAGGGATGACAGTGCTACAGTGCTAAATAAGTTCAATTGAAATTCTGGAACTTTCTGTCCTGTGCACCATGCTATTTATTAATTGCTACATTTTAAAAACAACAATTATGTTACAAAGATTTACTGTATGTATTTCCTATAAAATTTTCCCACAAAAAAAGTGTCATCACTTTATCTCATGATTTGAAGAGCTAAGGATTGACGTTCAAAGTTTATTCACTCTGTAATCAGGTGATGTCGTTCAATTTGTGCATGAGAGAGGGAAGCATGTTGGTAATTTAGAAACATCTAGTTGGTTGAGTTTTAAATCTTTAAGCAGACAAAAATAGCAAGCAAGCCCTCCTATTCATGTAAAATTCTGAATACTTATATTCCCTTGTGTTATCCTTAATTATCACTCAGGCTATTTGTCTTAATATGAAAAGTGAAGCACTTTGACCATTTTTTTTCTCAACAACTGCAGTTAAGTGAAATAATAATGACTAACACTAGTGTATCTAGCAAATGTTTTTGCCGGTTTTTCTTTTCTACATTTTGTGAGAAACGTAATTCCATAATTGGAGAAATAGAGCACATTTTAGTAAGTTTTCGTTATTCTGTTTTAACTTTCTTGAAGCTGGGCAAAAAAGCCTAAAATTTATTCACTATTTACTTGAACAATTCTCTTTAAAATACTTCCAAAAATGGTGAAGTTTAAGAATGAACTCACTGACAATTCCTCATGCATAAACACGGTTGTTTAGTTTACAAGAGAAATGTTCAGTTATTCATATATGTCTGATCACCAAGGACAAACAATATAAACTCATACTTGTTAGACTTTTTTGGCTTGTTTTTAAGCCCTTTCAGAACTTATTGTTCAACACATAACCTTTAGTTAGGTATTCTGACAGGAAATGCTATCTTGGAGTTGATAATAGTAAAGAAAAAGGTTGCATGAAGGACCATAATTTCCATCTTCAATGAGTTCCTTACTCAGTATATAGAACATTTCTAAAAAAAAAAAACAACATTCACCTCAAAAAGGAATCTAAAATTTAATCAGTGTGTACAGCATTAGAGAAACTTTCAGAACTCAAATTTGACTTCCACTAGCTCACCTACTTGTTGAATGTCTAGTCACATTCTATCCTTAGTGAACTGCCCTTTTTGTTTTGAAGTCTGTGGAGAAAGTTTACTCTAGTTTATGTATATAGAATTTGTTTTCTCGTGTGTGTAACATATAGCAGTTATTAGGAAACTTTTAGTTCCTTTAAACTGAGGAACTAAAAGTTTCTCTCAATTATTCAATTATTAGATATCAGCAACAGCAAGTATATTTAAGAATTATTAAAAGCTCTTCTACAGCTTTTATGGTGGGAGATCTAATAATTTTTAAAACAAAATCAAATAGAATGCCAGCTGTCTCCTTAAAATGTATTTCAGGGGCTGAAGAGATAGTGTCGTGGGTAAGGTGCTTGCCTTGCATGCTTCTGAACAGGGTTTAATCTCTGGCACCACATACCACCCTGAGCAACTCCAGGGGTGATCCTTGAGCACAAAGCCAAAAGTAAGCCCTGAGCACTGCTGGATGTGACCTCCACTTAAAGCTAAAATGTCTATTCCTCGTGGCATTACTATTAAGTGCAAAAAATTATGAAGGCAAAGAAATTACTAATAATGTTTAACATTTAACTACCTGAAATGATTTTAGACAAAGATCTTGGAAGGTTTTGATTCATCAAATTGAGTCTTTATCTAATTTTCTAGGAGCTATAGCACAGTGGGTACGGCGTTTGCCTTGCACGTGGCCAACCTGCGTTTGATTCCTCCACCCCTCTTGGAGAGCCCTGCAAGCTACCGAGAGTATATCGCCCACACAGCAGAGCCTAGCAAACTACCCATGGCGTATTCAATATGCCAAACACAGTAACAGCAAGTCTCACAATGAAGACATTACTGGTGCCTGCTTGAGCAAATCGATGAGCAACGGGATGACAGTGATGCAGTGATATCTTTATAAACCAAGGCTTCAAATACATTTCAGTTTATGTGCTGCATGCATGTGTGTGTATACACAAACACACAAAAACACACACTTGCACACCCTTGAGAAAAAAATTACTGGATTTTTGTTTTCCGGTTGAGGAACCAATCTTTTTTCCTCTTCCCATCCTTTACTTGATATTTTATTGTAGCTGAACTGCCAAAGTGTTGTATACTTTATCATCAGAGGACTTGCACATACTTGGTTGTCCTGTGGCAGAGATCATTGTTATAGTGCTTCCAGCACCACCTCTGCAGGGCACAGAGGAATCACTCTCAGCACTGTGGGCCATACTCAGGATCAAGTTTGCAGCCTCATGCCTGCAAGGGAGGTGCCCCTGCACTGAATACTCAGCCCTCCCAAGGACAATTAATATGTGTCCTCTTCTGAACTAATAGGTACTTTTGAACAATCTAAAGAAACCTAAGTCAAATTAGTTTACAACAAAGTAAATGCATTATCTGTATCTGACATTGCTAAACACTGTAGATTTGATTTCAGGAATATTACACTCAAAGTTATGAAAACTAGACAGTGTTAAACTAAGGCAAATGTCAAAAGCAGAAGAACAAACAGATGATTTCATTCACATGTGCAATATAATGAAGCAGAGGATCAGACAAAACTAGTCCAAAGCAAACATATTGATTTTGACTATAGAATTGAGGTTACCAGTGAAGCAGAATTCTGGGAGATCGACATGTATATGGGTACCAACTCTTTGGATTGAAGAAATATTAGCATTTTGGCTATGGGCATGCTGTGGTAATATACATTTAAAAAGATGTGAAACTGTACCTAAAAACACATATGTTCCTCTCATTAAGCATAATTTTGGGCCGGAGTGATAGCACAGTGGGTAGAGTGTTTGCCTTGCATGCAGTCTATCTGAATTTGAGCTCGGGTATCCATATGGCTCCCCCAAGCACAGTCAGGAGTAATTCCTGAGTGCAGATCCAGGAGTAAGCCCTGAGAATTGTTGGGTGTAGCCCAAAAAGAAAAAAAAAGGCATTACTTTAGTGCTATAGAGAGAGAGGTGGGAGGGAAGAGAAAGAGATTGGGTTAGGAAGAAGAGAGAAGACAGAGAAAATAAATACAGATTCCAAAATATTTATCTACAAGTTTACCACTTCAAAGCACCAAAATTGTTACAATTATTTTTCTTGAGGGTTATTGTTGTGAGCAGAAAGGTAGCATAATTTATAAATAATAGTGTAGCACTGTAGCACTGTAGTCCCATTGTGTTATTCATGGATTTGCTAGAGCAGGCACCAGGAATGTCTCCATTGTGAGACTTGTTGGACTGGTTCGATAGCACAGTGGGTAAAGCTTTTGCCTTGCATGCGGCTGACCCGGGTTCTATAAATAATGCTAAAATGAATTAAATTTTTTCAGAGCTTTTGGGAACTTCTTAGTTAAATTTATTATTAAAAGAATAACAAGTATTTAAAAATTCTCTATTCCAAATTTTTAATGGTGATGGGATATTATAGAGGAAGGCATGTAGGTAGAAAAATAATTATTTTTTCTATTATGTTTTATACTAAACTCTTTGGCTATACTGTAACAGCTAACAAGAAAAAAATAATAAAATGTAAGCAAAAATGAATACTAATGTCCCTCAAAATGGAAACAGTCTAGCAACTTGAGATGGTCAACTTTAATTTATTTCTTCAGCTATCACAGAATTCTGATGACTTGTTATGCACAGTATTATATACAGGATTTTCTTGCTTAGAGCAGTTGCATCTCCATTTCTTAAGTTGTTACAGTGACTACATGATTCCATTGAGTATCAGATGAGTTAATTAGATATAACTCAGTAGAGTAGTTGATCGGAAACTAAATGTTGAAGAATCAGTAATGCTCTATTTGTTGCCATTTGTAAAAAGTACTTCAAAAGCTTACTAAGGCCTAAGAGATAATACAGTATCTAAGGGACTTTCTCTGAACACAGCTGACCCCAATTTGATCAGTAGCACCGAAGTAGTCCCCTAAGCACCACCAGGTGTCACTTCTGAGCACAGAGCCAGGGATGAGCACAAGATCTGGCCCCCAAACCAAAACAACAAATGCAAGCATGTTAGAAACTGTTACAAAATAAAAATCGAGGTAAATCTTAAAGGGAAACAATTCACAGTCATTTTCAACATCTTTAAGTTTCTATTCCAATGATGTTGGAAGTGACACGTAGGTTATGATGGTTCTGAAATTCAAGAAATATCCAAAGGAATTACCAATGGTGCATTAAAAATAGGTTTTCATCAATCAAAATATCATTTAATGAATGATGTGCATATTATTTAGATTGTCACATTAGGTCTGATATCAAAGTCCAATCCCTTTGGACTGGAAAAGTAATACCTAATAACTGGTATCACCTGTTTGTCTCCACTTTCTCTGGCACAGCTCTTATATTTTTCTTCAAATTTAATTTTAAGAACTAGTGAAAAAAATTGAATAACATGAGAGGTTATTGTTAACAAAAGTTTTATAGTTGTTAGGATATATAGGACTATATATCCTTATATATATATACTTTTGATTTACTACAAATCCTTCAATAATAACAATTCAGTCATTGGACAAGTTAAGTGGTTTAGTCTCTCATGGGTTAAATTGAGATCTTTAAAAAGATTATTTTCTAGAAGATGTCAAGGGATACATTTTATTCTTTGCAGCATGACTTTAATATCAAGCCAGAGTTGGTCATCCTTAGTCACCATAAATTGAACTGCATCTATTACTCATGGGAAACCATGAAAAGCAATTACTAAAGAAATTAAGACATTTTTTAGGAGAAGCAATTGCTGTTTTGAAAAACCTTCAGTTCGAGAAAAAAATGCAATGAGTTATATGGTACTTTCTGGATATTTCAGTCTTCTTTTTCCCTGTAGTGCTGAAAATGAGAATTTTTTTAATTGTTTATTTACAAATGTTTTCATGATACTAGAAAAAGAACAAGTGTTTAATGTTATCATAACACCGACATCACAAATTCTATGGTCCAGAATAGATGCAAATGATAAGTTTTCTCAGATGAAGCAGGTGTGGGCCTGCCTCTTGACTTGCTCTGCAGGAAGCTGACATTTCAACATTAAAGTTCGATGCATTGGAGCATTGTTCTAGTCATAATAAACTGTCTGTATTACAAAATCCTGGCAACACATTCTAACCATTAAGTTGCATATCCTCCTATTTTCAGTTTGGAAGGCTTTTTATTAATTCATAATTCTCTCAGCTGAGAGAAATTGGAAGCTGGCAGAGCAAACAGCAACAACAAGTCCACTCATTTCCCAGCTGATAGATTTGACCAGATTCATTAGCATTTGAATTACTTCTTAAAAATTCCCCCCAACACTGATCTGATTAGATATATACTTTAATGTATTACTGCAGACTCCTATTTCCTTGCCTTTTCATGCAATTGGGCTGTGTAAAATATTTTTTATTTATGATGTTCTGAGTATAGTTGATTACACATAACTCCAATACTATACATTTTTCTTTTTTGAAAAGGTTACAAAGAGTTTGAGAAAATTTTTCACAGAAAAACAAATGACCTCCTTTAATATCTGGCCAGAGTTCTCACAGTTTTGTTTCCTCAAGCATAGTCTAAGCTAGGGGGTGAGAATGAAAGAGCAAAACGTGGTACTCTCTGCAGTTAAGCAGCAATCGGTACATACAGACGTGAAAACAAAAAGGTAAAGACATTTTTCTACATCGGAGTTTCCCAGAAAATGAAATTAATTTTGTTATGGTGTTTGAGCCACACCCATTGGTGCTCAGAGCTTACTCCTGGCTCAATACTCAGGGATACTTCAGACAGTGCTCAAGGAACCATATTGGTTACCAGGAATCGAACCTGGGTGGGCCATATACACAGCAAGTGCCCTACCTGCAGCACCATCACTCAGGTCCACAAAATAAAAGTTTTGTATGACATCCTAACAAATTTCAGAATGAAGCCAATTATGCTGGCTCCTTTTTTTAATTCAGTTTCTTAAAGTACTCTGGTGCTGACTATGCCTCAGAGGTGCTGCATAGGTATACATTTATAGAATCCAGTTAGTCTAACAATATACATATAGAAAGAACAGAGATCAAGGTACAGAACTTTTCCCTAATATATACGAAAATATTATTTTTTTCATCCATAACATCCTATAGAGCACCTAATTTATTCTATTAACTCTCCTGAATATTCTGACTTCTGTCACCATTGATGCATTGTCTCTCATTGAATTTATATTCGGAGTAAAACGGTGCATACTCTTGATTAATTACTTTAAAGGTTAATTTATCTTTTGATGAGAAACTGAAGTTCATTCTCTTTAATTGCTGGGTGATGAACCATTGTGTTATTATAACATTTCATTCTTAACAACGTGTTTGAGATAAAATTCATAAAACAGAAAGCTCACCCTTTTTAAAATGCTAAATACATTGGCACTTGGTAGGTTCTTATAGATGTGCAACAATAATCACTGCCTAATTTTATATAATTTCTATCACTGTTGGAAAAATCCAATACCCTTTACCATAACCACTGTCTTCTGACCCTCTAGTCATTCATCTACTTGCTATCTTTATGGACTTATTTATTTTAAATATTTATACAAATACACTAGGGATGAGTGAAAGAACAGCTATGCCATAACATTTCCAAAAATTAATATTAATAGTATTTTAATATTGACCCTTACAAGTGTTATGCAATAAAATTGTACTGTAGCTTTAACTTATTTAGTAATGTTATTAAAAACAATAAATATTCTAAAAATTAATTTGTTGGCTTCTCTACATAGGACTCTAGTTTAGGGGCTACATTTTTATTTCTCTTCTGAATATAGTTCAGAAATGTGGTCCTCTACCACATTCACCATAGAGTACCACTATCACCCCACCACAGTCCCTTTTACTCTTTAGGGTCTCTGCCCACGCACTCAGTTCGGACATCAGAGTCCAAGAATTTGTTTTCACTTGGCATTGTCTAGTTTCTTACTTTGCATCTCTATATCCCCCTAATAAATAAGGTCATTTGCTATTTGTCTTTCGACTTATTTCTCTTTCAAGTTATTTACATATTATCACCCTTTGAGATTTATAGCTGAATAGAATCTTATTAGATGTGTAATATCTACACTATCCCCTTATGTGTTATTGAACACGGGTTATTCTCATTGTTCCTCTTCTTGCACCTAACACCCTTGTCATAAATCAACTGTCCAAATATCTGAGGGTTCATCTGTGGGCCCTCAATTTTATTTCATTGATCTAATTGTCTATTTTTGATTACTATCAATCTATTATGTAATTTAAGTCAGAAGATATAATATATAACAACTTTTTCATCAAAATATCTTCAGCCATTTAGGGAGATTTATGATAGTATGACAATTTTTGTAGAGTTTTTTTCTAAGTCCTTGAAGAATGTCATTGAAGTTTTGATATGGTTTATGCTAAATCTGTATAATATTTTGGGTAGGACTGTCATGTTTTCTGTGGTAATTCTTATAATCCATGAACATGAAACATTTTTCTATTTTCTGGTGTCCTCTTCTACTTTATTAGTGACATGGCTTTTGATATATAAGTCTATCTGCTTGTCTTCCTGTGTCATTTCAGTTCTTCTGGATATTTTTCGATGGGTTGTTTTATTGTAGCTTAGTTTTGTGAATTTTTATTATATGTTTGCTCTTAGCTTTTAGTGAGATGTATTATGTTTTAATATCTCCACCCATTCAGTAGAATTTTTTTTCCATTTTAATGATAGTTTCTTGTACTATGCAAGAGCTTTTTATTTGATGTATTCCACTTTCATTGTTTTTACATTTTCTTCTCTTGCAGTTGAAGTTGAATTCTCTAGTGCACTACAAAATTCAACTCCATGAAATAATTTGCCTCTGTATCCAGGTCCTTTAACATTTTTTTTGTGAATTATCTTTTGTGAATTCTCCCATAATGAAGTATCAATAAAGCAGTGTAGCACTGTCCTCAATTCATCAATTTGCTCGAGCGGGCACCAGTAATGTCTCCATTGTGAGACTTGTTGTTACTGTTTTTGGCATATTAAATACACCACAGGTAGCTTACCAGGCTCTGCCATGTAGGTGGAATACTCTTAGTAGCTTGCTGGGTTTTTCTAGAGGGATGGAGGAATCAAACCCAGGTTGGCTTTGTGCAAGGCAAACACCCTACCTGCTGTGCTATCAGTCCGCTTTTGTATTAAAAAAAATCTACAAATAATTCTCCAACTGCTATAAAGAATTTCAATTAATATTTTACAGTTGTAACATTCCAATCTTCTTTTGAAACCTTCATGAATCAGATAAATAAAAAGACTGTATTTACAAAGTTCATTATAACTATTTTAATCCTTTTTAATGTAAGCTATTATATTTATTAACAAGCCCCTTTTGATTGAGAAAATGGGTGCTTTTTTTCAGTAGTACCAAAAAAAAGATTGGAATCAATATATACAGTATTATATATACATACCAATAAATAAACATATATATGTGTGTCTGCATGTTGCTGCATTGTATATTTTACATGGCTTTGGTATAAGTATGCATCATTTTACTTATGTCCAGAGATGTCATTTTTCTTTTTTTTAATTTTATAGAATCACCGGGAGATACAGTTACAAGCTTTAATATTTGAGTTACAATCACACGATGATCAAACACCCCTCCACCAGTGCACATTCCCCACCCCCAATGTCCCCAGTATCCCCTCCCTCCTTTCCCACCCTCCACTTGCCTCCATGGCAGACAAATTTCCCCATACTCTCTCTCTACTTTTGGGCATTACGGTTCGCAATACAGATACTGAGAGGTCATCATTCTCGGTCCATTATCTACTTTCAGCACATATCTCCCATCCTGACCGATCCCTCCAACCTTCATTATCTTAGTGATCCCTTCTCTATTCCAGCTGCCTTTGACCCTGCTCATGAGGTAGACTTCCAACTATGGAGCAATCTTCTTGGCCCTTGTGAATGCTGTCCTTGGGTGTCAGTCTCATGTGATGTTATTTTATACTCCACAAATGAGCGCAGTCCTTCTATATCTGCAAATATGCCATTTTTCATTATATTTTACTAATAAAATATTTTTGAAGAGACTATATTGCTCTTTTTTGGGGGGAGGGTTACACCCGGCGATGCACAGGGGTCACTCCTGGCTCTGCATTCAGGAATTACCCCTGGCAATGCTCAGGGGACCATATGGGATGCTGGCCAGGTGCAAGTCACGTGCAAGGCAAATGCCCTACCCACTGTGCTATTACTCCAGCCCCGAAGAGACTATTTTGTTTTTAATTGATTTTGATATTATTTATTTCCTCAATAGATTTTGTTCTATATATATCTATTTAAACTTCAGTTTGAATTGCTCTGTATAAACTTTAGTCTTCCATTTTCTATATTTAATTTTATAATTATTTATGAGTTTAATTTGCAGATAATGTGACAGAAAGGGTGAAATTATTTTTTAAAAAAGATACTTAGTAGTTTTTTGCACCATTTGAGGGATAGATCTTTGAAATGCCTTAATAGGAGGGGTTTTTTTTTAAAGTTTATATTGAATCTATGAGTGAGACCATTACAAAGATTTTTATGATCGGTTTTTAAGTCATAAAATGATCCAACACTCTTTCCCTCCACCAATGTACATTTCTAACCACCCTCAGCACACACCCTCAGCCTTCTCTCCCCTCCTGCCTGCCCCCCTCCCCCGCCCCCGCCTCAATGCAGCCTGCCTCTATGGCAGGCACTTTTTTTCTTTCTCTCTCTGCTTTTTGTGCGTCTTGGTTTGCAATACAACTAAGAGGTCATCATGTTTGTTCAGGGTATTCACTATTTTTATTGGGAAGGTAAGGCTGGAGTAGTTGTTTTTTGTTGTTTTTTTTTTAACTGGTGGCAGCTTTAGGGTATGGGCATGATTGCCGAGACTTCTGGAAGTACAAGGAGGTGGGGG
Source organism: Sorex araneus (assembly GCF_027595985.1). Lineage (NCBI taxonomy): Eukaryota > Metazoa > Chordata > Mammalia > Eulipotyphla > Soricidae > Sorex > Sorex araneus. Next base: position 168,256,375 of record NC_073305.1, read on the forward strand.
CAGGTATCCCATCCCAGAGACAGTCTGGGGATTTAGTTCACAAAACCTGCCTACACAGATTTCCAGCAGAAAATGTGAGGTCCGTCCAGAGACAGTCATGTCCAACTAGGGGCATGGCTGGACATGATTTTGGATTGTAGAAGCAAGTTGCTGTGGGGAACTCTACTTGAGTAGCATCAGGCTGATCCTATCTACTTGGGTCTGTTCAGCCTTGCAGGGGTCTGAGATTAACAGTGGTTTTGTCTCTTTTGAGATTTACCTCTGGGTCTCTAAAGTAAGACCATTAGAAGAGCTTACATGGTGGTGCTGGGGTTGGTTCAAGGGCTGACTGTTGGTGCTTCCATAGGCATAGGGAACTGGGGGAAGTAGCCCATCCCAACACTGAGAAAGCCTGGAGATTTCAGTCACAAAACAGCATATTCGGATTTTCAGCAGATTATCTTTAGGGGAGATCTGTCCTGAGATAATGGAATTCGGCCATGGCATATGAGCAATTTTGCCTTGGACAGGCACCAGGTTGACCCTTTCTCCTCTGATTTACCTGGTCTCTTCAGCTGTACACAGATTCGCAATTAACTGTGACTTTTGATCTCTTTCAAGATTTATTTACGGGTCTCTGAAGCAATGCTGATAAATGATCTTGTATAGCTGAGCCAGAGATGGTTTGTGGGCGTGTCTCCCACATACCAATCTTTTGGCCATTTAAATTACTTGGTAAAATTGGTCCCAAGTTGTTGGGGTCTGGCTAAAGGCAGAGTGGCAATTTGGGTGGTATCAGGAAGCCTAAAGGTACCATTAGGCTGTTGATGCACTTGCCCTGTGGGTTCAGATTCATACTGGCATTTTTGAAAAGCAAATGGCCACATATGAGTTGTACTTCAAATACGCTTGTGGATTTCTATTCTGTAGTTTACTAACTATATATATTTGTTTATTCCAATATAACACACTTTTGAATGAAACAGTGTTGCAGTAAATCATGAAAATCAGGCATTGAACTCCCACTGCTTCATTCTTTATCAAAATTGTTTGACTATTCATTTTTCTTTTCACTTCCAAATATAAATGATTAAGTCAGTGTAGCAAATTCTAAGAAAAGAGAAACCAGGACTATTATTTCAGTGCTTTTTAATACAAAATTTAATTTGAGGAGTGTAATATTTAAGATATATTGAGTCATCCAATTTAAAATTATGATAATTTTTCCATTTAAGTCTTTTTTAATTTCTGTAAACTTGGTTTTTACTTTTCAGTATATAAGTCATGCATAATTTGTAAACTATTTTCTTTTATTTAGGAAAAAATTCACTGAATGGTAGAAATAGATTTCAAGTCTCATATATAACAACCCTAAGATGCATAAGGAAGTTTTTAAGAAAAACGGTTCTGTACCTCATCTACGGCCATGGAATATGTTCATATTTAAAAACCTAGGGAACAGTATATCACAAATTTAATTGTTTCACTATTATTTAAAAATCTGTAACTATATAAAAAATATATAGACTATGTACTATTAGACTGAAGCGATAGCGATAGTACAGTGGGTAGGACATGTGCCTTGCATGAGACCGACCTGGGTTCAATTCCTTCGTCCCTCTCGGAGAGCCTGGCAAGCTATCAAGAGTATCCTGCCTACACGGCAGAGCCTGGCAAGCTACTTATGGTGTATTTGATATGCTAAAAATAGTAATAACAAGTCTCATAATGGAGAAGTTCAATATATGAGTGTGCAAATATAGTTGTGTTGACTTTTTAACTTGAACCACATTTTCTTATTTCTTGATTCTTAGTTCCTTGTTCCTTGCTCGCATTTTAAAGTCAAGGCATACATTTTTCAAAATTGATACAAAAGCTAAATTTGAAGTGAATTTCTCCCAGGTGTGAATACTTTACCTTCCTTTTTTTTTTTCAGGCTGCCAGTCATTAGTGATCACAGTGAACACAGTAAAAATTAGGTACAGCCACCAGTGTGTTGAAGTTCGTCTTAGCCTCATTCAGAATCTGATTTCAAAGAACAGAACATGTGATATTTTTAATTAGATCCTTGTCTCTGACCTTGAATGAACACCACACTGCACATTTGAATGGAATTTCATTCACTGTTTCTACGCCAACCCTTAGTAGCCTAGTCACTTAACTAAAATCCAGGGAGAGAGAAAGGGCAGTTCTGGAGCATTTATATTCTCCATTTTTTGTTACAACAGTCAATGCAAAAATACAATGTTCCAGCAAATTTTACCTGACAGAGACCTTCTTATAGCAAGCCTGATCTATAGTCAATGCCAAGATCAACAATTTTCCTTTAATAAAAAAATTCTTCATCAAGGAAAGACTTTTACTCAACTGAAAGAGCATGCTTCTTTGTCTAAAATATTATAAAATAATATTTTGATAACTATTCCCCCTAGTTTAATTAGTGGAAATGATGATCTTCTATCAATTTTATATAGTTAGAGATGCAGAAATACATGTGATAAATGTTTCAGTGGGTCTGTCACATATTGTAGGAATATATTACTTGTACTCTTAATTTAAAAGTATAGATGACATATCACATACAACAGCACTTACTTTAAAATAGACTGCATCTGGGACCCTCTGCTCCTAAATACTTTGATTCCAGAGGTCTTCTAACCCATTTTGGAACCCAGAGCGGCATCTTACAGCAATGCATTGGGACTGTGAGCTGGGCTACAACTCCACGCTGTCTGGGGATGGGTTTTTCCTCTCCACTCTGTTTTTCTGCACGAAAATGGTGGTGGCAGCAATATCCACGTGGTGAGAGCCACCTTCTAAGACTCCTAACCCAGAGGTATACGGTTTATGCAGTTTGTGGCTCATAAGCAATCATGGGAAGCGGGCGTTACCAGCATGCCCTCGGTCCAGATAAATCCGGAGCTGCTGAGCGCGAAACGGACCTTCTGCTCCTAAAGACTTTGATTCCAGAGGTCTTCTGACCCATTTTGGCAACCAGAGTGGCTTCTTACAGCAATGGATTAGGCCTATGAACTGAGCTAAAATATCAGAAATCCAAAAGTTTATAGAGTCTTCATTCTCAGCAGTGAAAAGAAATTATTAAATGATGCCTTTTCAGCAGGCCTGATTGTTGGGAAAAATTCCAAACAATAATAGTGAGTTTTCTATTAAAATTTTGAATGTATTCAAAGTATAGAGAGAATAAAGTGAAGATCATCAGCTACTTAGGTGGGGGCTGGGTGGGAGGGGGTATTTTGGGGTTTCCGGTGATGGGACATGTGCAATGGTGAAGGGATGGGGGTTCAATCATTATATGACTGAGAGTTAACCCTGAAAGCTTTGTATTTTTTTTCATGGTAATTCAATAAAATAAAAACTTATAAAAAATTAAAAAAATAAAATAGACTACATCTATATATCTATTGATATCAAGAAATATTCTTCAGAACTATACACAGCTTTCTAAAACCAGTTATTTTTATGTCTCTTTAAGATATAAAGGAGAACTGGGATGTGATTCAAAAACACATAAATTGAAATGCGGGAAGCCCTAGGTTTAAACCCTGGCACCATGTGGCTCCCTGAGCCCTAAAGAATGTGGTTCCCAAGCTCCACAAAAACAAAATCTTAAAGAATATCAATTCAGAAATAATTAAACCAGCTTAAAACAAAGCTATTGGAATGTTTGAATGCAATACAAAAAATGAAAAGCATATAAAATTGTATTTTTCTTTGTGTGTTAATTGAATTAACTTTCATTTACTTTTTGTGATTCATTAATTTACCACCTCCATTGATCACCTTCTCCAAATTCCTCATTTTTATTAGTCTTAATAAAAAGTAATCAACAGTTTACCTCACATTGTCTTGTTAAAAATCTATAAAATGTATTGGGGCCAGAGCAAAAGTATAGTAGGTAGAGCATTTGCCTTGCACGCTGTCAATCCAGGTTAGATTCCCAGCATTTCGTATGGTCCCTGAGTTCTGCCAGGAGTAATTCCTAAATGTAGAGCCAGGAGTAAGCCCTGAATATCACCAGGTGTGACCCAAAAAAGGAAAAATATTATCATCATCATCATCATCCCGTTGATCATCGAATTTCTCGAGTGGTCTCAGTAACATCTCCATTCATCCTAACCCTGAGATTTTAGAAGTCTCTCTTTACTTGTCCTTCCCAACGATGCCACATTGGAGGCTCTTTTGGGGTCAGGGGAATGAGACCCACCTTATTTTGGCATATAAATACACCATGGGGAGTTTGCGAGGCTCTCCCATATGGACAGGAAACTCTCTGTAGCTTGCCAGGTTCTCCCAGAGGGAAAAGTAGGCTATAATATGTTGCTCGACCACTCCCGGGAGCTTGGTTTTAAGTCTCTGGATGTTGGCCATTGGTGGGATTACACAGCACCAGGGGCAGTCCCTGGGTGTGACTGCCTAGCTACTGGAAAATGGGGAATCTGGGCGGAAAAGGCCCAGTCCTGATCCGAGCAGGCTTGGAGGTCTCAGCCCCAGTTCCCACACACCCGGGTTCCTTTGCCATTACCTTCATGCATGAAGCTCTCCCAAACATGTGGAGAGGGACCTTGAGCATGGCTGTGGCTAGGCTCTGGAGGTCTTCAGCTGCGGGAGCTCTACTCGGGGTGGTGAGGGAAGCTGGAGCCGATCACCTCTGAGGGTACCCGGGGAAGACAGCCAGATTTGAGGGCAAGAGACTCTCTGTATCGCTCTCTTCTGGGAGCTTGGTTTTAAGTCTCTGGATGTTGGCTGTTGGTCGGATTACATGGTGCCGGGGGCAGTCCCTGAGTGCGACAGTTTAGCTACTAGAAAATAGGAAGTCTGGGCGGAAGAGGCCCAGTCCCGATCCAATTAGGCTTGGAGGTCTCAGCCTCGGGTCCCAACACCTGGGTTGCTCTGCCGGTACCTTCATGTGTGAAGCTCATCCGAACGTGTGGAGAGAGCCTTGAGTATGGCTGTGGCTAAGCTCCGGAGGTCTTTAGCTGCAGAAATATTTATCTAAATATATATTTAGATATTTATTTAAATAAATATTTAGATATTTATTTAGTAAAATAAATACTAAATAAATTTAATATTTATTTAGGTATTAAATAAATACCTAAATAAATAAATTATAAACTATCAAGTTGTAACAGTTTCTTTATAGCTGCCTTGTAATTTGGCAACAATAAAATCTACTTGGTTTATCTTCTTTTTTTTCTTCTTAACACACCTTTAAATCACCTTTAACTTCTAATGTTTGAAACATAAGGAGCAAGGAGCCTGATAGATAGTACCAAGGTATAGATGCAAACTTGCATATACTCAGCCCTAATCTGTACCACCACCTGGAGTGATATCTGAGCACAGAGTCTGGAGTAAACCATGATCACTGCCAGGTGTACTCCCCCAATCAAAATGAAAAAAAAAGAGAGAAAATTAAGGGAAAGCAGTGTCCTCTTTAGTTTATGGGGTCTTCATTTGGTCCCATAAACATTCCTTGATCCCTAGAGCAGGTCAAAACAAGTTTAGTAAATATTTAATAAATATTCCTTGGATGATTAAGTTAATTGGAGGTGAAGGAATAAATTAATCAAATGAGTAAAGTTGCCACTGCAATATTGGAAACTTGAAAATTATTTTATTATATTCTCAAACCATTTCTCTTCATGTTTTAGTATAGTAGAATGTATTTCACTCATTCTATTTAACGTTACATGCATATCTCTAATATGTTTTGTTCTACCCTAAGTATCAATTGTCTCAAAAATTATTTTTGGTGGTTGTTTAAGCTATATTTTATAGTTTATAACAACATTTGTAATGCTACTTAACTCATAGTAAATGGATTCACCTTGCCCTATTAACGTATTGGTAATTTAATAAGCATAGCTTTCTTCAATTTTCTCATGAAAATGTTTTCATAAAAAATATATATTTCCTGGGCTAGACAGATAGAACAGTGGGTAAGGTGCTTGTCTTGCAGGTGGACAACCTGGGTTTTATCCCTGGCACGCTATGTGATCCCCAGGCCTACCAGGAGTGATTTCTGAGTGCAGAGTCAGGAGAAACCCCTGAGCAACATTGGGTATGGGCCCCAAACAAAGAAACAAACAAAGCACAAATATGTACGTTGACTGTCAGAATAATTTTTCTTACCATTTATCTATTTTATTTTTAATCAATATAAAATGATTAAATGTGAGAGCATATTAAAAAAGATTGAATTATCATAAAAATATAATGAATTTACTTCTGTCTGAAAAAAATATGTTTGGGACGAAAGCGAGTAATTAGTTAAGGCACTTGCCTTGTATGCAGCCCATCCAGGTTTAATTCCTCAAATTGAACCAGATATGGTCCTCAGAGCACTACTAAGAATGAGTACCTGAGTACAGAGCCAGGAGCAACCCTTGATCATCGCCCAGAAACAAAGCAACAGCAACAAAAATTCTGTTTAAGAAAGACATTAAAAAGAAAATAAATTGACAGCCGAGATGTGATCCCGGGGGCCGCACGCATGTGCGGCCTCTCCGCAGCTGCACAAGCGTGAATCCAGACCCAGCAAAACCTCTTTCGGCCTGGGCAGCTCCTCGCAGAATGTCTCCAGCCTGAGAACTAAGCCTCGGCCCCGTGCCCACCCAGGAGGGGATAGGTATTTCTCTCTCTCGCCTCTTTCTCTCCGGGGATGAAGGGCGCGGTGTCCACCATATTATGACGACCACAGATTGGGTTTTAAAGCCTGCAATTATCTAATATCTGGAAGAAATCTCCCTGGACTTCTTGTTAAAGTACAGAAATTCAAAACCACGCGGCCGCTACTGCGGTTTTGACCTTATTTGTCTTCACAGTAGGTATGAATCTAGTGGGGTACTCCTAACAACAATAGTGAGGTTTGTGTTGAAATATTGAATGTAACCAAAGTAAACAGAATGTAAAATGAAACTTATCAGTTACAAGGTAGGGGGTGGGGGGGACGGGATGGGAGGTGTTCTGTGTGGGTTTTTTTTTTTTGGTGGTGGTATATGGGCACTGGTGAAGGCATGGTTGTTTCAGCATTGTATAACTGAGACCTAAGCCTGAAAACATTGTAATCTTCCACACGGTGATTTAATAAAATAAAATTAAAAAAAAAGAAAATAAATTGAGGGGGCTGGAGCGATAGCATCGTGTGTAGGGCGTTTGCCTTGCACGCGGCCAACCTAGGTTCGAATCCCAGCATCCCATATGGTCCCCTGAGCACCGCCAGGAGTAATTCCTGAGTGCAAAGCCAGGAGTAATCCCTGTGCATCACCGGGTGTGACTCAAAAAGCAATAATAATAATAATGATAATGATAAATAAATTGATAAATCATAGACTGAATAAAATAATCGCAATTCATATGTAGATTAGAAACAAATTTTATAAGTCAATAATAGAAAGGAAAACCAAACCATTAAAATATAGAGAAATTTCTTTGGCAGATATTTTACAAAGGAAGTACGCCATAAATGTTCAACACTTTCTCAGGGAAATGTAAAGTTAAAATCAGTTACCAGTCAATATTATTGCAGTCAGCAAATGCTTTTAAGATGACTAACACCAAAACTTGATGTGAATATAGAGCAACTAAACTCCTCATTATTACTAAAGGGAAACTACTATGATAAAACATTTTTCACCCATGTTTGATTCCTCTGTCCCTCTCAGAGAGCCCGGCAAGCTACCAAGAGTATCCCGCCCACAGGGCAGAGCCTGGCAAGCTACTCGTGGTGTATTCGATATGCCAAGAACACTAACAACAAGTCTCCCAATGGAGACGTTACTGGTGCCCGCTCAAGCAAATTGATGAACAATGGGATGACAGTGCTACAGTGCTACTGATATTCATCTCCTCTCTAATCTAATGAATTACATCTGTGTATTTTAATAAGATACATGGGACTATGAACAAAAAGCTATTAATGCATGGATATTCAAAGCACCTTAATGTTTTGTTTTGTCTTGTTTTGGGTCCACACCTGGCTGTGCTCAGAACTTACTCCCAACTCTGCACTCAAGGACCACACTAGGCAGTGCTCAGGGGGCCATATGGGATGCTGGGGATCAAATCCATGTGCAAAACAAATTTTCTATTTTCTATACCATTGCTTTGGCACCTTGTGATATCTCCATTTATTGTAAGGAATCCACAGAATTCTCTGAACAGGATACAAATAAACAATTTATATACCTATGTTATGTAATACTATAAGGAATATTGTGAATAATTCTCAAAATGATTATGATGAAGAAAGCAGATACAAATGACTAGACAAATAAATAATGTTATTCCATTTACATAAAATTCAATTGAAATTAAGTGATAAACTCAAAAATTAGTCGCCTCAGGAATTTGGAATTAGGATTATCGGGATTAGGATTATTCCAGGTACTTTGTGAGGTTATAAAATCTTCCATATTATGATACTACTATGAGTGTATTCGTTTGTCAAAGTTCTTTGAATAATGATCATAAGATATATGCATTTTTTTTCTTTTTGGGTCACACCCGGCGATGCACAGAGGTTACTCCTGTCTCTGCACTCAGGAATCACCTCTGGCGGTGCTCAGGGGACCATATGGGATGCTGGGAATTGAACCCTGGTCGGCCACGTGCAAGGCAAACGCCCTACCTGCTGTGCTATTGCTCCAGCCCCAAGATATATGCATTTTGTTATATGGTTTCCTACATAACAGCTCTTAAAAATATTTTCTACAAAATCTCTCAATTTGCAATAAAAATAAAAATACAAGAATAAACTTTTTAAAAATTGTGTATATTCAGCATATATCTATTCTACTTGCATTAAATTTCACTTCACAGTATGAAGTAGAACTCTTCTGAAGAACTATCAAGAATAAACTGACAGCATCAATCATCTTGATTTTATAGAATGGAAAATTAAGACTTGGAAAGAATATGCAATTTATGCAAAGCTGCACATTTTTTAAAGCAAAAGATACTGGATTTAAAATAAGGTTATATTGTCATCACAGCTTGAAGTCCTTCCCATATGCTATACTATTTTTTGCATGTAAAACCATTTAGTTCTGATCTCTTCTACATAATAAATTTATTTCAATATAAAACAAAACTGTTGTTCTGACTTGTGAGAAGCAAAAACTAGTAGAAACAGCTTGTGTAATACAAAAATAAAATGGGATTCTATGAATGTGATCTAATTCAATTTAAAAATACTGGCCTTAGAGCCTTATGTTGGTTGGGGAAAGACCAGCAGGTGAATGAAGACATATGTATAGTGTTATATATGTACATTTTAGTGCTTAATACATATAAATTTTTAAAAGAAAGAATAGTTATGTTAACTGTCACCATATATTTTAATGTTTTAAATGGAATATAATCTATTTTCCAGATAATGTATGATGATTATACTCAAAATCAGAAAAGAACTGTAATTTTTCTTCTGTCATGGACTTTTACATGTGTATTACAAAAATCACAAGAAAAATCAAATAGAAAATAAGGGCTTTGCTAGAAAGATAGCAACTTTTTGGTTCGGACGTGTGTGTGCTCAACACATCTTGTAGCTATAGAACAAAGTTCCAAGAAGGGACTGGGAAACTGACTTATTTTTCCTATAAATATTAAGTAGGTTTCTGAGGGAAACCATGCATAGTTATAAGGTGGATGTGGTGAGTATGTGTAGTTGAAGAACACAAAATCGACATACATAATTATCATCAGCACTGTATTTTTCAGAATGGTACTTAGGGGAGAGATGACTCTCAGTTAAAGTTTTCTAGGATTCAGTCTTTATTGACAAGTTCTATCCACCCAGTGATACAGATACTAGGAGGGAAATGTTAAATATCAGAAGGCTTTCCACAATCTCATATACAAAACATTTTGTATTTGAAACATTTCAAATTTAGAGCATTAAGAGTACATAAGAGGGGCTGGAGCGATAGTACAGTGGGTAGGGCATTTGCCTTGCATGGGGCCAACCTAGGTTCAATTCCCAGGATCCCAAATGGTCCCCTGAGTGCCACCAGGAGTAATACCCGAGTGCATGAGTGAGGAGTAACTCCTGTGTATTGCCAGGTGTGACCCAAAAAGCAAAAAAAAAAAAAAGTACATAAGGTACTTATATTCCTGACACATAATGCCAGCTGTTATTACTATGACAGAAACAAGATATTCAGATATACTCCTACAAAGATGACATTAGGAAATATATAACTTGTATACTTTAGCTAGGTAAAAGCAAATTTTAAATATTTAAAATTAATTTTAAAACAATGTCAATTTTGTGTAAGAGAGTGCAGATCAAACTGAATAAAACATACAGAACCCTCATCATCTCATCCTTTGTCATTGACTTCTGGGGACTTTCTAGGTCCCTCTATTATCTCAGAAAATAATAATTATAGTTTTCAGTCTAAAGCAAAGTGCTATGTAGTTTTTCCTGATTAAGTTGGATTGTAAAACATAAAACATATCTTTTATTTCTATCAATAAATATAAGCATTATTTTAGTTTTATATTTCATATGATTTAAAAGATTAAGCTAGTGTATATGAAATTTTATTTTACAGGCAAATTTACTTTGTTAAATATAAAAAATAGCTAAATAGTTCTCAATGTCCTGGTGTATTGCTTCATGTCTTGTGTTCATTATACTTTAGAATACTCTCTCTCTTTCTCTCTCACTCTATTTCTCTCTCTCTCTCTCTTCATAGATTGAGCTAAATTCCAAAAGAAAACTGCCTGCAACTCATTCAAAACTCATGTAAACATGGTAATACATTATTGTCTGGAAAGCATAAGGAATTCTATACTTATCCAAAATTGGGGTAGTAAAATAAATAATAAAATAAAATATCAATCACATTCTTCTATGCACAGGCAATTTTTTTAAAATAATCTAGCCTAGTGGCCAATATTATTTTCCTGGAAAATAATGAGACTGGTGAACATAAGATATTTCTTTAAAGGTTGTTCAGCTTTAAGGTAGAATCAAAATTTATCATCAGTTTGCAACAAGATTTCAAACTTGTTGATTTCACAAATCTTAGAATCTTGTTGCTTTAAGGTTAGGGACCATTGGCCGTGGTATGAGATGATGGTATAGATAAATCAATGCCTGCCATAATTCACATTTTATTTTTGGAATAAAAGAATTGCTTCCCAAAACTCATAATCTTAGAACATATTGCTTCTTTTCCACACAGTCTTCATCACTTTTGTTTATATGAGTAAAAAAGTGGAAACCTTTTGAAATAGTACTAACTCCTGATAGCTTAAAATATTTTAAGACATATTTTTGACAAAAACACACATTTCAATAAAGAAAGTCAGTGACAAATAAATACAGTACAAATGGAAGTTTATGAGACAAATGACTTTGGTGATTTAAGTGAACACAGGGGAGTATTTCTGCTGCACATGTGTAAAGATGTGCATATTTTATGTATTAATGTTGTAAGAAACCGCCAGTCTTTTATTTTTATTTTAGTTCTATCAAATCCTTGAATCACTAGTGTTTTCCGACTTTAAATGGTCTCATGGTATTTTGAAAGAACAGTTTAAATTGATTTTTTTCCTCTGCCAACAAAGCTACAGTTGAGAAATAGAGTAGAAAATGCATATAAATTAGGTTATTTTGCAAGTTGGTAACATCTTCAATATTATCTTCTTTTTCTTAATGGATTTAAATTAGAAACTCTAATGACTATGTTAGCTATTTTGTGCTCAGTGGGAAAGAGGGTAGAAGGGTTCTTTGGATACATTTGGAGAGAGAAAAACAGTTGAATATCATTAGCACCAAAATCAAACTAATATTTTACAGAAAATACAGAGTTTTAAAGAAATGTCAAATGCATCTCAGAGAATTTTAAATAAATTTGTGGAATAGTTACAAGACATATTAGATGATATTATTAAAAATGCATTTTTCCATGCAATAACAAAAAACTAAGCATCTATTCCTCTGTGAATCATTTTTAAATATTATTGTTGGGAAAATTGCTGTTAGATATATTTATTCACAAAATCTAGAGCATAAATTCTAAAATACTATTTTAGCAGAAATAATTTGCACACACTTATCCTTTTATCTTCTTTTACATGATATTTTTACATTTAAAAATTGGAGTATGAATTTCAAATTCAAGACTTGTTTTGGTACTAAGTCAAGGTTATTCTCAACTGGGATTTCATTACATGAATTAACAAGAATTCCACTGAACATAAAACAAAGAGCAAAGAAAGCTACAGCTGGGAATTAAGGAAATAGAAATCTGAAAGTCTACAAGATTTTCACTTTTAGTTATCTTGGTTGATCTGTTGCTATTAAGAAAGAGTAAGAGATTTGCTCTTTTAATTCTTATTTTTCCATTTTTTTCTCATGGGGAGGGGCCACAGCTGGTGGTGCTCAGGCATCACTGCTGGCAGTGATGGAGAGACTGACCACTAGAGGTCGCTGGGCCTGTAGGAAGCGCCCTGGTCCCAACTTTCTGGGATTCTGTGGCCAGGGGAATCGAACATCTCTAAGAACAACATAGATTAACTGGCCTTGATTTGCCAGAAGCAGATGGCTCGAGATATGGGAAACAGACATCTTTGGGTGGCAGCAATACTTCAACCTTGCCTCTGCCTCAGAGTATCAAGGACAGTGTCCAGCAGCTTCTTCCTAGTCATAACAAGACCCTGCCTCCCTCTGCCACTTGCTCTAGTGTCCTAGGCATTCTCCCTCGGCCCCTATTTAACCATTTTCTTTCCTAATGAACTTTGTCATATGACCATCAGCCTGACTCGCATGGATGATAACTTATGAAGTGCATATCTTTGAGCCATCAGCCCTAGATGGTGTTGTAGTCTTCATGTTCCCTGTTCTCACAGATGTATGGACAGCTACACTAAAGGTTGAAATGGTGTTGTCCAAATACAACACAAACACCTCACCTACTAAGGGTTTACTCTTTTTTGCTTATTTTTGTTGTTGTTTTTGGTGTTGAGCCTCACCCAACTATGCTGAAAGCTTATTCCTGACTCTGTGCTCAGGGCTCATGCCTAGAGAGGCTCAAGGGACCATAAGATGTGTGGGGTAATAAACTCAGGTCAACCACATGCAAGGCAAAAGCTCTAGCCATTGTACAATCACTCTTGCTCTCTGAGTTTACTTTTATTAATACTGCAAACTCTGTCATCCAGAATATAACTGACATACTTATCTTCAGCTCTGTTTTAAACAGTTCAGGGTTGTTAAAGTTCTAATATACTACTTGCATCCCAAATGTCTAGAATGAAAGGCATTGATCTGTATCAACTCTGTCTTCTACAGAGTTGTGTGGTTAATTGCAAATGTGATTAAGGTTCCTAATCAATTGATTTGAATTCATCAAACAAACAAACTTGAAAAACATGACCCGCTTAACTAGGTTCCAAACACCCAGTGTCATGAAGAAAAATCATTCATCATTCATTCAAGAAATATTTGTATGTACTAATTTGTAAATACTATGCAATGTGTAAAAGAAAATCTGTCTTTACTCCCATGAAGTATGCAATTTAATAGAACAGAGAATATTTTAATTTTTCTTATTAAAGTAAAACTACCTGAGGAAAAATCAGAAGTAAAATCTAGCTCTCTGTGATAAATTATCAGCATTGATGTGAAAAGCCTTTGATCTTCATAGGCATGACTGTCATAGAAATAATCTAATGTCAATAAATCATTTTCTGATGAAGTTACGTGAAAAATGTGATCAGGAATATTAATGTTGGTGTTTTTCAAGAAAGAAAAAATAAAGTGAAAAATATCTTAGGGGGTGGGGGATAAGGGGCCAAGAAGGATGCACTTAGAAAAGCTCTATGTTAGAAGACTAGGTAGTGCATCAAAAACTTTGTAAGAAAATTTGGACATAGAAAAACAGATGACTGGTTAAAGAAATTTTGCTATATCTACACAATGGAATACCATGCATCTGGTAGAAAAGATGAAGTCATGAAATTTTCATATAAGTTGATCAACATGGAAAGTATCATGTTAAGTGAAATGAGTCAGAAAGAGAGGGACAGACATAGAAAGATTGAACTCATCTGTGGAATATAAAGTAATAGAATGGGAGACTAACATCCAAAAATAGTAGAGATAAGTACGAGGAGGTTTTCTCCATGGCTTGGAAGCCAGCCTCACATGCTGGGGGAAAAGGCAGCTCAGATAAACAAGGGACCACCAAGTAAAGGGTGTTTGGAGGACCTGCTCAGGATGGGAGATATGTGTCGAAAGTAGACTACAGACCGAAGACAATGGCCACTCAATACCTCTATTACAAACCACAACACCCAAAGGGAGAGAGAGAGAGAACAAAAGGGAATGCCCTGCCACAGAGGTGGGGTGAGGGGGGTAAGGGGGGTTGGGAGGGATACTGGGATCATTGTAATAGAGAATAGGCACTGGTGAAGGGATGGGTACCTGATCATTGTATGACTGCAATGCAAGCATGAAAGTTTGTAAGTCTGTAACTGTACCTCATGGTGATTCACTAATATTTTTTTTAAAAAGAAAAGAAAATTTGGACACAGGCAGATGTGTACAGAGGGAAGAAGAAACTCTTCAAAAGATCGGCATGTTATCAGAATGATGTTTCTACAAGCCAAAACATTTAAAAAAGTCTTTAAATTTAGAAAAGACTTTTCTAAGGATTTATTTATACTTTGATATTATTATAAATGTGTTTAAAACATTTGAGATAATAGGACACATGAAATATTTTATACCTCCTCTAAGTTACCAATATTTTTCATTTCTATTTATAGCTTTAGTTAACAAAATAAGTAAAGGCCATGTGTTTTTTTTTTTAAGATTTTCCATCAACTTTAGTGTAAGAAATCATTTTACACCAAGTTTCAAGCTATTTATAATATGTTTTGGCCAAATCGAATTTATTGAACTTCCAGTTTGAAAAGTTTAGTAGTCAGAATTCGACAGTGGTCCCCCAAATATCATTCTCTGAAGCACTCTCCTGTATAATAATCCCATAGTCTTAATGGAATTTGAATATGATGAAATTTCACTCCTTTGATAAATTACATTACATAGCAAATGTAATGGGTTTGATAAATGGTAATTAAATCCATTGATTTAAGTTCATAAAAAAGGAAATGACTTAACTAGGTCTGATCAAATACAGGGGCCATCCCTGGAGGAAGAGATTTGAATTGAGAATTTCCTGCTAGCCTTGCAGAGACATGTGTCTGTGCTGTCACTGCCAAGGGAAAGAGCACACAGTGAGCTCCTGTAAAAGATCACTAGACACTGGTAAGACTGTAGGCAAGAAAATATATGTAACCAGTTTATAATTTTATGAAATTGGATATTCCAATCTGAATAAATTTGTAATGAGGTTTTATTTTCCTAGTGAAGCTACCAGACAACCCAGGCTAACATCTTAATTATAGAGCTCTGAAACTCTGAATCAAGGATTCAGTTGAGTTTTCTCTGAATTTTTGTCAGACAGAAACTGTGAAGAGATACTTGTGCATTGTTCTAATCCACCAAGTTTTTTATTGTCCATTAAAAGAAAATGAAAATAATGCACTTTCTACATATGTCACCCCATTATTTATCCTCTGAAACATCCAAATTAAAATCTTTTTCTTTTTTGACTCCATTGTCTAGACACTAGTTTACTAAATCTGTTTACAAATTGGTTTTAACAATCTTTGTTAAAACTGACATCCATAACATTTTTAATAAAAAGGTTTTGGTTTCTGTGTTCATTCTAATTCTATTTCATTTTTTTTCCTCTTCATTCCACAACCAGTAAGCATATTTGTTTTGTTTGTTTTAGTCTGACTAGTCACACCTTGATTCTGCTTCTGAATTTATAGTGGCATCCAAAAACTCTTGCAGATAGAACAAGAACAGCAATATCAAAAAGAGTAAATTGACAAATCAAACCCTGAGAGAGTAAGAAGATTTATTTCATTTCTGGTCACTGTTTTGTGTACACCTACATCTCTAGAACTGCAATTTTATCAATGTTGAGTCCCAAGGCGGCGTTTTAGCTCTACTCCAACACCTGATTTGCAACAGTGTATTGAGCTCTAGTCTTATTTCCTGTGGGACAAAAGTTTATCTCTTTGAGTCACAGAAATAAATATTCAAACTGCCTCTAACTGCTTCCAAACAGACCAACAGTTCCTTCTGCTTAGGATGCAGTCTCTCTCACAATATAAAATATGAATATTTTTCTTATATTTGTCTAGTTCATTCTCTGTGCTTAAGGCAGAATATGTTGACTGGAGTATGAATACTTCACTCTTCTTTAAAGTAAAAATAGAATTATACAAAAAAATTTACAAAATAAAAGAGCTACTCTCTTTTAATGCTATACATTCCATTTTAAAAAGTAATGTCTAATATCCAAATAGGAAAGAATAAAGAAATTAAAATGAGGGTAGAAAAAATTATAGTGCTTAAGTAATTATATGTGAATGGGCAAAAGCAAATGCGAGTGAGAACTAATTTTTATATTTTCCAGATACTGAAGGAAAGAAATTATTTGCAGATTAATCACTTGCTGGAGCTGGAGCAGTAGCACAGCGGGTAGGGCATTTTCCTTACACACGGCCAACCCGGGTTTGATTCCCAGCATCCCATATGGTCCCCTGAACACCACCAGGAGCAATTCCTGAGTGCAAAGCCAGGAGTAACCCCTGTACACTGCCGGGTGTGACCCAAAAAGAAAAAAAATCACTTGTTAAGTCTTAGAAGCACGTATATATCTTCTTGATATAAATAATCAGAACACCTATTTTTATTATATTGGAAACCTTCTCTTTAAGTTTAACTTTAAAAAGTGGATAGATTGTGGGTTCAGTTCCAAGGGCCACATATGGTTTCTTTTTTTAAAATTTTTTATTTTATTCTTTAATTAGTGAATCACCATGAGGGTACAGATACAGATTCACACATTTTAGAACTTGTTTTCCCCTCATACAATGTTCACAAACACATCCCTCCACCAGTGCCCATTCTCCACCACAAATAAACCCAGTATCCCTCCTCCCCCAATCCCATCTCCCCCCCACCCCACCCTGCCTCTGTGGCAGGGTATTCCCTTTTGATCTCTCTTAGTCTCCAATTGGGTGTTGTGGTTTGCAATAGGAGTACTGAGTGGCCATTGTGTTCAGTCTCTAGTCTACTTTCAGCACACACCTCCCTTCCCGAGCGGGATCTCCAACCACATTTTACTTGGTGTTCCCTTCTCTATCTTTGCTGCCTTTTCCCCCAGCGAGTGAGACCAGCTTCCAATCCATGGAGCCAACGTACTGGTACTTATTTCTACTATTCTTGGATATTAGTCTCCTATTCTGTTATTTTATATTCCACAGATGAGGAGAAAAGACCTCCTAAAGAATACATCCTGAGAGTCACCGGGAGTCAGGGTTCAATCACCCAGGACTCCTCGTCAAAAACCAAATAAACAAAATAGATGGATAGATGGAGAGATGGATGGATGGATGGATGGATGGATGTATGGATGGATGGATGGATGGATGGATACATAGATGATGAGACATTAAACATAGATATAGATATTGTTACATAATGTAGTTGATTCTTTTAAAACTTCAAAATGAACAGGATATGTAGGCAATACTTTTAGATGGTAGTCACAGACAATTGAGAATGTATCAACTGCTATAGGCAGTTTAACCTATGGTCATAATAATTATCCACAGTAAATCGATAATTTACAAAGTTGAAAGAGTTAACAAAAGACGTAAGTTACGAAAGCTAAAGAATGCGATAGAGGTGAAGACGGTGGTGAGCCTGGCAGTCCTGGGAGTGCCACAACAACTCTCAGTGCACTGAACAACGCACCGCTGGGGTCACAGAATTTCGGCATGAACGGATGTAAGAGCCGTTTAAATATTCTCTCTCAAAAGTCATGCTTTTTGAAACCGACCTGGGCCCCACTGCATTGCGCTGGCCTGGGTGTGGGAGCCGTGAAGATGGCCGCAGTACAGCTGCTGGCTCCCAAGGTAGCAGAACTACAGCAACTCTTGATGCTATGAGCAGCAACCACAGCATTAGCAGAACTTCTTCGTGAATGAAGAGTGCCCTTTGGGTCCAACCTGGCACCACCACGTAGTACAGGCCCCAGAATTGAGGGCATGCCTCCTCCCCCAGGTTCCCACCATGGGGATCCGGCCAAGGTAGTCCCAGTAGCTCGCTACCAGCAGGGCATCCCCCTTGCCACCGCTCCCCTAGGTCAGCTGTACCACCATTGCCATTGGCAGCATATTTTGGAGGAAAATCTTTCTGAGCTCCAACTGCCTGGGGACCAGACCTAAGGACTGGGGCATGTGCCCCCTGGTCAAGTTCTGCTGGACTGGCGGTGGCAGCCTGCCCAAGCACTAAGCTGTGAACAGTAGCTGCCTTGGTCCCAGTCCAGGTCCTGGTCATGGCCATTGCCACCATTGGCTCTGGGACCCAGAAGGTCAGCACCACCAGTGGGTTAGCCTGGACTCACTGACTGGGTCAGAGCATCAGGAGTCTGTTGGTGCCCTCAGGCTTCCTGACACTTCCAAATTGCCTCCATGCCTACAGCCATACTCCACCAATTTGGAACCAAGCTTTCTAAAAAGATTAAACAGCTAAAATTTATGTATGCAAGAGCCACACCCACAAACCACCTGCAATGCCAAGATACAAGTTCATTTATTGGCCTTGTTCCAGGGACTCATAAATAAACCTCTAAAGAGATCAAAAAGCCACAATAAATCTTTCCCTACCTGAGCATGGCTGAGTTATTCAGGACACATCACAAAGGGACAGGTTAGACAAATTCCCTCCAATATAGAGCCTCAGGCAGCCACTTGCTCCCACAATCCAAAATTGCCACCATGTCTTGTATGAACTCCATTGTCTCCAGATGGACCTCACTGAGAAATGAACCTTCTGAATCTTTGGGTACACGAGATTTGTGACTGAAATCTCTAGGCTTTCTTGGAGTTGGTAAGGACTACTTCTCTCCTCTTCGCTGTACTTCCAGAAGCCCCTGCAGTCACATCCACACCCTAAATCTGCTACCCAGGGGGAAAAATGTCTACTCCAGCTATAACTCCCAGATAAAAATACTGAACTTCCTGACATCTCAAATGTTACAACACTGATAAACCAGTAGCAGCACACCAAATTAAAATGAAAATCAAATTTTTGAACAAACAAGCATAATTATAGACAGCTTAACCTGTAACAACATCTTCATAATCTCCTCACACAAGGACTTGATGTGTCTATGATGAGTTATAACAATTTATTGGTCCATGGTTGGAAATCTGCCTCAAGTGCTGGGGGAGAAAGCAGTTGGGGTAAAGAAGGAACCACTAGGACAATGATAGGTAAAAGTGATTACTTTGGATAAGATCTGTGTGTTGAAACTGTGTGTTGGATAAGAAGGGTGTGTTGAAATGACTGACCTCTCAGTACCTGTGTTGCAAAACCATAAGGCTCAAAGTGAGAGAGAGAGAGAGGGAGGGAGGGAGGGAGAGAGAGAGAGAGAGAGAGAGAGAGAGAGAGAGAGAGAGAGAGAGAGAGAAGTGCCTGCCACAGAGGCAGGATGCAGGGGTGGAGGAAGGGAAACTGGAGACATTGGTGGTGGTAAATGTACAAGGGTGGGGAGATAGGTATTGGAACATTGTATGACTGAAACTGAATGATGAAGAGCTTCGTAATGGTCTATCTAATAGTGATTCAATAAAAAAAAGAAAGCTAATGAATGAAGGACACAACTTGAAATATATCATTATTATTATTATTTTAGGGGAGGCTCACGTGGCGATGTTTGGGGCTTGTTCCTGGTTCAATGCTCGGAGATTACTCCTGGACAAGCTTGGAGGACCAGATGGGGTGTCGGGGATTGAACCAGGTTCATTCATATGTAAGGAAAGTTCCTTATCTGCTGAACTATCTTTCCAGGCCACACAACTCAAAAAAATTCTAAAGCAATTAAAACACTCCTGTTTGTTATGTATCAGAACATGCTTACAACAACATTTGCTAAATAAAAGAACATATTTGTTCTAAAATATATATGCAGAAAAATGTAATGGAACAGGGAAGCCATATTAAAGCTGAGACAAATGCAGATTTTCACATAAGTACACAGTTTGTGTGCATGCAGAAACATGTATAGAAGAAAATTTCATATTGAAAATCCAATATGTAGAATAACAAAAATTATGGGCTAATTCAACACTCGCCTTGAGAAATTATCATATAAGGGGAGGAAGGTGAGATAAATCCTTAATTTATGTCACATGCCAAAAAATATCAACTAGTTAAATATTACAACAAAATCCTAAAGGCATAAATAGGAGAAACTATGGGGTTAATAAGTAATATTCTTAATTAAACGGTCTAAATTACTTGCAACCCCAAAATTACAAAGAATAATGTGTACCGCTTAAATATTAAGATGTCTTTGTTGCAAAAGACACAATAATAGGACTAGTGATATAAATGCCAAATTAGGAAGAATAAAATTTTATAACAAAATTAAATATGAAATACTGAGGCAAAGGAAATAAATAGATAAATATAGGAAGAAAAATATAAATTTCCATATTAACATGCATGAACATATTTGGCCTCACTAGTTACAAGGGAATGCAAATTAGAGCCATAATGAGAAAACATCTTACTCCTATTACATTGGTAATAATTATAAAATACTGTAATATCCCCTCTTGGCAAGTATGTGGTGAAATTATTATTCTTTACACATTTATGTTGAAAGAATAAATTAACGCAATTATTTGGAAAGGAAGTTAGCAGTTATCTTCAACAATTAAAAACTGCATAGATCCAGTTCTAGTTCAAAATGACAAATCATGTTCATGCTTCCTTTTCTTTCTTGATAAACAGAATTGTTATCATCAAAAAGAGAGAGATGCCTTTAAAATATGTACACTCATTAAAGTACTGAAACTAATTTTTTTCAAGAAACTTCAGAAAATCAAAGATCCTGAACTTCATATGGAAATAATTAAAAAGAGTAACAGAACAACCATTATTGTTAATTTGATGAAGAAAATAAACCCCTACGCACATTTTGAACTGACACCAGAGATCAGGAGCTACCGAGGTGCAGCTGAGTCCCGGCAACATGATGTAAAAACATGGTATGCAAACTGGTTATCCTTGGGTTGTCATAGTCTCACTTTGCAATTGCAAAATGTACCCCAAGTGTGTGCATATCCTTAAGATGGTCTCACCCTAGCTTTGTAGTTGACATGCTTAAGAATTTCTACCCCATACTCTCCCATCAGCGAATGCACATTTCCCCATCAGATATTCTATAAAATGGACCTCTAGCTCTTGTGCAGGACCCAATTTTCTGAGTATGCTCAACTGGGACTGCTGGCATAAAAACATTAGTCCTCCCAACTCCATGGTGCCCAGCGTGTGCAACTTGATACTTTTCAGGACTCCAGTAGATGGACTACTGAATGTGTGAAGGAAAAGCAAAATAAAAGCTGTCCTGAATGCCAGGGATAGCGAATCTATGGGAGAGATAGCTAAAAAAACACTATCATAGGATCTAGCCCTCAAGATCACCTGCGTGCATATTTACTCTTCATAGTCTCCCACTTTACTCTCACAATTCATCCAATCATCTTTCCTTTTAGGTCAGAGAAATTTAACTTCTAAAGAAATATTGAAAGTTGGAAGGACTAAAGTTCGGGACTCGCAGATAGATGATTAATTTCTCATCCACTCTGACATTTGTATACTGAAAACAACCTAATTTCTTGTATTTTGCTCAAATAAAGTAGAACCTTAATTTGTATGTTTGTTTCTGTTTTGAGGTCCATACTCATCTGTGCTCAGGGATTACTCCTGGCAGGGCTCAAGGAACTGTATCAGAATCAAACCTGGGCTAGTTATGTACAAAGCAAGCCACTTGTTTACTCTCCTATCTCTTTGGTCCCGGGTAAAGTATAATGTTTCAAAATATGATCATGCATATAGAAAAAAAAACTTAATCTAAATTGAATCTGTTTGTTATGTATAAAATTAATTCATAGTGTTTTAGTTACTTAAGACAATCTGTCATTTATAAATATCACAGGCATCCTTAAGACAATTAAGGATCCAAAAAATATTAAAAGTCAGCACAAACAAGATTGCAAAAATAAATGCAAAAAGTTACTTAGAAGCAACTGAACTAAAAATCCAAACCAGTCATAAAATGTTGAGAATATTTAAAAAAAAAATCAAGGTATATAAAGTATTATGGAGAAGGGAAAAGAAGAGAGAGATCAACAATAAGATACAAATAGATATGACAATGAATCAAAACAAAAAGAAAGCATACAGAGCAGAACAGATAGTGGTGGAGGTCTCCTGTAGGAATATCATATTCTCTTCACAGCTGTATGATTCACCTGATATTACTTGTATACTTGTAGTAATCTCCTCCTCCTCCTCCTCCACCTCCTCCTCCTCCTCCTCCTCCTCCTTCTTCTTCTTAATATTATTATTATTACTATTATAATAATAATTATTATTATTATCCTGGAGCAATAGCACAGCAGGTAGGGCATTTTTCTTGCACGCGGCCAACTGGGGTCTGTCCCTCTCGGAGAGACCGGCAAGCTACTGAGAGTATCTCACTCGCACTGCAAAGCCTGGCAAGCTACCTACCCATGGCATATTCAATATGCCGAAAACAGTAACAAGTCTCACAATGGAGACATTACTGGTGCCCACTTGAGCAAATCGATGAGCAAGGGGATGACAGTGAGCGTGATACAGTGATATATGAGTGAAGTCATATGAATTTTCATCGTTCTCTATCTCTATTATTTTATTCAGTTTAATAACCTCTAAGTTCAAGTGGAAAAAATGGTCTATGTTTATTTCTGAGTAATATATGTATATATGACATAGCACAGCCATAGGGCGTTTGCCTTGCACACGGCCGACCCAGGTTTTATTTCTCCACCCCTCTCGGAGAGCCCAGCAAGCTACCGAGAGTATCCTGCCTGCACAGCAGAGCCTGGCAAGCTACTTGTGGCATATTTGATATGCCAAAAACAGTAACAACAAATCTCACAATGGAGACGTTACTGGTGCCTGCTCGAGCAAATCGATGAGCAATGGGATGACAATGACAATGACAATGACAATATATACACACACCAACAAACTACTTCACAGTAAAGGATGAGTGGATAATGAAAGAGTGGTATTTTATATGTATTTAGATATAGTCTATATACATATGTGGTTCATATACACACAATAGAAAACTATATAACTCTAAGAAATGAGAAAACTATTGAATTTTCAACGACTTGAATGGAAGAAGAGGATATCAAGTTAGATGAAAAGTAAGCCAGAAGATGAATAAACGTAGGATGATCTCATTTGTCTGTGGTGTATAGAATAACATGCTGAGGGGATGCAAGACATCAGAGGTAATACTCAGATAATGCTCAACCCTAGAATATAAAAATGGGAAAGACGGAGAAGAAAGATATTGATGAGGGAAACAAGAAGAGTTAGATGGGAGGTAACATAAATAGAGATTATAGGCTCTGGGAATATCAGTGGTATAGTGATGTAGTATATGTATATATCTAAACCGCAGAGCCAGCGATACTGAAAGCTTGCAAGCCAAACTACAACAGCCTAGTTTTAAAATGTGATCATAAAGGTAGCAGGCTCTTGGGAAGGAACGTGAGTAACCTGGGTGACACTGATGGGGGAACTGATATTAGAATATCATACGCATGGTGTCCTAATAAAATAGATTAAAGATAGAATGAGATAAAATTGTAATTACTGGCATAAGCAAGTGGATTAAGTGTTGCCAAAATCAAAACCTTGGTAATTATAAAGAACATAATCTGAGGTACATATATTATGCATATATCTAAGAAAAAATCTTTAACTTTCAAATGTAAGTAAAGTTATCCATTGATCAATCAAATGAAATAGAGTGGAATGTTCCTACAGTCTTTTCCCTACATTGTTTTACTTGAAAATTTTATAGGTGATGTAATTAATTACCATATTTACTATTTAAAATAATCAGAATAAAATTAAATATGCATTTAATTAACAGTAGTGACAGAGTAAGGTGAAATTTCAGTTTTCCAAGTTTAATTTCTGAAAATTTACATTCTCATGTACATAAATATCAGATGTTATCTACAAGTTTGTGCTAATATCTGCATGTAACACGATAGGATAAAAAATAAATGTGAGAAACCTCTTTTTCTATAATGGCAGTATAGTTATATGTAGTCAGTGTCAGATATACAACTATATTTCACAAGGTAAACAAAATTTTATTTTTATGTGAAGTATAAATATATCAGGCATGTTTAACTGAATAGATTGAAATATAGTGTGTATATACGTAAAAATTATAAACGCGCATGCACTTACGGAAGGGGTAATGTGTGTGTGTTCTCGGGCTCACAGGGCAGCGCTCTCTCTCTCACTGCTTGTGTTCAGTGCTCTCGAGCTGCTGTGTATGAGCCAGATTTGGATGGCTCCCCACTTGTGTTCTCTTTCTGTGTGTGTTGCTGTTCTTTCTTTTTTTTTTTTAATTTTTTATTGAGTCACCATGTGGAAAGTTACAAAGTTTTCAGGTTTAACTCTCAGTTATACAATGCTCGAATACCCATCCCTTCACCAGTGCTCATATTCCACCACCAAGAATCCCAGTATAGCTCCACCCCGCCCCCCCACACCCCTAACCCCCCCACACCCCTAGACCCCCCACCCTTAGCCCCCCCCCCGTCTCTCTCTGACTCTGTTGTCTCTCCTCTGGTCTCTTCCGATCTCTCTTCTTCCAATCTCTCTCCAGAGCCTTTCTGCTTCTCTGTCTGGAGCCCTTCTTATTCTCACTTGTTCTCATGTCTGTTATGAAGACTCTTAATTCTGACTCTGACCCTTACTTCTGACTCTGACTCTCCCTTGCTTTGTACTCTTTCTTTCCCCTGCTTCTGGCTCTGATGACTCACTGATTCCCTTTCACTCTGTGCTCTGCTTCTGTGTCTTCTCCCCACTCCTGTTACAGTCTTAGTTTATATAGCAATCACATATGGTGGTGACACAAAGGTGAGTTGAACATTAACAAATCAACGAAGAGGGGTAAGGCCACTCCTCCAGGAGATTAACAAAATCTCATCTAAATAGATTACTCCAGATTACAAGGAGATCTGCTTAAGGGCGGGATCCCATCCTGGGTATGTCACTTTCTTTTTTCTTCAGCAAGTAATCCACTTAAATAGCTACAGTAAATTTACTTCTAATGTTTCTAGCAATGTCATTCTGTATGAGCACAGTAAGAGATATATTAAACTTAATGTTTGGTTCTTCCTGAGGATATTCACTATATATTCCAGACCACAGTCCTCAGGCCAGGTTAGTCTTCCTAACCCCAGCAGGGTCCTAAACTCCTCATCGTTACTGTTGGATCATGACAGCATTTGTCTATGATCATACTCTCAACTTATAGTTGAGTATTGTGGTGCTTTGGCCTGGCCCATTTCGATGCCAGGGTAGCTCACAGCTTGCCCTGGGTCCATTCCATCCCTTGTCAGGACCTGCTTTTGGAGTGCTAGGAACTAAGGGCAACTGAATCAAGAAAGATGCCCAGGAGTAAATATTTGGAGTCAATCAGCTCCCAAGTTACAAGAGCATATTAACTGTCTTCCTGTGTCCGTACGAAAAGGACATTGCTTTAAGGTAAACTAAGTTCCCTGCAGCAAGGCTGAAAGGACAAACCCAATATTATCCTACATATGTATAATTGAAATATTCTCAACTTTCCCATTTAGAATCTTTCTCATTTGTCCAAATAAAACTATTTTCTCTTGAATGGTTTTGAATGCTTCTACTTTTACACTTGTGCATTATAAATATTCAAATTCCAAAGGGCATATTTATATACTTAATGTAAATTTTTAATAATAGAAATACATTCCTTTTTAGTACAACTCCTAGGGCACTTTGACTTGCACGTGGCCAACCCAGGTTAAATCCTTAGCACCCCAAGTGATTCCCCTGCCCCACCAGGAATGATCCCTTAATGCAGAGTCAGGAGTAAGCCCTGGGTGCTGCTGGTTGTGGCCCAACCTCCTGCCCTCCAATAAGAAAACCTTTCCTGCTACGCAGAATACTATATGAATATTAATGATAATAATGATAGTAATGGGCTGAAGCTATAGCACAGCAGTTGGGCGTTCGCCTTTTACGGGGCTGACCCCAGTTCAATTCCTCCGTCCCTCTCGGAGAGCCGGCAAGCTACTGAGAGTATGGAGCCCGCACGGCAGAGCCTGGCAAGCTACCCGTGCGTATTGGATATGCCAAAAACAGTAACAATAAGTCTCTCAATAAGAGACGTTACTGGTGCCCGCTCGAACAAATCGGTGAGCAAAGGGATGACAGTGACAGTAATGATAGTAATGAGAAAAACAAAGGCAGACAACTTTTTCAGTTATCAATTGCTTTCACTGTCTTTTAAGAACTCCCAACTCTGTTAACATGAAAAGAATCATTTCATTGTCTGAGACTTTAGTCCCTTCTTACATACATTCCTTTTTTAAAGCAAAAACTTGACATAGTTTCACTATTTACATAATGATTACTAATGTGTGTTGCCCTTTGTCCTAATTGTACCACTTCTTTTGTTTTTGTTTTGGGCCACACCTGGAGGTGCTCAGAGCTAACTTCAAGCTCTGAACTCAGGGATTATACCTGGAGGTCACTTGAAGGACCATATAAGATACTGGGGGTGGAATCTGTGTCAGATGCATGCAAGGCCAGTACCTACCCTCCTGTACTATCTCTCTGGCCGCTGATTACATCACTTCCTACATGAACATTTTTCCTGAAACAATATAGCTAGTGAGGTGACATGACACATTTAAAGTAGATTCATTGAAATGCAAACATTTTTTTCCAATAATGCATGTGGAATAGGATCTTTGTGAATGCATCTTTGTGAATAGCAAGTGGTACATCATTGAATATAGTACTTTTGATATAGCATTTTCTTTTCAAATATTTTCAGGAAAGATATGTGAAATATTGAATAATGCTTTATAATGTCTACTAGTGTTTATACTAAATTATTTAATATGTTTCTATTAGTTTGTCAAGGTAAATATCACACTGAGGGGATGGTGGGTATAATTCTTCGATTTATTTTTAGAATTAAAGGAATTATTTTTCTCATCACTACTTTAATTGGGCCTGTTCTTTGTAACAATCTAGCAAAAGTTCAGTCATTTCAGGCAGTACTATAACCAAGTTAGATATTTTGACTTGTCTAAAATTCCCACATGCATTGATAAAGTAACTATTATTTTCATCTCACAGTTAAGAAAATGTATACACACATAGCAATCATGTCACCATTTCCACAGCTGGTCAATAGTAGAGCAGAAATTGAAAGCCAGGCTGATAGAGCTGAACATTCTACATCAAGCAACACGATCCAGTTTTCTTTCTTAACAACTGAGCTCTAATGTGAATAACTAAGACAAATGGTACAATCCTATGTTACAATTAAATATTATCCAGGAGTTTTGTTTGCTCTCTGTGAACTTGTTCTGTTTTTCTTTCCCTGATGGATTCTTCACAGGCTTATTATCTCTGCCTCTAAGACTTTCTTGAACACCCATCAACTGCGAATATACTCACTCAGCAGGAGGAAAGCAATTTTGCAAGATTTCCTTAATGACTTAACTAGAAGAGACAATTTGTGTTTCTGAATGGACAATTGTGGAAGTCTTAGATAAGACAATTCATGAAAACAAAATGTGTCTCATTTTACTAAACCAGAGGAAGCTTGCACCGTTTCCCTTTCTAACTCCCTGCTTCAAGAAACGAAAACATGACCTATAAAGCTGACCTTTTCTTATATAAAACACAGATAAAAAGTATGACCACTTTTGTGCCAACATTTCTCTCACAACACTTTCAAGAAAAATATCCACTTGAATTCTTGCTTTTGTTCTCAAATGACACATTACAGTAAGCTGATGATTGCAAAACTACTCTCTTCTAATTTTTTAAAAAATTTTATGTTACTTCACAATATTTGATTACATTTAATATTCAAACATCAATCCCACCATTACACCAAATCTGTGATGTTTCCATCCCAAGCCTCAATCCCTGTCCCAAAACACAAATGAAAGAATATATTTTGTATTGTCTGTTATGAAGAACTGCTGAACATGCTTACAAAAAATTATTCATATAGAAAACAGTGTGAAGATTGTACTATTTTGGCAGGGGCCATTAAGACAGTCTACAGGATATCACTGATACGTTCTTAAAGTGTGAGCTTTGGTATTTATGCCTGAAAATATGTGTATATGCATATATATTTGTTTCCATTTATGATTTTTTGCCTGCTGCCTGAACCCCATCAAATATGGTGTAGGAATTATGGAAAATGGGTAGGGAGTCTTATGATGTGTTGTGTGGCCGCAAAAGAAATATGCGGCCCTCCAGAAATATGTTCACTCATATGTGAAGCTGGGCCCAAGCATGTGAAAAGTGGCCTGGAGCATGGTGGCAGTAGGGATGTGGAGGTCAGCTGCTGGGGCTGGCTCCCTTGGGGCAGGGATGTCTCTCACCTGCCCTCCCTGGGGTCCCCCAAGTGAAAACAGCCTGTTTTGGAGTCTGGTGGCCATGTAGAAACCTACTTTTATGTCGAATGTACAAATATTTTACCTTGGAATTTAGAGTCTACACTTTCCACTCATAATTTCAAGAAGAAGAATTTTATAGAAATATAAGAAAGCCAGCACATATGGCCGTCTTGAATTTTTAACCCTTGGTAAATTTCATCAAAACTCTGAGTGTGTGTGTGTGTGTGTTCGTGATTTATTAAAAAATACTTTTATTGAATCACATTGAGAAAGCTCAGAATAAAAACATCTTCTTCAAGCCAACTCTCTTATTATAAAGCAACAAAACTGTACTACAGATAATTATTAAAGGTAAATGTGAATACGCTCTCACCCTTATTTCTTTTTGTTTGTTATTTACTTTCTACTTACACTGAGCTGTCAAAATAGAAAGCATTTTCATGAAAACAAAGATTCTTGTGGACATTTCTCTCCTAATAAAATGTACTACCTTAATTTATTTTGCAATTTTCTTAATGAACCCATCTTTCTTAACCAGAACTCTTAGACAAAAAGGTTGATTTCAAGTCAATAAACACATCAAATGATAATTATTCATTCCCTGTTGGATAACTTTATATTCAATTAAAGCTCTCTCACAAACTCAGATTGCCAGAAAGCTGCCAGTACCTTATACTAGTAATTTCTGTTAATGTGTCCATGGATACAGTATTTTATATATATATATATATACACACATATATATACATATGCATACATATACAAATATATGTGTATATATGTGTGTATAATATATTTCAAATTTCAAAATTTCAAATTTTATTATGAGATAATAAGAATTTTAGCATTGGAATGTTAAGGGCTGCATGAATATATCACCTCTTGAAGCAATTTGAGTTCAGCAAGCATAGAGTGACTATTGTAGCCTCTGGAACCTCAAAGGAGTTATCTTAATTACTGTTGATTGCTGAAATACCATTTATGCCAGTATGTCATTAGTTAAGAAAGAGTAATCCCACAGTCATCAATTTATGCAGACCCACAATTACCTAAACATGATCAAAGAACCACAAAAAAGCATTAAATGGGATGCCACCCTTTCCAATGGCATAACAAAACCCAGATTTCACGTGTTTTATCATGTTATCATCCTTTACAATAGAAACAAGTGAATGGAGCAATCATTTAAACAAGTACAAAGTTATATTTGTTGGAAAATTTTCATTTAACTAAAAAGGAAGACATAGAAAACAGTTCAGTTCACCTCTCACAGAAAAAATATCTGCTGTTTTTTTCAAGGAATCTTTTTAATTAAAATCCTTTTTAATTCTATAAATAA
Organism: Sorex araneus; assembly: GCF_027595985.1. Taxonomy (NCBI): domain Eukaryota; kingdom Metazoa; phylum Chordata; class Mammalia; order Eulipotyphla; family Soricidae; genus Sorex; species Sorex araneus. The sequence goes on from NC_073305.1 coordinate 168,286,379, forward strand.
CAGAAATAATACTAATGATAACTATGCATATGAATGATCTCATATGCATTTAGGAAAGACAATGTTTGCAAATGTCTTTCCTAAAATCACAGTAAGCTTAAAATGCCTACTAAGTATATCCATTTGTAAGTTGAGCTAGCACTTCTTATTTATTATCTTCACCTCACCTATTTTAAAACAAGAGTTGTAGGTCAGAGAGATAGTACAGGAACTAAGGTGTTTGTCTTGCACATAGATGACTACTATGTGAATCCTCATCACCATGAATGGTTCATCCAATACCTCCCAAGATAACCCCTAACCACAGAGCCAGGAATAGCCACTAATCAACATCCCTTACTCCCCAGTAAAGCAATAATTGTTTCATATAATTGTATATTATAGAATAATAAATAATATAATATTCTATTTGTTTGCATCTTATTTTTTCCTGGGCATCATCTATGACAAAATTATCTTTTTAGCTGTAATAGAATTATCTTTTTAGCTCTAATACCCAGTTTGTACTGTTTACATTGTCCACAGTTCTATTTGTTTTTCTTGTTTTTTATTCTAAGTGAAAAAAATCCTAAAACCCAAGTTGTACTTCTGCATTTAAATTCTGAGCTAAAATTCTAGAATAATGTAATAGGCATTAGCATGGTAAAACAAAAAGGAATAGAGTATAGTTCTGTTGTAAATTATGTGAATTTCGGTAACTTGATTTGAGTATTTTAGAGAAAAGAATAATTTATTAATTATCAAAGTATTTATTTTACTCCCTAAAATCAATACTTAATTGCACTCATAACATTGGATTTGTTTTAGATTAACTGTTGGAATTTCTAAAAATTAATTTCCAGACCCTTAATGGTGATCAAGTCCTTAAAATATGATTTGTGTCTCCTCAAAAGATATTTAAAATTCTTTACTAAATTATTTCTGCTCTTTTTCTGTATTTGGACTGTCAAATGGCATTTTACACTGACATTTTTATAAATCATGTTTGAATGTTAACCATGGCCTTTGAGTTTATTTTACATGACAAAGTTATTGATTTGAAAAACTTACTTTGACTTCAAATACTGAAATCCTAAAACTGACTTGCCAAAATTCATTTTGAAAACACACACAAAGGGGCTAGGAGATAGTACAGCCTCAGGTAAGCACACGCCTAGCATTAGGGTCCAATTCTTACACCACAAGGTCCTGTGAGCATTGGTCATGACCAAGTGCAGCTCTAGAAACCCCTGAGCATCGCTGGGCTCGGCTCTGGAGGTAACCCAGGTAAGCCCGGCAGCAGCCCACCCTCCGCCAAACAGCACCCTATCTCCAGAGAGCCCTGCCCTGAACCAACACAGAGTTGCTCAGTCATCAGAAATCCAACAGATAATAGTTGGGAGCCCACCCCCCGGCCACCTTCTTCACCAAAACAAAAACACAAAGCTACACGTACATCTAAATTTTACAGGAATATCCTTAATTTGGCAATGCTTAAACAATTACATTGGGATAAATCTTCAAGTTGGTATTTTCTCTTTTTGATCTTTCCATGAAGCATTTTTTTTCTTGGTTTTTGGGTCACACCCAGCAACACTCATGGGTTATGCCTGGCTCTGCACTCAGGAATTACTCCTGGCAGTGCTCGGGGGACCATATGGGATGCTGGGAATCGAACCCGGTCGGCAGCAAGCAAGGCAAACACCCTACCCACTGTACTATCGTTCCAGCCCCACCATAAAGCATTTTTATTTCCCTTTTATTCCCCTTAAATTTAATGTTATCTCTTTGATCCTACCTTGCTTTCTTCCAAACCCAAAGCCAAGGTTGCTAAGAAACTGTGTAAGAATTTTTAAAAAAGGAGAAGAAGAGTAGTAGAAAGCTAAGCATTGTGGCCCTCAGTGCCAAAACTAGGTTTGACATTGTCAGGCTAGCTGTATTATGGGGCTAGAAAAACTCCCATAAGGTCTTCAAAGGCATATAATTTTCCAAATGTTGTACCTTCTATCAAATAAGAAGCAAAATGGCTCCCCTGGTAGAGCCATATAGCTGAATGCATGGAATATTAGTGAACCTGGAGCGATAGCACAGCGAGTAGGTCATTTGCCCTACACATGGCCGACCTGGGTTCGATTCCTCCACCCCTCTCGGAGAGCCCGGCAAGCTACCAAGAGTATCTCGCCTGCATGGCAGAGCCTCGCAAGCTTCTTGTGGCTTATTTGATATGCCAAAAACAGTAAAAACAAGTCTCACAATGGAGACGTTACTGATGCCCACTCGAGAAAAATCGATGAGCAACCGGATGACAGTGACTATTCTAAGCAACTTTGGCCTACAGTGACTTTGTCTTAAATTAGCTTCATGCTAAACAAGTTATAATGGCAATTGTCTTTTAAGAGATGATACTTGGTGAATAGAGTCAGAAATAAAACAAAAGAAAACTAAATTAAAAACTTAAAATAAAAAAAAAAGGTCGAGGAGATAGAAATAACAGTCCCAATACTGCCATGCCTGCTGATTCCAAGAATGTCAGCAGGTGGTGCTGTGTGAGAGGGCACTCTCTTTTCATGTCCAAATATCGTTGGCCCTTATTTCTCCTTCCTGAATAAGAGAGGCAAAGAACAGAAACCACACCCTGACCTCGTAATACTCGTAATGAGTAATGATTTTTACTCATTTCAAAGATGAGTTAAAGATTGGAGCCATAGTACAGCAGGTAGGGTGTTGCATCACACTCGGCAACCACAGGTTCGATCCCCAGCATCTGCAGATCCAGGAGTTACTCTTGAGTAACTGTTTAGGGTGTGGCCCCAAAACAACTAAACAATAATAACAACAAAAATGAGCTCAATGATGTCCTATAATACAACCAGACAGAGCAATGTTCTCTATCTTGTGACAAAGCAAGATGTCTGTGTGACTGTTAAATTTGAAGACATCTCAAATACAGAATGACTATATTCCTGATTAGTTAATTATCATGAAAAACAGTTCCTACAATTTAACTCTAAAGATAATGCCATCCTTAGTAGAATCATTCTAAAGGATTGTGTGAGTAAACAGAAAATCTAAAAAAAGACATTATATTTGCAGAGCCAAAGCTATCAATTTTAGTAACATTTAACCATATAGAGGATTAATACTAGTACTCGAGGGCAAGAGATTGTTTTGGGAGAGATAGACAAAACAAAGGATTTTGTATTTGTCTTATTATTTCTTTCAAAGGATTTAATTATATCTATTATAGCTTACATGGCAGAGAGTCTCTTGCCCTCACACCTGGCTGTCTTCCCCAAGGCCCCTCGGAGGGGATGGGCTCCAACTTCCTTCCCCGCCCTGAGCAAAGCTCCCGGGTGGCCGAAGACCACCGGAACCTAGTCACAGCCATGCTCAAGGCCCCTCTCCACACATTCAGACAAGCCTCACGCATGAAGGTACCAGCAGAGGAACCCAGGTGTGTGTAATCCCATCAAGGGCCAATATCCAGAGACTTAAAAGCAAGCTCTCAGAAGACATCTTATAACCAACTTCTCCCTCTGGGAGAAACTGGCAAGCTACTGAGAGTTTCCTGCCCATATGGGACAGCCTCGCAAGTTTCCCATGGCGTATTCATATGCTAAAGCCAGTAACAAACTGGGTCACATTCCTCTGACCCTGAAAGAGCCTCCAATGCAGCACCTTTGGGAAGGCCAAGTGGAGAGAGGCCTCCAAAATCTCAGGGATACGACAGGGTGTTCGCCTTTCACGCGACAGACCCGTGTTTGATTCCTCTGACCCTCTCAGAGAGCCCAGCAAGCTACCAAGAGTGTCTCGCCCGCATGGCAGAGCCTGGCAAACTACCCGTGGTGTATTCGATATGCCAAAACCAAGTAACAATAAGTCTCACAATGAGAGACATTACTGGTGCCCGCTCGAACAAATCAATGAGCGACGGGATGGCAGGACAAATGGAGAGGTTGCTGAGACCGCTCGAGAAATTTGATGATCAACAGGATGATGATGATGATGATGATGATGATGATGATAGCTTACATGTTCCTGTTGATCATTTTACACAGTCCTTGATAGGAATTTATGTGATCATCCTGATACAGAAGATGGAAAGAATTTAAAATCTTTGAACTATCCATCTGTAACAACAGCGTTTTAGAGTATTAACTTAGATCATTATGGAAAAAAAAAGAAATTTTATTGATATACAAACATATATTGCTATACCAACTCTGTCTCTTTATTTCTTTTATTACAGGTCATTAATTATTCTAGTGATAAGATAGGGTACATTTAAGAGAAATTACACAGGATATTTTAATATTGAATTCAGTAAGATTGTTTTGAAGATGTCTTTCATTGTAGACATTACATACATATACTTATTCCATTATATTTTTCAGTTTTTATGATACAAATAAAATTTCTGGTATCAAAAAACATAATAGTAGTGAGAAAAATATTTTTTTAAAAATCCCTCAGAAACAGATAAAACTTGTCTTTTGTATATCACATTTAATGACACCGTCAACAACAAAGTGAACGAAGTATTTATTTTGTGAACTACATATCTGCTATACTGGCCAAATTGTCAATACACTGGAATCTTGAATAACACTGGGTTGTCCTTGCTGCGCCCACAGGGAGCTTAAGGCTTATTGAGCCACTCCCACCACAGTGCAACTGAGGCACATCCAATTCCATCAGGCACTAATAATCCTAAATTGCTTTTTTCTTTCCTTTATGTCATTTATATGGTTTATTTAGCTATATTCTTTTTGTATAGACATAGGAGGACAATTGATGTTATGTTATGTAACATGGGAGTTAGTGACTTTGAAATAATATTTACTCCTGAGCATCCATATTTCATCCATATTTACTTGACTTTAGCCTCAGTTGCCCTTAGTTCCTAGCACTCCAAGAGCAAGGTCCTAATGAAGGACTGAATGGACCCAGGACAAGTTGTGAGCTACCCTGACATATAAATGGGCCAGGCCAAGTGCCGTGATAATTAAGTATAAGTTAAAAACACAGTCATGGACAAACTCTGGCATGATCCAGAAAGAGGTAACTGAATAAGGACCCTGCTGGGGTTAGGAAAGACTAACCTGGCCTGAAGATTGTGGTCTAGAATATGTAGTAAGATGTCCCCAGGAAGAATCAAACTTTAAGCTTAATATATCTCTTACTGTGCTCATACAAAATGGCATTGCTAGAAATATTATAAAAATAAATTTACTATGACTGTTTAAATGGATTACTAGCTGAGGAAAAGAGAAAGCAATACACCCTGGATGGAATCCTGCCCTTGAGCAGAATCTCCTCGGAATCCTAAATAATCTCCTTAGATGATATTTTGTCCTAGAGTTAATCTCATGAAGGAGTGGCCCTTATGTCTCTTTGTTGTTATGTTAAATGTTCAACCCCACCTTTGTATCCCCACCTTTCACGATTCCTATATAACTATACTGTAAGAGGTAAGAATTGCCTGGCAGAGGGATTTGTAGGAGATAGATCAGACTGTGGGAGGGAGAGTTGAAGATGCTGAGAACATGACTCCGGAGTGAGACTCTGGGACGAGATGCTGAGAAGGAGGAAGTGAGGACTAGATCACTAGACGTTGGGGGAAGAAAATGAAGACTAGATGCTGAGGATGAGAAGATAGGCGAGGAGATCTCGAAGATGAGGAGGAGAACTGAGACTTTGGGGACTTTGAGGTCCACAAGGCGACTGGAATGCTGGAATTCTGATGACCAGGACTACGTCCAAAATGATAACTATGACTGCGCCATAAAGGGAGAGATTAGACAACTCCAGGGAGGAGAAACAAATAAACCAACTGCCAGAAAGCTGGGGGCCCACTTCCTGTTTCTCCATTCCTCCGCCTGTCTTTTGTCCATTGTCCAGCCTCGGGAGGTGGCTCTTAGCCACCGAAAGTTTGAGTCCTGCCCTCAAGGGCCCACTGTAACCCCCATTACTCTTTTTATTCTTTTTTAATTGGAAACTCACACTGGAATAAAGATCACATATTAATTAGCATGTCGCTTCATATGTGTAGAACAAACTTAGTATTTGGGGTTATTATTTTGTTACAGTGAATAACTGGTACTAGTGAAAGATAATCCTAATGTATAAGACTAAAGAAATACGTGTATTTTACTCTTTTTCCAAAAACATTGTTCATGGGTTCATTTACTATTCATAAAACTAGAACTCCTCTGAAATGTCTGTATATTCTAAAAAATTCTTAGATTCACAACTGCCTTGATCACAAAGATGCTACTTAATCCATAAATTATATTGAAATACAGTTTGTTTTTACTGTTTTAGCTTATACACACAAAACATGATACATAATGAAAACAAAGTAAAGCCAATAAAAAATCCTAAGCTTCCTTTTTTTGCCCATTTGTATTAATAATCTGGAAGAAGTCTCCATTCTCTTTTTCTTGGGTTAATTTGTAAATATTTTGTTTACACTCAAGATATTCTCAAGCAATTTATTCTTTTAATACAGTCTTTTCTCTGCAAAATCTCCTCCAATCTAAAAGTTTCTGGGTCTCCATAGTCTATAAAAAGCTATAAATGATAGTTATATCCAAACTCTCCACTTGTTGTACTTGGATTATACCTAAGTTACCTGAATAAAATTTCTCAGTCTTGGTCAAGTGTTGCTCTAAGATTATGGGCACAGAAATGTATCATTCTAAGAGAAAAAATGAAAGTCAATGGGTAAAATATGCATGTAGATATATTTAAGTGTCAAAGAGTTCTTTTAGGAAAATAGGGGTATTTTAGGAAAATCACTGTCACTGTTATCCCATTGCTCATTAATTTTCTTGAGCAGGCACCAGTAACATCTCTGGGATAGGATATTTGATTTTAGCAAAGATTTCTCCTGACATAAAAAATGTAAGTACAATCAGTAACACTAATTATGTAATAAAATAAAATAAAAATCTGGGTTGTGAAATAGGACATATAGAATAATTTTTATAAATACGTGTCTCTCAGAGTTTGAATAAAACCTTAAAAATTCAAATTTCCTATTAGAACTTAAGAAAATAATAAGTTTGGCTTTCATAATGCTTCAAATATGAATTGTTGACATTTTTCAAAACCCTATTCTAAGATCACTTAATTCAAACAAAAAGAAAATCATCAGAATTCACAGGAAAGCTGTGATGTGTATGATAACATATTATCTGCAGCCTTTGAGCAAGCTGAAGATAAGCTGCTGAACAATGTCACTACATTATTATTATAGTTAAAATATAAATACAGGTTTAGCAACTTGTCAAGATGATACAATTTTCAAAAGAGTACAAAGTGAGAAATTCACTAGTGCAATTCTTTAAAAAGCAAGCAGGATTCAATGATTAAATCAAACAAAAGATACTGTATTTTATCAATATGTACCCTTTTCATAAATATTAATTGTAGATTACATTAAATTAAAGTTTACTTTCTTTTTATTCTATATGCTACTTTTTTTATACTTCTGATTATCTTAAATTGAAAGGAACTACATATCTGAGTTATTTACTTTAAGAAATAATTCTAATCTAAGCTGGAAATGTTTGCAATTTATTGTAAAAGTAAAATTTGACCATAGTTAATAAGTTCCTAATAATTTAGCTTATTAAAAATAATGCTTATTATAAAAGTATACTATTTTAGATTTTTTACATTGCTGTTTTTAAAGATAAGTGATATCTTCTAAGACTAGAGTTCTCTGATGTAAGTCATTTGGGTTAATCCTAAAAAATAAGCAATTGCTTAATTATCACAAGGCACAGAGCCTACACTATAATTTTAAACATCAAAATGGGAAAAGTACTATTAAGATGGTAACAAAATGTCCTACAGACTTTCCAAATTGCCTATAATTCATTGTTTATCTACTGAAAAACACAGTGAGATTTGAGGACCTGGTAAAATGTCAGCTAATGTTCACCTAGAAAAATATCTAACTTTAAATGCTTTTAAGAACCAAATAGCTTAAATAACAAATCAAATGTAAAAGAATTTTTATTATGCACATTTAGGGTATCCCTACATTTTGTTTTTCTACCTAAGACATTTATGAAAGTAAAAAGAAGCACAGTTAATTATTGTTCCAAGCATGAGGGTTAAAATCCAGGTAATAATCCAAGGGCTGGGGAGATAGAACAGGAGTTTGGTGCATACCTTGTATGTGGTCAGACCAATCCCTGTCCAATCTTTGGCATCACAGAGTCCCCTAAGCATCACCGAATGTGGCTTTTTAGGTCCCTGTATACCAGCGGAATGTCCCAGGCAATACCCAGCACCAGAGTGCCTGAATAACAACACATTCTCCGTGCTCTCAGGGTGAACTGTTTCCACATTGACTGAGGATCACTGAGGAGGATTCAAGGTCTTTTAAGAACACTAATATTACAGACCAGTACAGATAAATCAGTATTATTTTCTTTTACTCCTTCTCAAAGTTCTCTTTTTTAGTTCTTGTCAACTATTGAAATATAAGACAAAGTCTCAGTATCATCAGATCTGATATTCAAGAGAAATGATTTTTGTGTAAAGGATTCTAATTTTAAATGCTGATTTAATTTTCAAAAATATTATAGAAATGCTTATCTTTCAACCTCTGATCTACAACATAAATAAATAAAACTATTTTTAATAAGAAGAAAAATCGGGCCTTCCGCCCAGAGATGAACCGGGAGCCTCGGCACGAGAAACAGACCGTCTGCGCCTATTGACTGTGATCCTGAGGTCTCCTAACCCATTTTGGCACCAGAGCAGATTCTTGCAGCCATGCATTTTGACTGTGAACTGAGCTACAACCTCGCGCAGCCCGGGGAGGGATTTTTTTCCCTCTCCACCCCATTTTTCTGAGCGAAAATGGCGGCAGCGGTAGCAGCCACGTGGTAAGAGCCACCCTCTAAGACCCATCCACCAGGAGGTAGGACTTTCTTTAGTGACGTAGCCTGTAGGTGGTCCTGGGAGGGGGGGGCGTTCCCGGCGCGTCTTCCGCCCAGAGATGAACCGGGAGCCGCGGCACGAGAAACAGACCCTCCGCGCCTATTGACTGTGATCCTGAGGTCTCCTAACCCATTTTGGCACCAGAGCGGATTCTTGCAGCCATCCATTTTGACTGTGAACTGAGCTAAAATATTAGAAACCCAAAACCGCGCGGCCACTATCGCGGCCGCGCAGACTTAAAGTCTTCACTCTTAGCAATCAAGAGAAATTATTAGATGATGCCTATTCAGCAGGCCTGATTGTTGGGGAAAATTTCCAATCAATAATAGTGAGTTCTGTATGGAAATATGGAATGTACTCAATATATATAGAGAATAATGGGAATATCATTAGCTACTTAGATGGGGGGTGGGGTGGGAGGGGGGTGTATTGGGGTTCTTCGTGGTGGAACGGGTGCACTGGTGAAGGGATGGTGGATTAATCAGTATTTGACTGTGACTTAAACCTGAAAGCTTTGTATTTTTTTTCTTTTTTTCACGGTGGTTCAATAAAATATTTCTTAAAAAAAAAGAAGAAAAATCGAACATATTATAAAATATTATTATAAATAAAATAATCATATTATTACAAATAAAATAATATGAACATATTATAAAACATTATAAAATAATACCCTCAAAAACATTAGTAACAATTTTGATGTGACACAATCAATAAATTAGAACACACAAATCGGAAATAGAAACTACTATAAGTAAACAATTAGCATATTTGATAACATTCATTCTTTACATTTGTTTTCTATCACTACAGTAATTCAGTTACCATCTTTTACCATCCTATTCTACATCTGTGGTTCTAGTTTCTAACCTGGAAAATTTAAATTTAATAGTCTTTTATCAAAGCATATAGATAACCTCTCAGCATTTGTAGAACAAATGATATATTTTATAATGTATTTAATAAAATTTATACTCTTGCCCTTGCCTTCTCTTACACTTTAATTTGATCACACTACAGCTTACCAATTACCAAACCTTATTTTCCAAGCTGGCAAGGTAGAAATTCTTAATACATGGACAAGTTGAATTATTGGATATTATCCCTAAGTGTTTTAGGCTTCATCAGTGAATTGCCCCTTTTCCTCCCCTCCAGAGAAACTTACAGAGCTTTTATAAACTCCCCTAATCCGCTAAGCTCATCTTTAGCCTCACTTTTATGCCTTACCTCTCATTGTTACATTCCCCAAGTCAGTCTTGATAACTTATAAGTAAAACATCTGGTGATTCTGGACTTTATATTTGTAGTGAATGACATGTTTTTCTGTTTCACCCATAAATTTTTATATTTTACTATAGAGTAATGTTTTTTGCTTAAACAAGAAAGACCATTAATGCTATACTCCTAATATTTGGGATTTTATTGGCTCTGAAATATATCTACTCCTGGACATCTGTCCTAAGTACTTGACTTAGCCTTCAGTTGCCATAGTTCCTAATACCCCAAAAGCGTCCAACTGTCAGACTGGGATGGACCCAGGGAAAGCACCACAGCTATCCTGGCATCGAAATGCAACAATGTAAAAAGCATAAAAGCATGGTCTTTATGCAAGTTGTTATGACTTAAGAGACAGGAGCTTCATGGAGAAATGACAAGCTAAGCCAGCCTGAGGACAGTCTGGGATTTATGATAAAAGCCTTGTTTGCCCTCAGAGACCAGAGAACTAAGTTTTAGAATCCATATCTCTTACTTAGTTTATCCAAATAGCTGCAAGTATTAATAAGAAGTAAACTTAATTCTTTAATATTTACTAGTACCGAGGGAAAGAGAAAAGTAATATAGATGTCCCTGGGAAGCAGAGTGTCTTCTTGAGTTAATCCCACCCACCCCCAAGAAAATTTGCCTCTTAAGAAATGCTTTACCTTTGTAAATGATCAATCATATGCACATGCAGTCGTATACCTTAACCCCCCTCAGATGTTCTATAAGGATGCTAACAGCTCTGCATTAAAGGGTCCATTTTGACCATCATCGGTGTGTGGTTCCCCCATCTCTTTGTTCCTCTCCTGGGGAGGCCGGGAAAGCGGTTATTGGCCACTGAATGTACACATTATGCACCCCCATTTTGAACTCACGTTAAATTAATTGAACAATGTTACATGAAAGCCCAAATTTAGAAAAAGTACTCAGACTAAAGAAGAAAAAAGAAAAAGTAATAAACCCTAGGGATAAAGGATATAATATTTCTCTACTCACTAATTTTTGAGTCCTGTATTACTGACACAGAACCCAGAAAAATGGCATCTCACACACACACACACACACACGCACACACGCACACATAGAACTATAGTCAATATCACTGATAAGTGTAAATGAGAAAAAAGTATTTGGTAACAATATATTAAAAGACTTTCTCTGTGTCAATTAAATAGATCATTTAAAATTTGGTGATTATTATAGGTATTTACATCTGATGACACTTTAATCATGTTACATACCAAAACACAAGACAGCAAAAACAAGTACATGAGAAAATGATAAAAGCCAGTAAGTTCTGTAGCCAACGGTGTTGTCTACGTACTGGTTTCCTGGCGTTCACCATGTTTTTAGATGCCATTACTGCTTTAGATGTCATTACTGGGTAGAACTGAGTGGATGGGACATGGTAAGCTTCATATTCATTATATCTTATAATATTTCAAAATGAAAAGTCAAGCAAAATTTTCACTCACGTCTGTATCTTTAGGCAGAGAAGATCTAACCAAGTATTTCAGAAATGTTTGGTGCTTCAATAGAAGCCAGAGTATTTTATTCAATGAATCTCGTATATACTGTATACAATAATAAATAGTACTTGGTATAGACATGCAGCAGTGTTTAGCAAAAAACTGTTGTTATAAAATTTTTATTGAGAAAGTTATCAACACGTCTTTGACTTCCAAAAGAGTTTGAACTTTCTCTCTGTCTCTGTCTCTGTTCCTCTCTTTCCCTCTCTTTCTCTCTAACACACACACACACACACACACACACACACACACACACACATAAACACACATACCACAGAAATAATAGATTTAAGCCTGTTGGGTTTTGAGCATTCTAATGGAGAAAACATAGAAGTTAAAGGAGATTCATTCAAATATATCACAGATTTAATTCTGTTCTCTCATTTGGCAGATTAAGAATGCAGTTATTTTTAATAATGGCTCATCTATACAAATCAAGATGTAACTGCATCTGTAAGGATCCAATAAAATATAAATTACTTGTATATATTTGTGTTCATTAAAATCTCTGAACCCCTTCCACTCATTAGCAGCTTTGTTGTCTTCAAAAATCATTCAAAGAAAACATTTAACTAGTATTTCACCTTAAGTGAATAGATTGGATAAGAAACCAATTAGTATTAGATAACAGAAAGTCTAATTAGCTACCAAGAATCCAGCAGAAAAGAAATCCTCATTATTTTACTTTATCTGAAGCAAGAGGTACAAAGCATAGAAGCGTCTCAAATGCATTTGTTCTAATCCCTGTGTTGTTACAAATTTATTGCTAAATGCACACACAAGGAATTCATCATAATAAACCATTTGGAAAATACACTTAACACTGTGCTTTGAAAGCCTGTGAAAACAAGTGCACAATTTTTAAAATTTCTTAAGTTTTATTGTATTTTATTTACTCTATTTAAAAATGGTGATTTGCAAAATTGTTTATAGTTTCTTGTGCATTCAATGTTTCAACACCACCAGTGTGACCTTCCCTCTACCATTTCCCCAGTTTCCCAATGACCCCTCAAGTCTGCCCCCTCAGCAGGCATAATATAATTTATTTTATATTGTTACAACAAAAGGACAAATTATCAAAAAACACCCCCATAAAAAAATTTTTACATCTCACCATGGGATCTTTAATTCTCTGAGGGTTTACTTAGCCATTTCCTGTTAGTTGAGCCTTCTGTGTTGTTGATTTTATTTATTGGGTCTAGTTGGCATGCTCCTACTGGACTGTGAGTATTGTTAGACTTGGAGGTGTCCTGTAGCCACATATGTGGTGGTGTACTTCAGGATTTGCAGAACTAGGCTGATGAGTTTGCGTGGCAGCGACAGTGGAATTTGGGTGTGGCTGTCAGGGCTTCTAAAAGTATGAGGGATGAAGCCCCCTCCCATTCTGAGAAGACACCAGATTTTTTTCAGCCTGGAGACTTGTGTGCATGTGAATTTTAGCAGCTTGGCTTGCATCTTATCTGAGATTTAGTCATGAATTGTAAAGATGGACCAATGGATAAGTTTACGTGGTAGTGGCTGTGAGATTTGGGTGTGGTTGTGGACTTCTATAAGTATAGACAAAGGGGGGGGAGTGGGGAGGGCAGGGCAGGATTGAAAGGTGCCAGCCCACTGTATATATATGTATGTATATATATATATATTTTTTTTTTGAGGAAGAAAGCAATAAAGACAGCATTCCTCCAAATGAAAGTAGGAGAGAGAAGAGAGAGAGAAAAGAGAGTGAAAGATAGAGAACACAGCATTAAGATAGAAATAATGAATAGCACCATCCATCAAACTTTGAACATTATAAATCTTTTAGTTAAAACATACATGGTGGGGTTTTCCACCGCTGCTGCCACTCCAGCAAGATCGTGGAGCCCAAATGAACTACTCTGGACACCAGCAGCCCACTGAAATATCCCCAGACCATGAACTGAAAGTTTACCCCATTCTGCGACAACGGGAAAGGGTCTCTCTCTCTAGGCTTTTCCATCTTATGAGCACCACAAAAGGGGAGTAAAAGCTTGTAGTGATGTAATTTCTGGCAGAATTTTCCCTGGATTTCATACAGAAATCCAAAACTAGGTCTGACTAGGGGGGGAACTCCAAACAATAATACTGAGTTTTTTATTGAAATATTGAAGGTAATCAAAGTAGCAGCCATTTCTCTGGACTGTAAACTAAGCTATAGCCTCACGTAGGCCGACGAGAGGAAATATCCTCCTTTCTCGGTTCTTTCCCCTTTTCTGGGAGAAATGCGTTGTGGCGTCTACCATATTATGAGGTATATTAAGCAGGCACGAACTTAGAGGCACAGGAAGGGGAGGGGAAAAAAAATTGAAATTATGTACTTGGAACAGTGGGACACTTAGGGAGTCTCGGGCCGATACCAGCGCATGCTCCGCTAAGATTTGACCTGGGTGACCACACTTGTGCGGCCGCATTGCTGTAGATCAACCAGAATCCTGAGGAACTACTTTTAGTTCCAGAAACTGCTTTCAGTCTCTAGACTGTGAACTAAGCCATAACCCCATGCTGGCCGAGGACGGGAAATATCTCTTTTTCTCGGCAGGCAGTGTGGTGTCAGCCATAATATGAGGACTATTTATTAAGCAGGCATGAACTTGGCGCGGGAAGGAGGGGGAAAAAATTCTATGTACTTGAAACAGTGGGACTTCATATCTCTCCAGTCTCAGCTATGGAAAACTAATTATCAAATGCTTCATTGGCAGCAGGGTTGTCTTTCTTGGGGGGAGACTCCAACAATAGTGAGTTTTGTGTTGAATTATGGAAAGTAATCAAGGTAAAGAGAAAAGGAAGTGAAATTTGTCAATTTCACAGGCAGGGATGGGAGTGGGGTGGGCGGGTGTTGGGAGGTAGACTGGGGTCTTTGGTGGTGTAATATGGGCATGGGTGAAGGAATGGGTGTATTGAGTATTGTATAACTGAGACATAAGCCTGAGAACTTTGTAACTTTCCACATGGTGATTCAATAAAATAAATTAAAAAAACCATATATGGTGGGTATTTCAAATGAAATATCTGGGACATAGGGGCCCTGCTCCCTCACAAATTCTGTATAAATTTAACTAATTTTCCTACCAGGTAAAATGAAAAGCACAGCAATGTAACTCCATTAACTTGCCACGGGACTGTAGAAGTCAAAGGAGAATCTTCACCTATAGTCATGTGACTTGAAATGAAGTGATGCCTGATGACAAAAATAACTCATTTCCTCCATGGCTGGAGAGCACTCTAAGAATGTAGAGCAGCATCCTTGGACCTCAGATACCCTCATTCATGGTCCATCTAGAATAATGAGAGACAAAAAGGAGAGATTCTTGTACTCAAGTTTAAATTAAACATACTCATTAATATTCTTCAGGCAATATATTTGCTTTGGATTGACTGATGCCGCTATTATTTGCATTTCAGAATGGTTTGTATGGCATACACCAACACATGACCATCACTTGTTTTATTTAGGAGCATCACAATGTTTTATTTAGGAAGCAGACGGAAGATTTAAATATCACCATCTTGGGGCTGGAGTGATAGCACAGCGGATAGGTTGTCTGCCTTGCATGTGGCCTACCCGGGTTCGATTCCCAGCATCCCATATGGTCCCCTGAGCACTGCCAGGAGTGGTTCCTGAGTGTAGAGCTAGGAGTAACCCCTGTGCATCGCCAGGTGTGACCCAAAAAGCAATAAATAAATAAGTAAATACCATCATCTCTCCAGCGGTTTCATCTATTTGAGCATCAGTTCTTTATTGGCAATACCAGAATATAAATGGTGCCTTTTAGAACTAGATACCACATGTCCATTTTTATGGGAAATTATGACACTCCATCGTGAGCACCCATAATCTTTAAATAAAGTTGCAGTTTTCCAGTTTGCCAAATAATAGACACTATAGTTTTTTGTGAGTCCTACAGATATAGATTGTGCGTACTCACTAATACTTCCAATTAGTGACCAGCCTGAATTCTGGCCATGCTAACTAATATCCTCTTAAAAGAACCAAAGAATTGAGAAAGTATTTTTCTTCAGAGGCATCTGTCATTCATTGGCATTCATGATCTCTCACTACAGACATCCTGTGATGCTGTGTCCTAGGTAATTAATAAATAAAAGTATTGTCTGTTCACTCCTTCATAAAATTAATAATTAATTATCACTTGCAATATTAATTTTATTATTATTTCTATTTGCAGTACTACCACACCAAATCCAACACCGGAGTGCCAGGTTCCCTCAGTAGTATCCAAAGATTCCTCCGCACACCAACCCCATCTTGACACCTTAGCACTCTCAAATCAGAGTTCTGTTGACTGGATCTCAGGGTTGTTCACATGAGGAATTATCTAATTCCTCACTTGGCTTTTGTATATTTTGCATATGAGTGATATCATCTGGTGTTTGTTTTTTCTTTCAAACTCATTTCACTTAGTGTGGTTACTTCCAAGTCTATCCAGGCTGAAGCAAACTGCAAAATTCTATCTTTTCTCACAAAATTCTATCTTTTCTCACAGCTAAGTAGTATTCCATTGTGTATATAAACCACAGATTTGATATCCAATGACCTGTTCTGGGCACTTGTGTTGTTTCCAGATTGTTGACTATTTTAAATTATGTTGCAATGAATTTAGGCTTGCAGATATCCTTTGGTTCATCATTCTTATATACTCAAGGTCCAAGATAGCTTAAGAACAGAATGCATATTTTTCTGCTGGAGACACAGATTCATTTCCTAGAAACGTATAGTCCCTTGAGCACAATTAAAACAAATCCCAAGCACACCGAAGAAGGAGTATCTCTTAAGCACCATCGGTTATGACCAAAACAAACAAATAAAACATGACATGTTCACTTATTTTTACAACCCTCTGATTTGGATGATAAGATTCAAAGAAAATTTCTTTTTATTTGCCACCACTTGATAAATGAAAAACCACTATTGGATAAAAGAACTTTGAGGTGGCAAGGGGATAGTAAATCTGTTAGGGTGCATTGCTAGCATTCATCACAACAGGTTCTATCTAAGCACCTCATGGTCCACAAAGTAACAACTAAATTAAGACCCTGCTAGTACACATTAATCTGGCCTGAGCACTATAGTCTGAGATCTATAGTGAAATGCCCCCAGGAGAGCCACCCTACAAGCCAATGTATCTCTTTCTGTGTCCATACAAAATAACTAGTATTAAGAAGTAGAATTAAGATGAATGTTTAAATGGTTATTGAACTGAAGAAAGGAGAGAATCCCCATGGTTGTATTTAGCCCTTGAGCAGGATCTCCTGGCTGCAGGCAGATCAGGAAGGGCTTTGATATGTTGATTGTGTTACCAGACCTGGCTGTGGTTGCTAACTGTAATGCTGGGCGGTTGGGAGAGACTAGAGAGAGACCAAGGCAGCGAGTGGGAGCATGGAGAGACCAGTGAGGGGGACTGGAGGAGACAGGAATGAGGGCCAGTGTGAGACTGCAATGGGGAACGTAGTGAGACAGGAACTGGCGCATGGGGAAAATGGAATAAACAGCAACTGATCACCAACCAGCCTGGCCCTTGTTTCCTCCTTCGTCTGCCCTTGGCATTGGACTTGCAGGGTAGAGGAGCAGCTTGAAACCACCAATTGCAGGCAGCGAGAGAGAGCCACAAGCTTTGTAGTTGCTTAGTTATTACACAACAGACCACACCTTCATGACCCACTCATGTTCTGTTGAACATCCAGGTTGATTCCAAATCTTAGCTATTATACTAAGCACTGTAATAAATTAACTTTTTTGGGGGGTGGTCACACCTGGCGATGCAAAGGGGTTACTCCTGGCTCTGCACTTAGAAATTACTCCTGGCGGTGCTCAGGGGACCATATGTGATGCTGGGAATGGAACCCTAGTCAGCCAAGTGCAAGGCAAACACCCTACCTGCCCTACCCACTGTGCTATCACTCCATCCCAGTAAATTAGCATATTTTAAAGCAAAGTTGTACCTAAGTATCATGCTAAGTGAAATGAGCCAGAAAGAGAGGGACAGGCATAGAAAGATTGCACTCATCTGGGGAATATAAAACAACAGAGTGGGAGACTAATACCCAAGAATAGTAGTATATAATAGTAGTATATAATACCAGGAGGTTGACTCCATAGCTTGGAACCTGGCCTCACACGCTGGGGGAAAGTCATTCCAGATAGAGAGGGGAACACCAAGTAAAATGTGATTGGAGTTCCTGCGCAGGGAGGGAGATGCGTGTTGAAAGTAGACTAGAGACTGAACACGATGACCATTCAGTGCCCCTACTGCAAACCACAATACCCAAAGCTGTTGAGAGAGAGAACAAATTGGAATGCCCTGCCACAGAGGCGGGGGAGGGGGGGATGGGATGGGGGATGGGAGAGATACTGGGTTCATTGGTGGTGGAGAATGGACACTGGTGGAGGAATGGGCTCTTGAACATTGCATGAGGGAAAAACAAGCACGAAAAGGTGTGAATCTGTAACTCTACCCTCACTGTGACTCACTAAAAGAATAAAATAAAAAAATAAAATAATAAAAATAATTTAAAAAAAGAAAAAAAAGAATACTTGCTTTGCACACAGCAGAGCCAGGTTTGATTCCCAAGACCAGATATGTTTCCAGCAGCCAGAAGGGATCCCTTAGTACGTAGCCAGGATTAAGCCCTGAGCACCATCTTGTGTGGCCCCCCCAAATTAAACAAACAAAAAAGCTGTATCTTTATAAAATATGTGTTTTTATCTGTGTCATTAGAAAAATATCTGGAAAGATATATTTTAAATTAATTAGTTAGAACAAGCAAGTCTGGGGGCTGGAGCAATAGAATAGCAGATACGGTGTTTCCCTTGCACACAGCTTCTCTGGATTCACCTTCCAGTACCCCACATGGTTCTTGGAGACCAGAAGAAGTGAGCCAGGAGGAAGCCTTGAGCACTGCTGAGTATAGTGCAAAGCCAAACCAAACCAAGAAAAAACAAAATAAATGAATAAATAAAATAAGGAAGTCTACCAAATTCCATAAATTATAGATAATGCTAATGTATGTAATCCAGAACATGACAAACTTTTCATAGTTTCTTCAATGATTATCTTACTTACTCATCTAAGTAAGAGTTCACTCCCGAATAGTATACAGTTGGCACTTTAATTCTCAGGCTTACATGATAAACATAATAAATCATCATCACTATCATCCAGCATTATTTATCTAGGAAACAGAAAGTTAGGCAAGAATTAAAGCAAACACTTTAATTGAGGGCTGAAAATCCAAAAATTCCTGAGGAAGAGTAAAATTTAAATAAAGAAAACTACATACAAAGCAATTGAATGTGGTGGCTTATTACATAGACAGTTGCTTCAACACCAACCTGAACATGCATGGGAAGTAGCTTCTGACCCTAATTGGGTGTGGGCAGAAAGAGGAGAGGGTGGGGGATAGAAAATGGGGTTAGGTGGGAAAGATGAAGAGTTAAACCTCACATCCTTCAGTAGGTGTATGCACTGGCCAAGTAGGACATTTGAACATAGCATTGTAGTATTTTCATCCCGTTGTTTACCGATTTGCTCAAGCGGGCACCAGTAATGTCTCCATTGTGAGACTTGTTGTTACTTGTTACTTGTTATGCCATGGGTAGCTTGCCAGGCTCTGCCGTGCAGGCAGGATACTCTTGGTAGCTTGCTGGGCTCTCTGAGAAGGATGGAGGAATTGAACCCGGGTCTGCCACGTGCAAGGCAAACGCCCTACCCACTGTTCTCTCACTCCACCTCTAAACAGGCCACAGAAGGAAAAATTTATTGATTCAATTGCTTCCCACCTACTTCACTTAACATTGCCCTATGAAGAAACTAGATCCCGGGGCTGGAGTGATAGCACTACAGGTAGGGCGTTTGCCTTGCACGCGGCTGACCTGGGTTCAATTCCCAGCATCCGATATAGTCCCCTGAGCACTGCCAGGAGTAATTCCTGAGTGCATGAGCCAGGAGTAACCCCTGTGCATTGCCGGGTGTGACCCCCCCCCAAAAAAGACACTAGATCCAGAGTTTCTTAATACTTATTTTTAGGTTCATACTCCACAAGACATACCTCATGCACAGCATGGAACATTTTATCCAAGTTCTGATATGTCAGAACAACTAAGCACAAATCATATTGGAAGTCTGGGCCTTCAAGGACTTTCTAACTTTAAACTTGACTTTAGACTCTATCGAACTATATTT
Source organism: Sorex araneus (assembly GCF_027595985.1). Classification (NCBI taxonomy): domain Eukaryota; kingdom Metazoa; phylum Chordata; class Mammalia; order Eulipotyphla; family Soricidae; genus Sorex; species Sorex araneus. The sequence continues at coordinate 168,306,324 of NC_073305.1, forward strand.
CAATAAAGATACTGAAAATGGTAGCAATCTTTCAGAAGAGAGAGCAAATAGAGCACTCAGAGTAATAGTAAGTTAAGAAAGAACAGAGATATGGATTTCTATATCATACACTTCTGCACTTCTTAACTATAGCTACTTAGCTCTTAACTATAATATAGTAGTTAAAGTAGATAAATTAGAGCTTTTCATGTTCATATATTTTGGCTGAGTTACTTTCCTTGTGAGAATAAGGACAAACTATATCATTCCTAGAAAGGTAGTTAATAATCTAACTAGCAAAAGTGCATCTTTAGGGAAGAGCCAACAGTTTGGATAAAGTTAGAATCCTGAGGGTACTCACATAAAACCAAATGAAACATGGTCTAAGCTGGATTGTTCTAAAATCTATGACTGTAGTTGGAGCAAACCCTAACTTTCTATGGACTCCTCTAACCAGATACTGGCCCTCAGAGGAATAATAACTCCATTCCTGGATAACACGTCTCCTCTGTGTGGCATCTTTAACTTAAGAAGCCCAGGTAGAGTTACTAAAAATAATTTAGACTATAGACCCATGCAGGAGACTTTCCCAAACCTTTTCTGCTTTCCTTTTAACTCAATGTCATATATTCATGATATCTAGTAATTCAAGGCTTCTCTAATAACCTATTTTCTCTCAGAGAAATATTTGTCCCAATAGAATTACTTCACTCAAATTCTATTTATGCCACAACATCTGAAAGATATGCATTATACCACTGATACCAGAAGTCATCCAACAAGGCAGGTGGTAATTTGAGAAATCTTCCTAAACTTCCTTGAATTAGAAGACACCATCCAAGTAAAAGATGGTTACTAATTGCTAAAATACTGATAGTAGTAACTTAGAAAAATATTTTGATGGATGGAAAGACTGCAGCAGGTTTAATGATGCAGAAACTTAAAAAATATGGAATAATGAGCATATCCTCCAAAATCACAAAATTGGTTGGTTATTGCTGCTATAGGGTGACTATTCAACAACGTGAAGAAAAAGTTAAATAAGTGTTTAATGGCTGCACTAAGTGAGCTAAGAAATAGGCTATAAAAATCCATATGTCCACCCTCTTTATTGGATTTATTGCATTTTTTACTTATATTCATTTATACCATCTGCTTGTACATTACATTAGTTTTCCAAGACTATTCACCTACACATGGGGAAGAAAAGAACTGCAGTATCTCTTTCCTACCTCATACCTTCACAAGTGTCACTTAAGCTAAAGTTTCTAAATTACCAAAAGCATGTTTTTCAAAACCTTTCCACTTGTTTAGGTGATTCTATATCTCAGAAGGCTGATATGATAGTGAACATCAGTATAAACTCTCAAACCTAAAGATCTAGCCTTCTAAAATAGTTCTATTTTAAGCTGGAGACATAGCTCATTGGCTGGAACATAGGTTTTGCATGCAGAAGCCTGTGCTTGAGCCCCAAAACTATGTGTTCCCTGAGCACTGCTATGAACCACCTCTAATCAGAGATCCAGGAATCTGAGGACCATCAGGTGTAACTTCAAACCAAAAGAAAATAATTTCTTCTAAGGGCTAGAGCAATAGTACAGTGGGTAGAACATTTGCCTTGCATGCGGTAGACCCAGGTTCGATTCCCAGGATCCCATATGGTCCCCTGAACACCACCAGGAGTCATTCCTGAGTGCATGAGCTAGAGTAACCCCTACGCATCGCTGGGTGTGACCCAAAAAACAAAAAAATTTTAAAAATAATAATTCCTTCTTAATAGACATGCAGATAAAGATTTATGGACATATAAATATACAGATACCACATATAATATATAATAATTTATATATAATTTCTTTATAATATAAAGGCAATGTAGGTATACACGTTATCACATATATTCAGAAATATAGATATTGTTAGTTTTAACTAAAATATCTCTTCTCTGATATATTGCCAGTCACACTCAGTATCTGAGACTTTTTCTAATTTATGTGATTCTTATCTTTTTTCACTTTGTCCAATTATGTTCTGTCTCTAGAAGGTGTTTTTTCTTTTAAGGTTGTTTTTCTGTCCTTCAGAAAATGACGTGCTAAATATTTCTAAGGTGCGAAAAGGTTTCGGCTACTTCAACACTGCTTTAATTTTCTCATGGGCATCTTTCTGGTTCTAAAACCTTTTTGCACTTACTAGATACTTATCAAGTAAATGGAACTTACAAGGATTTCTCTGAGTTTTCAAATTTATCCAGCTAAGTTCTAGTTCAGCGGAGGGATTTTCAGGACTTTGTTAATTATGCTGCTTTAAAGAATCTCCAAATTTATTTTCTTTCACAGAAGAAATATTGCTTAGCCAATGATACAGATACTAATAGATTTTATGAATGTTGGTGTTGCTATTGTCTTTCATTTTATTTTATCTTTTAATTTGTATTTTTTCTCGCTGTTGATCTTTATAGATCTTGAGGAAGATTGTGGAGTCACAAAAGTCAGTGCTGTTTCCAAATTCCTGACATCAGAATCTTTATTTAGAGCTGCTTTATTTACTACTGTCATCACTAGAGTAACTCCATCCCACAGCTTTGAATCACAAATTTGCATTTAAAGTTTGAGAAATACAGTAATACAGCAAAATAATTAAAATAACTGATAAAATTACTGAATTTTGTTTGGTTAGAGTGGCTTGTCTCCTGAGAGAAGCACGAAGGATCTTGACGGACATTAGTTCTCCATCTAAAAGTACTTCTTGCATGCAAACAGAATGGAGATAACGTTAAAGTAATAATATTTGTAATTGTCACATAAGTGATTAACAGCATTAAAAATGAAGCACTAACTGCTGAACCAGAAGTAAGCCCTGAGCACTGCACGTATAGCCCTTGAAAAAACACAAACAAACCCCCAAAATAAAATAATAAAAGAGTTTAAAACATGAAATGTGATCAAAAATATTAAGAGGGATATTTATAACATTTAATGCTCACATTAGGAGCAATGTAGATTCTTACTGCAAGAAGTCAGGATAGGGTTGGAGAGATAGTGCAGTGGGTAGGGTGCCTTGTACTTGGCCAACACAAGATTCAATCTCCAGTACTTTATTTACATGGTCCCCCAAGCACTGGCAAGAGTGATGCCTGAGGATACAGCCAGAAATAAGCCCTGAACACAGTCATGTCTGGCCCCAAATATAAAAATTTTTAAAAAAACTACTAATGATCAGAGATACCTGAAATTATACTATAGATCTGTGTGGCAAAATATGGGATTATCAGTCACTGTTTCCAATGAACAATGACATGTGACTGATACAAACTGAGGAGGTGTCCTCTGAGAGTAAAATATAGATCAGAACCTCCCCAACACCATAATTTTGTATGAGGTTCACTAAAAAAAATAAAGGGCAATATTTCTCAAAATTTAATGCTACTTCAATTTTGACATTGATTTTTGACATGATTAATCTTCAAGGGGTCTGAAACATAGAATGACTGCACTCATATGTAGAATATAAAATAACACAATATAAGACTGACACCCAAGGACAGTAGACACAAGGGCCAGGAAGATTGCCCCATGGCTGGAAGCCTGTCTCATGAGCCCAGAGAGATGGCAGCTGGAATAGAGAAGGGACCACTAAGTTCTTGATGGTTGGAGGGATTGTTCTGGATGGGAGATATGCTCTGAAAGTAGATAAAGGACCAAATGTGATAGCCTCTATCTCTATTGCAAACCATAATGCTCAAAAGCAGAGAGAGTGTTTGGGGGAAATTGTCTGCCACGGAGGCAGGGGGAGGGCTGCAAAGGGAGGGAGCATTAATACTGGGACCATTGGTGGTGGAAAATGTGCACGGGTGGAGGGGTGGGTGTTCAATCATTGTAAGACTGAAACTCAAACATGAAAGTTTTGTAACTGTATCTTACTGTGATACAATTTTTAAAAAAAAGGTCTGAAAATGTGAATGGGATGGGAAGCACAGGAAATTTTGAATTATCCATGTGGGCCGATGTAATCACTAGAGTTTTAAAAACAAGGGATTGTGTTCTCCAGATGTAGTCAGAAAGACTTAAAGACTGAAGAAAGAGGAAAAGGCATGAGGAGCTTTCTGCCAACCCATTCTTTTGGAGTTTGAAAGGGGATGAGTGAGACCATCACCTATGGAATGAAAGTATGTGACCTGTTGACACTTGTGAATTAATAGGACTGCCTAGGTCTTTGAGCACCAAGGTTCCAAGAAACAGAGAAAGAGAGAAAAAAGTGAAAGAGAGAGGGGAGAGGGAGAACACTTCCTGAATAGATATGAGTTTCTCCAGAGAGAAGAGAACATCAAAAAATAAAATGAACTATTCTTCCCAAATTGGTTTGTGTATGACGCCCCAGGAATGGATTGCACCCCACAAAGTTCAAGGAGAAGGAGGCATGCCCAGAGACTCAGGGCTTGTGTGTGAGTGCATAGCATCAAGTGAGGAGAACATGTCTCCCATTCAGCTTTGACAGGCAGGCTGCACTGAGCCAAGAGAAAGGAAGAGAAAGGGCACTGCACGCTTCTTCAGACGTGTTTTAGAGGTTTTTCCAGCAGCCTCACCTCAGAGTCTGATTCTAGGGCTAATTTTATTGTCAGTGAAAGACTGCAGAATCATTCCCTCATGGGTCCTTGATGAGCTTGAACTGGTTATGGCTTTTTGAAATTTGCCTGAAATTTGTGGCTGTAAGGCAGCTTCCTAGACTCTACCTGAGAGTCTTTGTGAAATATTCCCTACTCCCAACAAGTTGATTTCATCTCGGTAAGACTCAGACAGGATAAAATTCTTTTTTTTTTAATTTCATTTATTTATTGCTTATTTTAGGGCTATATCTAGTGCTCAGGGCTCACTCCTGGTGCTCAGGACTTAATCCTGACTCTGCACTTAGGGATCATTCCTGTCAGTGCTCAGGAGACCATATGAGATACCAGGGATTGAACCTGGGTAGGCCATATGCAAGGCAAGCACCCTACTTGCTGTACTATCATTTCAGACCCTGAATAAATTTTAACCTATATAATGATTAGATAAATTTCTTTGGAAGGAGGATTCCTGAGTAGTGCTCAGTGAATCTGGTTCCACTCCCACTGAAAATCAACCATTCAGAACAGATAATGCAATGCTCTGCAGAGTACGGTGCTCAGAGACCTAGGCAGCCCTATTAGTGCTCAAGTGTCAACAAGGCCACACCTGGAAATATCTGGAACCTCCCAGCTATACTCTGAGATGCCCAGGGGTATCATGCAGTAACAGGCATCGAACTCTATAGACATTTTTTGTGCAATGAAGGTGCTCCTAATCTCCTTATCTATCACCCCAGGATATAAAACAGATTTCAAAACACTATTTCTATAGTAAAATTTTATGCCAGGAAAAGGAAATCAACAAACCAGATGATGTGCGTGTGGAAAGCGGCTTGGAGCATGGCAGTGGTACGGTAGTGGAGGTCGGCTGCCAGGCTGGGTCCGTTGGGGCGGGGAGGGCTCTCACCCACCCCCCTCTGGGGTACCCCTGGTATGTAGGTCCCTTCAATTTTAGAAAATTTCTTTGTCAGTCTAACCACCCAGAACTTGATTGAAGAACACCTGAATGTCTGCAATATTGATTAAAATATTCCTTTTTAAAAATGTTTTAATTGTGACATAATAATTTACTAAGTTAATAGAATAGTTAATTTACTAATTTAATAATTTACTAATAATAGAATTTAGGCATTAAATGCTCCAATACCAATCCCACCACCAATGCAACCTTTCCTATACCAATGGCTCCAGTTTCCCACCCATCACCCCAACCTGCCCCCTTAGTAGGCACAAAGGAATTTACATCATGTTGTTTATTCCAATACAAAAGCATATAGAATTATCAAAACTTAGATCAATAAAGTCCAATACGTGATTATTGTTATATCTCACAGTGCTCTTACCTAGAGGATTTACTGGGCTGGTGTTCCTACTAGTTGAGACTTTTATATTCTTGTTCGCACTGAGTGTGGTGGTCTTCCACACAACTCTCCCGTCAGGTTTGCTGTGATCCTCCTGGAATGACAATTCTGTAAAATTTGGAGTGTCATGCAGCCTTATGTGTGGCTACATGGCTTGAGTGTTATGGAGCAGGACAAAATTGGTGGTTTGGCAGCTTGGTGAGGTTCTTTTGTGAAGAAGGGCCCTTTCTCTGTCAAAGGGCATGGCTGTGTTCACTGTGGCTTCAGGCAGAAAGGGAAATCTATCTGTCCCCATTTCAAGAAGGCCCCAGTTTCAGCCCAGACTGGTTGGTCTATCTGGGAAGATTGGGCATCATTGTGTTCTCTCCAAGTTTGTGCACCGCTTCTCTGTGGGCAAGATGGTGGGTGTCAGTCAAAGGTTTCTAATGTTGATATGCTGTGCCCTAGTCATTTGTGTGCAAAATGCTTTATAGATCAATATGGTCCTAGAGAGTAATGTAGTGAGGAGATTTGGAATTTTTTGGAGAAGTTGAAGAAAAGATCATGCATGGTCTTCCTTAGGAGTTCATAGGATTTTACAATCAGAATTAGCATTTTATAACAAAATAATAAAACAGCTATTTCAATTAAAAAAATACCGTAATGGACATTTGCTTACCTAGTCTTCTGTGTCTAATTCTACCATGCTTTCATTTCATGCTCTATTGATTACAGATGGCGGAGTCCCCCTGACCACTATAAAGAGATATGATTTTAAGGGAGCAATGGCAGAGCTTCTCTGTCAACAGACTGTGTCTCTGAGACTGAGCATACTGAATAAAGAGATAGCTGTACAAACATTTGTGCCTCATCACCATAAGCTAGTAGAGATTTTTTAATAGAAATGTGAAAACCCTTGTTATTAAAATCTTTTTGATTTAATACCACTCTCAACTTGTAGTGATTTACTTTCAACAGTTTAATGCAAATAAGGACACAATGTAAATTAAAGCAAAAATAATGTTGAACTGTGTTCTTCACTTCCAATTATAATAGTAAAGTGAAAAATAAGTAGGATTTCTGTTTTCATGCAAGTGGATTCTTGTACCCAAGGCAAAACAAAATTCAAAAGAAAAGCAGTCAATACTTTCTAATATGCCATTGCTTATTATTATAGTCTGGAGAAATTGTCCTAATAAATGTTTAGTTTAGAAACAATTGGTTAAAGAATCAAGCACTCAAATGATTTATAAAAGTTACTTACAAAATATTGCAAAATAGGTCCTTCTAGTACAGAATGGAGCATTTGGTAAGGTAATTAAAGTTCATCATTAATGCATTCAGTTTGAGCAAACTGGATTAATGAGAGTAAACAATGTGTCTTTTATTCACTGCTATGTTTAGAGACCTTGATTTTGAGTTATCTTTGTTCCTTAAATGTTTTGTTTGCATCATCTGCAAAATAATTTAGCAGGCAAAAGAAAAGAATTAAGTGAAATAAAACATAACTCTCAATCACTGCTAATATACATATATAAAATAAACATATACCTATGATGGTAGAAATGTTTGAGTAAAAACCGCTATAGATAATTTTAATTCACCAAGTTGGCATATGTGTCACACAAATTCCAGAGATAATCTTCCCTTGATTTTTAGCAATGACAATATATATGCAAAGTAAGTCATTACCACCTTATCAATTCATAACACTCACAGAATAACTAAAGTGAATTTATGAATTTATTCTTATTTGCTTTGTGCAAGCACTGCATAAAGTATTTTCCCCCTCAAACATCGTTTTTATCAGTATGGCTATTATAATCAAATTCCATCAACTGGGTAGCTTATAAACAACAGACATTTATTTCTCACACTTCTGGATGCTAAGTCCAAAATCAAGATGAGTGAGCACAAACGTTCTGGTTTTTATTCATCTTTTTTTCTGTAGCCTCACATGTGGGAAGTTTTCTGAGAAGCTCCGAAAAGCTCTCCCTAGGGCGTCATTTGCAATAGCATCAGTCTTCAGATCTCATGATTCAATGACTACCCAACTGACCCACTGCAAAGTACCATCACATATATCACATTGAGTGTTAAAATTAAATAGAAGTATTTAAGAGGCACAATCTTATTAAAGACATATATATTATATATATACGCATACATATATCTGTGTATGTCATAGACATATATAGTATATGTGTATACTAAATATTTTCTAGGCCATCAAAGACAAATATTTTGTTAAAGGGTCTAAATCTGCCTGCTCCAAAGATCCACTCTCTAGGTTACTGAAAGTCTTTCAACATAACAAAATTGTAGAGGGATGCAATGAATTTACTTTGGTACATTCAATAGATAAGATGAGCTGCCTATAGGTAAGTCCAAAGAGAGAGCTGCAAGCCAGCTCTGTTTTTTAGGAATTTTCATATTAAAGGGAAAAAGGACAAATGAGCAAAGGAATCATAACCACTGTGAATGCTACATTTTCTGAACAATACTCTGAAAACTTCAGAATTATTATTAACTTTATTCTCTCGGCAAACATGAAAAACAAGACAAATTAGAGCTGGTCCTTGTGAAAAATTAGAAACTATAAGCATTTCTCATCAAGGAAATCTCCTTCCCTGGTCATAAAAATTGTGCAAAATGTGATACAAAGGAAACAGAATGCCGTTTAGGAGTTACAGATTTTTTCTCAGCACAACTGGGTTATGTCAGAAGAATAATGCAAATTTAGACTAGAAAAGTGGGATGTACTTTTATAAACAGTTTTGAAAGGCTGAAGTTGAACTTCTAAAAAATCACTGCAAAAGAGACACCATAATGTGTTTTCTTTTTTAATATTATTAAATCACCGTGAGATAGTTGCAAGCTTTCATGTTTGGGTTACACTCACACAATGACCAAACACCCCTCCCTCCACCAGTGCAAAAATACAGAAAGAGCCCACAGAATGGGAAGAATATTTACCCAATACCCAACTGATAAAGGATTAATACCCAGGATATACAAAACACTAATAGAATTGTACAAGAAAAAACCCTCAAACCCCATCAAAAAATGGGAAGAAGAAATGAACAAAGGTTCCTCAAAAAAGAAAGACAAATGGCCAAAAGGCACATGAAAAAAATACTCCACATCGCTAGTCATCAGGGAGATACAAATCAAAATAACAATGAGACATTATCTCACACCATAGAGATTGGCACACATTCAAAAGAACAAAAGCAACCCTTGCTGGCGTGGATATGGGGATAAAGGGACAGACACTCTTTCACTGTTGGTGGGAATGCCGACTGGTCCATAGTATGTTTTAGATCAATCCTTCAAGGACCTCCAGCTAACACATTAACAAAGAGTTATGAGTGGGGAGTCCTCAAATAGTGGGTAGTATCTGATTCAAAGTGCTAGATGAAGGAGTTACAGCGTTTGCCTGGCATTTAGCAACCCTATTTTGAATATACAAACCCAAGGCACAGCACTGAGCTGAGAGCAATCTCTGAACATTTCTGTTTGTGTCCACAAAAACCTGAAAAGAAAAAAAAAAGAAATAAAAGATTAAAACTTATTTTTCAAAACTAGAACTACCAGCAGTGAGCATGCAAGGTTTCAGCCCCTGGTGTGCCTGGGGCCCAGAGGGCCTTAGCGAGGGTCTGGAGGGTTGAGGGAGCTGGGCAGGGTTGACTCGACAGGTGAGCACTTGCCCTTATGTTAGTGGAGAGGAGGCAGCTGACAGCAGACCAGGTGGTGACTATAGAAAATGCTTTTATCCTGTTTCCCCTTTGTCAGCCATGGTGGGGTGTTGGGGGAGAAATTAGAGGAAATACCACTTGGTGTCTGTCCTCGGAGTTGGCAGCTGTGTCCTGCTTGCTCCTGGTCTGGGAAAGAGAGATAGTATCAGAATGCACATGGCCCAGAAGCTGGCCAGAGCTCCTGCCTGTCTAGGGGGCATCCTTCTGTGAGTCCGGGGGAAGTCAGACGGTCTGAGCAGCTGGCACCGTCTCTCTCTCTCTCTCTCTCTCTCTCTCTCTCTCTCTCTCTCTCTCTCTCTCTCTCTCTCAAATAATTTTATTTTCATAAGGTTGTTCATGGGCTAGAGTGATAGCACAGTGGGTACACAGTGGGTAGGGCATTCACCTTGCATGCAGCCGACCCGGGTTTGATTCTTCCGCCCTTCTCGGAGAGCCCAGCAAGCTACTAAGAGTATCCTGCCCACACAACAGAGCCTGGCAAGCTCCCCGTGGCATATTCGATATGCCAAAAACAGTAACAAGTCTCACAATGGAGCCATTACTGGTGTCTGCTCGAGCAAATTGATGAGTAACGGATGACAGTGACAGTGATTTCAAAACTAGAGAATAAATCTATTATAAGTTAACGGTGCCAAGTTCTTGGTAGCTGTTCAAATGTTCCTAGAAAATAATTATGAAAAATATATAATAAGTATATTTTCTCAAAATAGGATAAACACAACAACATTCCAGGTATATTAGCTCTCATATGCATCACCTAAAATTAACTTTATTCCATTTCTGAGATGCATATTTTATTTAGCTATCTAAAGTCATTTAAAAATAACATTAAACGTGGCATTTAATAAAAATTTCAGTCAGTCTTCTAAAGCAGAAAATTTATTTGCATGTAAAAAAGCCAGGTATTATTTTAGTCTGTGTTAGCCAAGAAGAAAAATCAAGTGTATTTTGCAAAATTCATATAACAATTAAGATATTTCAGCATTTAATTTTTAAATTCAAAAGTGGGACCTGAAGGCATGGCACAATGTAAAGCACCTTCCTGGTAGCCATGAGGCCACAAATTTAATTCCCATCATGGCTATGCATTGAAAGTGTAATCCTGGTAGTAGTGTCAAGGGTCCCCAGCTCGATATCAAAGTGTGCAACTTCCAATAATGATAGCAGTCAAGTATGTGATGCTCCAACACGGTCAGTCCTAATAACCAAAGCACTCAAAGGAAAGGTGAGCTTTTCATGGTATTTAAGGTCATTTCCAATTCCATGTTAGTTTTACTTTTTACTAAATACTATTTTTTTTCCAATTTAAGAATGAGCAAATTGTTCTTAGGTTGCCTGATTAGGTCCTCAGTTCCTGATTGTTTCACTCCTGCTGTAAAGCAAATTTAAAGTTTTCCTTTGGGACAGCCTAGTATTCCAAAGAAACTGAGATTTTAATAATGAAATGGAACACTATCAAAATAACAGTAAGAGTAAAAACAGTTGTTATATACATTTTTCAGAGTTGGTATTCATGGTGTGTCATTTGGGGGGAAAAAGTGAATTATTAATGTGAATGAGTAAGCAACTCATGAAAAGAAAACAACCCTGTGGATAAACAGAAGAATGACTTAATCTTTAATTCCATTATGTTTGGGAAAAACTGTAGATAGAGAAATTAGCAAACTGGAACAAATTACTCAAAGTGTAATGATATGTCACTGAGAGTCTCATAAAAACACACAGAAGGAAAGTCTTTGAAAATAACCAAAACTAATCTTCTCTCAGTTTCAAAATTGTGACTTGTTGCATTAACTACTGTACTGAAATAAAAAAGAACAAATTTAAGTAGTATAGATTATTATAAAGCTTTATATCATGACATTCAATTTATTTTTGTTAGTGACAGTGTTACTTTGCTTAGGCTACTCACATCCCACTTAGTAATTTTTAATAATAAAGTGTCATAACATTTCTTTAAAGTTAATAATATTTTTATTTCCACAGAATGTTGGACTTTATGCTTTGTTTAATTGGAGAACCATCTATTAGACCATAACTTAGAGATATAATCTATTTGTTTTTTTTGTTTCTTTGATAAGAACAGATGCAGGAAAATGTTTAAATGCAAAGATTAATCAAATATGAATTGATTTGTTCCATTTCACTCAAACTATGAGGATTAATTATACTTCATTATTCAAAATGAAAGAGCTCATAAGTATTAGTTTAAGTGAACCAAACACTAACAGTATATTTTCAATCAGTTCATTTCAAAACTCTTTCTATTTTCCTTCTAAATATAACCTATGTGTGATTTTTATTAGCTTTCCAAATTAATCTTTGTCATGCAGAGTATCATGTAGTGAATCGAGTCCATTAAATAACTCATAGGAGAGATATACTTGGCTTTAATACCCAGACCAGGACAAAATATATAACATGCCCTATCTGAAACCTTTCAAGGAAGCTGCCTAATGTCATCTCTCTTAAGTTCACCACTTGTTAAATTGAATTATATGTATCATTACTTAGTCTATCAGAATCCCAGATCTGGCATCATATTTTGACAGTATTTTCCCCTAAGTTTTCCAATGTGTTATGCAAATTTAAACCATTAAATTATAATTTTTAAGTAGAAATAATTTTATGAAATATTATAAAACCACAGTAAAAATGACACAAATAAAAACAGTCATAAAATTAATGAAAAGCTGCTATTAACTTAATGCTTTACCACATGCCAGCTATGTGCTAGGCATTTTACAATCAATAACTCTTGTAATCCTCACAATCATATTGAATGTATATTAAACCCTCAACTTTACAGAAAAAGAATTTGAAGACAGGTTGGATAAAATGCTGTAAGGTGTATAAAATTGGGTTTTAGATGCCTTATAGCATTTTACCTTTATCCCTTACAATATTGCTCCTTTGTGTTTATTTGGGAAGCAAGGGCACGTGGGTCCATTCAGCAGTGCTTGAGAGTATCGTGCAGTGCCTGCAATCAACCCTGGGATTCTAGCAGGCAAAATATGTGTCCCAACCCTTGAGCTATCTCCACATTCCCATTTTTCGGTTAATTTTCATAGGCAAATACTTTAATCCCTTTCTCTTTTTATTTTATTTGCATTCTATAACTTCTTCCTTGTAAATGCCGTATATGTTATATTTAATTAAATGATGCAGAAGCAGTCTATTTGGAATGAATAGGTTCTATGCCAATAACAAATAAAAAACTGCTATATTTTTTGTTCACACCCATTCAGTTATCGATTCAGTTATCGATAGATAAATTACATACCTGTAGATTGGGCTCCCAAAATATAGCACAGCACTGTAGCACTGTCATCCCATTATTCATTGATTTGCTCGAGCAGGCACCAGTAACATCTCCATTGTGAGATTTGTTGTTACTATTTTGGGCATATCAAATACGCCATGGGTAGCTTGCCAGGCTCTGCCATGCAGGGGGAATACTCTTAGTAGTTTGCCATGCTCTCCAAGAGGGATGAAAGAATCAAACCCAGATCAGCCGCATGCAAGGAAAATGCCCTACCCGCTGTGCTATTGCTCCAGTCCCCCAAAATATAAGCTGATAATTACTCTTAATATACTTGTACCTTAAAGTATTGAGAAATGAAAATGTGGAGTTACAAAATGCAGCATTACTGTAATATTGACTTTTATACTAATAATTGTTTTATGTGTGGTTTAATAAATAATTGCCTCACATCATGTAGAGGATAGAAATAAAATACTGAAGTTGGGATATGAGTCAATGGCAGAGCACATACCAGGTATACATTAGGTCTTGGGTAAAATCCCCATCACTTAAAAAATAAAAAAGCACTCTATCCAAATGTCTGTTTCAAATATCATAGTTTATGGTTTTTTATATTCATTTTTGTTTCTTTTTGCATCTTTTCCTTTAATTTGCATCTTTTTGCAAAAAAAATGCATCTTTTCATCTTTTCTCTTTTCTCTATTTCTCACGCATTGTTTTCTTGTCTTTATAATATCTTTCATTTAAAAATATGTGAGAGTTCTTTTAAATTGTTACCTAGCGGTTCTATTATGTAGTATTTCTCACGGACAGATTTTTTGGTTTACTTTTTTTAATATATAAATGAGTCATGCGTATGGTAAACCTTGTGATTATTATTGCTTTTTTTTTTTGCTACTCAAAGCATTGGAAGAATACCAGGTTACAAGGAATGGTCTTGCCAAAGAAGTAAAGAAATATTGTAGATAACCTTCTTGGCAACTCTGTAACTTGTATTACTCAATAAACAAGATGTTATAAATAAAAAAACACCTGTATATTGAAATGTAATGATATAAAAGTATTCGTAAGTCAGGGTTCCTATTTTCTCCTGGGGTGGGCATTTTTTCATTTTATTTTATAATGGTACAATTTTTATTCTGAGCATAAGTCCAAAATAAAAACTAAAAGCTTCTCAGATACTTTCTGATGTCACCCACCCTTCCTTGATTATGCACAATGACGTTCTATTTTCTTTGCATCCATGTCTTTTATGTATTTCTGTATCTATTTATGTATGTATGTATGTATGTATTTTTGGGTCACACCCAGCGATGCTCAGGTGTTACTAGTGGCTCTGCACTCAGGAATCATGCCCGGCATGCCCGGCAATGCTGGGCGACCATATGAGATGCTGGGAATCGAACCTGGGTCGGCCATGTACAAGGCAAACGCCTTACCCTCTGTGCTATCACTCCAGCCCTGCATCTGTGTCTTTTAAATATTTCAGTTTTTAATGCCTGTATTTTGAAAGAAGGAAAATTAAAACATATGAGAAATTATGGTAAGGGTGATAAACTCTTAAATTCCCAAAGCCATTTTAGACGAAGAAGAGGTTTACAAAAACGAATGGCAGCAAAGTTTCCACACCTCAACATGTGCAACTTCCCAATCAAAAGCAGTGTCAGAAATCAGAAAACAAATCCCCAGGATTTGAGTGGGATCCTTTACTGAACACCCTGGTGCCCACATACAATGTGAAAGTTGCTTGAGAACATGTGCCTGACCTGCTGACACAGGGCTGGTGTAGTTTATACATAGCTGCTGATCAAAGAAGAGCTAATGTTGGCTAAAATTAACTGATGTGTTATCCTAGCTTTGCCCAGGAGTTTGCAGTTCTTCAAAATTTGGTATGCAATACACAGTTCAAAGCCATGTCAAGTAGATGTTCCCGGTGTTCTTCTTTCATAGGTGGGAAGGTGGTATCCTTCCTAAGTCTTCTTACTCTATCCTGTTTAAAAAATCTTCCTTCTCAAACTAATATTTTTAAACTCATGTTATGTTCTAGGAATTCACATGCTTTCTGCTAGAGAACAATCAAGGACAAAAATCAAAACCTAAATAAATAAGTAATGAGAAGGAGACAACTATTTGGTGTCAGCAATTTTTAGTAATAGTAAATGTAAAGAATATAATATATAGAACTGTGGCCCCATTGTTCATCGATTTGCTACAGCGGACACCAGTAACATCTCCATTGTGAGACTTGTTACTGTTATTGGCATATTGAATATGCCATGTGTAGCTTGCCAGGCTCTGCTGTGCGGGCAAGATACTCTCAGTAGTTTGCCAGGCTCTCTGAGAGGGGCGAAAGAATCAAACCCGGGTCGGCCACGTGTAAGGCAAATGCCCTATCTACTGTACTATCGATCCAGGCTGATCACAAAATAAATTAATTTAAATAAACCAATTGTTATGTATAGTTTTCTCAATTCTTTGGCCTGTATTTATTCCTCAGCACCTTCTTTATGCTTTCTATTGATGTGCAAAGTACTTCAGAAATTTATAAAATAATCAGATGCTTTGTACTAGATAATTAAAAACAGTCCACAACTAATTTACAGAATATAATTCTTAAAACTCAATTAGATAATTACATTGAATCCCAATCAAAAGGTCACTAACATCACTATTCAAAACAGAATTATGTTATGCATTGTTGCTGTATAATTCAAGCATAAATTCTAGAAATATGTTTGCCCAACCAGAAAACATGCGAAAAGTTTTTTGACTCTCTTCCTGTAGCAATATGCAAATTAGAAAAAGAAATGCAGTTATCGTTTATGTCATGTTGATTGTTTTTGGCTTTCACTGATTCTAACAGGGTAGATCAATGTGGGGTTTTACACTTTGCTAGAAACAGTTTCAGCAAAACATGTTATTATTAGCTTCATTTACAATTATAATTTCAAAGCCACATTTTGCCAGAGCAGGAAGAGAGGCCAAGAAAAATAGAAATCATAAATGAGACACAGCCTGGTCAGGGACTTGGGTGCCAGCAATTTGTTCAGTCCGTTGGATTCAGGTTGCTCTTCTCATTTTTGTGAATAATTTCATTTCCTTCACATACTCTTTATAAATGAATGAAATGAATATTTTAAAACAAGATCACAGTTAAAAATTACTTTTTCAAACAATGAATATACATCTCCTGGAATATTCATACTGCAGATAAAAATGGTTTATTTTTTTATATTGGTAATCACTTGTATCACTTGTGATCCTGTTGTTCTTCTATTTGTTCGAGCAGGAACCAGTAACGTCTCCATTGGTCCCTGTTGTGTACTAGTGTAACTCAATGATATCTGCTCATCCAAGAACATGAAGAGCCTCAAACAGTTCATTCAGGGTCTTGACGAAAAAGTCTGACCATCTTGTAAGTAGGTGGCCACATCGTCTTTTGATGTCCTGTGGAATCCAGTCAATAAAGGTTATTGGTAATAGCCTTTAATAAATAGGTTATCAGTTTATTATCCCAAATTATACTATTGAGAAGTCCCATAATTTCTTGCGTATAGCAAACTGTGGTCAGTTAGTAAAGACCATATTTAATAACTATATGGTGACTATAAAAGATTTCATCTCATGGATCTGAGGCCTTTACTCCACACTAGGGATTATTTTTACAGATTAGTTCTGGATATGTAGAAGAACTTCTAGTAGTTATTATTTATGAAATATAGAAAAATGTTAAATTTTCAATATTTTGAGAATTTTTTTTACTTTTTCCCTGAAAAACATATTGTATAACATTGTTTAAATAAGTGTGCTTTATATCAGAATGCTAATATAGAAAAATTTTAATTGCTGTTCTTCCCTTGCAATATATATTGCACAGCTAACCTCTCACATCGGCCTTTTGTGAGTGATAGTAACTTCACTGTAGCTGGCTTTTAAAATTGGTGGTGAAGCTAAAAAGATAGTTCAGCAGTCAGGTTGCTTGACTTTCATAAAACAGAACAGGGGTTGATCCCTGGAACCCCATGAGGTCTCCCAAGCACAGTTAGGAGCTATTCCTGAGAACAGATTCAGGAGTAAGCCCTGAGTATCCCTGGGCTGGTCAAAAACATAAAGACAAAACAGAATGGGATGTGGGGAGGAATCAGAAAGAATGCATAGCAGAGAGATGCTTGCCTTGCATGTAGCCAGCCTATGTTCCATCACTGGCACCGAATTTGTCTCCAATTCCTGCCAGGAGTTATCACTGAGCACAGAACCAGGAGCTATCCCTGAGCACAGCCAGGTTTAGTCTCAAAACCAAAACCAAACAAAAAAGAATGATAGGATACTGTTAACAACTCTGGTCATTTTTGTTATTACATCTATAGTGCAATATTGCCATATTTTAAATTTTTATTCATTATTTAGTGCAGCAGGTAGGGCGTTCACCTTGCATGCAGCGGACCTGGGTTCAATTCCTTTGTCCCTCTTGGAGAGCCTGGCAAGCTATGTAGAGTATCTTGCCTGCACAGCAGAGCCTGGCAAGATACCTATGTCGTATTTGATATGCCAAATATAGTAACAAGTCTCACAGTGGAGACACTACTGGTGCCCGCTCTAGCAAACTGATGAGCAATGGGATAACAGTGATACAGTGATTTAGGCACTGTCATTTATAACAAGGTTTATTGTAGAGACCCACATATAGAATGTTCCCAAGCCATTTCCACCACCAGTGTGTCAAAATATTCACATTACAGTTCCATCATATATATGTATATATGTGTATATATATATATATATATCACAAGTTCTTTATCTGTTTATTTGTGCTTAGGTATGTGGTTGTTTTCAAATCTTGTCTATTGGAATAGAAAGCAACAAATATAATTGTTGGGTCATATAGAAGCCTATCTTAACTTTTTGAGAAATGTCCACAAAGCATAACCAGTCAGCATTACAACCAGTAGTTGATGAGGGTTCCGATTTCCTAGATCTGCATCAGCAATGGTTGTTTTAATTCTTTTTTATGTGTGCCAGTCTCACGGATATGAGGTGATATCTCATGTCACTTAAACTTGCATTTCTGTGGTAATAAGTTAAGAAGATAACTTTTTTGTATACTTATTGGCCACAATGTGTCTTCTGTCACTATTCAGTGTCTATTTTTCTCCCCAGTTTTGGATTGGGTTGTTTGATTTTTTTAATGTTTTGCAAGTGTTTTATATATCTCATACATAAACCCTTTGCCAGATGTGTGATGAGAAAATATTTTCTTACAGTATTTTGGGTGCCTTTTTAATTCTAGTACAGTAAAGTGGCTGGCTACAAAATCAACACACAGAAATCCAAAGCAGTTTTATAAAAATAATATTTAGAAAATAAAAACATTTAAAACCCCTTTACAATCATGCACCCAAATATCAAGTATCTGGAATCCACTTAACAAAAGAGGTAAACTATTTATATAAAAGAATACCTCATCACTATTATGATAAATAGATTAAAAGAAGCGGGACACATCCTTTATTTATATACGGAAGGATTAATATTGTTATACTGGTCTATCCAAAGCATGCAGATTTAATATGATCCCAATAAAAAATAGTTCTGGATAAAGTGATGCCAATGTAAAACATAGTAAAGCTCCCCCAATCAACCAAATCAGTAAAAGGAAAAGAGAACAGGGAACACTTTATTTGCTGAACTTTAAATTATACTACTAAGCTACAGTAATTGAGACTCTGTGGTATTGTAACAAAGGCAGACAAACTCAGTGACTAATGAAATAAAATTAACAGTCAAAAGATAGACTCGGGTATATAGACAGGTAATATACAACAAGAGATATTCAACAGAAGACGTGAAGCAAGAAAAATCTCCTCAACAAATAGTGTTGAGAAAAGTTATTGTCCACAAGCAACAACAACGACAACAAAACAAACAAAATTAAAGCCTTTATATCACTATCTTATGTAATACATACATAAAGTGAATTCAAATTAAAAATGATTAGATACTTCATTATTAGATCAAAATTCATGTTATATTAATGGTAGCATAGGTAGAATTCTCTATGATACTGACTCTCGTGGCATCTTAATGACTCAGTGTCACTGGTCAAATACAAACAAAAATAAACAAATGGATTACATCAAATCAATAAGGTTCTACACTGCCAAAGACATGTGGCTGAATTTTTTGTGTATGTATGTGTGTGTGTGTTTGTGTGTGTGAGAGAGAGAGAGTTTGGGGGCCATATTCCGGCAGAGCTCAGAATTTTCTATCTTCAGCAGTCACTCCTAAATGTAATCAAAGGACCAACCACAAGATCATATCAGACTTGACTCCATTCAAGGCATTATTCATGACCCCAGTACTATGTCTCTAACACCATGGATGTATTTTCAAATACTTAGTATATATTTAAGTTTTTCTTATTTATAGGTAGATAAATAAGTGTTTTAAGTAATTTCTGTAGCTATTTTTGTAAGTTATCTTACTCATTATCACATTTTCTTTAGTCCTTACACTGGATTTGTGAACATTCAAAAGGCAGGCACTAGTATACTGATAACAAAACAAATAGACTTTCAGTCAATATATATATACAACAAGAGGCAAAGATGATCATTATATCATGATAAAAAGATCAAAGCAACATGAAGATATAATAAATGTCAACACATATGCATCAAAATAGAAAAATATATAAAGCAAATGTGATCAGGCATAATGAGAAACATTAGCAGCTATACAGTTAACAGGGGTCTTGACTATTTGCAGCAGTTGGATAGGTCATCCCTACAGAAGTTCAGCAAAACAGGGCATTAAATAACAAATAGATGAAATATCCTATAGAACATTTTACCTAAAAACATCAAAATACACATTTGTTTAAATACTCAAAGAACATCCTCAAGGGCAGATCATGTCTAAGTATTAATATATAGATATAGATATATGTGTGTATGTATGTATCAGTAGTCTTGTGAAGATTGGCATATAAGTATCTTTTATAAATCATAATAGCATGAAAACTAGAAATTTAAGCAATATAAGAAAGATGAGAAATTCTCAAACTTTAGAATAAACAACACACTACTGAACAAATATTGTGGCAAGGAGGAACTACAAGGTGGATCTTTAAAAAAGCTTCTGTGAATGAAAATGAAGACAGGATGCATAAGAACACTTGAGATGCAGTGAAAGTGCTACAATGAAAAGTGTTTGTGCCAAACACTTTGTGTATCTCAAGAAGGAAGAAGAATCTTAGATCAAAATTTTAAACCTGCACTTGAAGAACTACAAAATTAAGAATAAACAAAAGCAAAGGTTAGTGGACTGCAGAAAAGAATTAACATTAGAGCTGGTCTTAACTAGAAATCAATATGCAATCACAGAGATCAAGAACAACAAGAGTGGGGCTTTGAAACGATTGACAATTTTGACAAAAAAGACCTACGTTCTCAAACTCATCAATAAAATTGAAGAAGGGAAAACTAACCAACACATTTTATGAAGATAACTTTATATTAATTCCAAAAATCAAACAAGGACATCACAGAGAAAGGAAAACTAAGCCATATCTAGATACAAAAAGATTGAATCAAAACACAAATCCTGGGTGAGAGTGACCGGACAGCAGATGTGGCATTTGCCTTGCACATGATCGAGTTGGAACTGATATCTAGCAACCCATATGCCCCCTGACCACTACCAGGTGTGATCCCTGAGTGCAGAGCCAGGAGTAGGTGCTACACATTGCCAGTTGAGACCTAAAAACAAGCAAGCAAAAACAAACAAATGAAACCAAAAATTAAAATAACAAACCATTAGCCAGATGCCAAGATTAGAGGGGAGGAAAATAAAATTAACAAAAGATAAAAACCTGCACTAGATGCTGCAAAAATGCAAAGGATAATACTAAAGTGTTATAAATAGTTATGTGTCAACAAATTGAACAACACAGAAAAAAATTTTAGTAATATAAAATATTGAAAGATTGAACCAGGAAAAGATAGAAAATCTGATCTAACTTTTTAACTAATAAACTGAAATAGTCCTCAAAAGCCTCCCCACAAAAGAAGAGCCCAGGACCACATGACTTCACGGTAAATTTTACCAAACTTTCAAGGAAATATTAATACCGATGTTCTCAAACTCATCAATGAAATTAAAGAAGGGGAAACTTGCCAACACATTTTATGAAGATAACTTTACATTAATTCTAAAACCAAACAAGGACATCACAGAGAAAGGAAAACTATAATCCAATATGTCTAATATTTGGAAAACACAAAATCCCCAATACTCCCTAACCCAATTCAAAAACAAATGATAAATATCAATTACTCTGATCAAGGGAGATTTTTGTCCAAGGATTGCAAGGATGGCTTAGATCAAGAAACATGTTACACCACACCAATGACAACAACAACAACAAAAAGATCATATAACCATTTCAATAGACATAGAGAAATCACATGAAATTATTCAACATCTTTTTACATACAATTCCTCAAAAGTAGAAGAGACATAGGGCCAGAGTAGTAATACAGCATGTATTCCTGTCTTGCTTCCCAGGTGACTAACCCAGGTTTGATCCCTGGCATCATATATGGTGTTTTGATTGGAGTGATCATTGAGCATAGAACCAGGAGAAAGCCCTGAGTACAGTTGATGTGGTCTCAAAAACAATCAAACCAACAAAAACAAAGAAGAAATATATCTCAAGATAATAAAGGCTGCGCATGACAGTCTCACAGCCAAAATCACACTCAATGATGAAAAACTCAAAACTTCTTACTCTAAAAAGAAGCAGTTATAAAATATCCATTCTCACCACAACAATATTCCAGTACTCAATACTAGATCAATGCAAGAAATTTAGATATGAAAATGGCATAAATGGTATCTTAATTAGGAACAAAGTAAAATTATTTCTATTTACAGTTGACATAATATCTAAAAAATTTTAAAACACCAAAAAAAACAAAAATAGATAAATTAATAAAATAAAATGACACTAAAATTATTACTCAAATTTTATTATTTCTATAAACAGTTATAAAATTAATAGAAAGATCAGGAAAATAATATTATATTCACATTAGAAAGAATGAATTACTTTGGAATAAATTAAACCAAAGAGCAAAACTAAAACTGTACACCAAAAATTTTATAAAACACTATTGAACACAAATGAAAGGAGATGTTTCATTCGTGTTGATTGCCATAATTAGCATAATTAACATAAATTTATTGCCATTTTATGAAGCAGACTGATTGAAAGCAATCCTTATCAAAGTCCCAGTTCCGCTCTTCAGAAAACTAGGACAGAAAAATATAATAAAATTTACTTGGGATTACAGACATCAAATAGCAAAAAATACTCATGGGGGAAAAAAGGAAAAGAAATGGTGACATAATGCTCTCAAACTTAAAATCATGATGCAAAACGCTAGTAATAAAAATAGTCATACTGTCACACTGTCAACCATTGTTCATCGATTTGCTCGAGTGGACACCAGTAACGTCTCCATTGTGAGACTAGTTGTTACTGTTTTTGGCATCTCGACTATTCCACAGGTAGCTTGCCAGGCCTTGCCGTGGAGAATAAAAATAGTATGATATTGAAATAAAATCAAAACCTAGTGAATAATGAGATAGAACTGAGTACCTAGACATTAAACCATCAGATATTGACATATAATTTATGCTAAAAGAGCCAAGAACTTACAAAGAAGCAAGGAAATTGCTCTCAGTGGTGATGCTATGATGGCTTTGTAGTCACATGCAGCTAAGTAAAATAAAAATGTTTCCTCACACTGTACAAACAGTTAATTCAAAGTAGATTGATCTTGTATGTAAAAAAGAGGGATGACTACATCACCCTTGACCCGACAATATAGAGAAGAGAAGGAAAGAAATCCAGTGGTGGGCCAGGGTATGTTAGGAGGTGACAAATAAAAAACAAGTCACCAGGGTCAAGGGGATGCAGGTACATGGATGGTATTCAAGAATGACACAGGTACATATACGAACCACGGAGTCTGCAACATGAAAATGTTAGACTCTAACTTTTGCAACCAAACATAAAAGTGTGCCTATTAAAGTGACAAGGTGTGGGTGAGGGACTGAGATATAGGAGAGGGAACTTAGGGGACATAACACTGAACTATGAATCACTTTGTAAATCACTGTGCCTGAATAAAATAATAACTTTTAAAAATTTGTTTTCTATCCATTCCCATGAAGTAAACATGTTTTAGATGCACTTTGTTTAAATAGGCCTTTCTTTACAACCGTGAGAATCTTGACTGTGTTACTCTTGCTCATTTTTGAAAATACATTTCATATGACAAACGTCTGTCTTATTGAAAAACTTCAATGCAATCTATTTGGAAATGAAAGAAAAAAATGAGAATTGAATACAACTCAGAGACAAAGGAAGTCTTTACAAAAGCTTTGCTAAGTTTGTAAGTTAGTATATCCATTATGAAGAGCAGTATGGAGATTTTCCAAGAAGATTTTAAACTGTGGATTGGGGAATGTGCTGGGAAAGATAGCTCAATGAGCTGAGTGCATACTTTGCATGCTGGAGGCTCAAATTCCACCCCCAGTATCATATGATTCCTTGTATACCACCAGGAGCAACTTTTAAGCACAGAACTGGGAGTAGGCTCCAAATACAAAGACGTCCCCCCAAATTTTAATGTAAGTCTGGATGATCCAATTATCCCACATCTTTGCATTTACCTAAAAGTAAAAGTTCCACTAATTCAAAGAGATCTATACAACATCGCTACATGTATTGCAACATTATACACTTGTATCACTTGTCACTTGTATCACTTCTCATCCCATTGTTTCATCATTTGGATCCAGTGGGCGCCAGTCACGTCTCCATTCATCCCTGTCGGGTACTAGTGTAGCCCTATGGCGTCTGCTCGATCCAGAAATGCAAAAAGACTCAAACCATTTGTTCAGGGTCTTGACGAAGAAGTCTGATCATCTTGTGGTGGGCAGCCATGCTTTCTTTTGATGTTGCATAGAATCCAGTCGGTAATAGCTCTAGTACAGTGGTCATCTCAAAATCGTATTACGTGTTCAGCTCATCTGATTTTCGATGCCTTGCCAATTGAGACAGCGTCTCTGATTCTTGATAATCTATAGAGGTCAGAACGCCAGATTCCTTTTCTCACTGGAGTGAAACGTGATACTTCAAGCATAGCTCCTTCAATTCCTCTTGGGGAAACCCAAATAGCGTTCTCATTCTGTTTTCGTAGGGCCCAGGTCTCTGAGGGTTATGTTAGCGCAGGAAGAACAGTGGAGTCAAAAAGATGTGCCTGGAGGCAGAGGTTCTTTGTCCTCTCAACAACTTCTCTGATGCTCTTGAAAGCGTTCCACGCTGTTCTCTTCCTTGTGCACAGTTCAGGTATCAGGTCATTCATCATGTTGAGTTCTCGACCCAGATACAAATAACTGCTTTGTTCAGAGATATTCATTCTGTTGGGAGCAAATGGAACATCAGGAACTAGTCTGTTTCTCATGAACATTGTCTTTGTGAGATTCAGCTGCAGACCGACATTTCCATACTCACAGTCAAAGTCGGCCAGCATTCGTACCTCTTTGCCAATGTTTGGTGTTATTAGAATGATGTCATCAGTGAAGTGGAGGTGGTATATTTGCCGATCGTCTATCTTCACTCCCATTCCTTCCCATTCCAGTAGTCGCGTGGTGTTCTTAAGGGTGGTACTGTTTTCAGTTCATAGTTTCGGTGAAATGGTGTCGCCCTGCCAAACCCCTCTCTTTACTTCAATGATCACTTCCTTGTAGAATGGTGAGATCCTGTGGTGAATCCATAATACAGGTCATGGAGGATCCTGATGTACTGAGTTTGAACACCCTGTCTGTCTAGGGCTTTAATGACCACTTCAGTCTCAATAGCATCAAAGGCCTTCTTTAAATCAATGAATGTTAGACAGAGCGGGATCTTGAACTCTCACAAACCTCAATTAGCTTGGTCACTGTGTGGATATGGTCGATCGTGCTGAATCCTTTTTGAAACGTGGCTTTATTGCATGGTTGTCCTTCATCTAGTGTTCTGCCAATCCTATTCAGGATGACTCGAGTGAATATTATACATGGAATCCATAAATTGGAAATAATCTAAGTGCACAGGAACTGAATAATGGATAAAGAAGATATGCTGTATATACAAATAGAGTCCTACTCATCAGTAAAAAAAAAGCCAAAATCTTGCTATTTCTAACTATTTCTGTGGGTTTAGAGGATATTATGCTTAGTAGAATAAACCAGATGGAGAAAAAAATAACATTATTTCACATATATGTATATACATATATATAGAGAGAGATAGATATAGATATATATATGTGGTTTGGGCTGGAGTGATAGCACAGGGGTAGGGCGTTCACCTTGCACACATCTGACCCGGGTTTGATTCCTCCACCCCTCACGGAAAGCCCGGCAAGCTACTGAGAGTATCTTGCCCGCATGGCAGAGCCTGGAAAGCTACCCATGTTGTATTCGCTATGCCAAAAACAGTAACAAATCTCACAATGGAGACATTGCTGGTGCCTGCCCAAGCAAATTGATGAGCAATTGGATGACAGTGATACAGATATATGTAGTTTATATAGAAAACAAACATATGAACTAAGTAAAACCAACATAAATTTTGAACTATTGCACTAAATAATAGTTACCAGAAGTGATAAAGAGAGAGGATTGAGTGAGTAGGTATAAATGAAATTATTTTTATGATAAAGGATAGAAGTGAACTTTTAGTGATAAACTTAGAGTAGTTGATATGTGTGGAATTTCAATGGTATATACCTGAAAGCTTTAATACTATGATGTAATGTTATCTCAATAAAATTGCCATAAAGTAATAAAACTAAACAAGGTAACTGAAGATTAAAATTAAACTAACTAAATTAGGCCTCAGACATATTAGAATAAACTATGTGTCTATTATATTTACAGAAAAAAGTCATTTTTCTATTCTGATTATAAAATAACTCAGGCAAACTATAAAGGCAAATGCCAGCACTAAAGTTTCTCAAAACTTTAAATATCCATAATGTCCAGCTCTATGTGGTCATTTCTTATATCCCTAGTCTTATTTACCTTATTTCATACCAATTTCGTCTTCAGCTTATTCTCTACCCTTAAATTTCATTAATTTTCTCATAAATGTTAACAGATTTCTTACCTCAGAACCTTTGTATGGAATCTCTTTCCTGACTTAAAATGATTAGAATAACTTCACCTGACCTAGTAAAATTCTATCTGGGCTCTTAGTTTAAATATGACTTCTTTGAGGAAACATTCTCCAACCTCAAACTCACTTTAGTATCACATGTGCTTTTTGTTTCCAATCATGTTTATCAGATTATTTTACTAGGCATTCATTTGCCCAGAAGTGTTTATTGTCACTGGTGATTATTTTATGGAACTAGACTTGGAACACATAGGTTCATATAAGAGCAAGTCAGACCAAGAAGGTTTGACCCAGTAAAAGGTCAGATTGTGGAATGACTTCCAGGACTTCGTGGTCCCTAGCTCATATTCAACGAGAGAGAGAGAGAGAGAGAGAGAGAGAGAGAGAGAGAGAGAGAGAGAGAGAGAGAGAGAGAGAGCTGGATGGCAGAGTTTTGAGATCAAGAAAATTGTTCCCTAAAAACAAAACCTCTAGCCAAGTCATACTCACATTTTGGATAGATCTCACAACACTGGGTTACAAATTTCTTGAGCTAATCACTGGCAAGAAAATATGGGATTTCTTTTAGTCCAATCTGACTCATTCTTGGAACTGAGCTCTGCATCAGACTTCGGAGCCATAGACTGTGTGGGAGAGAACATGCAGATATAATCCAATCTAACATTCTGTTATGAAGAAGGAAGATGAAATCAATGCTGTGTAAACAACCATTAATATCTATCCTGTTACTGTATTTGCAGAACGTGTTTATACTATCTGAACTGCATAATATTGTCATTGTATTGGATTTTTGTGTTTTAAAATTTCAGAATCCCATTAATTCTTATTCAAGTAAAACTAAAAAATGGTATTTCTACTACTCTGCAAGATGCTAACTTCGATGTATTTCACTATGGAACCAGAAACATCTTTGCCACCAAAAACTCTAAAATCTGTGTCTCGCACATGAGGTTTGAACATAAATAATGCCAAATGCTATCAGAGAAGCGGTCTCAATTCATCACTCTGAAAAATTCAAGCTAACCAAGAAATGAAACTGGGGTAATTATAAGTACATTCTAACAGAGTGAATTGCAAAATATATGTCAAAGCCTGTAACCAGGGAGTTAAACATCATTAATTCTGCATAGGATTTATATGACCCATTGTGTGTAAAATAGTTAGCGAGGAGGCATTATGAATAGAAGCATTTGAGGTAGAGAGATTCTACGAAAGAAATATCTATCTGTGCTTCATGTGCTTTATCAAGGTCACAAAAGGACAAGAGTAATCACTGCATCTGACTCACTGAAATCAATAGAAAAGCAGATAGAGATCTGCAGGTGGTAGATTATGATAAAATCTTAGAGACTCAAATTCTGCCAGCATGTCAGTCCAGTGTCAGGAACGTAATATGTCTTTGCAGTTGAAATTGTAGTAAGGGAAGAGAAGGAATTCTTTTATCATAAAGGAATTCTTTCAACTGAAATGGAAAATTTCTGCGTCCTTCTCTAGAACAAATTCTATAACATTTATTAGCAAAAGAGGGTGTGAAATGGGGCTCGAGTGGTTGAGTATCTGATTTGCTTGTGAACGACCCCCTACACCACATGCCCAAACACCACCCAATGTAATCCCCAAGTACCATTAATGCAACATCAAAATGAAAAACTCATCAGTGTAGAATGCGTCTGTGTTAGAATGAATTAGAAAGCATGAGTCAAGTTTCCTATGATACACATGTACATTCACTTCAAGGAAATACAACTAAGTGATTTTGCAAAAAGAAATCCTATGCACACATATACAGCCATATACATGGATTTAAAAAAACAGAAAGTTGCACAGACATCCTCCACACAAACACAAGCACACATTTGAATTAAGGCCCATGACAGGAAAAAATGAAATTCTTTATAATCAAAATGTCACCTCTAATTTCCAGGAATGAAAACTACTGTGGTTGAATGTGACCTGGAATAATTTCAGTCACCACCACGTACTGCGTGTCTATTATGCGCCAGCCACTTACGTTATCTACTGGATGCCATTAGGGCAGTTTCTGCAATCCACAAAGGCATGCAGTGTCATAGCCAAGGGAATCTGTATTACCTTGGCAGGGACTGTGCTCTCAAAG
The DNA here is from genome assembly GCF_027595985.1 of Sorex araneus. Taxonomy (NCBI): domain Eukaryota; kingdom Metazoa; phylum Chordata; class Mammalia; order Eulipotyphla; family Soricidae; genus Sorex; species Sorex araneus. The sequence goes on from NC_073305.1 coordinate 168,334,616, forward strand.
GCTAAGACATCTATTCAACATTGGACCATGTTCCAATGCATTTGCCAAAATATATGCTTTCTTACTCTAATTTTTGCAAAAGTGCTGCATGTGCTAGCAGCTTCAGCAACATTTTTATTTGTTCCTGAAAAGAAATTCTAAGATGTTTATTTTACAAACTTTGTATACACTATTTTGCAAGAGACCATTTTTATATAGTCCATGAGAATAATATTAAACTGTTATTTCTCCTGAGATACAGTCTCCCCCATATGTATTTGAATTCTAGTATTTATTTAACATAATAATCTTTGATTCAAATTATTCCCTTATTTGCTGCTGTCTCTTCATCAGTCCCATGAGTATCTTTTTATGATATAACTTTACTTCAGAGAAAGTTATGAATTTTTTTGCAGAGATTTATATGGCAGCAAAATACACACAATTTCTTAGAAAAGTAGCTAGGTCTCTGGATAAGAAATTGTGAAATAGCAGCAATAATTTAAACTGAAAATTACATATCATTTATTCTTTCTCTGCCAGGAGTTACTACTCTTTACTGCCATAAGAGAGTTCATGACTGGCTATTTTAGCTTAGGTTACACAACCTAATCCAACACCACTATTTCTGGGCTCTATATCTTGCAAATAAATCTCCTATTCAATATCCTGCATGATCTTTCCCCAAACACATCTACATTATTGAAGATCAATCAGTAGATTATTCACATTTTCTTAATTTTCTTAACTCAAAATAATTGTTATTGCTTTTTATAATTTCTTTTATTAGGATTAACATGTCCTACTCACTTTATAATTCTTATCCCTCAGGTTAAATTCCCCATCTTTCCTGAACTGTCGACATGGCTTCAATTAGTATTTACATAAAATGCCTTCCTGTTAGAGGCAGCCTTTCTATGGAAGAGAAAAGAGACTCAGTGAACTTTTGCAACTTATCTGACATACCTAGATTCCATAGTCTACTATCTACTTACTACTTAAAATTTAAAATCAACAGGAGACACAAAGATCCCCTACCATAATACCTAAGAGGAAATTATACCACAAACTTCATACATTTTACACAATAAATATTGAGCATAAGCAATGTTCAACTAAACAAAAGAAATAGTCCCTTATAATTATAGCTTATTTTATTCTAAAATAAATCACCATGAATACATAAATACATATTAGAGTTAGTGCTAAATGGTATAAAGGGAGATAATAAGCTGCTATAAGTGAATAACAAAGACTTGCTTTATAGTACAAAAACATTTACTACATGAAAAGATAAATAGTACAAAGGGTAGGACATTTGCCTTGCACATAGTCAACCCATGTTTTATCTCCAGCACCCCATATGATACCCTAAGCCCACCAAGAGTTATCCCAGTGCATAGAGGAGGAGTAAGACTTGAGTACCAACAGCTGTGACCAAAAAAATACATATTCAAATATAAATATATATGTATATATTTGTCTAAATGTATATGTCTTTCTACAAGAAAGTGAGGAGTAGGGAGGGGATACCCTCCCTACATGCCACCCACACGGCAGGGCCTGGCAAGCTACCTGTGGCATATTCAATATGCCAAACAGTAACAAAAATGGGCCTCATTCCCCTGACTGTGGAAGAGCCCAAATATGGTAGCATTGAGAAGGATGAGCAAGGAGAAGCTGCTAAAATCTCAGGGCCAAACTAGGCTGCCAAGACAAAGAAGGACTAAAATGACTGTCTGCACTTTTAACGCACATACTCTGGCATCAGAAACATCCATGGAGGACCTGATGTTGCAAGCACAGAAGATCAAGTACAACATCATTGGATTGACAGAGATGATCACATCACGCCATTTTCGACACTAGAGAAGAACACATTTCTTGGCCATGAGCATTAATTTGTCTGAATGTGTAAGATTGCCCGAATTCAATCTTATGTTTGAATAGATGTAGCTCATTGCCAGCAGTTTCTATCCTCATCATGTACACACCAACATCCAACTATGATGAAGAAATTGAGAAGTTCTACACGGAACTGGAGAAGTTCTATAAAGAAGACAACACCGGGGCCGGAGCGATAGCACAGCAGGTAGGACGTTTGCCTTGCACGCGGCCAACCCAGGTTCGATCCTCGGCATCCCATATGGTCCCACAAGCACTGCCAGGAGTAATTCCTGAGTGCAAAGCCAGGAGTAACCCCTGAGCATTGCTGGGTGTGACCCAAAAAGCAAAAGAAAAAAAGAAAAAGAAGAAGACAACACCTTCTACAAGGTCATTGTTGATTATTTTAATGCCAAGATAGGACTGAGAATGTCGCCCGAAAAACTCCACAGTGGGACCCATGGCCTACAATGGCAGGAACAGGGACTGTCTGAGTTCATCATGTTGACCAAGACCATCCATGGTAACTCGCAGTTCTAGAAGGACAAATCTAAACATTGGACATGGGAGTTTCCTGGTGGACAGTTCCACAACGAAACTGACCACAACATATTCAGTTGACAGTTTTGCCTGAACGATGTTGATGTTGCCCCAAAATTGAAAATGGGATCAGACCACTGTCTCCTTTGTGTGAAATTTTAGTTCACAGAGCAGGGAGAAAGGGCTGTAAAGTTTAAGAAGAGAACTCCTGTTAAAAACTAAGGCTCGCCGAGGGGCGAGTGCACTCGCGGGCTCTCCGGGCGGCTCTGTCTCACCACCCGCGTTCGGTGCTCTGGAACCGCAGTGTGTGGACTGGATCGGGACGGCCCGTGGTCAAGGACAGGTGAAGGAAGAACGAGGACCAAGCTGGTTGCTGATTAGTTACCGTTTATTCAATCTTCAGTCTTTCTCATCTCCCGCACTCCCAGCTCCGGCCTCTCTCTGGATCTACTGCTCAACTGCTGCCTCTCTCTGGCCTCTCTCCTCCCGCTTCTCTCTCCCGGTGGATCTGCCCCATGGATCCGGCCCCCAGAAAGAAGATACAAAACCAAAATCGAAGCCCTCTTTGGGCCGAAAGCACTCGGATTTACATCCCAAAGACCAGGCTGGGCTGCAGCAAGAAATCTACATGTCAATTACAAACTAGACAGCACCTGAAATTTACATCCCAAAGACTAGACTGAGCCAGAGCCTGGAATCTACAATGTCAAGTCAAGCCTGGCTAGCACCTTAGATCTGCGGGTCAAAGATCAGCTAAGTTTCTGTGACAAAAGGTTTCTGACAAAACTCCAGAAGGCAGCTGGAAAAGGGGAAATATTCCAACATCTCCCCCCTTTTTGTTTAGGACAGATTTTAACCATAAAATAAAATGCTAGGCACAAAAAGTTCAATAACACTAGCAGAACACCTATTCTCTAGGACAGATACGCTTTCAGCAGGACCCATCCAAGGATGAAATCCCATGGTTGTGTTTCTCCTCTCCTTGTCCAGTAAACATATAAGCATTCACAATATTAATCATTTTGTATGGGCATAGCAAGAGATGCATTAAACTTTTAGAATTGCTCTCCGGGGGTCACCTCATCTCAGACTACAGCGCTCAGGCCAGATTAGTCTTTCCTAGCCCTAGCAGGGCCCTGTCTCGTCTATGCTTTTGGATCATGACATGACACCCCACGACCAAGCTCTTAACATATAGTTAAGCATTAGGCACTTTGGCCAGGCCCATCTCGATGCCAGGGTAGCACACAACTTACCGCTTGCCGTGGGTCCTTCTTCATCCCAGGTTGGGACCCTGCCTTTTAAGAGGGCTAGGAACTGAGGGCAACCAAGGCTACAGTCAAGAAAGCAGATGCCCGGGAATTAATAATATTCAAAGCCAATTAAATCTCAATTGCAAAGGCATAATATTAAATGTCTTCCTCTGTGCATACAAAAAGACATGCTCTGAATAAACTATGCAAAGGACTCAAGGAGAAGAGAAAAACATTATTTACAAGTCAACAGAACATTAAGAAAGAAGCTACAAATAAACAAAGAGGAATAGTAGCACTGTAACGGGAGTAACCCAATAAACCTAAACTACTGAGGCTATGTTATCCTACAAACTCCCAGAACAATCAACCACTGGGAGCTCTTTGGCACTGTTGCAGCAATATAGGAAGATGCCATCATTGACAACATTGGCGACGACTACCATCGACTGCTTCAGCACCTCCATGATTGTGGGAGGAACACCAAGACAGAGAAATCCACAAAAAGACACCTGTCTTTGGAAACTCTCAAGCTCATTAGCTAATGTGATTTGGCATGAGCCTCAGGCAATCACAAGCTCAAAGTCCCAGGTCGCAAATCTGTGCAGAGAAGCGACAAAGGAAGACATCAAAGAGAGAAGAGCAGCAGTGTTGGCTGATGAGGCAGAAACAGGGAAAAATATTTGCAATGCCCGCCTGTCCTTCGCCAACTATAAGACCAAGATGACTGCCCTCCGACATCCTGATGGATCTATAACATCTTCCAGAAGGGTAGTGGAAAAGGTTATCCACGAACTTCTACTTGGAACTCTTTGATAGCCATATCCACCTTCCCACATACCAAATTCCACAGGATGAATATGTCGTTCTCCCTTCCAAAATCTGACATGCCATTTGATCGGTAAAGAAGTGCACAGCACCTGGTCCAGACAAGGTTAGGCCCAAACACCTGAAGAATCTCTTGCCAGTACTCGTCAATACACTGGCTCGGATCTTTCACATGCTACCTGTCTGAATGCAAGGTTCCATCCCAATGGAAGACCAACAGGACTGTCCTGTTGTATTTGAAGGGAAACATCCAAGACATTGGTAACTATCGCCCAATATGCCTGTTGTCCGTCATCTACAAGTTATTCACTCAAGTCATTTTGAACAGGATTGGCAGAGCACTAGATGATGGACAACCATGCGAGCAAGCCAGGTTCCAAAAAAGGATTTAGCATGACCAACTATATCCACTCGGTGACCACGTTCGTTGAGGATATCCCAAGAATTCAAGATGCCACTCTGTCTAACGTTCATTGATTTAAAGAAGACCTTTGATTCTGTTGAGATGAATCGGTCACCGAAGCCCTAGACAAACAGGGCGTTCAAACTCAATACATCAGAATCCTCCATGAGCTGTATTATGGATTCACCACAGGATCTCACCATTCTACAAGGATGTGATCATCGAAGTAAAGAGAGGGGTTCGGCAGGGTGACACCATTTCACCAAAACTCTTCACTGCCACTCTCGAGAATCTCATGCAACAACTGGAAAGGTAAGGAATGGGCGTGAAGATAGACGGTCTGCAACTACACCACCTTCACTTTGTTGATAACACCAAATATTAGCCAAAAGGCACAAATGCTGGCAGACTTCAACCATGAATCTGGAAAGGTCACGCTGCAGCTGAATCTCATGAAGACAATGTTCATGAGAAACAGACTAGTTCCTGATGTTCCATTTGCTCTCAACAGAACGAACATCTCCTAATGCAGCAGTTATGTGTACCTAGGTCAAAAACTCAACATGTTGAACAACCTGGCATCTGAACTCCTCAGGAGGAAGAGAGCAGTGTGGAATGACTTCAAGAATGTTGAAGAAGTTTTTAAGAGGCCAAAGAACCTCTGGCTCTGGACACATCTTTTCGACTCCACCGTTCTTCCTGCACTAACATCGACTCAGAGGCCTGGGCCCTATGAAAACAGGATAAGAATGCTAATCAGGTCTCCCAAAGAGGAATCAAAAGAGCTACACTTGGAATATCACGTTCCACTCAAGTGAGAGACAGAATCCTAGTTCCAACCTCCATTGATGATGGAGAATCAAGGACACCATCTCTCGTTTGCCAAGGCGTAGAAAATCAGATGGGCCCGACGCGTAATGCGATTTGGAGATGATCGCTGGACTAGAGCTGTTACCTAGTGGATTTCATGAGACGTCAAAAGAATGCATGGCCGCCCACCTATGTCAGACTTCTTTGTCAACACCCTGAGTGAACGGTTTGAGGCTCTTCATGTTCCTGGAGCGAGCAGATGCCGTTGGATTGGTTACACTAGCATCAACAGGGATGAATGGAGATGTTACCCGGTGCCTGCTTGAGCAAATTGATGAGCAACAAGATGATAAAGGATAGAAGTATTTGTCTTTCCCATAAAGTTTGGGGTCATCCCAGAAGCTGCCTTGGCTATCATGATTAATTAATCTTTGATTCAAATATCAAATTCATTTCCAAACATTTTTTCAAACTTCAGTTGTTTATTTGAAAACAACAGTTAAAAAAATCCTACTATAATCTATTCCTTATTCATTACTCCATCCAATTATGTGTTCAATATTATTTTTGCAAAATTGAAATAGGCTTATAGCACTAGAATATTTAAAAAACTATATATGCACTCTTTTTTAGCAGACCAAATTGTTTTAAAATATTATAAAATATCAGGGTTTATCTTTACAGCTCTATATATGTGCAAATGATTCCATTCCATTATGATTTTTTAAAAAGATAATATAAAATACATTTCTAATTTCTTAAATAGTAACATTGCTCAATGTGATTATTTAAAAATTCATTTTCCTATCTCATATGTGGGGCTGGAGCGATAGGACAGTGGTAGGACATTTGCCTTTCATGTGGCCTACCCACGTTCGATTCCTCCGCCCTCTCGGAGAGCCCGGCAAGCTATCAAGAATATCTCACCCGCATGGCAGAGCCTGGCAAGCTACCCGTGGCGTATTGGATATGCCAAAAACAGTAACAATAAGTCTTACAATGAGAGATGTTACTGGTGCCTGCTCGAACAAATGGGATGAGAGTGACAGTGACAGTGATCTCATATGTGACACTCAAAGTTATTTTTCCAAGGTTAATAGTAGAATGACAATGTAATATATCTTAGCAGACATATGCTGTATTTATTTTTTTGTAGAATCATAATAATATTTTCTTAGTATTTCAGAAGACCCAAGTTGAAGTTCTTCCCATTTAAAAAATTAAGAAAACTTTAAGGTTGTTCTGGAAGTTGAGAAAAACAAAAATCTTTAGAAACTTTTATAAAATGGCTTATTTTAAGTTATTCTCGTTCTCTAGACTCTGGAAAGGCTCCCATTTATTCAGATTCACCATATTTTGCTACAACTAAATTTTTGAACTGGAATGTCATTGACAAGGAACTTTTCCAACTGTTTTATATCTGACAGTTGGAAAAACAGATACATACATTCATACTTAACATTGCAATTCATGTTGACTTCTTTCAGAAAGAATTTTACACTCTACTTACAGACATCAGAAACAAAAACATCAGTACTCATTAAATTTAACATTTTAGAAGGGAGAAGACAGGGCCCAAGAGATCTTGCACAGCCGGTAGGTTTCTTGCCTTGAGCATGGCCAACCAGACCAGGCTTTAATCACCCGCAAAGAAATGTTCTCGAAAGCACCACCACAAGTGATTCCTGAGTACAGAGTTAGGAGTAAGTCCTGAGCACTGCCAGGTGTTGCCCATAAACCAAACTCAAATAAGATTAAAAGAATAAAAGGAAGAAGACAATAATAAAAATACAAATCAGCAAGTCAGTGGTTTCATTTCTGAATATATATAACTATAATATAATTCAATATATAATATAATAAATAAAATATAACTATAATAATTAAAAATCACTTGTATCACTTGTAGGCCCGTTGATCTTTGATTTTCTCGAGCAGGCGCCAGTAATGTCTCCATCTGTCCTTGTTGCGAGCTAGTGCAGCCCAATGATATCTGCTTGCTCCAGGAACAGGAAGAGCCTCAAATCGTTCATTCAGAGATTTGACAAAGAAATCTGACCATCTAGTTGGTGGGTGGCCAGGAGGTCTTCTGACGTCCTGTGGAATCCAGTCTGTAACAGCTCTAGTCCAAAGGTCGTCTCTGAATCACATTACATGACCGGCCCATCTGATTTTTGATGCCTTGGCAAACGAAACAGCATCCCTGATTTTTGACTGTCGACGGAGGTCAGAACTCCGGATTCCTTCTCTCACTTGAGTGAGACATGATATTCCCAGCATAGCAAATATTCATTCATTTATTTATTTGTTTATATATTTATTTATGTATTCATTCATTTATTTATTTCCCCTATTTCCCAGCATAGGGGAAATAAATAAATGAATTAATAAATTAATAAATAAATAAGAAAAAGAAAATGTGTCACTACGTTGATGATTTTTAAAAGGAAATGTGAAAGCGGGAGATGTTTTAAAAAATAATAAACTTTAGAGTCAGTTTCTCGAAGTAGGTTCCGACAAACATTTCAGTGAATAATATGAGACCAGGAGGACTACATGGAATGTTCAAGAGAAAAGTATAGAATTAAGACATGAAAGGAATTTTTAAAAAATAGTAAGATCAGAAATTTTAATGTCTTTTATATTTTTTAAGGCCTTTGAACTTATGAAGCCTCCAAAACAATATTTATACCTTCATAAGGTCCCCTTCTACAGAAAATCAAGGCCATTGGGAAGAAAATGCATGGCACTCATTAACATAATCACAAGTAGTCTTCCTTCTGTTTGTGTGTTTTGAAATGCTCTAGTTTGGGGAAATTAATCACTGTAGGATAACATAGCCTCAGTAGTTTAGGTTTATTGGGTTACTCCCGTTACAGTGCTCCTATTCCTCTTTGTTTATTTGTATCTTCTTTCTTGGTGTTCTGTTGACTTGTAAATAATGTTTTTCTCTTCTCCTTGAGTCCTTTGCATAGTTTATTCAGAGCAAGTCCTTTTTGTATGGACACAGGAAGACTTAACAAATGTTATGCTTTTGTAACCTGGGAGTCATTTGACTCTACATGATATTTTCCTCCAGGGCATCTGTTCTCTTGACCTAAGCCTCAGCTGCCCTTATTTTCTAGCACCCCCAAAGCACAGTCCCGACGTGGGACAAGAAGGACCCAGGGCAAGCGGTGAGTTGTGTGCTACCCTGGCATCGAGATGGGCCTGGTCAAAGTGCCTAATGCTTAACTATAAGTTAAGAGCTTGATCATGGACAAATGCTGTCATGATCCAAACAGTGATACTAGATTTGGACCCTGCTAGGGTGAGGAATGATTAATCTGGCCAGAGTGCTGTGGTCTGAGCCTGTGGCAAGATGTTGCCAGGAGAGCTGCCTTGCAAGCCTCAATGTATCCCTTGCTATGTCCATACAAAAATAACTAGTATTAAGATGTTAATAAGTTCCTGGACTAAGGAAAAGAAAAAAACCTTAAGAGTGAGGAAGGGCTTTGGAGTGCCCTGCCCTCAGGAAGGGCTTTCTTATGTTGATTTGGCTACCTGGCTGGTTGTAGCCTAGAGGGCAAGGTGGGAGAGACAAGTAGGAGGAGAGAGAGAAGCCGGAGAGGAGCAGCAGTTGAGCAGTAGATCCAGAGAGAGGCCGGAGCTGGGAGTGCGGGAGATGAGAAAGATGAAAGATTGAATAAACGGTAATTAATCAGCAACCAGCTTGGTCCTCGTTCTTCCTTCGCCTGTCCTTGACCACCGGCCGTCCCGATCCAGTCCACACACTGCGGTTCCAGAGCACCGAACGCGGGTGGTGAGACAGAGCCGCCCGGAGAGCCCGCGAGTGCACTCGCCCCTCAGCGTTCTTTAGTTTTTTTACAAATCACCATGTAAGTTTTCTATCTTGAGGCTTTCGTATTGTAAGGAAGTCAAAACAAGCCAATGGGAAATTACATGAAAGAGTGCAAAGTCAGTCCCCAGCGTCTGCATCTGTTCACAGCCAAGGCACCAACAGGGTGCCTGTCCAGTTCACCTTGGACATTGCTCCGTAGAGACTTCCATGAATCCATTCTTCACTGCATTTGACAGCAGTGAAACAAAAACTTCAAGGAAGAATCATGCACTTCTTTTTTGGGGATGATTTTTATTTTTTTTTCATAAAATAGTTCACAATAGTTCACTAAAGACAATATTCAAACACCCACCCCACCAGCGAGCATCATCCCACCATAATAAGAGGGAAGTGTGTGAAGGTTGTTGTATTTCATTCTGGAGCCATGTAAGCCTATAGAGAAGAGAATACAAGCAAGTTTGTTAAAACCAAGCAAACAAATGTGTGCTACTTTATGCACATCAGTAGGCCTGAGTATTCACGGCCGCATGCTCCAGGAAATACTGCATCGCTCTGTTCAAGTTTTATTTTATAGTTTCTGGACCTTGGACGTTGATGAGATTACATGGAGCTGGGGGCAGTTTGTGCATGTGACTGCCAAGCTACTGGAAAACTGGGGAGCTGGGTGGAGGAGACCCAGTCCCGATCCAAGCAGGCTTGGAGATCTCAGCCAAGGGTGCTGCACACCTGGGTTCCTCTGCTGGCTCCTTCATGGGTGAGGCTCATCCGAGCATGTGGAGAGTGGCCTTGAGCATGGCTGCGGCAGGGTTCTGGAGGTGAATCATACATTTCTTTCTTTAGATCTCTCATTTTCATCCTTGGTACTCTGACCCACAAACCAGAAATGATAGGCAGTGGGAAGTTCTTTGGAATTCATTTTATTTCTCAACTTAAAAGTAAATTGAAGTACAGTACCCAGTTTCTCTTACTAAGTCTAAAGGATTAAGTTATATACAATTTTATTAGTTTTTCTTGCTGATTTTGTTTACTATATATTTTTAAATTTATTATAAGGAGTGTTCTGGAGTGTTGAAATCGGATATCTACATAATATATTGCACAGGAGGGAAAATTAATTTCATTATTATATTATTCTCTTGTTCAACATAGTTAAGAGTGTGCATAATTCTTATAATTTGTTAACCAAAATATCTCTATAGAGATTTAACAATGACAATATAATTTAAAAATAATTTTTGTTTATCTAGCCAAAAATGTAATTTCATTGTCTATAAACTCATCAACTTCAAGATAATGGCATATTTTATTTGACTGGTTTCATACTAATATTTCTGAAAAATAACACTGGATGATATAAAATTTAAGCTAACATAAGCTGTAAAAAATATAAACGCGCATGCGGGAGTGGGTGAGATGTGATGAGTGTTGTTCGCAGGCTCTTGGGGCAGCTCTCTCTCTATCTCTCTCTCTTTCTCTCTTGCCACTTTCATTCACTGTTCTTGAGCCACTCTGTATGGACTGGATCAGGATGGCTCCTCCTTTGTGTTCCACTTCTGTGTGTTCTCCCCTTGTGCTCTCTTCCATCTGTCTCTCTCTCTCTGTCTCTGATTCTGTAGTCTCTCCTTTGGTCTCTTCCAACCACTCTCTGTCTGTCGTCTCTCCTCTCGTCTCTTTCGATCTGCCTACCGATCTCTCTTCCAATCTCTCTTCTGATCTCTTTCTCCTGATCTCTCTCTCTGGAGCCCTTCTGCTTCTCTCTCTGGAGCTGTGTTCGCTCTCACTTCTGACTCTAACTCTTACTTTTGACTCTGACTCTCACTCACTTTGTGCTCTTTCTTTCCCCTGCTTCTAGCTCTGATGGCTTTGATTCTCTTTCGCTCTGTGCTCTACTTCTGTGTCTTCTCCCCTGCTTCTGTGTCTTCTCTATTGCTTCTGTGTCTTCTCTCTGCTTCTGTGTCTACTCTCCTACTTCTCATATAGTCTTAGTTTATATAGCAATCACATAGGGTGGTGACACAAAGGTGGGTTGGACATTAACAAATCAACAAAGAGGGGTAAGACACTCCTCCAGGAGATTAACAAAATCTCATCTAAAGATATTACTCCAGATCACTAAAAGATCCACTCAAGGGCAGGATCCCATTCAGGGTGTGTTGCTTTCTTCTTTCCTCAGCTAGTAATCCACTTAATTAGTTGTAGTAAATCTACTTCAAATATTTCTAGCAATGTCATTCTATATGAGCACAGTAAGAGATATATCAAACTTATAAAGTTTGGTTCTTCCTGAGGACATATTCCAGACCACAGTCCTCAGACAATATTAGTCTTCCTAACCCCAGCAGGGTCCTAGTCTCGTCGTTACCTTTGGACAATGATAGCATTTGTCTATGACCATGCTCTCAACTTATAGTTGAGTATTGTGGCACTTTGGCATGACCCATTTCGATGCCAAGGTAGCTCATAGCTTGCCCTGGGTCTATTCCATCCCTCGTCGGAACCCTGCTTTTGGGGTGCTAGGAACTAAGGGCAACGGAGTTGAGAAAGAAGATGCCCAGGAGTAAATATTATTGGAGTCAATCAGCTCCCAAGTTACAAAGCATAATATTAATTGTCTTCCTGTGTCCATAGAGAAAGGGCATTGCTTTAAGGTAAACTAAGTTCCCTGTGGCAAGGCTGAAAGCACAAACTCAATGTTATCCTACATTAAACCTAACCTTTTTTTTCAGTGCATATAAAAATCACGTCTTATCTATAGTTTTTAAGCATGGCTGAATTTGAAGTGTTTTTTTAATTTTTTTTTTAAATTTCATTGAATCACCGTGAGATAGTTACAAGCTTTCATGTTTGGGTTACAATCTCACAATGATCAAACACCCAGCTCTCCACCAGTGCACATTCCCTACCACCAATATCCTGGGTATTCCCCCACTTTCTTATCTTTCCCCTGCCTCTATGGCAGACAATATTCCCCATACTCTCTCTCTACTTCTGGGCATTATAGCTTGCAACACAGACACTGAGAGGTCATCATGTTGATCCATTATCTACTTTCGGCATGCATCTCCCATCCCAACTGGTTCCTCCAGCCATCATTTTCTTAGTGATCCCTTCTCTATTCATAGTCTTTATGATCTATGAGGGTTCGAAAATTGGCTAATTTAATAGTTTTTAAAAAAGTACATACTCCTGAGCGGACCCTCCCATGAGGAAACATCCATGAGCAAACAATCCTGTGAGTGCAGGCTCTCGTGAGTGCACACCCCCGTAAGTGATCACTCTCGTGAGTGCTCACTCCCGTGAGTGCACATTCCCCTGAGTGAACACTCCCGTGAGTACTCACTCCGGTGAGTGCACACTCCCGTGAGTGCACACTTCGGTGAGTGCGCACTCCGGTGAGTGGACACTCCCATGAGTGCGCACCCCGGTGAGTGCACACTTCGGTGAGTGGACACTCCCATGAGTACTCACTCCGGTGAGTGCACACTCCTGTGAGTGGACACTCCATGAGTGTACACTCTGGTGAGTGCGCACTCCGGTGAGTGGACACTCACGTGAGTGTACACTCTGGTGAGTGCGCACTCCGGTGAGTGGACACTCACGTGAGTGTACACACTCTGGTGAGTGTACACTCCGGTGAGTGGACACTCCCGTGAGTGCACACTCCAGTGAGTGCTCACACCCATGAGTGCACGCTCCCGTGAGTGCTCACTCCCCTGAGTGCACACTCTGGTGAGAGCACACTCCCGTGAGTGGACACTCCCCTGAGTGCATACTCCCGTGAGAGCACACTCCCGTGAGTGGACACTCCCGTAAGTACACATTCCCGTGAGTGCACATTCCCGTGAGTGAATACTCCTGTGAGTACTCACTCTGGTGAGTTCACACTCCCGTAAGTGCACACTCCTATGAGTGGACACTCTATGAGTGTACACTCTGGTGAGTGCTCACTGCGTTGAGTGCACACTCCCATGAGTGGACACTCCCATGAGTGCGCACCCCGCTGAGTGCACACTCCTATGAGTGGACACTCTATGAGTGTACACTCTGGTGAGTGCTCACTGCGTTGAGTGCATACTCCCGTGAGAGCACACTCCCATCAGTACTCACTCCGGTGAGTGCTCACTCCCGTGGGTGCACACTCCCGTGAGTGCGCACTGCGGTGAGTGCACACTCCCGGAGTGGACACTCCTGTGAGTGCATACTCCCGGGAGAACACAATGGGGTGTGTACATAATGCTTTTGTAATATCTCTTCAGCCCCAAATATTGTTGTCTTTAAGAAAATTGGCCAATTTAATGGGTGTCAAAAAAGCACATACTCCATGAGGACACACTCCTGTGAGCATACACTCCTGTGAGTACACGGTCCTGTGAATGCACACGCCCGTGAGTGTACACTCCCGTGAGTGCACACTCCAGCGAGTGCCCACGTTCGTGAGTGCACATTCCAGCGAGTGCCCACTCCCGTGAGTGCCCACTCCCGTGAGTGCGGACTCCCGTGACTGCACACTCCCGTGAGTGGACACTCCCGTGAGTGCGGACTTCCATGAGTGGACACTCCCGTGAGTGTGGACTCCCATGAGTGCCCACTCCGGTGAGTGCACACTCCGGTGAGTACACAATGGGATGTGTACATGGGAGTGTACATAATACTTTTGTAATAACTCTTCAGCCCCAAATATTGTTGTCTTTAAGAAAATTGGCCAATTGAATGGGTGTCAAAAAAGCACATACTCCCGTGAACGCATATTCCAAGAGCACCCACTCCTGTGAGCAAATACTCCCATGAGTGCACACTCCCGTGAGCATACACACCTGTGAGTACACACTCTCATAATTGCACACTCCTGTGAGCAAACACTCCTGTGAGTACATGGTCCTGTGAATGCCCACGCCCGTGAGTGTACACTCTTGTGAACGCACAATCCCGTGAGTAAACACGCCCGTGCATACACACACTCTTGTGAGCGCAAAGTCCCCTGAGCATATACTCCCGTGAGTGTACAGTCTCCTGAGGGCTCACTGACATGAGCGAACATGTTCGTGAGTGAACAGTCTTGTCAGTACACACTCCCGTGAGTACACAACGGGAGTGTGTATGTAGTACCTTTTGTACCATCTCTTCAGTCCCAAATATTTGTCTTTAAGAATATTGGCCAATTTAATGGGTAACAAAAAGTACATACTCCTCTTAGCAAGCACTCCGGTGAGTATACACACCCGTGAGAGTGAGTGGGGGTCCAGAAATTGAAGCAGACGGGCTCCAGAAAGAGCGATCAGAAGAAGAGAGATTGGAAGGGACCACAGGAGGGACGACAGAATTAGAGAGATTTTGGAAGAGACCATTGGAGAAACTACAGAGACAGCATAGGGAGACAGACAGAAGAGAGCACAGAGGCACACAGAGAGGCAGAGCACAGGGAGGAGCTATCCGACGACCCAGTCCATACACAGTGGCTCGAGGGCACCAAACGCAAGTGGCGAGAGAGAGAGAGAGAGAGAGAGAGAGATCCGCCCTGAGAGCCCTCAAACACAACACACACATTACCCCTTTCTGCACATGCGCATGTTAATATTTTTTACAACGTCCATGTGTTTGAACATCTCTCAAGTTCCCAAGTGCCTCAGATGTCTATTTCTGGGGAGTTCTTTGCTTCTTAAACCTTAACCTTGACAAAATCTCAAAGAGAACAGATTCATAAATTTAAAACCTATTTTGGACTAACTGGTAATTCTCTCTCACTCACACTCTTCATTCCTTTTCCCCTGATTTAAAAAAAATGAATTAATATTTGTTTATATAATTATATATGTTTCCAAAATACATGGTTATAAACCAATTCTATGTATTACACTATGTTGTTCACCAGGATTCTCATTTATATATTATTTATTATTTTAAAAATTTTATTGAATTACTGTGAAATAGTTACAAGCTTTCATGTTTGGGTTACAATCACACAATGATCAAACACCCATACCTCCCCGCCAGCAATATCCCCAGTATACCCCCCCCCTTCCCCACCCTCCCCCTGCCTCCATGTCAGACAGTATTCCCCATACTCTCTCTCTACTTTTGGGCATTATGGCTTGAAGCACAGACACTGAGAGGTCATCATGTTTGGTCCATTATCTACTTTCAGCATGCATAACCCATCCCGATTGATTCCTCCAGCCATCATTTTCTTAGTGTTCCCTTCTCTGTTCCATCTGCCTTCTCCCCTCCAGTCATGAAGCAGTCTTCCAGCTATGGGACAATCCCCCTGGCCCTCGTATCTACTGTCCTTGGGCGTCAGCTTCATGTGATATTATTCTATACTCGACAAATGAGGTCAGTCCCTCTATGTCTGTCCCTCTCTTTCTGACTCATTTCACTCAGCATGATACTCTCTATGTCTATCCATATATAAGCAAATTTCATGACTTCATCTCTCCTAATAGCTGCATAGTACTCTATTGTGTAGATGTACTAAAGTTTCTTTAACCAGTCATCTGTTTTAGGGCACTGGGGTTGTTTCCAGATTTTGTCTATGTGAACAATGCTGCAATGAATATAAAGGTACAGATGTCATTTCTACTGTGCTCTTTTGAATCTTTGGGATATATTCCCAGAAGTGGTATAGCGGAGTCATATGGAAGCTCAATTTCTAGTTTTTGAAGGACTATCCATATTGTTTTCCAGAGAGGCTGGACCAGTCGGCATTCCCACCAACAGTGAAGGAGCATCCCTTTTTCCCCACATCCATGCAATCACTGGTTGCTTTTGTTCTTTTGAATGTGTGCCAATCTCTGTGGTGTGAGATGATATCTCATTGTTGTTTTGATTTGCATCTCCCTGATGACTAGTGATGTGGAGCATTTTTTCATGTGCCTTTTGGCCATTTGTATTTCTTTTTTGAGGGAACTTTAGTTCATTTCTTCTCCCCATTTGTTGATGGGTTTGGATCATTTTTCCTTATACAATTCTGTTAGTGTCTTATATATCCTGGATATTAATCCCTTATCAGATGGGTATTGGGTAAATATTCTTTCCCATTCTGTAAGCTCTTTCTGTATTTTGGTCACTGTTTCTTTTGAAGTGCAGAAGCTTCTTAGTTTGATGTAGTCCCATTTGTTTGTGTTTGCTTCCACTTGCATGGTTAGTGTTGTCTCGTCCTTAAAGATGATTTTAGCTTCAATGTCATGGAGAGTTGTGCCTACATTTGATTTTGAAGTGTTTTATCAGGACCCTTTACTTAGTTTTTCATTGCATATCAAGACTAGAAGAAATTTTAATAAATCTTAGTTTGTTTTTGCTTGCTATTGCTGTGAAAACATTTGCTTTCACATAATAGAAAAATAATTTATAATTTATATATGGATCCATGAGTAATTAATTTTATATACACCATTGCTACATCTTTCTTATTATTCTCTACAGTTGAATCTATATTAGTCTCTACATTCAAATCCCAAGTCTATTAATTCATAACTGTATGATCTCAGTGATTATTCTTTTCTATAATTCAGCATCTCAATTTGTAAAAAAATTATATCAACCCTATGGACTGTTTTAAAGGAGTAATTTAGGAGTATAAGTAAATGTGCTAAAAATTCTTCCTGGTAACAGGCTTTCAATAATCTCTAGCTAGGATTTTTTTCTCTACAAAAACCTTGCTATGTTTTTCTTTTTTATAATTTTCCAACTTTCTTCCTTGTAGTATTCAAATTTTGCATTGATTATGTATAATATATACATGTATAATATAATTGGTCAATAGCCTATCTCACAGTGTGGTTTATATATATATATATATATACACACACATATATATATCACTGTATCACTGTTGTCCCATTGCTCATCGATTTGCTCGAGCGGGCACGAGTAATGTCTCCATTCATCCCTGTCACATTCAGGGTCAGGAGAATGAGACCCATTATTGTTACTGCTTTTGGTATTTCAAATGCATCGTGGGTAGCTTTCCACGCTCTGCTGTGTGAGATTCTGCATCACTCTCTTCTAAGAGCTTTGTTTTATATTCTCTAGATTTTGGATGTTGATGAGATTACATGGCGCTGGGGGCATTTTGTGGGTATGACTGCCAAACTACTGGAAAACTGGGTATCTGGGTGGAGGAGGCCCAGTTCCGATCCAAGCAAACTTGGAGATCTCAGCTACGGGTTCCATATATACATACTTATACATATATGTGTGACAGTATTTAATCTTTTTGTTAATTTTTCTTTTTTCCTTGTACAAACAATAATTTTTTTATGCTAGCATACTACATTCATCATGAAATGCAATTGGGTGCATCTCTTCCTGAAACACAAAATATTATAGAATATGTCACAAATATATATATATATTCATGTCTGCACTTTTAACTGCCTATTACTTTGCAGAGCTGCTATAGCAATACTATAGATATGGTTTATTAAACAACAGAAACTTAATTTTACATAGTTCACGAGGCTAGAAGTTCAACATTGAAGACTGACAGGTTGGTTGTTTTGTTCTGAAGGCTATGTGGGAGGAATTTGTTCCACAATGATTTAAAAATGATCAACTTTTCTGTTTTCTCATAATATTCCATCTGGGCATACCTATGTCCAAATGTCCTCTTGTTAGGACACAAGCGATACTATATTGTAGTATTGGTGCAAACCCTAATTTAGGGTTATCTTCCTAAGGGAACAGAAAATAAAACAGACTAACTATTCTCTGGCACCCTCTTAGTAGGAAGGAAGAAAGTTCATGGGGATAGAGTCTTTAAGCAGAAGATGACATTTATTAGTCAGTCCTCTTCCCACATGCCATTAGTCTTCTCTATTTAGCTGCTTCTCCTTCTCCTTGCATCTTCAGGTCTTATAGGATTACTCCTTTGCATCAAATATGCTCTGGGATATTGTGTTATTTGTCATGATTTTTCTACACCCTTCCTACACCTTATAAATAGTCCCCTATTTAAATCTCTTCAATCACTTCTGTGTCTGCCATCTGTTTTCTGCTGTGTTGATTGATATGGAAACCTTTAAATTTTTTATGACTGCTAACACCTTCACTTCAAAAGTAAAATGAAATAAAATCCACACATAATCACAGTTCTGTTTACTCACCGACACAACCAAAACTATACATTTCTAAAGAGATGATGAATTTAGATAGCATTTTGCAGCATTAAACAAACAGATGCTTTGTCCAGTTGATTTCAGCAAAGAAGGAAGTCAATATAAACTCACAGATAACATCAACTAATTTGAGTCACAAAAATACATCTTCCTTCTGAGCGTGTGATGGATGAATCATTGTTTACATGAAAAGCGAAAGAGAGTGTAATTCTCTCAATGCTTTGACCTTGAGTGCTATTCCTGACCTTTCCAGTCACTAAGTGACTTCTATTGTAGCTGTAAACCCTCTTACCATGGTTTTTCAAAGACTATTTAGGATCTTTTGACAGAAGTGAATGAGATCCAATAGATTCTACTTTGATAAAACGTTGACCTTATTTCTTGGCCTGTATTTTTAAATACATATTCATCACTTGATATTATCTCTTTATATCCATGCAGCAGATAGCAAAGTAATAGCAGCACAATGTGTGATCAGAGACTTCAGATTAATCTGGAGTTAGAATAACGCAGAACTTTTCCAGACAGCTTCATAATGGAAGGCGTCCATGCCTTGCCACTCACAGTGATTGCTAAAGAGCTGCCCTATTGTTCACGTCGCTCCCAGGAGGGGAAGGGAAGCTGCCGTGTCATTATAAACCACAGTATCTTCACAAGGACCAAGAATCAGTGCTAAGCCAGATCCAGTATCAAATGAAACAGTCACCTTTATGCAGGGCAGGCCGAAAGCACAATCAGGAAGTAAGTGACTTTGTCTTTCACCTCTTGTCTTGGCGTCTCTGGAGGTCTAAGAGATTCTATGTTGACCTTTTTCTATTTCTACCTTTCAAAAGCACTTGTTTTGCCACTGATGCATTTGCAAAGCTTATTGCTCTAGCATGAACTTTATCTTTTGGTATCATTCTGCAAAGGCTAATGAGAATATTTAGATAAATATTTTAAGGAGAAATTTCTAGAACATGCAACAAAAATTCTTTATTGGTAAAATAACAAAACATTAAGAAGGAACAGCAGGTGGGATATTCCTACTATTAGATTTGTGTTTCTTACTGTCCAGTTACACATTACTTCAAATAGCAAAGTTTCTATCATTTCTATCATTCCTATTATTTCCCTCCATTTCTATCATTTTCTTGGGTGTTAGGAAGTTCCTCCTAAACCCCACATAACTTCATTTTATCACAAAGTTAAGGTTAACTCTAATGATAATCCACAAAAAAATAATTGAAACATAATACTAAGGATTTCAGAAAAATACTTTACTAACAAATATATATATAATTTGGAGTATAGTAAATACAGTTCAGAAGAGCATGAAAAACTAGTTGACTAGCTGCCTACATCCTGTAAAAGAATATTAGAAACAAACTGACTAGATTCTATTCCACAGTTCCACAAAATATACATCAAATTTGTGAGCACATTTTTCTCTTGTCCTGGAGAATCCTAGAAAATCTAGTTTCTAAAAGAAGAAATTTTTAAGAGATTTCATATTGATCAGGTTTTTAATAATTTATTCAATATTTAAATAAATTTTAATCAGACTTTGAACTATAAGGGTTAAAGATAAAAGGGCAAAGTACAGTCATGGATCTTATCTGTAGTAACAGGCTCAGCAAGAGTTAAGAAAGGATTTTTGGGGACTGGAGAGATAGTACAGCCAGTAGGATGTTTGCCTTTCATTCAGCTGACCTGGGTTTGATCCATAGCATCCCATATGGTCCCCCAGGACCGCCAGGAGTAATTCCTGAGTGCAAAGCCAGGAGTGCAAAGCCTGAGCATCTCTGGGTGTGACTAAAAAAGCAAAAAAAAAAAGGTTTTTTGTTCATCTGGGTTTTGGGTTTTCATGTTCTTTTGAGGTGGGGGACTCTCGGTAGTTTTTCAGGTTCTCCAACAGGAAGAACTAGGAGAACTAGGAGCACTAGCCTGGCAAGCTCCCCGTGGTGTATTTATATCCCAAATACATTAACAGACATATATATACATATATACATATATACATACATATATGTGCATATATATACATATATACATATATATATATATATATATCTCGGAGAGCCCGGCAAGCTACTGAGAGTATCCTGCCTGCATAGCAGAACTGACAAGCTACCCATGGCGTATTCGATATGCGAAAACCAGTAATGATAGGCCTCATTCTCCTGACCCTGAAGAGCCTCCAATCGTTGGGAAAGATGAGTAAGGAGAGGCTGCTAAAATCTCAGGACTGAGTATAATCGAGACATTACTGGTGCCCACTTGAGTAAATCGACGAACAACAGGATGACAGTGATACAGTGAGGTGGGGGAGGTAGGAGGGGGCACATGTGGTATGGTTCAGGAATTAGTTCTGGCTATGCCCTTAGGAATCATTCCTAACAAGCTCAGGGGAATGTATATGGTGAGGATCAACACAGGTAGGCAACTAGGTGTGAAAGGGAAATGCCCAACCAGCTGTACGATTGCTTCAGCTCTAGAAAGACCTTGAAATTACTATAGTAACATAATTTGCTAGAATTATCTTCAGAATATGCAAAGTACTATAAGATTTCAAAGAGGCAATGAAGGAAACATTCAAGGAAAGATATCAATCCACAAGTACATTTTTCTGTTCATAAAATGAAAAAAAAACATCTAATTATACTCAGCACTTGAAAACAAAACACATATGCTGAACTCTAACAAAATTAATTCCCATTGCAGCTTTCATAGGTCTGAGTTTTTCTTCATATTATCATTTATGAGATTTAACTAGTAAAAGTAATTGAATGATGTCTGCAATCCAATAACTAGTAAATCTGTTTCATATGATTCTTAAAAATACGCAAAATAGCTATCCACCACTGAGCAAACTCAAAAACCTAAAGAAACAAAAATTGATAAAGACACATGATCACTAAAATGTTATTAGATAAATAAATCTTGATTTAAGAGAAAATTAAAATATATTATTCTGATTTTTCTAGCTTATATTATTTTCTGATTTTAATCTAAATAAAGATTTTCTTGGAATCTTTGACAAAATAAAAACATGATTCTGAAAATAAAGTCATAGAGTACTCTGAGTATGAATTTTCAAGATGTTTTCACATTACTATGTGTATTTACTTGATTAGCTCTAGTTTACTTTCTCTATTAAGTAATCTAAGGCTTTAAGGATATGTTGTACCTATTTGCTTCTGCTATGATTTACAGTGGAATGAGCAGTACTTCAAAGATTAAACCACCTTCAGAATATCTGTCAAAACTGACAGTGAAAACAGAAAGACTAGTGGTCAGAGAACGTTCATTTAATTCGTTTCCCTAAATATATGCTTCTAGGACAAATGCCTGGCTATCTCTGCATCTCTTCCCTCATTTTCTGTGGGAGGAGAAGATCATAAAGAACTTATTTCTTGGATTTGAAGGCAATGTGGTAGTGGGAAATTTCTGCGTGTGCATATATATATATATATATACATACATATATATGACAAGAAGCAACATTAAAGAGGATGCAATAAATGCCATCATTCTATCTCTGAAATAATATATTGCTTCACTTAGGAGCTTAAAAACAGGCACTATACAATGTAAATATGAAAACAAATATAAAGGAAATATAGCATGATTATAAATCTGTTTATAAAACAGGGTTGGGGAAAATAACTTGGTGATTACAACAAGAATCTTTCAATCTAAAAATTTTACGGTGTAATAAAACAAAGGCTTTTATTTAGTGAAATAGTCTGTGGAAATGAGTAAGTAAACCAAAAGCTTTTATGAACAGAAAAATGAAACTTAGTGTAATTCCTGTAGAGGTCAATGTCAACTGCAAAAAATAAGTATTTGTGGAGCCTGATAACCTCTCTTCTCTCTGTTGCCTTAGCTTCAGCCCTATATTGACACTAGACCAAAGATGCAGGAGTGTTGATATGTCTATAATATTTATATCTATATCTCTCTATATATTGGCACAAAATGTAATAGATATATCAATACTACATTATATATATATATATATATATGCACACACACATACACACAGACATGCACATATGTATAAATCCTCCAGCTACTCCTATCCTCCCATCATCCCAATTTCATTCAATGTGGCTCTGGATCTCACCCTTCCGGAATACTACCTACCCAAGCACAAAAGTTGCTGTACAGATGGGACAAGTATTACCAGGAATAACCCGCAGTACCTCTTAGCACTACTTGGGAGGCAAAAATGATGAAAGGATAAAAGAAACCCTAAGAGCAAGTTATGATACCCACAAAAAGTTCATTTGGGTTTTTGTTTGTTTGTTTTTGGTTTTCTTTCATCACACGAAGTGGTGCTCAGACTTAACCCTGGCTCTTTGCTCAGGGATCACTCCTGGCAAAGCTCAGGAATCTGCGGCATGCAAGGCAAGCACCCGACTTGCTGTACTTCTTCCATCCCCAAACTTGTTTTTTCTTGACTTGTGATTACTGTAAATGAGAGAAATAAGCAAACACATAGAAGCTGCTATTTTTCTAGAATTCAAGCTGGAGATAGTTTTGCTTGATACACAAATCTGAATTCTTCTAATCTTACGTTAGCACAGAAGTGAATTTTTTCCCCTGAACTTGTGAACTCTTAAAAAATTGAGTAAGGGGCCAGAGCAATAGTACAGCAATTACGGTGTTTGCTTTACATGCAGCCCACCTGGATTCAATCCTTGGCATCCCATGTGGTGCCCCGAGCATCGCCAAGAGTGTATTTCTGCGTGCAAAGCCAGAAGTAACCCTGACCACTGCCAGGCATGAACCAAAAAAGAAAAGAAAATTCATTTAAAGTCTTACATACAATACTCAAAGGCTTAAGAAGTTAAGCTAAAGCATAGGGACAGTTTCAGCCCATGGCTATGGGTCCCTCTCCAGTGTTCAGATCTCTCCTTTGACCCTTGATTATCAACTCGCCCTGTCTCTAGATGCCTCATGCGGATTGTAATGTCCCAGTCATGTTCCAGTGATCAGCAAACCGTGGCCTGGTCTGGTCCCTATACTGTTCTCAATCCAACTGACATTTTCTTAGTCTGGAATGTGCGGTTGGAACTCTGTCACCTGCATCCCCTTACTAGGGCTGGTTTGCTGCTCTGTTGTAACAGTCCCCGGGACTCCCACGAACTGTCCCAGTAATTCTCTATCCCCTTGGTTTTCTTTAGTCTCTGGCAATCTTGCCATCCCTCTGGGCAGAGGTGAGTGAGTAAATCAAGCACTTCCTGGCTTGAGGCTTCCTTTTATGAACCGTCTCACCCATCCCAGCCATTCCATTTCCTATGTTGACTGGATACTTTCAGAGAAGGTGAGGCTTAAATGAACTAGTTTATATAGCTCTAATTCTCTTATGTGCCCACAGAAGCACTACCACCTTTTTACCATTCTTTATTTTCTTCATGTACTTAATGCAAAGAAGATTTTTCATCAATATCATTTTGCAATATTATTTAAAAATTACTTTGGTTAAGGGGCTGGAGCGATAGCACAGCAGTAGGGCGTTCGACTTTCATGGGGCCGACCCGTGTTTGATTCCTCCGCCCCTCTCGGAGAGCCCGGCAAGCTACCGAGAGTATTACGCCCGCGCGGCAGAGCCTGGCAAGGTACCTGTGGCATATTGGATATGCCAAAAACAGTAACAATAAGTCTTTCAATGAGAGACGTTACTGGTGACCGCTCAAACAAATCGATGAGCAACGGGATAACAGTGACAGTGACTGTGGTTAAGATCACATATGACCTATTGAGAAATTATAGGATGTGTTTTGAATGGATATTTCTATGATATCTAACATTTGTGTCCCTTCTGTTTGAACTATTTCTTTCCTTCTGTTTGAACTATCTCCTTGCTGGGAGGGATATATGTTAAGTTGAATGCATTATATTGTTATAACTGTAGATGTCTAATGACTACAAATTCTTATGAATGATAGACGGTCAAAGATCAAACTTCGAGTCTGAAGATAAATAATGTAACATAATATGATAGTTATAGATAGCAATTTTTGTGTGTATTCAAAAATTGTTAAGAAGGGCTCTGAGCAATTATACAGCAAATAAGGTGCTTGCCTTGCATGTGGTCAACTTGGGTTCAGTTGCTAGCATCCCATACAGTACCTCGAGCCCTGCCAGAAGTGATCCCTAAACACAGAGTCAGATGTAAGTACTAAGCACAGCTGGATGTGTACCCCTACCCAGCCAAAATTGTTAAAAAATAGATCCTAGGGGGCTGGAGCGATAGCACAGCGGGTAGGGCGTTTGCCTTGCACGCAGCTGACCTGGGTTCGAATCCCAGCACCCCATATGGTCCCCTGAGCACCGCCAGGAATAATTCCTGAGTGTAGAACCAGGAGTAACCCCTGTGCATCGCCAGGTGTGGCCCAAAAAGCAAATATATATATATATATAGATCCTACTTGTAATCACAGAAAAAAATGATTGATTAATAATGGAAATTTACTAAATGTATTGTGGGGGTCATTCTGTATGCATCAAATCATTGTATTGTACACCTAAACAAAATATGACATATGTTAATTGTACACCTAAACAAAATATGACATATGTTAATTGTGTCTCTATTAACATAAGTAAGCAAGAAAAAGTATAATAATTAAAATTGATGTTTTGGATTTTAGGATTACATGTGAATTGAAGTACCAAAATATTATGTTTTCTACTTGCATAAAAAACTTATTAATAAAGTAATAAACAAATTGTATGGTATAATAAGATTTTGAAACTTTGAGTTCTGGCCCTGCAACTAATTCTATACTTCTTCATAAGCTACTGAGTCGGAGGGGAAATATTCAGTGAGACAGAGTAGTAAGATTCTAGAAATAAAAATATACACAATTCTCTTTGCAGGAGTTCATATATGGTTTTTAATATTAAAGTTCTGATCTATAAAATTACCAAGACAAAAGACAGTCCCTAATATTTTTTGCACACTTAGTCTCTGGTGACATTTATATAAGGATTTTGAGTGACACTGATAACTACATAAGCATAGTCAGGTTCAGTTGGCTGCTAATATGAGGAAGAATTAATTTATGGATATGTTCTAGACTTCCTTGGGATTGCAAATCAAGCATGACCTCCCATGGATTTGCAGACCAAAGCAAACTGAGGGTCTGATTGCTCTGAGTGATAAAAAGCAACAGTAAAAAGAAATTTACAAAAATTACATCCTCATGCTTACAAAGCTTACACTCTGGAGAAAAATAAGCATATTAACTAATCAAACACTAGCAATAGGAATGAAATAGTGATTTCCATAAATGTGGACTATTATAGAAATTGTGCTCTTGGCACAAGTACATAGGAAACTGGACAAGATATACAAAATAACTTTCTATCTTGGATAACTGACCAAGTGACATGCAGAACTAGAATTTCTGAGAGAAAGGAAGAAAAATGGGGTAAGCTTCATGACTTTTCTACTTATTGCCAGAATCAGTTTTCCAGGTGTAGTACAAAAAGGGGAAATTAATGCAGAGCGTGGAAATGGTGTAGATTGAGGGGAAAGATCAGACATGATCAAAACCGTCTTCCCAGACTTCTCGACCACCTGCAGCCCATGAGGGCAAAACAGTCTTTAGGCATGTTTCTCCTCTCCTTAGACTGCAACTTAATTAGCATCTTTAATTCTCCTAATATTTACCATTTTGTATGGACACAGTAACAGACACTTTTAGGCTTGTAGGGTGACTCTCCTGGGGACATCTTACCACAGACTCAGACTACAGTGCTCAGGCTGGATCAATCATTCCTAACCCCAACAGGGTCCAAATCTAGTTAGTACTTTTGGTTCATGACAGAATTTGTCCATGACCACAGTCCTAACTTATAGTTAAGCATTAGCACCCATTTCGATGCCAGGGTAGCTCATAGTTCACCCCTTTGCCTGGGTCCATCCAGTCCCTCATCGGGACCCTGCTTTTGGGGATCTAGGAATTAAGGGAAACTGAGGCTTAAGTCAAGCGAGCAGATGTCCAGGAGGTATATTATCTGGAGCCAATCAACTCCCAAGCCACAGGCTTGTCTTTTTAACTGTCTTCCTATATCCATACATCAAGCAAATGCTCTGAAATAACAGCCATGCAAAGGATATTAAGGAGAAGAGAAAGACAATATTTACAAGTCAGAGTCTGATCAGGAGACAAAGGTAATTGACAAGTTGAGGGTGTGGGCAATCAACAAACACAAGCTTCCAGCAGTCAAGAAGGAAGGGCCAACCAACTGTTATCCTACAGTAACTTGTGCAGAAATGTGCAAAGTTTTCAGGGTGCCATGTGAAGCTACTTCCTTAAAATAAGTCTACACCTTAGTAAAAAAATTAATTTGTCCTGAACAAACATTTTTTTCCTGGTAATATGATATCCACTCTAAAACTTAAATCCCAACACATCCAACAGTCATTATATCAACAGCAATAAGAGGAAAAGAAATGGGTGAAGAGTGGATTTAACATAAAATCGACATCAAACTGAGAATTTCCCTAAAGTCTTAGTTCTAATGTCTTTAGGCTTGCTTATTTCTTATACAGTAGTGCCCAGACAAAATTCCCTTCTCCCAAAACATCTCATGCTTCAGTAATAAAATAACATTAGCAATATTTAAGTTATGAATAATATATCCCCCCTTATATGAAGGTATAGTAAGTCATCCATTCCCAATTTCACCAGATAAAATTTATAAAATGATTATATGAAGCATGTTTTTCTCAAATGGTCTCCCACCAGTGACAATCAAAGAAACTAAATTCTTTGTAGCAAAACAACTTACTTTATTATCACTAGTAGCACTACATTAGCTTTACCACTGCCATGTCTTACCAGTTCCTCTGTTGATATATAAATATTATATCTAGTCATGTGGAGATTCTATTATACTGAATGCAACTCTACTACTGTTTATCTACAGGTTAAGAAATAAGTAAGTTGAGGAATATTTACATAATAGTTATTTTTCAAAATTAACAGAGAGAAACCACAGATGTACTAAATAATGATAAACTCAAAAACAATGCATTACAAACAAATAAATAAAGATTATTGTAGACCACCTATGAAAAGTTTGGAAATAAGTACAACTTGACTAACTGAAATTGTCAGTAAAAAGATGTTTCTAATCAGTGGGAAAGAATAAGTGGAAAGGACTTTTCCTAAGAGGAAGATAAAAACATTTTATTCCTTCACTAGCTATGGGATACGCACAACACACTCACACACACATACACATATATCCTTACATTATTAAATTTTCGCTAAAAATTACATTTAGAGCATTCACATTTTCTTGTCACCATAAATAAATCTTAAAGCAGAAAAAAACTGAAAAAATAGCATAAGAATATTTGATATTTACTGAATACTATTTTGTGATAATACTATAATTAATCTCTTACTGGACAGAATCTTTCTCAGCTAATATACTTAACTTGATGCAATCTCACATTAAGTAATATCCGATGATAGATTTATTATAAATGTTTAAAATGTGAAGTGCTATTTAGAACATAGTTTTATAATATGAATTTTAGTAATAAAATAAAGCTTTTTTCACTTTGTATATACAAACATGGGTTCATAATTGCAGTGATACTCTATATATTTTATCGGATCTCTTTTCATATCATATTTCTTTTTTCTCCAGTTTTTATCTTCAGTGCTTCACCTTCTGATAGACATTAAAACTTGAAATGTACTTTTATTTGTGACAATAAAATGGAAAGCTGACTAAACTGTAGGGGTCAGAACAGTTAAACCAATTTTACTAGCTTTTATAAAAGGTTTAAAGAAATAACCTTCTGAAGCTGGGAATGTCTTTTTCTCTAGAAATGAAAAAGCATCATAAAAGGACATTTACTGGGTTCATAAAATTCAAATGAATATATTATTATCAAGCTTCACAATATTAAAAGACAGATGATGAAAGGAAAAATGAAATACATGAAACCAAATTGAAATTGATCATCAATTTAGGACAAAAGCCCTAAAAAATTCACTGATAAACCAATTAGAATTATATTAAAGTTCAAATGACTACCATAAAATCTGATATATTTTAATATGAAGTTTTATTTTTCTATTTTCCCACATAAATGATAAAACTTAGTCAAGCACACTTGAAGTTCTTATCAACTGTCTGGTGATCTAAAAATAAACCAAACTTGAAATAGTTATAGGATAGAATTATTCAATAAAATTCTGGTTAATTTGATTTAATTTATATTTTTATTCATTTTATCTATTAAAGAGAATGAGTAAAAATCACTTTTATCTATAATGTTAATAAGAATTATACTTCTATCTCTTTGGTAATCACTTTAGTACTATAAAATGGAAGCAGAAGCCAAATGAAGTCTCTTTGTTTATCTTACAGTTCACAAATCACAAATCACAAAATCCTATTAATCGTCAATTTCTTGAGCGGGCTTAGGAACCTCTCATTTGTCCTTTCCCTGAGGTCTTAGAAGTCTCTCACGACTCGGCCCTCCCAACGATGTTGCATTGGAGGCTCTTTCAGGGTCAGGGGAACGAGATCCAGCTTGCTACTGGATTTAGCATCTGAATACATCATGGGAAGCTTGCAAGGCTGTCCCATGTGGGCAGGAAACTCTCAGAAGCTTGCCAGATTCTCCTAGAGAGAGAAGTAGGTTATAAGATGTCTTCTGGGAGCTTGCTTTTAAGTCTCTGGATGTTGGCCGTTGATGGGATTACACAAACCTGGGTTTCTCTGCCGGTACCTTCATGCGTTGAGGCCTGTCCAAACGTGTGGAGAGGGGCCTCAAGCATGGCTATAGCTAGGTTCCGGTGGTCTTCAGCCACCGAGAGAGTTCTGCTCGGGGCGGGGAGGGAAGCTGGAGCCCATCCCCTCTGAGGGGCCCCAAGGAAGACAGCCAGGCGTGCGGGCAAGAGACTATTATGACAGCATGACAGTTGTTAAATCATATTTTATTTGGTCATTTTTTTTTTGGTTTTAGTTTTCTTTCTTTCTTTTTTCTTTGTTTTGTTGTATTTTGGAGCCACAGCCTATGGTGGTTGGGCCTTATTCCTGGTTCTTCGCTCAGAGATCACTCCTGGCTGGCCATGGGAGACTGTATGCAGTGCAAGGGATCTTATAGGGTTAGTAGCATGCAAGGCAATCACCCTAATCTGTGTACTATCTTTTTCACTCCTACATTATTCTATATTACCTTTAACTTAGTTCATAATTAGTTACGTGAGGTTTCATGTTTAGTGTTAGAGAGATCTGTGGATTTTAACTATTGCATAATATCATATCATTGCTATTTACCTATAATATTTAGAGGTGGAGTGATAGTATAGGGGTTATTACCTTGGCCTTTTACCTTGTCTATGTCTGACAGGTCATCCCTGAAAATCATCAGGAGTGATCCCTGAGGGCAGAGCCAGAAGTAAGCTCTGATCATAGGAGGATATGTCTATAGGAAAGAAACAAAAACAAAATAAATAGATAAAATATCACATTTACAGTTTTATAAACTCTTGACAACCACTCCATCTTACTCTCTCTATAATTTTTCTATTTTCATGAAGTTACATTATTGGAATCATAAAATATGTATTCTCTCA
This sequence comes from Sorex araneus, assembly GCF_027595985.1. Classification (NCBI taxonomy): domain Eukaryota; kingdom Metazoa; phylum Chordata; class Mammalia; order Eulipotyphla; family Soricidae; genus Sorex; species Sorex araneus. The sequence goes on from NC_073305.1 coordinate 168,364,870, forward strand.
GACTGATTTCTTTCACTTAACAAAATTAAGTAAAACTTCCTCTGTGTTTTAATAACTATTTTTCCACTAAAAATTCAATTATATATAGATTACAGTTTGTCCATACAAATTCCAAGAGATATCTTTGTTTTTGTCTATTATGAATGTGGCACTGTGTAAAGGCATGCATAAAATTAGTGTTGACTAGACCCAGAGAAATAGTACAGTGGGTAGAGCTCTTGCTTGCATGCAGCTAACTCTAGTTCCATCCTTGGCACCTCATACAGTGCCCTGGAGAACTGTAGGAGAAATCCATGACAAGAGGTGAGGAGCAATCCTTGAGCACCAGTAGGCATGGCCCCCAAAAGAACAATAATAAAAAAAGTTGGTTGACTTAAGTTTTCAACTCATATGAATAAATACAAAAAGCAAAATTGATGGATCATATAGCAATACTATTTTTTTATCACATAATACCACAGTCAACAGAAGTGTTTGTATAATCTCCGAGGTGGCAAGAGGGATAGCCCCGAAATCTCTCCCCCTCACTGCCCAGATTGGGTGGGCCTTGCAGTCCAGGCCATGGGGCAGATGGAGGAGGAAACGAAAGCCAAGTTGGTTGGTTGATCAGTTGATGTTTATTCCATTCTCCCCACACACTTGTTCCAGTCTCTTTGAGACCCTCAGAGACATATTCCCTCCTCCTAGAATGTTTATTAACATCTTAATATGAGTTATTTTTGTATGGGCATATTAAGAGATATATTGAGGCTTATAGGGTAGCTCTCCTGAGAATATTTTGCCACAGACTCAGACTATAGAGCTCAGGCTAGATTAATCATTCTTAACCCTAGCAGGGTCCAAGTCTAGTTATTACTTTTTGGATCATAACAGCAGCTGTCCATGACCAAGCTCTTAACTTATAGTTAAAAATTAGGCAATTTGGCCAGGCCCATCTCGATACCAGGGTAGCACATAGCTCACCGCTTACCCTTGGTCCATCCCATCCCTCATCGGGACCCTGCCTTTGGGGGTGCTAGGAAGTAAGGGCAGCTGAGGCTTAGGTCGAGAGAACAGATGTCCAGGAGAAAAATATCATTTAGAGTAAAATGACTCCCACGTTACAAAAGCATAGCATTTACTGTCTTTCTGTACCCATACAGAAAAGGACATTGCTCTGAATAAACGATGCAAAAGACTTAAGGAGAAGAGGAAAGCAATATTTACAAGTCAACAGAGCACAAAGTAAAAAGTTACAAATAAACACAGAGGAATGGAAGTTCTGTAATGGGAGTAACCGAAATAAACCTAAACTACTTCTGGCAATGTTATGCTACAATTCCTCTTCTCCTTAGTCCAATAACGTAATTAACATCTTAATATTTGTTATTTTTGTATGGACACAGTAAGAGATACATTGAGATTTGTAGGGCAGTTCTTCTGGGAACATCTTGCCACAGACTCAGTCTACTGTGATCAGGCCAGATTAATCATTCCTAACCCAAGCAGGTTCTGAATCTAGTTATTACGTTTTGGATCATGACAGCATCTATCCATGACCAAGCTCTTAACTTATAGCTAAGCATTAGGCACTTTGGCCAGGCCCATCTCAATGCCAGGGTAGCACATAGCTCACCACTTGCCCTGGGTCCATCCAGTCCTTCACCAGGACCCTGCTTTTGAGGGTGCTAGTAAGTTAGGGCAACTGAGGCTTAAGTCAAGAGAACAGAGGCCCAGGAGGTAAATATTATTGAGAGTGCATTAACTCCCAAGTTACAAAAGTATAGCATTAACTGTCTTCTTGTGCCTATACAAAAAGGACATTACTCTGAATAAACTATCCAAAGGACTTGAGGAGAAGAGGAAAACAATATTTATAAGTCAACAGAGCCAAAGAAAAATGTTACAAATGAACACAGAGGAATAGGAGCACTGTGATGGGAGTAACCCAATAAACTTAAGCTCCCTGGGGCAAGTTAGAAAGGATAAACCAATGTTATCCTACAAGAGTTGACTACCAACCCCAACAGAGAGAAACCTAAAGCCCTACATTAAAGAGTCTGGTGATGGATATGGTGTTGGAACACTGCTTGCCAGAAATTCTCTTTACATAATATTGTGAATCATTGTGGTTCCTAAAAAAAAAATGAAAAACAGAATACTTTTTTTTAACCTTTGTTCTTTTAACCTTCTAAATTATGTCTAACTTTTCACCAAAAATATAAATAAAAGGCTGAAGAAACAAAACAAGGAAAAATACCAGATTCAGATATGTAAACATGTCTAAATTAAAGGATTTTTAGAGTAACTTTTATTGTCTCTTGTCACTTGTCATCCTATTGATCTTTAATTTGCTCGAGCAGGCATCAGTAATGTCTCCATTTGTCCCTGTCATGTGCTAGTGTAGCCCAATGGCATCTGCTTGCTCCAGGAACATGAAGAGCCTCAAACTCTTCACTCAGGGTTTTGAAGAAGAAGTCTGACCATCTCATAGGTGGATGGCCACTCTCTTTCCCATGGAATCCAGTCTATAACAGCTCTGGTCCAGCAGTCATCTCTAAATCACATTATGTGTCCAGGCCATCTGATTTTCGACGCCTTGGCAAATGAGACAGCATCCCTGATTCCCAATCATCAACAGAGGTCAGAACTCTGGATTCCTTCTCTCACTTGAGTGAAATGTGATATTCCAAGCGTAGCTCTTTGATTCCTCTTTGGGATACCCGATCCAGTGTATTGATGAGTACTGGCAGCAGATTCTTCAGGTATTTGTTTGGGTCTAACCTTGTCTGGACCAGGTGCTGTACGCATCTTTACCGACAAAATGGCATGTCGAATTTCGGAAGGGAGGACATTCAGAACAACATATCCATCATGCGGAAATTGGAATGTGAGCAAGGGGATGTGGCTATTGAAGAAATCCGAGTAGAAGTCTTGCATAATCCTTTACATTGCCCTTCTGGAAGATGTGATAGATCCATCAGGACATTGGATAACAGTCATCTTGGTCTTGTGGTAGGTGAAGCACAGGCGACCGTCGCAAATAGTTTTCCCGGCTTCTGCCAAGTTGGCCAACACTGCTGCTCTTCTTTCCTTTGAGGTCTTCCTTTATCGCTTCTCTGCACAGCTTTGAGAGTTTGAATGTTAGCTTGTGATGCTGAGCCTCATGCAGGAGTGAAGCCTCACAGAAGCAGTTAAAGCGAATCTTTGTGACCTTGGACTCCAGGCTCAATGAGACCCGGAAACAGAGATCCTCTGCCTGCTTTCCCCAATCTCCGGTACCCCAGAGATCACACCCTGAAGACCCACCCTACAGGTGCCAGATAAATACCTCATCAGCTGACCTCCACTACATCCACTATTCAGTCACAGCCACACTGCATGCTGCTTTCCGCATCTTAAGACATCATAAGACACTTAGTACCCATTTTCCATAATTACTGCACCATATTTGATGTTTTTCAAATGTGGTGTGGACCATGGGACTACCTGTAAGAGCAATTAGAGGCTGTCCTAAAAGCCTCCATCCCTCTCAAAGAGCCTGGCAAGCTACCGAGAGTATCCCGCCTGCATGGCAGAGCCTGGCAAGCTATCTGTGGCATATTCAATAGGCCAAAAATAGTAACAAAAATGGGCCTCATTCACCTGACACTGAAAGATCTCCCAATATGGCAGCGTTAAGAAGGATGTGCAGGATGAGGCTGATAAAATCTCAGGGATGAACTAGGCTTCCAAAACAAAGAAGGACTAAAATGACTGTCTGTACTTTCAACGCATGTACACTGGCATTGGAAGCATCCATCGAGGACCTGATGGCGCAAGTGCAGAAGATCAAGTACTACATCATAGGTCTGACCGAGATAAGAAGGCATTGATCACATCCCTCCATTTTCAATACTGGAGAAGAGTAACTATTATTAAGAGCTTTAATGGGGAAAATGAAAGAACAGAGGGGCAGAGTAAAGAAAAAGATGCACCTCAAAGAAAGAATGATTGTAAAATAAAATGCTAGAAATGAACAACACTAGTAGAAATCAAGAATGTCTTCAATAGATTAATCAGTAGTATCCTAGACACAGCAAGCGTGCTAAAAGTGTGCTTCATAAAAAGGTATGAGATTATGTCTAGTCTTTATTTCTACATATTTTTATTTGATTTTTGTGGTTTTATTGAGGGGGGTGAGGGGAGGAACTTTGACTCTATCTTTGGTCCCAGGGCTCATTCCTGACTGTGCTCTGGAGACCATTTGATGCAAGAGATGAAACTGGGGTCTGTAATATACAAGGCAAAAACTTTAACCCCTGTACTATCTCTCTTGCCCTACATCTTTTGGGGGCAACCTCAAAATGTAGATGTAGGGCAGGAGAGATAGTGTAGGCCCTTAAGGTGTAGAAGTGGTAGACATGTTGAATTTTGGATATTGAATTTGTCTAGCATACCTGAAAAGTTATTTGGTTCAGATTCATAATTACCTTTATATCTGGTTTATTCTGTGTAATATTATTGTGGGGGAGGGAATTTCTTTGTGTTTATGTTGAAAATTGTATTGGTCTGAGAAAGTCTTGTGAAAAATTCTGTCTGCTGTCTGAACATGGATAAGAGTAGCCTCATAGAAAGAGTTCTACTCATTGCTTCTATTTTCTGAAACAGATCGTAAAGAACTGATGTTGTTTCTTCCTTAAATATTTACTAGAGTTCATCAGCAAACCCATCTGGCATCCTAAGCATGAAAAGATGCTTAACATATGTCTTTAGCCAATTGTAGTAAAATCAATAAAATTGCATTATGGCTATTAAATTGGCAAAAATCCAAAACACTGATAGCACCAAATGCTTCAAAGTTGTGAAATAAGAGCTCTTCTTTGTTTCTGATAGGAATAAAGAATGGCATGGTCATTCTGGAGGAAAGTTTTGATGCCAATGTGGGTGATTTATGTGAGGAGGGGAGGAGAGCAACTGCAGCCTCGAGAAGAAAAGCTGCCGCTTTCTCTCCATCCACATCTGTCAGGGCAATGACTGAGGAAACCCGAGGCTGATTCGAGTCGGATGTGAGCCTTGTTCCCGGCAAGAAAAGTGTTAACTTTCCTTCTGTGTCCTCATTTTCATCTTCTTCACTGTCTCTGGGCTTCCGTGGTGACACCTTTCCGAGGTTTTCAGTGCCTGGTAGAGGAACTGCAGTGGGGAGCAAATGAACCTCAAAAAAAGAGATTGACTCCATGTCTCTTCAATCTCTAAGGGAAATGCCTCTTGGGTCAGGATTGGTGAGGGCAGCCCCAAACACCAGCACGCCATGGACATACCCAACTGAGGTAGGCAGGCACATAGGCAGAAGGCAACGGCAGTAAATGTCCTGTGGAAGTAATAGCCCTGACCTCATGGAAAACTGGTGTCAGTCTGTAACAGACCCTGAGGAGGCTGGACCAACCCCCTCCAACAGACGTCCTGTGGAAACAACAGGCCAGAAAAGGAATTTCAAAGAAGACCATCACCACTCCCAATCCCCTTGGTAACCTCTCTAGAAGTGGACTTTTACCTAGGCAGAAGCCCCACATGTGCACAGGTTGGAGAAACTCTATAAAGGTCACCTTGAACAAAAAAAAGGGCAAAGGCATGTACAAGCTGCCTGAGCCCATGTTCTGTTTGTGCCCAAGCGGTCAAGCATATGTGGTGTCCGAGTACATGTGTTGCCCATATCTCCCCTCTTGAGATGTAAAATTTCATGCTTTCATGTCTAATGCTGGAATGACTAATGCTGGACTGTGTGTAGGGCTTTCTCCACCCTTGAAGAACCCAGGTTCTGTCTTGAGACCTTACTCTCCACTCTCCCACTTTCTCTCCCTCTTTCCCTTCAAAACCTCCAAATAAAACTAATTTCACTGCTCGTCTATTCCTGAAATTTCTTTCTGTGAGGCGAAACAAGAACCCAGTACCCTGGATCCCTGGTGGCAGAGGTGGATTGGGAGAAAGTGACTGTCTTTCTCCTCCCCATTTCACATGAGCCACCCATGGAACCCACCTACATCACCACCAGCCCCATGACGCAGTCATCAAGTTGTGCTGAAGTTCACGTGTTCTTCCCAGGTGGGAGATGGCCCTTACCACCTGAGTTCTCAGGCTAGAGCGAGGAACTGCTCTTGGCAGGAAAGTCAGCCTTAACCTGGGTACGGGCCTTCTGGGTCCCTGCTCAGCCCTCACAAAAAAGAATTTCCAAAAGAATTTCCAAAAGAGACAAGATAGTTCTTAGCGAGAAAATCTTAGAGAGATGTGAGGGAAAGAGGAAGCCATGTTCCAGAAAGAATCTCGGCTCCCCCAGACTGGATAGAGCAAGAATAGCTATTAGGAGCAGGTTATATCCAGTTTCTCTGAATCGCCCAGGATTGGGATTCTCTGCACACAAGAAAGTTAATTTTGGTGTTGTCCCTGGGAAAGCCTTAAACTCTTGATGGGTCCACACTGTTCTTTTTTTTTTTTTAAAATCATGACATTTAGATTCTTCTATAGGTTCTTTTCAGAGGATTCCCTGTTTCTTCAGGTTGCTCTCAGGTATTTGCATATGGGTTTCTCCATCTCAAAAGAGCTCGGGATTTGTACCTCAATGGGATATGGTCTTCATGTCTTTGGGCTACTTCAAAACTGGGCAATTTCATCTTAAATTTTATTATTTCACAAGAGCTCATTACCAGGACTCCCCTCTGTGGCTACAACAGACTTATATGTTGATGCTAATGGTAAGGGGATGGAGAAAAATTCCAAAATCCCATGTTAACTTTTATTTCAGTCTTCAGGACAACGAGGTCTTTAGTCTGTGAACTTTACAAGTTCCAGCTTTGTTTTACAGTACCTAGGCAGACAGAAAAAACGAAAGGGGACTAGAATTGTCATTTCCCTTCCCTATGATTGAATAGTCTGATAAATCAGACAGATTGCTGCTGTAACTGTTTCCCTTGAGAGATGACCTTTGTGAAGGACAACAGAGGGCTTGGGGCTTCTTTCAGACTGGTTGCTTTCATTCCTCTTGCCAGGCACAGGAGGGGATTTTTTCTCACAATTTTTACCTTGAATATTTTGAAAAACTCCTGTATTTAAAACTTATCCCCTCACCTAGAAGTCCAGAGCCCAAAGGGTTTTTATTTTTAATCTCTCAAACAAGGCCACAATTACTCTTTGATCCTCTGTAACTACTTCTAGCGGTGACTGGTCCTGCATCTAAGCAATTGCTCTTTGCTCCTGGTATTCACAGATGTCTCAGTGGTCTAGGCAAGTAGAGAAAGATCTCCAGAATTTTCCTTTAGTTGTAAAATCAGGAGGTGATTAAAAGTATTTCCTTAATCACTAATCCCTGACATAGCTGGAAGGACTGAAGACCACATCCCTCTGAGATGGTAATACAGAGCTCTTAGAGGTTGTAGTAAATGAGCCAGTAAACACCCTCCCCTAAAAGAAGCTCCAAGAAAACTAAAGGTCATGCAGGAAGATGCCCTTTAGGATCCAAGGCTCTTACCCTGAGATCGCGAAATCCCCGTTAGTTGTTGATTTCTTGTGCGGGCTCAGTAACCTCTTCATTCGTCTTTTCCCTCAGATCTTAGAAGTCTCTCTCTCTACTCAGCCCTCCCAATGATGTCGCACTGGGGGCTCTTTCAGGGTCAGGGGAATGAGATCCAGCTTGTTACTGGATTTAGCATATGAATACACCATGGGAAGCTTGCAAGGCTGTCCCATGTGGGCAGGAAACTCTCAGAAGTTGCCAGTTTCTCCCAGAGGGAGCAGTAGGCTACAAGAAGCTGGAGCCCATCCCCTCTGAGGGGCCCCAGGGAAGACAGCCAGGCGTGTGGGCAAGAGACTCTCTGCCCTGAGATACAGCCTTGTAAAAGGCTCCTGAGAACTGGCCTGTCCTTCTCCACCCACGGTCTTAACGTTAAACCCAATGGGACAGACTAATCTATCCCTTTAGTCAAGAAGATATAAAAGGAGAAGGATTCCAAACTTTTTCTAGTATTCTGCCTAAGGAGACCACTCCCTTGGGCCAGAGGTTTTTCTGGCTGCCTTTCCCCTCTCAAACAAGTTCTGAATTTTGCCATTTCTTACTATATCCTGCTTCCAGTCCTGGTTGCCTGAAGACAACAACCTAAGTGCCCTGAAATTCTCATTTGTACCTGTGGTGTGTATGCATATTGAGTGAGGGTGAGGGTTGACCCTCTTACCAACGTTTCTTAGTGATCTTTTGGGTTTTAAGTTTGTTAAGATTTTATACTGTTGTGAGAAATAAAACCCACCAAATTATTGTATATTGCTGTTGTAGGTTGATAGATTGGGGGGATGGGCAGTTTTTGATAATGAACTTTTGGGAAATAATAAAACTTAAGAAGAAAGTACCCAGGCCTAAAATTCAAGCAAACCATAATGCCCAAAAGGAGAGACAGAGAGAGCGAGAGAGAGAGACATAGACAGAGAGAGAGAGAGAGAGAGAGAGAGAGAGAGAGTATGGGGGAAATTGTCTGCCATAGAGGCAGGGACAGAGCTTAAATGGGGAAGGGTAGGGGATACTGGGGACATCAGTAGTGGAAAATGATGTGCACTAGTGGGGGGATGCGTGTTCAATCATTATATGACTGAAACTTAAACACAAAAGTTTTGTAACTGTATCTCACTGTGATTCAATTAAAAAAAACGGTTCCCAGGCCTGAAGCAGGCCAAAGTCATGAGGTCCATGTTCCTCTAAGAGGCAAATCTCAATCTCTTTGGGGGTGAAGAAACTGCCACACCATCCAGATGTAAAATTGAAGCCCCACTTAGAGAAGGGTGGACCTTAGTTAAACAGGAGCTACAGGGAGAATCTAAAGATCCTGATGATAAACATAAAATGATCACTTAGAGTTCAAGTCTCTCCCGGTGACAGTGCCCAGATTAACATGGACAAGTACAGAGAACTCCAAACCAAGACGATTTAGAGGAATTATATATGAACTTACCTGAAAAGCCATTCTAAGCTTTTTTTATTTTTCCATTCTGGAAATGTTTATGCATTATTTTGGAGAAATATAAATTCAGGAGTAGATAAGAAATAAGAGAGGTAAACCTGGGTAATTTCTTCTCAAAATAGTGGAAATCTATGTATTTAGATACTTACATATAGATATCTATATCTCTCTATATATGTATATATCTATAGAGAGAGATATAGTTATTTATAGAGAGATATAGATAGAGGCATCTATATATAAATAGGGATATCTATCTATACCTATAGATAGGTATATATCTAAGATATACATATCAATATCTATATCTTAGATGTAAATATTGATATAAATCAATATATAGAGATATATATTGATATTTACATATATATAAGTATAAAATCTTCTTTGCTTACCTACTCCTAAAAATCTTTGAGGTTTTTTTTTTTTTTGCCACATCTGATGATGCTGAGTTCTTACGCCTGACTCTGCCCAGGGAATCAATCCTGTCAGTGCTCACTTCTTCTATTTATCTAAGTATATGAGAAATGCACACCGTATGTGGTGCCAAAAGATCAAACCTAGGTCAGCTGCATATAAGGTAAATGCCATATACACTCTAGCCCCCTGACAAGTCAGTCCTGAAATTCTTTTCTGTAAGGAAGATGATGGTGCTGGAAAACCTGGGCAATGGTTAGACTGACTTTCCTTTTATGGAAAGAATGGTTCTATGCTCCTGCCTGAGTCCACAGTTCCATAAGGATTCAGGTGTGCATACCAAGGAGTCAAGTGAACCTCAGGCACAGATTGACAGCTGCCTCGGAGAGGCTGATGGGATGCCGGCAGCTTTGCCACATGGATGCTCATAGGAGACTTAAAACTCACTCCAGGCATTACGCTGGATGTCTAAGGTAGATTGAACAGGGAAGCTGAAGCACTTTTTTCAAGTATTACCCCCTTACTTCCGATTCACTTAAGTAACCTGAAGCACTACTAATGTATTTCTGTATGTTGGGCATTGAATTGGACATTAAATGTAACCAGAATTTAGACACCTTATGGATCTTGCATGTGTTGTCTTAAATGTATCCAAGTTTTACTGAGACTTACTGAAAACTCACTAAAAATGTAACCTTGCATCCGCCCCCGCCCCCCCCCCCCCCCCCCCGGCATACAGAGGTACAAAGTAAATCTCCAGACTTTAGTGGATAAAAACATTTCTATCAGATGCTTAGGTAGCAAATTTTCACAACTTTACTGATTAAAGTAATTCTCATAGACATCCCAAGTAGCTTATTTATAGAACACCTCATAGAATTATATTCAATAAGTAACCAAATATATGTATAGATTGATAGCCATAGATTTATATCCAATTCATATCTAAATCTTTGGATATAGACATTCCCAAAGATTCAAAGAAAGTATAAAAGTACAAGAATCTTGAAAAGAAAATGAAAAAAAGAAGTTAGCTGCAATGAATATTAGAAGGGGGAAAAGTTGGGCAGGAAAGAAGAGTGAAGAATAAGATAGAGGGGAAAGTAATAGTGCAAAGAAAATGGCAGTGAAAGGAAAGTTTGCATTCATCAAATTTTACTCTCAATCTGAGTATACAAAGCAATGTATTATTGATGGAAGTGCAAGTTATAAGACTATGAATTTATAAGAATAGGCTGCAAATAGCTATACTTAGACATGGAATGAAAAAGCAATGTGAAAAAAACAGACTTAATAAACTGGAATTGTGGAGGTCGATGTGGAGGTCTTGTTCTGTTCAGCAGGGAGAACCCTTCGTGGGGCTGAGAAGGGAACGCAGCTGAATGAACAGACGCAGAGCCAGGAGGAGGGAGAAAAGGCATTTATTCTATGGCAGTTACAGTATTTTATACCTCCCTGCTGGGAGGAGGTGGTATAGTCTGCACCCCGGGACCCCCAATAGAAATGCAGGGTGTGGCACGGGCTTTAGCTAGTACTAAACAAATGCTGATAGGATAAGATCAATAAGATTAGGAGTGGCAACCTTTGCTAGGTCTGGCATGGGGTTAGCTAGTGATAAACAAATAGTGACAGGATAAGATCAGTAAGGAAAAATGGCTCCCTACCTGGAATGTTGTACTTGATTGTCTATGTCAGCCAAAGGAAAATTAATTTTCTATCTCACACTGTACATAAATTAAATTCTATGCAGTTCAAAACTTCAAATGCAAAATGCCAGGTAAAACTTTATAAAGGTGGAGATTATTTGTATGATCCTGGTATTAGAAAGAACTTCTTAAAGAGTTTATAAATGCATAAACTTGGGTGTAGCTATGGAAGATTATTTTTCTGTTATTGAAAAGAAAAAAACAGGCTGCTGAACTCAGAGACTGACCTCCCAGGAGACATGAGTTTACATTTCCAGGAAGAGATAACAAGTAGCAGCTCCTTGAGAAATCCTTCAATTTACAAACTGGGTGCTTGTTTATATTCCAAATAGAGAGAGAGAGAGCAAGAGAAAGCGCGCGCGCGAGAGAGAGAGAGAGAGAGAGAGAGAGAGAGAGAGAGAGAGAGAGAGAGAGAGAGAGAGCAAGAGAGAGAGAGCCAGAGCAGGAGAGAGAGAGAGAGCAAGAGAGAGAGCCAGAGCAAGAGAGAGAGAGAGAGAGAGAGAGAGAGAGAAGAGGAGGAGTTGAAAAATGAGGAGGAAGAGGAGGAAGGAAGAGGAGGAGGGTGGCAGCAACCTGGGTGGTAGTTCAGCTGGCTTAGTACATAAGTAGATTCAATTCTCTATATTGCACTTTAATACCTAAATACCATCAGGATTGACTCCTGAACACTGTTCCAGGATGAGATCCTGAACATCACTGGATGCAGCTCAAAAAATGAAAAAGTTTTAAATGCTGCTAATATTTATTTTTGCAGTTCCTTGTCTTCAATGAAAACACTACTTCAGCTAACTTGGCATTTGTCTTTACTCATATCCAAACCAGAAAGTTAAAATGTAGCAAATCTGCAGTTGGTACTGTATCACGGTCATCCCATTGCTCATCAATTTGCTCTAGCAGGCCCCAGTAACGTCTCCATTGTGAGACTTGTTGTTACTGTTTTTGGTATATCGAATATGCCATGGGTGGCTTGCCAGGCTCTGCCATGCGGCTGAGATACTCTCTGTAGCTTGCCGGGCTCTTCAAGATGGACGGAGGAATTGAACCCGGGTCAGCCATGTGCAAGGCAAATGCCCTACCTGCTGTGCTATCGTTCAAGTAATAATTAATCTAGTTCTGATCCAGTAACCTCATCTTTATTTTAAAAATAAATTATGCCCCATCTATGACAAAGTGATGATCATTGGTCACAGCGCCACTACAGAGAGCTGATTAGGAGAAATCTCCACACTAAGAGGGAAATCTCCACCTTATGTATGCCACAAGTTCTTTTCTGTGCCTGAATCATAACAAAAGTCTCTCATGATTCTCTGCCACTGGGCCAAAATATATTTTTTTCAAAGATAGAACAAAATTTCTGCAGCTAAGAAGAATATAAAGTGTTAAAAATATCCTTTTAAATATAACTAATATGATCTCTTTTCAACTTTCTTGACAAGCTCATTATTTAAAAATGTGAGTCATTAAAAAAGCATCAGTATTTGTTTTCAAATAAGAGATCCCAGTGTTTAATTGTATTTTTCTATATTTTAGTTTTCTAGAAGTTCTTTATAGAATAGCTATTATATTTGCTTTGGAATTATAAGACTCATTTCAAACAAATGACATTTCTTTATTTACCGTTTTCCTCTTGGAGACTTATGCTTGAGCATGTAAAGTTGCATGGCAGAGACTTCGACTTTAAACAACACGTCAGTCACTTAAATTGCTGATTAATTTTATCTTAGCACCGTTTATCATTTTAGATGGAGTGCTTGATGAAATAATCACTCATCGGTGCTTGCTTTGAGAAATTTTAGCACGTATGTTTATTTGTCAAAATGTCAAAGTGAGTTTTTAAACCTTAAGTACTACCCTGGGCAGCATATGTCAACATTTCTCAACATTAAGAGAGTTAAGACTCCGAAATGACAGCCCAAATTCCTACAGCAAGATCACCTGTGTAAACCTCCCTTGTCTATTTTTCATTTGAAATTAAGTACAGCTAAAACTATAGCTGAGGTGATGAGCTCATCAAAGTTTTCATTAGAAAACATACCAGAGCTAAATTGGTGTCGTTATGTTTATACAGGAAGTACAGGATAGGCTTGTGGTTACACACGTTTTGCATGTGTGACAACCTGGGGTTGAGCCTTCTAACACACACACACACACACACAGAGAGAGAGAGAAAGAGAGAGAGAGAGAGAGAGAGAGAGAGAGAGAGAGAGAGAGAGAGAAGGGCTAGCATTATTATCTTTAAAATTACAAATAAAGCCAATTACATAATTAGTAGGCACAAATTACAATCAGTAAAATTCAAAATATTACTGATAAGAGTGATACCACTTGCCACATGTAGTAAAATATAAAACTTCAAATAATTCTTTAAAACCAGAGATATAGTAGAGGTTGAGGTGCTTTCCTGGCATGCAATCATCCATGACTGGATATCCAGAATCACGTATGGTCTCTTGACACCTGCCAGGAGTGATCTTTAAGCACAGCGCCCAAAGTAAGCTTTGAGTACTGTCTAGTGTGACAAAAAAGGGGACAAGAGGTTTTACAGTAATGGATTTTATTTTGATGTAAAATGGTTTTTCAAAGAATATTTCCATCATTAAAATTTATATCATTTAAAGTTTCCTTTTTGTGATAAACTAAGAGAAATTTTACCCAACTCTCGATTTTAACACCTGAATCTTAAATGTCTTCTCATGAAATGCATAAATATAAATATAAAATAAAACTAAGAATAAATGTCAATTATTTGAAAGTAGATTGATATTCTGGGAAAGCATATTAATAAAATATAAAATAATAAAGAAAAAAATGAAGAAATTGCTACTGTCACTACTGAAACTACAAAAGCATAGTAGAAATGTGATAGACTATAGTTATTAAGGTTTGATGATTTTATAATTAAAAAATAAAAAACAATGCACAATAAAGTTTAATCAATATTAACTGCATATCAGAAAAAAGAAGAATAAGTTAGCTAATTCCTTATATTTATGTTTTAAGCAGATGAATTTCTAGTAAATAATATTTATTTTATGGAATTTAGTAAAACAATCATTAAAATTGCAGTTATACTACTATGTTCTGTTTAAGTTGTATCTCACTTTCTGATGTTATATTCTAATGGTTCAATTCAAATATTTTTCAATTTCCCATGTAATATTCATTTATATACAGGTCATTCAGAAGGCTTTTGTTTAAGTTCTAATTATTTGAGATTTCTCCAGATATCTTTGGTACATATATACTTACATATTTGGTACATATATATGTGCATATATATATATATATATATATATATATAACAGCGGGTAGGGCATTTGCCTTGCACGCGGCCAACCCGGGTTCGATTCCTCTGTCCCCATCTCTAAGAGCCCAGCAAGCTACTGAGAGTGTCCCGCCTGCATGGCAAAGCCTGGCAAGCTACCTGTGGAGTATTCGATATGCCAAAAACAGTAACAACAAGTCTCAAAATGGAGACATTACTGGTGCCTGCTAGAGCAAATTGATGAACAACGGGAGGACAGTGCTACAGTGCTACAGACATTACATAAGACTTGTATCTTTTGTTGAATCAAGGTTGTAAACCACCCTGCCCTCCAATAAAGAATCATTAGTCATAGCCTACTTATGCAAATATGTTTGAAGTCTTTGAAATCACTTTAGCTTTGAAAATAATGAGAAATACTGACATTCCATTAGAATATTAAACTAAGTTGAGTAGTATAGTTCACTTGTTTACACATTCAAACTAATTTCAGAAAAATAAATTTAGCAGAGATCATTGACTTTATCATCCCGTGTTATACTAAAATTATGGAAAAAATTTAAAACTTAGGTAACATAGAGTTAGTTTTCTGCTTAACTGTTTGTTGAGAGGTAGTAAAAGAAGAACAGAAAGAAGAAAAGAGAAAGAAAACTGGTTGAGAGAGAGGAGAAGGGGGAGGCACGAGGAGATGAGGAGGAAAAGAAGAGGGAGAAGCAGAGAAAGAAGAAAAATACAAAGAATAATAAGAAATTATAAACTGGCAGGTAAAAAGTATATAACTTTCTTGGAAACCAGCAATATTAATCAATTCTTTGTCAGCCTGTGAAATTTCCATTAATCGAGTTATAATTGGGTTATGAAAACAAAGTAGGAGAGTCTCATATCATCTAGAGGATATTGACAGGTCAAAGGTCTTATCAGTCAAACTTTATCCACTTCACACTTATTCCAAAGGTATATTTGTTTTTGATGTTTGTATTGAGAAATCAATGCATGCCCTAGCAAGAATATATGAGTTAGCATTTACTCTGTACTTTTAGGAAATAAATCAGGGTTTACCTTAATATATATTTTTGGCCACATCTAGCAGTGCTCAGGGCTTACTCTTGGCTCAGTGCTCAGGAACCCCATGGCATGTTCAGAGGATCAACTGATTTGTCAGGGATTGGACCCTGATCCACCATGTCCAAGGAAGGGCCTTATCCACTGTACTATTTTCCTGTTTGTTGGTTTGGTTTTGGTTTTGATTTGGGGGGCCACATTCATCAGTCCTCCAGGGTTACTCCTGGCTCTACTCTTAGAAATTGTGCTTGGTGATGCTCAGAAGACCATGTAGAATGCCGGGGATTGAATGTGAGTAGACCGTGAGTGAGGCAAATACCCTACCTATTGTACTATCCCACTGGCCCTACCCACTGTCCTATAGCTCAGGCCCCTCATCTTGATTTCTAACAGATTAAACCATTCAAATGTAAATTGGAGAAAGAAAAATTTTATTTGTTTTTATTTTTCTTTTTGTGTCACATATGGCGATGCACAGGGGTGACTCCTGACTCTGCACTCAGGAATTACTCCTGGCATTGCTCGGGGTGCTGGGGCGGGGGGGGAGGGGCGTGAACCATATGGGATGCCGGGAATCAAACCCAGGTCGGCTACATGCAAGGCAAATGCCTTACTGGCTATTCTATCGCTCCAGCCCGAAGAAAGAAAATTTTTAAATGAAGTAAAATTATGCAGATTTTAAAGTAGAAAAAATGATTTGGTGGAGATATGAAATGAAACATGAAATGTGATTTTGAGGTTGACATTTAGATAGAAGTCATGAGACAGATTCATAAAGATCTTACAGCAGATAAGGCACTTGTCATGCACATGGCCAACCCAGGTTCAACCCACTGTACCACATACGGTCCCTTGAGTACTACCAGGAGTCACCCTTGAGCACAAACTCAGGAGTAAATCCTGAGCACTGTTGGGTGTGACCAAAAAGTAAACAAACAAACAAAAGTCATAAGAATCAAAGCAAATGATTCTCCAGCATAGGAACAACCAAACCCAGGTAGGACATTGAGTCAAATTATTTTCAACCAATAGCAAACAGTTCAGGCATATAGTACAGCTGATTTCCCAAGAGAAATCAGCATCCCAGGACAGTAGCAAGGCAACTCCACTGAGAGCTTGTGTTTAATTAGCTGGTACTGTGAGATTCCCAGTGCTTTGATGCAAAAAGACAACTTATAGTCAATTGCCTGTAATAAACTAGTTTGGATCTTCATTTCTAGGAACACTATTAGACAGGAAGCAATCTACTTCCATCCTTTCCTACAAACATGACTTCCTTCCTAGATGTAGCTTCTAAACTTGGGGAAGCAAATCCCTGAGAGAAACTTCTTCCTTTTCAGTACTCAAATTTGGGAGATTCTCTTCTTTCTTTAAGAACCGGAAGTAAATATTCAAAATTTTCCAAAGCAGTTCATTTGCCAATCACCTCAGACTATTTCCTTATGATGATCTGATTGACTGGTGGAACATTTAAGCCCTTTAAGGAATATCTATACTTCTCCAAAAATAAATGCCTAGTTTGAAAACTCATTTATGGGTCTATATTTCATATCATTGTCTCCCCAAACAGCATTGTTACCATGACAGGGTCACCTGCTTAAGTTCATAAAGTTTAGAAGTGGCAGAGTTGTCAGACAAACTGACTCAAAAATACAAATCATGGGGTGGGGAGAGAGCTCAAAAAGTTGGAACTCATCTTCTACAGGTTTGATTCTGATTCCACATGATCTCTTGAGCACCTTTAAGAGTGAGTCCCCAAAACTACCTGTGAAGTAAATTAATGAATTGATGCTTCAACTGAAGCCCAATTCTCTTTCCTAACATAAGATTTAATTATAAATAATAGATAATTCAACTATATTACTATATATATCCAGAGGTATCCTAATTTTTACAAATTTTCATACTTGTTAGTTTTTTGATTTTAGGAAAAAATGTGATAAGAGAATTTGACAGTTGTACCTTTCATGCTTCCTTCTTAAAAACTCTAACAAATGGGGCTAGGATATAATATAGGGGTTAAGTCAAATGCACTGCATACAACTTACCCTGGCTCATTCCTCAACAACATGTAGGAATTAAAATTACCCCGCTCCAAAAAACTGCTGGACAATCAGGTAAAAAGGGTGAATAAATTGCAAAAAAAAATGTGGTCAATTATGAAGCTATGTAAATAAATTCTGGTGTATAGATGAGTTATATATAATGGAAAGAGAGCAAGACTTGATTTTTTATCACAGAGAAACAGAGAGAAAGAGAGTAAAAGAGAGAGAGTGAAAGCTAGTGTTACTATAGCTAAAGATTGCAGACATTTCCTTAGACCTTATTACATTGTTTTATATACATATCTATATAAGATAGCGTGCATCATTATATACATGCATACAAACATACATATATAATAACATGTTGACAAAACAAGTTGAAGCACAATATTCATACTGTACATTTATTTTTAAAAATTAGATATGTCTGCATATGCATACATCAATGAATGAATATGAATGTATGCATATAGTTAAGAAAGACAATCAAAAACTGTTAAAAGAAAGCTGATGAAAAATAATGAATTATTCTCTTGAGAAAATGAGAATGGAATAAATTAGGAATAAGTAGGGATTTTTATTATGTATTTATCTTTGCATTGTTAAATATTTACAGTGAGAACCATGCATATAATTGTGTAATAAAAATCAATAAAAAGAGAAAAATACCCATCCAAGAGAGCTGACTATAGAGATTATGTTATGCTATCATTAAGGTTGTAATTTTTATAGGAAACCTGTCAGGAAATAGACAAATTACTTTGTGAGTAATAGTTTCCTCATTTGAAAGTCCCTCGGGGTCAAGAGTTTCAAACGGGAGCACTAATATATTATTTTCTACAAATTTTCTAATTCAAATCTCCATGTCAGTATAGTTGCTTCCAAAGTATTTTTTCAAAGTGTTTGTGGTCATTCAAATTTATGCCAGAAAAATATAAGTTCTAGTTGCTCTTTATCTTTGTCAATACCAAGTGATCTAATTTTACACTTCTAATATGTAGATATTGCCATTCCTGTGGCTTAATTATGTGTTTCCCTAAAGATAAATGATGGTGATGTGAACTTTTTACATGCATATTTGCTATCTGAAGTGGATTTGAGAACAAAATTTTAAACCCAAAACTATAAAACATCTAAAAGAAAATGTAGGGAGCAATACTTTATATTAGTTTGCTAATTTGTTAAGCCTAGAGCTAAGAAATGAGTTATCAGGACAAACTTAATGAAGTCATAGACAGAAAAAAAGGGATTAATTGGATTTCATAAAGAATGAAAAACTTCTTTTAGAAAGACAATGTTGAGAAAGAAAAGAGATGAACCACAGAGTAGGAAAAATATTTAGAAAATGCTAAGCTGGTTAAGTCTTTGTATCTAGAACATACCAAACTTAAATGACTCAATAAAATGAAAGCAAAATACTAGAAAATAATTTAAAGTTTCAAACAGATATTGAAGCTGCTTAATTTTAATAATTATTAAAATCTAAAATAATTTATTCTTCTCTGAACATTGTCTTGGCAAACATCTAATGAAATATTTAGATTAGCATTCAATTCAGAGGTAGCATTTTTTTATAGTAAATGTCTTTGTGTGATTCTAATAGATACTTTGAAAGCACAAGTAACTTTTTTTAGAAAAAAAATTTTCCATGTAGAATTATGAACTGAAATTTTTCCAAGTTGTTCCGTTGATATGTCCATATTTTTAATCCTAAAATATAAGAATATTATTATTTTGGGAAAAGATTCTAACATAGATTGAGTTTTTGCTGTTCAACAGAAAGCTCTCTGCTCTTTTGTTAGGCTTGGTATGGTTTGGGGGACCACAGTCAGCAATAATCAATGGTTACTACTGGCCCTAGGCTCAGGAAACACTCCTAGTGGAGCTCAGGGTACCATAAAGGATGTCAGGGATGGAAACCAGGTCAGCCTCCTGTGATGCAAACACCCTACACCTTGTACTATTGCCCCATCCCCAGAAATCACTCTTTTATTACATAAGAAGATATTGATTTGATTATTTAATGCCACTATGCTAAGCAATACTATATTCATATTAAAAGCTTGCCTTACTGGGGTCATGTATGTAAGCTCTTTCACCAGCCATGATCCAGAAACTCATAAATAAATCTTGAAAGAGATCAACAAGTTGCAGAGATTCTTCCAGACTCACACAAGGCAGAATCCTCCCAGGTACCCCACAGTAGGGCGGGTGAGTCCAGCGTTCACCCAAACAGAGCCTCTGGCAGTTGGAAACCTCAACATTCCACATCAACACCAGGCTCCTGGCTGGACTCCATTGCTCAGATGAGTCTCATTCAGAAACTAATCTGCTGAAAAACTCATGTATGCGGGTTTCATGACTGAAATCTCCAGGTTTTCAGAGAATCGGGGCTACCTAACCCCATCTCCCTATAGTTTTATAGTTTTAAAAGCCTTGGAACATACACACACACACACACACACACACACACACACACACACACACACACCAAAATACCACCCAGTTAAAAATTTAGTTGATCTAGCTGTATCAACTTGTTAAAAATTTTGGACTTCCTGGAATACACAGCTGTGACTTCAACTCTACAACATGAATAGAACAGGAATAGTATACCAGATTGGATGGGATGTAATATAGAAGGCATCCCATCTCATTTAATGAAATATCAACACAGAAGTCTAAACCTGTAACAATATTCTAGTAATCTCTTATACAAGGGATTACTAGCTCCATGGTGAGATAAAAGAAATATTCACTAACTTTCTTCTGAGAAAACATTTTTAGATTTTTTTTAGCAAATTATATCAAGCAATATAAAATAAACTATTGAGGGTTTACTATGGTGGCAGGCTCAAGGGGTAGTTAGGAAAATGCAATGCTTGTGGGATTTGTGTTGGAATATTTAATGCCTGTAACAAATCATCATGAATAACTTTGTAAACCAGAGTATTTATATAAGGTGTAAAGGGAAAATGTTTTTTAAAAAGAATATATATATGGCTAATTTTACATAAATTTGTGGTTTTGGGTAAGTTCATGCATTTCAAACCACTTTTGTAAATTTACCTTGCAAATTTCCTATAATCATTAAAATTTAAGTCTTACAGTAGAAGTAAATTGTCAAGCATAAAATGATTTCAAATACTGTATTCCTGAAGGAGCACATCTTAGATAAAAAATTCTGAAGAATTTGCTAAAGGGTAAGGGGTGAGTCATGAGAAAGAGATAAAAAGAGTGCAATTGGAGGGATGTTAGAACTGATGCCACGTGTGGCAGGGGACAGGGCAGTTTTTTGTCACATTCCAAAACACAAGCACTTTTACTTCACTCTTGTGATCTATTATAAATGACATAGCCTAGGGGGTATGGTGCCATCAGCAGGTCAACCTGTACCTTTGGGGTGAGTGCATCAGCAGCCTGATGGTGCTTTCAGACTTCCAGATACCCTAAAATTGCTGCTGTGCCGTTGGCCAAACCTCAACAACTTGGGGCCAAGTTTACCAAGAAATTAATTAGGCCAAAAGTTAGGTATGTGGGAGACACACCCACAAACCACCTCTGGCTCAGCTATATAAACTCATTTATTGGATTAAATAATTTCAGAGACCCATAAATTTCAAAAGAGATCATAAGACCCATAAATCTCAAAAGAGATTAAAAGATGCAGTTAGGGTCTGTAGCGCAGAAGTAGGCGGGAACCTGTGACTGACATCTCCAGGCCTACTTGGATCAGGACTGGGTATCCTCCCCCCAGGATCCCCATTTTCCCAGTCGCTTGACAGTCACACCCACAAACTGCCCCCAGCGCCATGTAATCTCATCAACGGCTAAGACCCAGGGTCTATAAACTGAAACTTCTAAAAGAGAGCACGGCAGAATGCCCTGACTTCACTGGGGTGCCCCAGAGGGGGGTCGGATGAGAGCCCTCCCCACTCCAAGCCCTCCCAGCTCCAACAGCCAAAAACCTCCACAACCAAACCGCTGCCATGCTCAAGGCCACTTCTCACACGCTCAGGCCGAGCCTCAAGCATGAGTGAAGTCCTACAGAACCCAGATAATGCAGAACTTTGTGACCTTAGACTCTGGGCTCAACGGTACCAGGAGTGAAGATCCTCTGCCCACTTTTCCCAGTCTCCATCAACCCAGGGGTGACGCCCATAAACCACCTCCTGCCAACACCAGATAATCTTGCCATCAGCCACCGTCTGGATCACATGGCTGCTTCTCCCAAAAAAAGAGATTATGAGGCTCTCATAATCATGCCACAAGACTCCTCGCCAGGCTGTCTCACACAGGGCGCACCAGAGGGGGCGGGTGAGAGCCCTCCCCACCCCAACGGACTCAGCTCTGGCAGCCAAAAACCTCCACACCCCAACCACCACTACACTCAAGGTTGCTCCTTATGTGCTCGGGCCAAGTCTTACATATGAGTAAATATAGTCCTGGACCCCTGCAACACATCATAAAATACCCCCTGCCCATTCTCCAAAATTACCACACCACATTTGATAGGGTTCAGATAGTAGGCAACAAATCATAGAGGGAAATATATATGTATATGTATATATACATATATACAAATTTCAGATACATATACCAAAGCTCACATCACCCAAATTTCAACATGTTCGTGATACCCTATAGAATGCCTTAATGGCTCCTGCCTAAATAGAACAATCTTCACACTATTTCCTATATGAACACATTTTTGTAAGTGTGTTCAGCAGTTCTTCACAACAGAGAATGTAAAATATATTATTTCAGTTGTGTTTTGAGGCAGGGATTGGAGTTTGGGATGGAAACATCCTGAATTTGGTGGTGGGAAGGTGTAAAGGTGGTGAGATTGG